>NC_141481.1:10395000-10995000 GCF_009769465.1 Tauraco erythrolophus | reverse complement strand
ACCATGTTCTGGAGGCACGTGCCTGATGCCTGCTCCCCCAGGCTGCTCTGAAGAGCTGAGCTCCGGCAGCGTGCTGCCACAGGAACCTTATTCTCTATTTTATGGGATCTCTCCGTTATAAGACACCTGGAAGCAACCACACACTGGGAGTTATCCTTTACCGCTGCATCCAAACACCTGTTCTCCCCCTTGCAGGGTCCCGTTCCAGAAGGACAGCAAGAATTGCGACGAGAAGCAGGAGGAGAAACCAGGTGCTGGGACAGCAACTCCCCAGCTGGGATTAGCTGCATTTCTTCCCTCACACAAACCCTTTGATTTTCTGATAACCTCTGCTCACTGTCGTTGTGATTTCTCAGCGGGAAGTGGGTTTGTGGTTCAGTATTTTCTCCTCTCTTGGAGAGAATCTGAGGCAAAGCCAGTCTTCAGAGGAGAACAAGGATGTGAGCTCCCCCTCCAAAAAAGTAAATAAACAGTGCAGGAACTTCACATGCAAGGAAATCGCTTGTTTGGCCAAAATAGGTTTGAGTGGGAGCAATCTGCTGATCCAGAGGTGATGTCACCGCACAGGGCTCATGCAGCCAGGCTCCACGGCATCCCCACCAGAAGCCATGTCCACTGGATGCACACATGGCTACCAAACTTCTGCAAACTCCTTATTTACCTGACTTTTGTTTGGTTTTGGTTTTGCACATCTGTTGGAGCGCCGTTGTCTCCCTGGCTCCACAGATCTGAGAAAATCACAGTTGATAAAAATTCCGCCCCCCAACCAAAATTGCCAGCATAGGTCAAAGCTGCAGGTGGGGTGATGCTGAACACTCCTCATTGCATAATTTTATACAAATTGAATGTATTAAAGAGATGCTTTTATGCTTATGCAGCCCTTTGGACCAAATGTGATGGTAGTGTGTACTTACTGAGGCTATTTTTTTAATGTCAACATTACTGAAATAGCACCCAGGAGGGATAAAGCAGAGAGGAAGGTTCTCTAGATCATTTTTCCTGGCAACATTTAAAAGGTTTTAGCATTGTGGACAAGCAAACCACACAACAGTGCTGCAGGTGAGGCTGCCGCAGCATCCCAGCACTTCGTCTAAGGGAAAGGAAGAAAGTTGCCCAAGTTTGGGATACACAGCTCTCGTCTGTCCAAGGCTGGTGACCCAGGAAAAACATCTCGTGGTACTGAAAGGAGGAGCGATGAGTGCTTCCCACCATGCTCATGTAGCAGATATGCTAAAACAAGTGAAAAATAACAGCAGCAGCAGCAGACTGCGAGTTGACACCAGTATTTCTTCTAATTTCACCTATTTCACAAAATTATCACCTTTTTTCTCCCCTCTCCCATTTCAGGAGAATTTAACAGGAAATGTCTCCATGAGCATTGTTAAACCCCATTGGTAAGAGTCACATCAAGGGCCAGCAACCTCTCCCACGCACTGGGCTATGGGCACGGTTATATATTAGAGAACAGAGCTGGTTTACAGCCCTAGTGATGTTTCCATGGTTAATGATCTGTACCTGTGGAGGACCCAGAGTGGTCCAAAAGGAACCTCCTCCTCCGGATGATGAGCAGATGTGGCCTCAGCCCCTCTGACATCGCCCTTCTTACTGACACCAACACAGTGCCCTTGCTTTCCCCATCAATAAGAAAACCCAAGGATTCTAACGAGGCTTGCGGGAGCCCTGGCGCTGTGCACAGTGCTATAAAAAGACCGTATATTCTTATACCCTGGGGAGAAGAGGAGTGACTCAGTGTGACCCCTGCTTCACCCCATGGCAGGGTCTCCCGTAGAGGTCCTGGACACCACCGAAGCCATGGCCTCACATGCCTCTCACGCTCAGCCGCTGGCCACCACGTGGTCCATCACGCTGTGGTGGCTCCTGGTGTGTTTGCTCCTGCCACACTATCCCAGCAACAATCTTGGTTCAATATTAACTCGCACGGTATCTACTGCTCCTTATCGCAGCAGTGGCAGGGTGCTTGGCTTTCATGCATCAGATACTTTCCCTGTGTTTGTGTTAGTGTCATCCTGGAGCACAGTGCCCTCCCGCTGTGGCCACCACCCTGCACTCCTCTCCTTTACACCAAGAGGGGACAGGTGGCCAAGAGAAGCAGATGTGTGGGGATTCAAAAGCTGACAGTCACCGTGGTTAATACAAACAGAAGGTGATATGAGCTGTGATGTCTGGCTGTAGTCACCAGTAGTGTCATAGCTGTAAAATGGGACAATACATCTTAGAGCAACCAGGGAAATGACAACTGAATTGATGTGGAGTAGAAGATGATATTAAACCTCACGCAGAACTTGAGAGGGGCAGGGCTGACAAACGAAAACCCCCGCTGTTTGCAAAATCTCCCTGAGAGGCAGAGGTACAAAAACCACTAAACAACAGAGTCCTCCCCAGAGGAGAGGTGATTTTACCACCGTCTGGTTGGTGGGATTGAAAGACACCAAGGGGAGAGAAGTTCTGCGTGGACACAGACCATCAGGCAGAAGACCACCCCCAGCAGACACATGCTCTGCTGCATCTCAGGTTTTCTCTAGTGGCTGCGTTGGAGACCTAAAGGCTTTCCTATGGAAAAAATCACATTGCAACACACAACAGTCTTCTAACGGACATAGCAAAATGTCAGCCTTGTTAGAAACCAGGCTTTTATTCACCGATTGTCCCATCTTTAACAATGCTCTTCCCATGCTCCTCTCATCCCACAAATGGGATCATGAGCTGTTTATTTCTGGCTCTTCCTTACAAACCTTGCTCTCAAATGAGCCTCTTGAAAGGACTAAATGGGAAAACACCAGATGTATGACTTCCTCGAAGAGCTCCAGCAGCCGGGAATGACCGAGCACTGGCACCAGCTTCTGCCTTCCTTCTCACCGAGCCCCAACCCAGGCAGCACGTCACGCCTGGGTATTGCCGAGACCTCGGCAGAGCAAAACCACCACGTTGCTCCTTTCATCCAGCAACCCCGCTGAATGCTCCTGAAGTGTCGACAGCTGAAACCCATCTCCCTTTCACTTCTCTATAATTTCCAAGCAAGGATGGAAAATTATAAGCCACAGCCAGCGTTACAGCGTAAAACCTCAGACGCCAGCTCCTCCAAGGACAGCCTCTCCTTTGCCTGTTTCACATTGTACCAGAGAACTCTGTCTTTTCAGGCCTCCCAGCTGGTAGCTGGGGTTCACTTGTCGAAGCAGCCAGTGCTTTCCAGAAATGAAGTGGCTTTGCCACATTTGCAATGACCTCAATTTCTGCTGAGCCACTTCCAAATTGGAAGTCAAGCCAGAAAAAAAACCCAAAAAATCATGATACGGGCCTGAAGACATCAGTTCTAAACACATGATGTACAGCCCCTTTCTACCATAATTCCCTTACCTCCAAACCCACCCTATCTCAAGAGGACACGTGTTAAAAACAGCCCTGTGGGTGTAAAGTGTTGGAGAACCTGGATCTCTGCTGGGCCGGACCCAGTGCTCAGAGTGGCATCACTGCCCCAGGGCAGAGCTTGGCCCATCGCTCCCGTCTCTGGTGCCCGGGCTGTGGCTGTTTTATCCAGGGTGTATCCGCTCATGGACTAAGGGCAGGGATAAAGCTGTTTGGCTCATGATTCAATCAGTGCTGGCCGCAGAGTCCCCACCAGTGGGTGCTGGATGTGAGCCATCCCAAACACATCCAGGCACAGTCCCTGCCGAGAAACCCAGCAGGTATGGCTGGAGGCTTCTCACAACCTCACTTGGAGGATTTATCTATAGCAACTAAAGCCAGGCATTCGGCTGGTTGGATTAACCCCTGCTTGCTTCATATAATGGGCTTCGTGAAGAACAGGCACCTTTTTCTCACCTCTTTAATTTCTTCCACGGCATGGAGACAGCTATGGATCAATGGAAGCATCTTCATCGATCACCGTGGATGGCTTTTGCTGGATGGAGGGTTGAAATGCTGAATCCTTCCTCTGCCAGTCCTTTCCACTGTGGGAGGTAAAACATTTCCTAATTTCCATCAGGTTACGTGAGGTTTAATCCCAGAGGATACAGTCTCCCAGCAGATTAAGTCACATTAAGGAAATTTGTCCTGCTTCATCCCAAATTTTCCATAGTTCAGATTCTCTGATGACTTTAATTGTTCCTCCCCTGCCCCCCACCTCTGGGGTGTTTACACCAATCAGATGCACTCGTACATAAATAAAACATAACCCAAAATTAGAAAGAAAAAGTTTATATTTACAAGTTGAGCCTTGTACTTTTGGAATTAAACTCTAATTAGGTCAGTCATGTTCCCCTGGTAGGGTGTGAACGATAGTGTTGGAAAACAGACAATTTATAGAAACCCAGAAATAACTCATCCTGCTGTTTTGTGAGAAAGATGTGTTCTCTTTGCCCTGCACTGAGGACTTTCGCAATCGAGGCCGCTCAGGCACACCGATACCCGTCACACACACTGCAGCTCGGTCCCACGGGCAAAGCTGGCCTGTGACTCAGTTTCCTCCCACCAAAGGAGGGATATTAATCCTTCCCAATTTGACACGGCTGTGGTGAGGTCACCTGTGTTTGTAAAGCGTTTTATCACTCTTGGCATGAAGCCTCAGGCTGTGCAACACATGAGTTTTTTTTCAGACTTGCCTTTCAGCCTTATCTGCACTGTCTGTTCCGTGCACAGAGTACAAGCGTCGGGATGAGCTCAGATTATCAAGGATCAGGGTGAAGAACAACAAGCCCGTGGCTTCACCGCCGGGCGCACCGTTGCTTTGCTCGGGTGCATATCCAAACCAGACTGGCATGAACTAAAGCCCCTCCAAGTTGCACAACACAGGGAAGTACCTTTGAATGACATCGTGGGCGTTGGTCGCTCCCTCCTCTGACACGTTACCGTCACTGTCACGTGCCGATAATTTGCAGTTTGCTCATTTCGCCATACATGGGTGCAGATTCTCTGGTTGTGCAAACGAGACTTCATCGGTTTCAGCACTTGCTGAGAAATTTGCCTTAAAAACCTTCGCAGGACAACTTCACACGTCATCTGATTTAGGATTAACCTAACTCATTAACAAACCGTGAAGAACATGCCAATTGCCTACCTAACGAAGGTCTCTACCAGCCTGGGAAGCCAACGACCACGTCACCTTGGCTTAGAGGGACGTGCCCTGCATTTCCAAGGAAACAAGAGAGCAAAGCAAAAGGACTCTTGTTCTTGGGGCACAGTGAAAGCGAATGAAAACCTGACGAAAACATATGTTCAGACAAAGTTCCTTTGATTTTGTGGGAAATGCAGGTTTGAAATGAAAATAATTGGCAAGGCCAGAGGAAGAGAGAGAAAAAGAAAACCAAGAGGCAGGCTTAAAAAAAAAAAAAGAAAAGAAAAGAAAAGGAGCAAGGAGAAAAATAAATAACCCTGGAGCAAAAACGCAGAGGGAAGAAGAAACAAATGAGAGAAATAGCAGGAAAAGGGTCAGTAATGAAAGCCCAGATTACTCGATTCAGTCAAGCCATTGCTTGCGCCGCTCCGGGCAGGGCGGGAAGCCAATCCGTTTTCTCTGGTATTGTTTAGGCCACAAATACCATGGCAGATTTCCCACTCGTTCCTGTGCTTAGGTCCGTGCTCCAATCCTATCCACAAAAACACGTGCGAAGGAAACACGTCCTGAGTAGGGCAAGGGCTGGAAGAGGGAGGATGCTACACTTTGGAGCCGAATGACCTCAAAAAAGCACTTCTGCATCGTATGGAAATTTTGCAGAATAACGTCTCATTCACAAAATTCAATGGTTTGAGGATTTTCATCTTCAAAACGGGTACACGCTGATACCTCTGGGTTATTACAAGCTACCAGCCGCAGAGGGCTGCCTGTATTTATACAACGCTGCATTATTTATAACATCCCTTTCAGAAGCAGGAGAATATGACTTCTTTCCTTAGCAGTTTGACTTTCCCCCAACCTCCCACTTGGAAAACATTGATTTCTCATCCTCATGTCTCCCACCAGAGCTGTAGCCAACCTGCCTGTGTTAGTTTACTTCTCTAGGTCAGATACTCAGCAGGTGAAAAGCACCAACAACCACCCTGGAATAACCGAGCTGTCCTGGTTCCCACCTACTGGGATCTGATCCAGCCTCCCCAACATCAGCACGTTTGTAGGAACCGATTAACAGCTGCTACAACGTCGCAAGGGAGGACACAGGTCATTTGTGAGGGGATGAAGACGTACACAACGGTGGCCCCAAGGGTTTCCATTTCTGAATGGGTTTTGACTCTCCTCTATTAAGTATCTGGAGGAAGTTTATCACCGTAAAATAACAAAATATTTAAGGGCTGATCAAATTTCGGGTGGAAACTATTTGAGAATGTCATTTTAGCTGAAAAGCAGTGGGAGATTATAAGATTTTACAGTCCAGAACTAACAGCGAGGAATTTCAGCCTGCGTTACGTTTTCACCATCTTGAGCTGTTAACCCGTGAGCATGCTGGCAAGGCACCCGGAAACTTCTGCAAGACAAAATTAACGGAAGAGGCTGCAAAACATTCCCCACCTCCCAACAAATAAATGTACCAAGGACACACAACGTTTCAAAACGGGTTCTTTTAATTAGAAGCAAGATTGCAAAAGAAGAAGTAACTTTCTCATATAAAATAGTGGAGTGGTGAAGGTGAGGCTAACAAGAGGTGTGGAACAAAAATCCAGGGCAAATCCCCAAGGAGACACTGAAGTAAAAGCAACGATCTGATAACCGTAGTACACCGAAGGGGAACTCCAACACAGCTGTGTGAGGTGGTCCTACCCCTAAACTGATGGCAGGTGCCAAACCAGAGGACGGACTCTATTCCAAGAGTGCCAAAGTGATCAGCTACCAACTCACCGTAACACCACATCCTTTGCATGTTTCTGCTACCCGAGAGTTCCCACTGCACTGTTACAGATCCCAGCACTGCCCAGGAGCTTAACGACATCAAGGGGGGAGCGCTGATGGCACTTCCCAGGTGTCCCACCTGCAGAACACCACCACGTCACGTTAGCAGAAAGGTTTCATTCTCAGGTCTACAGAAACAGACATAAATGGGAAAAGACTTCGATATAAAGCTCTGTAACCCCATTCCAGTCTCTATATTCAGTGATTCAAGCCTCAAGAAAGTGCACAGTGATCAAAGAGCATCAAAATAATGAATTCTTGCCAAGTCTTGAGGCTCCAGGGCCATTTGAAATGGGTAGAAGATAAAATTCTGAGTCAGAGCCTGAATCTCAAGTTGCAATGGTAGTTCACCCCTTGTTCAAACATCTCACCTGTCCCATGTGTCATGTGTGTGCTTATCGGTTGTGGCTCTCTACTACCAGAGATGGAAAACTTTACACCCTCACAAAGTGCAAGCCAACATTATCTGTCTGGAGGGCTGGGGTGGAGATGTGGTGGAGAAGAAACAGAACACAGAAATACAAAGAACTGAAGACCTGACTTGTCAGGTGGAGCCATTTAAGGCCCAGCCCAACATGGTCAGTCTTGGGGCAAATGTGCTCCTAATTCAAAGGTGGCTTTTCATAAGGAGGTTTCAACCACATGGTCATGCATGTGCCTTTGTGTAAACACCACAGGAACGTACGGTTTGACAGCTTATGGTTGGACCTGATGATCTTAAGGGTCTTTTCCAACCTAAATGATCCTATGGTTCTACACCTCTCTCCACGTGACCTCTAGTAATGCCATGATGATGTATGGACTCCACACGTGCTGGCAAAAACCTATAAAAACAACCTAAGAAACGTGATTGAACTAGCAGGAACTCCAGGTTGAACGAAGCTGTTTGCAGCACAACCTGTCATAGAATCATAGAATCATAGAATGGTTAGGGCTGGAAGAGACCTTCAAAGGTCATCTAGTCCAACCCCCCTGCAAGGAACAGGGATATCTCCAACTAGATCAGGTTGCTCAGGGCCTTGTCCAACCTGGCCTTGAACGTCTCCAGGGATGGAGCATCCACCACCTCTCTGGGCAACCTGTTCCAGTGTTCTACAACTCTCATAGTAAAAAATTTTTTCCTAATATCCAACCTGAACCTACCTCCCTCTATTTTAAAACCATTACCCCTTGTCCTATCATAACTGGCCCTCCTGAACAGCCTCTCCCCATCTTTCCTGTAGGCCCCCTTGAGGTACTGGAAGACCGCTATAAGGTCACCCCGGAGCCTCCTCTTCTCCAGGCTGAACAGCCCCAACTCTTTCAGCCTGTCCTCATAGGAAAGGTGCTCCAGTCCTCTTATCATCTTCGTGGCCCTCCTCTGGACCCTCTCCAACTGGTCCATGTCCTTCTTATGTCCATCTAGCAACTGTTCTGTGATGGCTTTTCCTCTTCAAATATAACCCCTCATTGCATCCATCCTTTTGGCTGCTATTGATAAAGGAGATCGCTAAAGATAGGAGGGTTGGGGATCATATTCAGTCTTACAATCTCAGATTTCTAGAACTTCAAGATTTCTAATGACCCTGCCAAAGGTTATCTTCCATGTGGGTTTTTTTTTGTGTGTGTTTTGTTTTGGGTTTTTTTGATGTTTCCTAATAAATTCCTTTTATAAAAGGATTTTTCTGAAACAAGTTGCCCTGCTTCATCAGAAAACAGCAAGTGGGAAAAGACACCAGTGCTCTCTATGTATAAACAGCTATCTCTGCTCACTTTTTGGAGGGCAGAATGGATAATCTTTGGATGACCCAATGAATTTCTTGAAGGAAGTAATGACAAGGATAATAAATGTATCCCCATGTCAAGAGAGACTTGGATATTTAATCTAAACAATTGCTACAGCAGCTTCTGGCAGAGACTTGGGTATAAGCAGGAAAAATGAGATCTTGGCCCATCCGCAAAGCACCACTGGCTTTAACATCCAAAATGAAGAGGGGAAAATATAATCCTTTTGGGTAATGGATTAGTTTCTTTTTCTGAATGTGTTTTTTTTTTTTTTTCTTCTCTTCAGTAACGCCAACTGCCTCCAGAAGCGGGGTCACTGGCCGCAGTGTGATTCCTTTAGTAAATGCTGATCAAACCCTTTGGTCCGTGGGCTCTTGCTCTCCCTGCCCTTCCCACCAGGGGTTTCACACAGGTGACTCCCAGGGCGGAGGAAAAGAAACTGCCACTGATGAAAGTAAAACAGTGCCCTCTCCTGTCCCTTTGCACCAAATTGCGCTGGATGTGCACCAACATCGGAACATCAAAAGATGGGAATGGAAAATATTCCACTCAAGGGTGTGGGCTATGTGTGACATGGACTTTTGGGGATAAAATGCTTCACGTAGAGTAGGCTGGAACAGTGCACCTCCTTCACTCACGTGCACTCTACATGTGATTTATGACAGGGACAACCTGAGGTTCAGTGCCATTGGGAGTGCTGAGAGCATCGCTGATGGCGGTGGCTGGTGTCATCTCAGCCCTGGGAGACCGGTGAGACTTGGGCGCTTTTTTTCCTGCAGGAAATTGGATATTTCCATGGCTATTGCATGAAAAATGAACTCCTATTAAACCATTTCCTGAAATGTCTCCCTTGGTCGTTTCATGAAGTTGTTTTTACTTTTTAGTAACAGCCACCAAGAGACCTGAGAAACATGGGAAAGTAAATAAATAAATACAAACAAAATATCCTAGGAAGGTGTTTTAAATATAAGTCTTCATTTTTCAAGACTGTTCTAAACAGGAAGATGGAAAAACAAGTGGATTTGATGAGTGAAGTTATTGTAACATGACAACTAATGTTTAAAAGTCGTATTTCAAGGCTGTGATTCCCAAAGATTACAGCTATGAAAGAGAGCTTTCTTGCTAACTGATGGAGTGTTTCCTTCCAGATAGAACGATTTACCTGATATCTGAGGTAAATAAAACCTACCCATTAATCATAATTTACAAGTACAGCATGCTAACAAGAAGGCACAGGCATCATGCATATAGCTATACAGGATCCTGGGCAGCAGAACGCTCATCCTGTGCTCATTTTAGGGGTGAGCAGGGCAGTGCACTTCCACACACTGCAATTGCCTACGTAACATAAACCCACATGTAAGAAAAGCTAACTCCTAAACAAACCAAAACCATGAGTGACAACAGTGTGGACTGCAATAGAACAGCAATATCTTTGTTCGGATCAACAGGTCCTAAAGGAATCACACCTAACCTTTTACTTCAGCAGTAGTCGGAAGAAAAGGGCCATAAAGTCAACTCAGCAGGTCCTCAGCAAGCTCAGGCTTTGAAATTTCAGGTGACTCTGAGAAAAAAGGAATAGTCTCTTCTCCTTGCTTTGTATAGATTGTGCTGCTCCCCATGTTGTCCTTCAGTGGAGCAGTGGCCACAGAGTCCATTTCCTTTATTCTCTATGGTTTCCTCGCTTTTTTGCTCAATGTGGTATCAGATCGACCCCACGGAGTAACTGCACCTTACACCAACTCAGATCTGGCAATTTTCAGGAGATACAGAGCTACTCACACTGCTTTCATTTGAAGGAAACTCTTCGGTGTTCAATCTGCTTTCTACTAATCTATATCCCTAAGTCCTTAGTGGTCCTTGAAAGGCTCCTCCTGTGGCACTACCTCTCATACCTGTTGGATAAACGCCATTAAAATTCCAACAGCAATTGCATTGCTATGTCGCATGTACATAAAACAAGGTGTTTAAAGATATGTAATCTGATGCAGGAAATAACAAAGGAAAGAGAAAACAAATCAGAAAGTCACGTAGATGATTTTGTCTACGAAACAAAAAACTCAGACTGCAAACAAATTTTTTGTCAGTTCAGTCATTAAAGCAAAGTCCATATGGCTTAAGAGAACAGTCAAAGTGCACAGAAGGCAGTGGGTTTTTGTTTGCTTTGCGTTCCTCTTCACAGTAAGCTCCAAGTCATCCTCTTTGGAGCCACTTCTCCATCCCACACACATCCTATCCAGGTGCAGAGAGGGGGATGACTCACAGGGTTTTGGCTCAAGCCCGTGTCTTTGCATATCCCTTGCCGTCTAATGAGTTGTGGATCATTATCCCAAACTCAAAAGCCCTTAAACACACCCACTGGAGTTTTTGGTTTTGAACTTTTTCTTTCTGGAGCCTTTGGAGAGGAACAGCAATCCAGTGCCAAAGCTATCCAGAATCTGTATATACCAAGAGCAGCAGTGCTCAGAGGCAGTGCCAAAGAGTAAAAGCAATTCTGAGATTGTTTGCCCTGTCCAAGAGGCACTAAAAGGTGACAGTGAGGCTGAACTTGCCCTTGGACCTCACCTCTTCAGGTGAGGTGCCACCAGGCTACTTCTAACCAGCCCCTATGGGCAGGAACAGGCAGCCACCGTAATCAACGCCAGGTTGGTTTCAACAACCTGCCTTGAAGACACCACCATCCAGTGCCACAGCTGTCCTGCATCTCGCCAGATGGGACAGGGACAATTTGCAATTATAACAGCACCCACACGTGCCCTGACGCGACATTAGGAAGCAGCAGGAGACCAATTTTCCTGGCTGACCTACATCCACCTGGGAAGAAACGCCAGATACCAGAGTGGTAAAGGGCTTGCCTACTTCCAAATTCACCTTTCGAACTCTTGCTGTACAAAGTCTGGTGATCCAGGACTGTTGCTAGGTCCAAGGGCTGGGCTTGGATTCTTTAAATCCCTGACAACTTCCTCGCGAGTAAATAACTTGCTGCTAAACATGACAGACTCAGGAAAAGGACAGAAAGGAAAAGAAGGAAACAAAAAGGGAGCTATACAAAAGGATGGAAAATAAACTAAAAAAACTCTCCCTTCTTTCCAAAGGCTGTAGCTTCCAGTGCACAAAGCAGCCTGTAAACATGCACAAGGTAATTCATGACCCTAATGCTTGAAAAACATGGTTAGCTTTATTTGGAGACACTTTGTTGTTTCTCCCGGATATGAGGCTGAAGAATCAATAAAAGGCACCTGTGGACACCAAAACTCACCCAGTCTGTGTGACGTGTCTTTGTACTAAAAAAATAAAATCAAAGGAACCCAGCTACCATGTACTTTTTTACAGACCAGTGAGCAGCACTGCAGAGCCTGGGCGAGAAAGGATGCTCAACCTCTATCAACAGGGCAGGTTAACTTTGATGATCAAAAACCTCATCAATTAGTGGACTCTCTAGCTTGTCACTGCAATCTTAAATGAAAGATTCCTCTGGCTTACTAGGTTGTGTCCTTTGACTTTTAAAAAATGACCGATTCAAATGGCACACGCAGTCCACGAGGGAGGATTAGAGCCACACCAAAAATAAACTGACCTTGCCTCTGAATTCTTCTCGCTTGCTTCACCCACTGCTGCCTACAGTGCTCTTTTGAGCCATCTCATCTTCTAAAGGCCCTGGAGTTGGAATATTTAAAGAATGCAGCACGTCCCATTTGAATAAGAAATAAAAGCAGGTTCGTAATTCAGTATAAACACACCAGTAGTGAGCTCAGAGCAGAGACAGTGACACATCTGAGCCTAAGTTGATCAGCCAGTGCTCCTAATTGTGGGGAGCAGCAATGAGAAGAGGAGAGAGGAGGTGTCTGCTTTTCACATAAAAATTTGTCCTTTTTCTGTATTTTCCTACTTGACCTTGATGACAGGGAAAAATTAAAAAGAAGAAAATAAAAAGCCAGTAGAGAAAAAAGAAGAAAAAGGACCCCTGGGAGGTTTTATGTTTTCTCTTCAAATCACATCACAAAGTCACTCATTGCATCTAGGGAATTCACCTCCTTGTTTGGGAATGGGGGGACAAGAGGAGGGGAGAGAAAGAAGGAGGGAAGAGAAGGGCACGGGAGCTGCTTCCTGAAGCAGTGTTACAAAAAGCGGTTAAAAAACCCCTACTATTCACAAGTGGTTAAAATCATCACTTTTCAGAATTCCTTTTTTTTTTTCTTTTCTTTTTTTAAACAAAGGTTCAGCTAGTTCAGCTCCGTATTTTGAGAGTTGATTGTCTTCAGAAAAAAAAAAAAAAAATCCAACCCAGCCTCATTGGTGTTCCCATCTGTTTCTACCCTGATAGAGAAGTTACCCACAGGTCACCGCACGGGTCACACACACACAGTCACTGCGACGGGTCCCTCCGAGTGCCGCCGGCGGTTCGGCTGTATCCTCCAGCCCCGTCTCAGACGAAGGAGGAGAACCCTGTCACTGGAGTCCGGGAGCCGGGCGCGGGCTGTCCCGTTGGGGTGTACACCCCTCCTGAGCTCTGTGTCGTGATGACAGTCTGGAAATAGGGTTCTGCCTCGCTGGCGGCACACTCCTCGTATCTGTAGGATGCTGGGTGCTTCACCCCTTTCTGCTGCCGCTTCCACGAGTTGTAGTACGTGGGGTCGCTCATGTAATGGTTCACAAAGGAGTGCTTTGGCAACTCGTCTTCATAATCCGAGTCAGTGGCCTGGAGCATCAGGAAAAAAAAAAAATTAAAAAAATCAGCCATTAGTGTCTATGATTTAGCCTGTTCTACTCTGAAAGAAATTAGAGACAAGTTTAATATGACCAGCTGGCAAAAGCTGTAATTTTAGGTAATTTTAGTCCGAGTGCAATACGTGCTGGACTGCAGAAGGGCACCGTGCTCCAGTTCAGCCAGGCTTTGCTGCTTCAGGGAGAGTTCCCCGAAGAATGCTGGCGATAAGGGATGCAGAGGAATCCCTTCTAATTCACTGCAGAAGGCCGCAGCGGGAGCTCGGAGCTCCTGTTCTGACACAGGATGTGGGGAAGCACAGAGATGTCACAGGGAAACAAACAGCTTTCAATGGCATGATCAAAAAGGTTGCAGTTAAAATCGAGAATCTCCCTTCTGATGCAAGGAGAGAAGAACGTCTTCCCTGCAAACGCACTGAAGTTAGCCAGATGTGCTGCTGCTCGTGGTGGTTAGACCAAGCCACCTGCAAGTGCTCTGGATTTGGCTTGCAAGCCCTGTTAAATATTGAAAATTAGTTATATCGCTGAAAGGGAATTAAGCAAAAACATCTTTTTTTTTTTTAAGGCAAACAACTCTATCTGTATGTTCCAACTGATTATTGGTGGTACAGGAAGGCAAACAAACAGTGGCAACAGAAGAAAAGGAATGAAAAATCTGGGAAAGAAGAACTGCCAGGCAGGAGGGGCTGCTTTCTTGGGATGGCTCAGGCAGAGCCCTGTGTTCAGAGTGGATCTTACCCCTTTAAACATTTATGCACGGTGGCTGGACAGCTTCAAAGCTCATACCAGTATCGAGCTGGAGCTCTATTGAGATGTAACCAGATAAGCTTTGTGCATCTGTCCCTCCTCTGAAGTGCTGCTGTTGTGATACAGCTGGAGGAATCACAGAGGGCTTGAACATCTCCTCCGAGTACAGAGACCACAGCAAAGCCTTGGCCACGGTATCTAAGCGCACATTTTCCTTCTGTTCCCATTAATGTTCCCACCAATAAGAGCCACATCACATACAGCACACAAACATTTACCCAGACGTTTCCATATCTCATGCCTTCTCTCAAAACCTCTGGCTTGAGCACGCAAAAGCTTTTATTCATTTTTTTCCCCCCTTCTGATAATCTGCATAGCTGATTCTAAAGGCAATTAAATATCAAAGCAGTAGCTGCCTAAGACATACGAGAGAGAGACGGGTGAGTACAGCTGGTAACTGTTAGTTGCTGCAATTAGTTTCAAAAGGTTGGTACCGTTCTGATCTACGACACTACACAGCAAACACACATCCCTCTTGATCCTGCCTGCCACACAACCAGGCTTTCCTCCTCGAAAGCTCCTTTTTAACGGCCTCTGAAGAACAACCCTCAAATGCCTTGCGAATCATCATTTGAAAGGGCACCGCATCCATCATCCCACTTCTTTGCTTAGATAGCTGCTTCGATACTATTTTGTGCCCATTTTCCAGTGCAGAGGGTGATGGACAGGGCTGAGAATGTTTTTCCCAGAGTTTTCCAAGAGTCTGAGCAAAGCAGCTCTTTACAGCTTTGCAAAATTTCCCTTCCACTGTTAACCATCGTTTGGCTCTTTCAGAATTACGTATTGTTTGATTATTTTAAGAATGCCAAGCTTTAGGTAATTAATATTACGTAATTAATGTTACAACAAAACCCTACTAGCATTTAATAATTATTCCAGAAGAAACTCAGCAAGTCTATCTCCTAGAAAAACGTTCCTTTGCACCAGCTGCCAGCCTCGGGAAGCCAACACCCGACTGCCTCCAAAGACCCCTCTGAACAGGCGTGTTTTGCGGCACACCTGGAATATCCCCAGACTTGGACCACTTCGCAGCCAGTGGGTGCAGAGAGCAGCTCCAGAGTCTTGGCTCCGGTGCAGGGAACATCCTGCCAGCACTGCCCTGTCTAATTTTGTAAGGGGCTCCAAGAAGAGTGCCTCTGATGACTGCAGATGGGCAGGGCATGGCAACAGGCAGCAAGAGCTCAGGCAGGCTGGTTCTCAGCTGCAGAAGTAACCAACTTGACCTGCAGATCAAAAGATCCCCAAACCCAGGTTTCCTTTGTTCTTATCAAGAATGAAGGTGTTGCTCTTTGCATCAGCCTACATCTTCAAACATTCTGCTGTAGCTCCATGGTCTACTGTTATGGTAAAAAGTGTCTGGGAAGCTAAGGGATGATGTGGGCATCCAGAAGAAAAGTCTCTACATCCTGAGCAGAGGCAGGTGGTTATGGATCACTCATCAGAAGCAGCACCTGAAGGTGTGATCTCCTTCTAGCTATCATGGATGTCCTCCCTCCATCAAAGGCACAACTCTACCACTGCCCTTGCCATGTTTTCTGACTCCTTCCCCAATTCACTGTCACTCTTACTGACTCAGACACGCTCAGTCACTCCCCAAAGAAACAAGCCCCTGCTGAAAATGGATCACAGCTGAGTTGAGGTATCATAAGCATAAGGAGAAAAAAACCCCCACAAGCTTCTAGTGGCTCCTTACTGGTCTTTCTGACGTCCTCACAAACATATAGAAACAGAACGACAACTAAAAGGCTGGAAGCTTTAAGAAATGCTGCGAAGAAGCTGTATCCAGAAGACCAACACATGACTTGATAGGTATAGTAATACTGATGCAGCCACTTGGTTTCTGTCCATTGCTAGCAGAAAAATACTCACCCACAAAACTAATAAAATTTCTGTACCTAAGCCAAATTCCTCCAATACTGCCAGAAGTTAACAAAATAAATAGGAGAAATACTGGGAACGCTTTTAGATGGGCTGCTGCCATTTGAAATACAGCCTCACTTGGATTTGCCATGAACAGAGAGGGAATTTAAAACAACACCACCTGCTAATTATCTGTCCACTAATTAGTTCATTATATCAACTGAAAGAGAACACTAATTTGGTGTAAATAAGGCCAGTGCTTTTCAGAAGCAACTTTCATGAAACGTATATAGCTGCACTACTTCAGCCTTTCACCATCATCAGCACTGATGCTGGAGCTGGAAAGGACAACCTACTTGTCAGTGTCGATACGAATTGTTTTCTTTGTGTTTCCTTCAGAAGAAGCAGGAGCTCACTATTCCATCCATGTTTCTAAAGTATCTTCCAAGTTCTGCTCCGAACAAGGTACAAATAACCACCTTTACCAGCAAGAAATTCTCTAAATTGCTGTCTGCATCTCTCTCTGCCCTGATGAAAATCAAGGAGTAGCAAGAGAAACCTGTTTTGCATCACAATACAGACAGCTTATACTAGAGGATTACTTTTTAGTGGTTTTTAAACTACTGAGTAAATAGAAATGCTGCAGGGCTTTCTGCTTTGTTTTCAGTTTTCTCCCTTCCTTGCGACTGTGGCTTTGTTACCGTGGAAACCACCATAGGCTGGGGTGTGACTGGGTGTGCGGTGACATTACAGACTGTCAACCAAAGGTGCATGGATGCCTGTGAAACAACAAATACAGAAAATGAGAGGCTATTGAAGTATTTTATTGATAGCACAAAACGCACAAGTGCTGTTCAGAGGCAAGTCAGTGACAGAGTTGGCTAGCTTAGTCAATGGGAAATTTGAAAATAGTTCTAATTATCTTTTTTTCTTTAAGTGACTGCATAAGAAACAACCTTATGAGATTATTTCTAAAAATGTAGATGGCAGCACTTTCTTTTGGTTGACATGAAATGAATACGCTGAGAAAGAGACAAGGTAACCTGGCATGCAAAAGGATTTCTCTGGACACAGGAACCCTTGCTTATTTAATGTGTCACCTGTGGCTGGTTTCCACATGGTGCCCAACTTGTCGAAATCACTGGAGAACATTAGTGGAAACAAGATAAATCATATTCCCTATTAAGTGTTAAGTGGAAATTTATAATATCTTCCTACAGAGCTGAGAAAGCAGAAGTCAGTCAGACCGCAGAGAGCAGTGGGGAAGACCAGAGCATCACCAGCATTCAGCACTGACTGATAACCTGCACAATCTCTGAGAATATTCTCTCCTGAAAACAGTTTTTGGGAGACCACAAGGGCATGTGAGAACAAACACACACATAGCACTTTCCCCTCCCCTCCTGTAAAACTGCTCTTCCCTGGCTGGATGACATCGCAGATCTATCATCAAATTTCTATACATGGAATCATAGAATCATGATGAACACCAAATTTCTTCAGATTATCTGCCCAGAGCCTCGTCCATTTGACTCATTATCTAAAAGCCTATTATTATTAATCATTGAGAAATTACGCTCTTAGCACTCTCTTGCTCCATACCTGCCAATTAAACTACTTTAACCTCATTAACAGTACTGGTGCTTGGCTTTCATGACATAGAGTAAGTTAACCACTTGATTTACGAATATTAAGAGTCCTGCGTGGTCTGCTAGATTTTCTTTGTTTCTCTCTTGCTCTCCTCATCAGGAGGGAGCTCGGAGGAAGGCTCCCAGGCAGCCGTGTTGTAAGTGCAGTCAGTCAGCCCGAGAGTTTCTCGCAGACTTCTTCATGTTCAGTAAACCCCACGAGACTTGAAGCCAGCCAGCTTCCTTCTTTTCCAAATAAAATCTTGACACCTCAGGCAACAGGGGTAAGACTAAGCAGCGACAAGATGACATGCGAGTTGAAAGCAAAAGCACAGTTTTTGGCCCTGCCCGTCCTTATGTGCATCGTATTAAGTGGAATGTGAGATCCATGCAAAGATGTATTAGAGGAAAAGAGCATCAGGACCCTCTTTGCTGAAGAGGACTAAACCTGTGTAGAGCTCTTATACAAAAAGGTATCTTTAACTCTTCATATAACGGGAAACATTTCCGCCTGCTAAGAGAGATTAAAATTCTAAATTTCCTGGAAAACAGAGCTCGTCTGTTAAGACCTCCTTTGAGAACAGAAACAAAAAGCACAGCAAAGAAAAACAGGAAAAGCTAATAGGTACAGTAATACTTGAAAAGAGAGTGGTCAAACATCTATACCCACCTCTGCCCTAACACACCCTCACCTCCTGTCTGTACCAGCCAACGTAAACAGCATTTTCAGGCTGATCAAAAGGCAGCATCTCCTATTGCTACCTCTACTGGGAGCATATTAACATTTCATGCCTAAAAGCACTCCCCACCACAGAAAAAAACAAGCATCAAAGACATTATACAGAAGGGCTGCATATCTAAGCCCCAAGGAAAAAGAGGAGGCATATTTTGTTCACATACTCACATGCACACACAGATTCACAAAAACACTAGAATCTCAATTGAGACCTTCAGGCTCGACTGCAATACACAGTAAATAAATAATATTAATAGTAGTCTGAGGAAAAAAAAAACCCACCAAAAATCACTTTCTTCTATTTTGTACAAACAGTGAATATGGAAGGCAGTAATGACACCCTGCAAGTAGCCTTTTGTGTGTTACCAGGAAATGCCACGTGGGGCATTGAAATTAATGTCAAAAGGTGCCGGCGCTAAATTCATGATCATGCCCAGCAAACTGTTTTAATGACAGGTTTAATGCTGGGTTGTTACAGCGACATGACCAAAGCGCTATGGGTTTAATCTGGAGGGTAATGCTCGTGCGTTGCATAGGCAGCAGCTTGAGCTGCACCAAGGAAAGCTGCCTGCACGGCGGGTCGGCCACAGGGCAGCACAAAGCAGCAGGCTGTCCGTGGTAATTAACAGGAGGTGAGAGCTAGGTAGCCAGGAGAAGCAGCTGTAGCTGCAGGTGCAGAAAAGCTACAGATGAAAACTGTCATCATCTTTCACTACTTGCTGCTCTTGATTTATTCTTGCTGGAAGGGTCAGGTTTGGAGAGCTTTGGCCCACTGCTCGCTTCTTGCGCTGTCAGTTCAGATTCGTCAGGATCTCGGCTGACAACGTACGATTTTAGAGACAGATTTACCTTTCTGGATATCCCTTGAAGTCTGTCTATTCACCCCTGGCCACTGCTTGGCTTTTACAGACCACAAGCACGTTCTTACTTCTTAAAGGGGAGACAAGACACAAGATGGAGCACTGCCAGATGGATAACGCCAGCATACACCCACCTTCCTTGGAGAACAGAGTCTAAAGGCAACCCGAGCAGAAGGCTCCTCTTGAGTTAGACTAGGGCTGTGGGCTGGAGTGTTCAGAAACCTGAATGCTGGGCTCTCACCGCCACTGCCATGTGCTCCCTGGCAGGTTACTCGTGCCCCACTTACTCCCTCTGTAACAGAGGTGGCGGTTATCACCACGCAAGACCACTCTTCTGAACCTGGGTATTTGCTGCAGCTGTCTAAAAAAGGCACTGTGAAAACTTCAAACCACATCCCATACCTCAGTCAGTGCAACAATCCAAAGTGTCTCCCACCTGCAACCTCATCCAGACAGTAGCCACAGCCAGCTGGTTATTTTGCAGCACATATACATTTTCCCAAAAGTGCTCCAAGTTTGCAGACCCCAGGCAGAAGGGGATGTACAGCCCCTTCCAGAGAGGTGAGCACACACAGGGTGACTGATTGCACTTGCCCTTCTGTGTAACACTGGAAAACTGTGAACATCTGCCAAGGCCAGGTCTGGAATCAGCCCTGGCTAGGTCCTGCTTGTCATTTCTTCCTTTGACATCTTAACTGTAAGATGTGACACGAACAGCCTGGTGAAATGGACATTTTAAAGTCTCCCAAAACAGAAAACAACACCACCACAGTACAATGCGGGTGCGGGACTGGAACTTCGAAACTTGCCAGGGTTCCTCAGGGAAACGGATGTCTGCAGTGACTGAGCAACACTTGGCAAGGCAAAGGGAGACCCTCACCTCCGACTCCGACACTTCTAAGGGCTTCTCATTCAGGCCCAAGCTCTCGGTGAGCACGGCTCCGTTGTATTTGTTGCAGATATCCTCATCAGAGTAGTGCAGCCCTCCTGGGCTTGGGCGAGGAGGAGACCTAGGAAACAGAGGATGAGTGTACGGCATGCTGTCACTTCTTTGAAATAACACAATTAAAGACACAATTAAATCTTGCTTAGAAGCCAGAATCACAGCCAGGGGCAGTGACTTGGGCATTAAATTCCTCCCTAAGTCGTCCAGACAACAGTCCCTCCCCTTTGCCTATTTGATAGTTGCTTAAAGCTAGATAAAAAGCCATTTCCGACAGCATAGTGTTCCCAGCTTCTTACCTGGTTCCATTCTTCTTTGAGAAGGTGCTTTTGATGTTCAGGTGTCTGCTGTTGAGCTCCAGTGCAGTGAAGCCTCCATTATCCAGGGTGACCGACTCTTCCACATTGGAGATGGTTTTACCTGGAGCCAGGCAACGAAAGACTCAGCTGAAACAAAGGCACTTTTCCCCCAAATACAACTGTACGAGCTAACTTTTCCTTCTTTGTGTTTTATAACACCATTAATTATTTGAAAATCTCTTTGCCTTTCTTATTGGCAAACGAGAACAATCAGAGCAAAGGAGAGGAGCTTATCAGGAGTGTGAACAGGCAGAAGGAGCAAGAAGAGGGGAAAGAAGTCATAGATGGATGCATTTCATTTGGAGGTAAGTATCTAAAATAGCACAGATGAACTGTGCTCTGAAAGTGCTTATTCTTGTCTTTTTACTATACATAGAAACCAGGTGACTAATTCAGGTGCCCACTGAAGATGTCCTAAATCAGGTGCTGTGAATCCCATTCATGCTGACTGAAGCAAAGCAAGAGAAAGTAAAACCAGCAAAGGGAGGAAAAGGAGGAAAAAAAAAAGGCAAGAAAGAAAGCAACAGAAAGGCTAAGCAGATAGCAAATGGGAAAAAGATGTCAGAGCTGTAATGAGGATGAGATATAGATGTAAGACATCACTGGACAACGTGAGGCAAGGAAAAGGACAGGGGACTGGAAGAAGAGGGAAAATACAGCAAAGTATATTATTTCTTGTGATCAACTACAGCAAGAGCTTATTCTCTCCCATGCTCATTCTTTGTAATCCCAAAGGTGCGAGCTCAGCTCGTGTCCCAGGGAGAAGGGCCGGTTGCATATTGCCACTGTGCAGCAGACAGGTACTTTATCCTCAGCTTCAATTTCAGTGCCACATTAAAACTCAGTGTGAACACTGATATCTGACAGTACAGGTCAGGCCTGTCTTTTCGTGCCTGTCCCCCAAACACAGTGCAAAACTAGGAAGATGAGAGATGTCCTATGAGCTATGCATACAAATATGTAACAGTATTAACTTGGTAAAATGCCACAGTATTCATACATCTTATATCTCATGGGACTGAAATCTGATTTTCTAACACTTGTTAGAAGTGAATTATAAAGAAAGAAAAGATCTTCACTTTGGGGCTGAATTACTAAATACTGCCTGGAAGACTCCCTCATTACATTAATCCCTAAGAACGGGTAGCACAAAGATCCATCCACCTGATCCTACTCACTAATGTGCCTTTTTTGGCACCTCCTGGCATCAGAGCAATTTCTTGCTGGAGGTGAATGAAGGTATCAGAGATATACACATGTGAACAACCCTTCCAGGACTTTATCATGCAAGGAGAAGAAAAAGTAAAAACAATATTCAGAGCTCAAGAACTGGGTGTTTTGAAAGGGGACTATTTTAACATTCCCAGTTATAGAGCAGGTAGCTCCTGTTTCCTTTCAGAAAGCAGACTGATAAAAATCATGACTAAAGGAAAATTCAAAGCTTGATGCTCATTATGCCTTAAAGTCTAACAGGTCCAGACAATCAAGATAGCTCCTAGCTGTATGGCCCCCAGCCAAGCAACTGCATCTTGGCTTAGGGAATGAATATGAGATGCAGGGCACTCTATTTAATATAGAGGAATTGTGATAAAGTCCTCACACATACAGACCTGGAATATTTGCATTGGGAACAGCCATAGAAAAGCAGAATCTTTCTCCTTCTCACCATCTATCAGGGGAAGCTAATACGAAGCTAAACGAAGTCTCAGCTTATTCCTTTTTTTGTGGTCTTCTGCCAAGCATTTGACCCAGACTCCTTGGCTGTTGCTACAGTCCCTGGGACTTCCAGATGCAGTCCTATCCAAGCCCACAGCTGGTTAGCATCCAAAACCTGATAAGATCAGGCACTCTTTGCCCAGTATGGCTATGGGCAAAAGCCATTTCCATCGCACCAGACACTAAAAAGACCTGAGTCTTCTGCCAAACAAAGTATTGATAAAGAGAGTCCACGCTGATGAAATCAGGGGTTATAAAGGAAGACATTTCTGGTTCCCACAGCTCTTGAGAGTGTGTGCACAGCACAGAGCCAATGTCTCACCTGTACTGCAGTTCTTGTACTTCTTGCTCTGGCCATGCAGGATCAATGCAAACACCACCAGGAGGATGAGGATCAGACTTGAGAGAGCCATCACCAGCAGAAACCACCACTCCTCATAGAAAGGGGCTTCTGTTTGTGCTGAAAGAGCAAAAAAAGCCAAATAACTCCTCTTTATGCTCCTTCAATTTTTTCTCTTCTTCCCCACAGTGAATGACGCATTTATAATAGTGTTCAGGAGAGAGAGGTGTTCAAAGGAGGTAACACAGCCTACTCTGCAGTCAGACTTTCAAAGGGCCTGCTGACACTTCTAAGATGGCAAATAGAACAGGAGCATATCACAGCTCCAACATCTCTGCATTTCACACACCCTGAGCAGCGCTCCAGAATCCCTGAGCTAAGAAGATGTTATCACCAAGCGAAGGGAGGGAGGTTTCTTCCCACAGCTCCGCACACCTACATTTCTTGACTGCTGCAGTATGCTTAGTACCCCCTGGGTCAAAGGAACCACTACTATATCTGTTGTGACCCATGACTATTCCACTTTTTAAGAGGCTTGCCGCACCATAATGCTGCTCAGTGGCTCTTTGAAAAATACAGCTAGTGCCAGGGAATAAAGCACACTTGGTTCAGTGTCTTTCAGTACCTCTATTAACTCTAACTTCCAACATTGGCTGCTACTCTATATCATCTCCCCATCAGCTTAGCCAAGCCTGATGTGCAGCACACTGGTATCAATTCAGCTCCCTGGATTTTGTGCGGTCTCAAGTAATTTCACCCCATTTGACCTCAATTGGAGACGCAAAATGATACTAACTTCCCCTTTCTAGAGTCATCTTGCCAGTCTTGGTTTAAAGTAATAAGTATTGTTATTTTCTAGCGGTGATATTCTCTTTGTCAGCATCCCTCAGCTTTGTGAAAAAATGCTGCCACTGGAGCACAAGCCAGCAGTTGTATATAATTTCCCTGTAGTCCCTAAAGTAGAAGAACACCTGGTAGGAAGGGGCGATGCCAGGAGAGCAACTTCAACCAAGCCCCTCACTATCCCTGAACCCTGGCACTCTCTTTCCCCAACTGTCCCGAGCCCTGGATCTAAAGACAAGTCTGTTGTAAGCCTGATATGAGCTCAAATTTGTTCCAGATCACCGAGTATTCTGCAGCACTGAAAAGCAGCCACGATCTCTCTTTGCTAGGAGGCCAGGCCAGGCCAATAAAGTCCTAAAGGCAAACTGTACAAGCCATGCTGGGCTGAGCAGATTCAGTGCAATTTATACCTCCCTGTGCTAGCTGAAGTGGCCAGCCTAAAATGCTTTATACTTTTACGACTGTGAATCTCAATGGAAACCTCTTACTTTCATGCAGCAATTTGAGATGAACAGTGAAGCATCAAAAGGAGGTGAATTAAATAGTTCTGTTCAAGTGGAGAACTTACAAACAAGTGGTTTATTTATAAAAAGCCTCACAAGGAGCTGCATGCCCAGCTTCAGAGGAATAATGTCTTCCAGGAAAGGAAAGACTGACATGATTACTGACCCTTTACATTGTGTTAAAGCCTCTGTGAAACCACAGATAGGAAAAACACTGACTCGGTGTTTGAAGTGGGTTGTCTATGCCCTTGTCCTGAAGGAGAAAAGCAAGGGTAGCACTCACACTGAAATCCATAGACAGCTCTCACAGGCTAAGTGGTTAATTGTGTAAGGACAAACGCAGCCGCGATGGCGATAGCAGCATTTACTACTCTTGCCTGCTGGGTAACTGTTGAATGGTGTTTATGCTTTTCACTGGAGGAGCAAAGAGATAAAAGCCACTCCAGATACTGGAGCTTTGCCAGGTTCTCAGGACTCTCCAGAATTTTGAATCACAAAGCCGCTTTATCAGGTTCTTTTATTCCTCTTGTCGGTCTTTGCTGACACAGCAAGGATGAAACTTATTGCTCATGAGCAACTTGGAGTACAGCTGTCTCTGCAAGGGTAAGAGGAGACCTGAGCAAAGCTTTCATGAGGGCAAGCTCTCCTACTTCACAACAGGCCATTGAACTCGAGCTGCCCAGAGGTGGCAAGGTAAGCAAAATTTGCTTTTCCAGGTATTGAAGTTCCTTCAGAAAACCAGAGTGCTGGGTTGCTCAAAGGGATTTTAGAAGCATGTTTAGGCCATTGCCCTGTTTACTGGGAGCAAAAATAAGAGCAAAGAGGGTGGGAGGAGCCCCAGAGCATCACCAATGAGCTGTTTGGATGAAGGAGGACTGGAAGCATCACACCGTATTGGAACAGCCAGCGCTGAGGATATCAGGAACAATTTTGTGAAAGTACACTTTTATATTGTTGAGAGCAAAATACAAAATAGCACAGAAAATGTTTATCTGAGAACCCTGGGAATAAAAAGAAGGAAGAAGAATAAACAAAACAACAGACTAGGAGAGGAGAAAAGGCAAACGAACTGTAGACTGTGTAAATTAGTCTTAGGGCAAGAGATCTTTTGTATAAACACTCATGAAATTCCTGAGAAGGTTCTTTGTCAAACTTAAAAATGCTACACACACATTTTTCCTCTTGAGAGTAAAGCATACTGTAATAACAAGCCTTCATTCACCATTATATTGTTCTGGTTTTATCCTACAAGTAAACCAAGCTGCCTTTGACTATTTGTTGCAACTAGAGAATCTGGGTTGGGTTTTTATCCCCTCTTCCTCCCTCCCAACCTCAAGAAATTCCATTGGAAAGGATATTAAAAACAAATCCATGATTACCTGATACTGCCACAGAGGGAACACTTGGTTCTCCATAGCCAAATTCATTGACAGCCACCACTCGAAATTCATAGGTCACACCCTGTTTGAGTTTGTCCAGGCTGACAGTGTAGGAGGTAGCACTGCGAGGGATGTCCTTCACAAACATGTCCCACAGTCCTTCATCTAGGAAAGCAGCAAGGAGAGAAATGGCATGAACTGTGTGACTTGGCGCTTCCCTCTGAAAATATTGTCATTAATTGTGTGTTGCAACCACAGACAGTGGAGGTGCTTACCTGAAGGCTGCTCAGTGACACGCACGAATGTCAGAATGCCCTGCAAGACCCCATCTGTAACAGGGTCATTTATTCACAATGGGGGTCTTACAACAGCCCAGATGGAAGAGGTCTCCTCTAAAAGGTGCAGCAGCACCCACGGTGACCTGAGGTGGCTGGAACAGCTGCCAGCCATCTGGGTCCCTCCTAATCAGAAGGTCACCGCATCGGCATGTCCATCATCTGACAGAGCAAGTAACCCCAAAACAACCTGCTACGTTAATGAGTTCTAATCGCATGTGTTTTGTCTGTTTTTTCCATCGCAAAGCTGACTTCACCATCCAAGTGTGCAGGCCAGGCTTTGCAAACTAAGATTTGGGTCTTGGCAGGAAGTACAGTGGCCTTGCACGAACTGGTGCCTGGTGGACTGGTGTCACTGGAGTGCTGCTTGATCACAATATCAATAGCGATGTGTCCTTCGCATGCGCTGGCCCGCAGCGTGACACAGCCCACAGAGCGAGACAGCAGGCACTGCGCTTGCGTGGCATGCATTTTTAAACAGGAATGAGTTCTTGTTTCTATTATAAACCTCTCAAAGTTGCTAGACACACAACGCCATTCTGATGAGAGCATTTCAGGAGGGTAATCTCGGTTCTCAGCAGCTGTACTGACATTGATCCTGATGTGCATCCTGACCAGGCACCGGTTTGGTCCCTGATCTAACCCATAATCTTATATTCACTAGCCTACAATGGAAAGAACTTTCAAGAAGATGGATGCTGTTACCAGTAAGAACAAAACCAACTATAATTAAAAATGTCAGTCAATAATTTTGAGTGCGCGGATTAAACATTAAATGGACTGCTTTTCAGTACCAATTGGTGCCCAGCAAAATGGAGTTAACCGTCTACGCACGGAGCCAAACTCTCAGCCAGCCTAAGCCAGCGCAGCTCTTACGGATCTGACCTCATAAGTATCCCACTGGGCTTCAACTTTTAGCTATCAAAGCTGCTCGAGCAATGTCTATTTTTCTCTGCGTGTCCCACAGCAATGGGAATATGATGATAACCTGTGCATAGACATGACTCCAGCGCAGGAGCTCCCTGCTTTGAAAGAAAGCCCTCTGCACGGCGAGATTTGAGCATCAGCATGACTTCTGCAGCTTGAGGTGTTATCAAGGTAACAATAAAGCAGGAGCCAGCAGTACTACCCTCAGCGCCTCGTTCTGCTGCGGCAAAGTGAGGCCGGAATCTGTCCTCATTTGCTTTGCATTTACCTGACTGTAAAGCAACTGAAGTCACCGCAGTGATTCCAGCACGGTGCTGGTGTAACAGAACAAAATTTGGCCCTTAGCCTACTTCTGTGCAACAGGGAATAGCAGCAAAGATGGATTGATTAACACTGCAGGTGCATTGCCGTGTGAATGTTTTAACTTTGGCATCAGTAAATATTGGTTCAGTAATTTGTACTGTGCTGCACGTCTAGCAACACACACAATGACTAACAACCCCCAAACTACATCTTTTCTGATCATGAGGATTGGCAGTCCCAGCGGATGCAAAAAGCAGGCTGAAATGTATTGTTCCAGCTACATTTGAGAAATACCGAAGAACAATAAAAATAGGTAATTTTTCTGTCATGCTTAAAATTCAGACCAATACATTATTCACCAGCATGATCAGAGTATAATGAAGTTATCATAATGTACCATTGTTATGTATTAGTTGGATATTACAATGGCTATAAAACAAGAGATAAAATATTGACTTCCCTTTTACAGGGCAATAGAAGGCGAGATTATTTCTACCACATAAACTTACAATGTAATAAAAAAAGGAGCTTGGGGTTTAGTTTCTCTGAAGAGGGTGGAGGGAGAGATGCATTTTCAAAGTTAGATTGTTGCAACCACCAATACTAGGAAGATGCATCTCAGACTATAAAATATTGCCATAATTGCTAGAATTGCCTGAGCTTTCATAAACACATTTGTAAACAGCAATAAGAGAATTTGAGCCCATTGTGAATTGTCTGAAAAGCGATTTGCTTGTGTTGAAAGCCACTTAAATGGGAGAAGAAAAGGCAGCAATAAAAATGGATGTTCAACACTCATTGCAGCAAGCACAACTGTTCACACACGCACTTTCTCACTAATTTTCTCAAACCTATCAAGGTGCACAGTGCAGAACATCTGACGGAACAAGAAGGAAAAATTGAACCATTCTGTAAAGCTTGCAATAAGTTGAGAAAATTAAACCCTTGAGAAGTCAACATTGTGTTTCCATAACTCTGTCCCCTAGGCTATGGTGGCGATGGTGTGGGGCAGCAAAGGTTGCTGGTGGATGTTTCTTTGGAGGGATTCCTGTCTCATAGGGACTCGGAGATGCTCTGGCTGGTGGTCATATCTTCTCTGGCCCATCCCCCTTTGATTCATTGAAAGAATCTCTGTCCAAACTATTTTTCTGGGGTAGGAAACAGGGCTTGGCCAAGATGCAACCCAGTGTGTGATTCTTGGGATCCCAGAGAGGTGCTGATGCAGCTACAGTGGTCAGAAATCTGCAGGGTGCCAGCCTGGAAAGGAGGACATCCTTATGTCTGCCCCTCTGCTGACTCCAAGCAAATGCTATGCACAGTATAGTCTGTGCCTTCCCAAGCCCTGGCCAACAAGGTTTTTAATTTCAGTTTTTTTAATTTTAATTTTAATTAATTTATCTTCTCTCCACCTGGAATATTCAGGCCCCTCTTTGTAGACAGAGATTGCAATCAGATATATCCAAACTCAAAAAGCGTTTTATTTCAGCGGTGAACTTTGGGATTAAATATTGAACACACATTTATGAATTCCTTCACTGCACCTCTTCCCCATCCCTCAAAACTAGGTTTGCTCTAAACGTTAGAAGTTCAGCTGAAAGAGAATTCATTAGAAGGTCACTCATGATAGCAAAGATTGGCCTTTAAGTTCGGTAGAAAATCGTTCGTACACTGTACACAGTATTTTTCACTCAGTTTAGGGAGGAAAGATGCACATGCCGTGGTTGGGATATCAACTGGATATTAACTTATAGAAACCACCAAGAAAAGCTTTCTCCTCATCACACATTAGGAGGTTTGTGAGGGGAGAAGCAGCTGAGAGTTAAGGACCGGCTGAACGTGGGGAGTGCTCCTCCTCTAGAGGACAAAATTAAAATGTGGATGTATTTGTCAGAGGCAAAGGGCTGGATTATCATGCAAACCAGAGAAAGGACAAGAATGGGAAGTGAAGGCTGACAAACCGTCAGCCTCGGCACGTCGCTCGCGAGCAGAAGCGAACCGAAGGCCCCATGGCAGACGCCGGCAACGCAGCTGCACCCTTCACTTTGCATTTGCTGACTTCTGCTGGTTCGTGTCCATGTTTGACACTGCGCTCCCTCATTTATTTAAAGATAAATAGAAAAGGAAGAAAACATAAAAACATTACTTGAGACATCAGAAAGGAAACTGAAGTGAGATCTGGCCTCGAGGTGTGGGAAGTGAAAACCAGCATTTCTGGGAAGGACAATCCCCAGTCCAAGTAGACCAGTTCTTCCCCAAAATGTCTGCTGCCTTCATGAAACAGATCATCCGGGGCAACAAAGGAAAACACTTTCCTGACTTGTCTATGTCCAAAGCTCATGATTTGTGGCTGATCTGAGTTTAACTGGCCTGTTCATGCCAGCCAGAGTGCTAGAAATATTATTATTGGAAGCATGCGAAGATGCAGTTCTCTCCCACCGGGCTTAAGTCATCCCCTGCTTGGGAAAAGCAAACAAACAACATCCAAAATGCATGATGGGGAGAGGAAGCAGAAGAGGAAATCTCTATTGGCTTCTCCTGGGTTGGAGGCTTTTCCTGAGGCGACACAAGGCATGAAGCAGATTGACCGAACGCCTACACGGCTGCCCTGCAGCTCAAGATGACTGCAGCGGGAAAACAGGGGCACGAAGGTGTCACGCCTGGCAGTTACGTATCCATGTGCCCTCCCGGCAGCGCGGATCCCCAGGGCGTTACACACAAACACCTCCTTTGGATACAGGGGATAGTTGGGAAAGAAAGTCTGTGGGAGATGACTTGGTACCTTACAGGCCACATGCCCAGCGTTGAAGCACAGACCAGAGAGAGGGGCCTTGGACATGGCATGGCGTTGGGAAAAGAGGGGGGAAAACAGCTTCTCCACTCCCTCCGGCAGCACTGGTAACCTTATAATCGTTGTGCCATTTCTGTCTTTTCCTCTGCACGTACGAACTGAGGATGCTATCTAATACCCATTCCTTAGCCAGCCTAGTTGATGTCTAGGGAGTGCTTATGATGGCAGTGACAGAGGCTGCTTAACTGCATTTCTTGTAATGCACAAGGAGCTAAACTGGAACCCATTTCTCCGGGGACAGAGAAGTTGAAAGAAAAGAAAAACTCTTCTGTTTCTGTAACGTTTTGCTCTAGCACAGATCACTCCAGAAAAAATACCGGTTTGCCTGCTCCATTCCCTGTGTCTGTGTAAATTCAAAATGCAGAGGAGGTAGTCAGCCTGGTCACCTTCCAGAAATCTGGGAGAGAAACGGGGAGATCAAATGAACAATCTCAGCTGCCTGCTGCCACCATTGCTAAACCCAGCAGGGCAGCTGGAGCCCTGGGAGACACAGCAGGGCACGGAAAAATTCAAAGGGAAGTGACAAAAGGGGGTAGGGTTTGCCATTTCTGACAGAAAGCCACCCTCCTTCTCTGATGGAAGAGTCTTGGCAGGGAGCTACAGCAAGGAAAATGAGATGATACAGCATTTAACGTTTGGGGTAATGAGGCCTATAATAGATGACACTTGAGATGTGAAACACTAAGGTAGTGGTATTGCATTTAAATATTGGCAACAAGCTAAAGCTTTTCATCTGTCTGTTCGATGCCCCTTTTTGATCTCAGAAGGATGAATATCTTTTCCTTCCTTGATTTTATGTGAAGGGCACAAGTCAACTGCTCTTCTCTTGGACAACAACAACTAAAAAACAAAGGTTGCTCCAATCCATGCTCTACTACCCACATAAATCAACGTGCAGAGCAAATTCTTAGAATTATATTAAAACAGAAGCTGCTCTGAATGACCAGCCCTGACAGGAGGAATTAGTTCCCTGCTTTTGTTAAGCTCATAATTCAGATTTTAAACTCCTCCGTGCAGAGATGAGGAAGAAAAGCAGCACAGAAAGGAAGCCGGCGCTTGGGTGAAATAAGCAAACGTTCCAATTAGTCTGTCTCCTCTCCTGGATCACATTTCACGCTTCCTATGGCTGCAACCAGAACGAAGGATGAGAATCCAGCATACAAATGCCTAGTTCATTTGCCAGAGCAGCATGAATAGGATTAAAATAATCTGAAGAGGAATTAAATGCCTCAACAGTCAGGTTGCAAGAGCAGGAGAATAAGACCTCTTCTGTGTGTTTCCAGGATCAGTGGAGTGGCGCCAGCAGGAGTGACCCAGGGTTAATGCAGCTCAGACCTGCCTTGGAGGGACTATTTTCTTCCTACTCAAAAAGAGTGAGCCACAAATCCTACATCCTTAGCCATGAACTGTAAAACATTCATTCACATCCAACGGTGAGACAAGCCCAGGGACATGGGATGAGTTTGCAATGTCACCACTCGCACGAGTTGAATTTCCAGCTTGCAGACAATGTGTGCATGGGCTGCAAGTTTCCCTCTACAATACTCTTACTCAAAAAAAAAAACTGTTCAGGGAAATGTAAGCTGCTAAGTGAACGTCAATGAACAGGTTTGGTTTAACTTGCTATCTAAACAATGCTGTTCAAATAAGACCGAGTATTTTCTACTTATGAAGAAATAAGAGCAGAAATCAATAAGCTGACGTAAAAGAAACAGAAGCACAGTGGTGTCATGCCTCCAATTAAAAAAGTCTTGACCGCTCTGGGAAACTCCAGTGCTTTGAGAAGGTACACATTTTCCTTGACTTTGTTTGGAAAATAATTGTCAAATTAAATGACAGAAATAAGGAAGACATTTTAGGATTACAGCAGAGCGTTGTTACGGAGAAAATTCTAGCACAAGCAAGTATGGAAATCTGCATCTTCAGTGAGGACCACAGAAGCACAGGCAATAATTTTGTTGCTGGTCTGGTTAAACATAATTAAAACCATTTGTTTTAAATGCAAGCTTACATTCCAGACACATACAAGAAACAGTTTGGATCCTTTATATAAGCAAACAGATAAACATTCATTTAATCAATATATAACTAAGCAATATGCAAGCATCTAGAAGCAAAAAAGGAAGGAACATGCAGCCAACATGGATATGTCAAGTATAAATCATGTCTAATTTCCTTCTGTGACAGGGCAGCAGACCTTGTCAATAGAGGAGAAAGAGCAGACATCATCTATCCTGACTTCAGCAAAGCTTTTGACATCATGACATTCAAACACGGCCGGCATGAAACAAGTATCCGGTAGATGCATCACCAGCTGGAAAACTGTACTCGGCGAACAGTTATCAACATTCACTGTCACAGTGGAGGGAAATTATCAAGTGAGAACACACAGAGGTCTGGCAGAATTCACTGGTTTGTCTTAATGACTTGGTTACCAGAAAATGTGCACTTATTGAATTTGCAAGAGCTACCAAGCTGGGAGAGGCTGCGAACAGGCTTGACCATATGCCTCCACATAAAGTGACCTTGTCCAACTGGGGAATTACGCTGGAAAAAGCAGAGAGCAGCTACAGTAAGATGCAAATCCCAGAAGCGCAGGAGCTCTGAGAAAGCACCAAGAAAAATTGCGATGAGGGGATTCCTTTCCCTCCCCAGTGCCCTCCCTGCAGAACAAACGGAGAAAGCAATGTGTACGTGGTGCTAAAGTTCTGGCCCTGTTATTAACAGTAAAACAGTAATTAGCTGGTGTAGTCTGCTGCAGAAGAGGAGAGATTTCTATCTGTGGACCTCAAAACACAGTTTGAAAGTACTTAACTGGTCCTTGCACATGAAAGATACTGTAATCGTTTAAGTGAGTTTTAATTATTAACTATATTAGCTCATCAGTTGGGTGATTTACCAGTGTAGTAGTAGAGTGAAAATCACAGCACTCAGTGTAATTTTCTGTGACTACTCCTAAACAGGAGAAAAATCTTCTAAATCGCATAATAAATCAGCAATGGTTTAATACCGGCTGGTGACAACGTTCTCTCAAAAAATCCCATTACATTACTGGGATGACAAACAAACTCTCCACCGCAGGCTGGGTTTCAGCATGGACTGAAGGAAGCGAACTCATGACACCAAGCTCTTTGTGTTTCCCATGGCTTACCTGAGGGTCGTGCCTCTATAATGTACCCAGTTGTGGGTTTTTCTCCTGAATCTCCCTCAGTCCATTGTAGTGTCAGCCCAGAGGCAGATTTTGTCACCAGAATTTCCTGAGGAGAGCCAGGAGACCCTGAAGGATGAAACGAGAATAGCAAGTGGTGGTGGTATAACACACAGACTGCAGTATTTATTTCTTCTACTGATATAGGGGAAAAAATATCTAGAAACATTAGTCAACATATATGCAACATAAACCAGCTCGACGGGCTACCGATTTTTCACCAGCTCCAGTACCAGCAGTTACGTACCAATGGCTGGGTTTTATGGGTACCTGTGTTAAGAAAGAAAAAGACACTCTCACTTTGACCATTAGCTTATCTGCAGTGCTTGCATGCTGCCACCTCTGTTTCTGACTTCAGAGGTGAAACCAGCCTCTGAGTTTCAAGGAGAGGTTCGTGGGGACAGCCGCCTGCCCTTTCACTTGGGAAGATGCCACAGCCCCATTAGGATTCCTGCGTTAGACTGTCTGTGGTGGGCCAGTGGATCCACAGCGCTGCTGTCCCAGACGATGGCTATGGAGGGCACTGTGATAAAATGAAAGCTCGCCAGCACCCAGAAGGGTGGAACTGCCACATGTGGCACATGTGGCTCTGATGGAGGGAGCAAATAATTCCCTGAGCTGGAAAAGAAGCAAAAATCAGAACTGTGACCATTGCAATGATGCTCTGTGATTTACTGGCTGGTATCATCGGAGGGCATTTACCTTGTTACATTATCTGTTTATCACAATCATCGATCGAATACAAAACCCAACTCTTTTAGTACGGACATTGAACCAAGCGGGGAATGCTGATGTTCAGGCTGTTGCTCCTCTTGACATATTGGGAAATTTGCAGACCTCTGCATAAGCCAAAGCATCAGGAGAGAGTAATTGTAAGTTCTTTCTGGTTTTACATTCAGAAACCTCTGCTGGTTTCGGCAGAGTTATCCCAATTCTGACTCCACCGCAGAGCAGTACAGTCAGAATTATGCACCACGCTGTCAGGCTGCGGCTTTGAAATCCCTAGCTAGCCCATTTCTGTTATGATTTATTCACACTGGTTTGTTTATTACAACAAACTTCTAGATTTCAGGAAAAAAGGAAACATGTTTTTCATAGGCAGTTGCAAAACCCACTGAATCATGTCCTGAGCTCCTGTGACTCAACTTCTCCTTGGCTTGGAAATTCATGTTAAGGCCTGAGTGCACTATTCCCTGCTGTTGGACCATGTTTGTATAACTGATCTGGCTTGTGACATGGTTTTATGGCTCCACTTACCTTCTGCTGGCCCAGCTGTGACGTTGGCTTGCAGTTCAGGTCCATAGGCAATGGTTCGGGCTTGCACTCTGAATAAATAGGTCATGCCCTTGGTGAGATCTCGGACCTTCAACCAGCGTTGCCAGTTCCCTTTAATGTCCACAGTCACCACCTTACTCACTCCTGCAACAGCCACGCAGAATAAAATTTAAAAAAAAAAAAATAAAAAAGAATGTTGCAATGCAAAAAAAAGAAATCAAGTGGAGCTTATTACATCTAGATGGTAAGTAAAATTATCTAACAGGTTGCTACGAAAGTATTTCTTAGAATTAGCAGGCGTTTAAGTAGTGATAATAGCCAATTTTCAGCACTGATAAGTATAATTAGAGTTTAAGCTTGATAAGTGGGTACTGACAAGAAAAAAACCTTACAACACAACTGGGAAATTACCAAGAGACTACACACAACCTCACTAATTATTCTGGGAAGAAAGGAGGAGGTAAACGAAGAGGACTGCATGTCGCAGATCGCTTCCTAAGCAAGCATTTCTCCACTGTTTGTTTGTCAAGTGACCTGCAACATTGCCTGGAGGAGGAAATAAGGGCCAGGTTCTTTCCTTTCATCTTGTCCTATGTTTCCACCATTACCAACTGAATGTGGAATGAAGGATGTACATCTCACAGGTAACTTGTGGGTATAAATGCCACTGCAATGTGAGATGCAATCAAAGCCCTATTAGCTTGGACAAGGCTGAAGTAATGACTTGTGTTTCACTCTTCTCACTCTCTAAGAATTTTTCTCACACAGATGAATTAAAATCAGTGCTGTTTCCTTCACCAAGGTTCATAGATAGTTTTACATTTAGGTTCTCAACGCTGCAGAAAGGGCAGAGCGGCAATGAGTACTCTGAAAACAAACCAACCAAAAAAAAATCCACTTTTCATTGGAATTTTGTAAAAGTAAGTCAATGGAAAGTATTTGATCCATAAAACACTTTAGAGAACAAAGTTCAAATTTAGAGAGTTCTTTTGGCATTTTTCTGGTTCTATAGATGTACACAACACATTCCAAACCAAGAAGATAGGAAGTGGGAAAATGTTTTTCCCACTAGAGGAGTTTGCTAGTTTATCTTTCCAGTAAAAGGCAGAAGGAAATGGTTTTCAATCCAGATGCTTATTTTATGCAAATCAAGATGCTTCTTTCAGTTATCAGTTACATAAAGAATAATGTCCAAGTGATTTCTGCTCAAAATTTTCTCCCAGATACAATTTATAACTAGGGGAATCTTTCCTTGGTTAACGAGGAAGCAGTAAAAGCACTCCCTCTTTCCCTAGGTGTACTATTTCATTTCTCTAAGACAAATCAGGAAGCGTTTGTCATTTTGAAGTTATGTTCTGGAAAAAAAGAAACTGTTAAAAAAGGCTCCAGGGCAATTTTGTTGTCTATGATTGTGTAAAACATAACACTGTAAAGCTTAAACAATAAAAGGTCAAACAGGGAGAAGACTTCGCTAAAGAACAGATCGCTGTTGGAAAGTTTTGCAAAATACACAGGTTTTAAGTGATGGCTTGTGAGTGGGAAGGCAGGAGATGTCACAATGGCGAAGGTGCTCAGTTGGAAATCACAAACGGGCAAGAAGTCAAAAGATGCAGGAAAAAAGATCGAGGGGGTCTGGTCCATCATATTGTTGCATTGTAGTTCTGGCATGGAGGAACTTTTCCAACCTAGAAATCTATGAAATCTATGAAATCTATGAACACGAGACCTGGGGCTGGAAGGACCCTCCAGGATGGTGGGGTCTGGCAGCTGCCAGCCCCACAAGCCTTGCTGCCTGCATTCAGCACCAGTACATGCTCCATCTTCAAATGAGTTTGGCTTTACCTGGCTCTCTAAATAAAGGAGAACGGCTTTTCTATCAGAGGAAAATGATGGCATTGAGGGAGGGATTACTTACCACAGTGGGAAAATAAGTATGTTTGCTGAAAAAAAGAAATGTTGGCACAAGAGCATATGGGTAGAAACTGGCAAATAAATTTAGGCAAAAATTTAGAATCAGAGGAAAAGCCCTCCATAACCTCCTTGCTCACATCAGAGATCTTCTACAGGGGAAGGAGAGATAAACTGGAGCCACAGATAACACAGGCAGAGGTGGGGAAGAGAAGAAAACAAAGATTCTGAGGATGTGAAGTCAAACGCATGCAGAGAAAACATGATTTGACATTTCCATATTTTCAGGGGAAAAAATGTATTCTTAAACCTTGTGCAGGAATGAATAAAAGGCAGGAAATGCCCACACAACCCAAACCTCCTTCATACCCTGCAAACATTTCTTGGTCAGAATTAGAAGTGCTTTCTGCATTAGGTCTTTGTGCTCAGACCTGCCACCTGTAAAGGCTGAAAGTGCTTCTATTCTTGTGTTTTATTTCCTGAATATAACTTTCTCAATGCATGAGACACGGATGTTCAGACAATATAGATCTTTATTCCGTACAGAAGAAGCAAATACAAGTGATTGATATCCTTATTTCTGTGGAAAAGAGTTTAAAATGGATTGGCAATGGCTGAAATTACTCTTCCTGCTGTCACACTGCCAAAGTTGGACATCCTATTGAACTATTGGCGATCTGCCAGGAATATAAAAATATTAATAAGACAATCCACAAACTTTGTAATCTTTTCTAATTCACCTTTGAAATGGATTTACATTTGTTTTCAGATAAATTGCCAAATCCTTCTCTGTTGCTGTTCTGGCAAATTAATGAAACATTTGTGGCCACCACATTGTTGTGGTCTAGCTTAAATCTAGCACTGGGTTAAAAATGCTCCTTGAAAACTCCGTGTAAACAGACACAACTAAATCTCCATCACAGTTATTCTCCCCTGTCAAAAGCAGCAGTGGCACCAGTGATGACTAGCACGTTTGATGCCTGGGCAATCTTTGCGATAACAGAAGTGACACATAATGTGATAAGCAACACAAACGTGTCTGACGACTATTCTGGGATGGAGCCTACTCAGCAATTTCAAAGCGCAACGCGGGGAGACAATCAGGCACTCTCAGGCTGAGTTTCCTCTTCACCCATACCGGGTAACGATGGCCGTAAAATGACTTTTCAAATCACACAGAATATAGTTTGTGCAAGAAAATGAGAGAGGACAGACAAAAGCTATATTCCACAATATTACAGTTTGCTGAACAGTTTTGGCAAAAGCGGAATTGTTTTACTTACCCTCTGCCACCTGGCTTCTCTTGGAAAACAGCGGAGAGCAAGTAGGAAATTGGGCAGAGATAAAAGATACTACAGTGCTTTTCTGTCATTTCCCCATGAATATGTATGATTAGAGGTCTTTCTTACCCTGGACGGGAGCCAAAGGCTCATAGACTACTCGGTAACCCTGCAGGATTCCATTTGCTGCTGTCGGTTCACCCCAAGACACATTGAGTGTAGTGCAAGTGATTTCAGAGAACACCAAGAAGCTGGGAGCACTGGGTGCTGAAAAGATTACAAACAGATTGAATTGCAGTAGGAGTAGTCAATCTGATATACAAACATATTATAAAACATCGGTTTATTTGCCCAGCCTAAATGTAAAGGAAACAAGCTGAGAATGAGATTTGTCAATTGGATCCAGATGTCCTGTATCTATCGGAAATCTAGCCTGTCCTAAGAAAAACAGCCACTCAGCTGCAAAGCTGAACCTCAAAAGCAAGGAAGGAGATTGGACACAGAAGGAAAAGACCCTCAGAAGGGCACTATGTGAGCACACAGCCCGAGTGCACACCTCCTCTTCATAGCCACCAACAAGGGCATTGCCTTCCCCCTGTGCTGGAGTGCTCCCACCACGGTCATGTCCAGCACAAAGACAGCTCAGTCTGTTTAGAAGGAATTATAAAAAGCACAGTAACTCCCTCATAGGACCGTCTGGGGAATTTGCAGGCACTGGAGACAAGTTCCTTTAAATTTTCAGGTGTGATAGCGGAGGCAAGAAACAGACCCACAGACAGTTTCCTTCTGGACCACCTTGCGAAGGGATCGGTCCTTCTGCCACTCCATTCTCTTCTGCTGTATCTCTCCCTTTCCCACACAGACCACTTATTTGATCCCTTTTTTCCCCCTCTGAGACCATTACCATGTAACAACCCATTCGAAAGCTAAATCGAAACACCAGTGCCCCGTGCACCCACCCATTTCCCCTAGCCACTGTCCAGTGACGTGCTGGTTGGTCATCACCAAGTCTGTGCTTTGAGACAAGACAACGATCCCGTACCCGCCTGGTGCGTCCTGCCCTGCGAGGGGCTGCTCCTGGGGCCGTCCCCAGCTGCGTTGAAAGCGGAGATGCAGACCATGTACCGCGTGTGACTGGTCAGGTTTTTAAGCCGGACTGTTGTCTCTGGGAGGAAAAGGACCTTCACTTTCTCCGTGTCATTTTGGACGTCGCTCTCCCAGTAATAAATCTGTTGAGAGAGTGAGATATTTTAGTATATCCTACACCTAGAAAACATCTGGGCATTGCGGCTATAAAAGATCAGGAAGATGGCACGGTCTTGCTCTGGACTCCTCCATCAAATGGGATACCAACACTTTTCAACACGTGCCAAATATTTTCTCTTCCTTTGGCAAATTCCCCTGAGTCCAGCGACCGTGTAGCTGAGTACATCACTCAAAATTAGAGCGCAGGCTGAAGAATATGGCCTAATGACAACAGATACGAGCTGCCAGAGATCAGTGATGAGAGGTCAGTTCTTAAATTCTCCCTGAAACACTAGCTGCCTGTCAGCACTGGCATCCTGAGACAATGCTCCACGATTCACCTCCACATGCACACAAGGGTTTCAACGTTTGCATTCACAGGACAGCCAAGCAAATGCCTTCCTGAAGAGGGTAGCAAATACTTTCCCTGAATTTCCTTGAGGTATTTTCCTCCATTCTTCCCTTACATAATTTTTATCCTGTTGCCATAAAATTGGGCTTTGGAGAAGTTGTTTCCAAGAGGAAAAGTGGTGCCAGTCCTACTTATTTTACAGGCCTGGCAACGAGAGCATTACAACAGGCCAAAGCAAGCCAGAAAGTTGAGAGAACGAGCCAAGGCAAGACTCCACCTTGGCTCTACAAGCCAAGCTGTTAGAGCCATCTATATACGTACAAAAGGAAAAGAACATGAATTGATATATAAGGATGCTTGTTAGTGCCAAGAAGGGATGCCAGATTATTCGCATTGGCTTGGCTTTTCTTCACTTATGGACTTAAATTCATGGAGAGAGGCAGAGCCAGACACTGAATCCAAGCCAAGCTCCAGTGTTTGTAGACTTGCCCATTTCCACTCTCCGAGGGTCCATTCTCATGCTGGAGAAGCTAAACAACATGCTCTGCAACGTGCCCATCTCCTGTGAACCAAATGCAATTAATACTACGATTTAATTTTAGTAAAGTTAAGGAAATGAAACAATTCTTCTGAAATCTGACCTGGCTCAGGCTTCTAGCTCGGAGAAAGTTCTGCTTTTCCTAATGACTTGTAACATTTGAGATAGAAAGCTCAGTTAATTTTCTTCAATGCATTTCTTGCCCCTAGCTCTCGTGTCTGCTGCTTTTCAGAGCAGATATGTCGCCCGTGTGAGGGGAGCTGCCTCCTTATCTGCATACCCTGTTTCCCCACGCTCTCCTTCTCCACAAATAGCAACACATTTTTCCTCTTCTTCCCCCCAGTCTCCTTCTCTTTCTTTAGATTTTCGGACTTAGTGCCATTTCTGTACTGCAGTCTGAATGCTGATTTAATTTTTCTTATGCAAGGAGGGCAACTGTAGTTTGTAGAGCTATCTCACAAGTAATATCAATGCCAAGTGAGATAAATGAAACCAGTAGAAAGAGGAGGATTGCCTTGTAGCCTTGGATGTTCCCATTCTGGCTGTCGGCAGGAGGCGGGTCCCAGGTGAGCTCCAGCTGGCTTGCAGAAAGGGAGTTTACTTGGATGTTCTGTGGAGCCAGGGCTGGTGCTAGAGAGAAAGGAGGACAGAAGAATTAATAGTGACAAGCAGAAGTAGTTCATATCCAGGTTGCAATTTTCCATTTGTGGAAGGACCCAGGACAGACTCTGTTTACGCCACCAGTCAGCTACCAGAGTCAGCCCTGGAAGTATCTATATCTCAGCAGGAAGTCTCAGCACACGTGGACTGAGAAGCAGCTGAGCCTCTGGACATGGTTATGTTCTGTCCCACACAAACTAGGTTAGACACTAACTCAACTTGATCATGTCAGCAGCTTTGGACAGGAAAGAAGAATTCTGTCTTCCTTCTCTGGTAACGTTTGGGGCTCGCTGCCTTTGGCAGTGACACTGTGCTCCTGATCGACCACTCCTGAAAGTAACTGGCCTCCTTGTCACTACCAGCCCGGCCTCCCACTCAGGAGCAAGTCTTTATACCAGCCTGTTTGCAATCCTCCAAGACTTAGGGCCAAAATGCTGTCTAAAATTACCTCCCAAACCAGTCAGACACTAAAAAATTCAACTAACTTCTTACATACGACAAAATTACTTTTAGTTTGCTGCTTGTTAGCTCTGCTTGGATTATACCTTCACACACACACGCTGGCTCCTGATGGCATTTCTGCTTTGCATTGTGCTGTGCTCAAAAACTAGTCTTTGAGTGCACCTGGGTCACGCCATCCTGCCCTTTGTCGGGATCCAACTCGGTGCAGGTGGGTTTCTTCCCCAGCGGCTAGCAAGGACAGTCTGCTTGCCCGACCTGCTGTCTCTAGCTCCGGCAGGTCTTAACAAAACAGCACATGTTCTGTTTACAGAAAAGGTGCCGAAGCGTGTCCTGGTCAGACTCCAGAAGTAGGAAGAGAAAGGCAGGGCAAAGGGTACACTTCTCTTTTCTCTGTGTTGGCGATGCCGTAGCCTTTAGCCAGACCACCTGAGAAAGCTGCCTCTCTTCTCTCTGCCCCTTCACAGGCCATAAATAGAAGTGATAAAACATTCACTACTCGAGTTAGCCCGGGTTATCTGTTCCCCTGGAGACTTCTTTCTTTAGAGAGAATGACCTTCATAAGTCACACTTTTCTACCAACACTTCCTCCCCCATGAGTTATAAAATAAAATAGTAATTAACACCCACTCAGCCTGACACCAACTATTTATTTTGTTCTAACTGTGTGGTTTCCATATTATCACTGCCCACCCTGCCGTTAATGGAAATGTTAATAACCAGCGCCAGGTTGTTGTGACAGATGCTTGGGCTCATTATCAGAAATTCTTATTTACCGCTCCATTAAACGACAGAATCGCACAAAAAAACAATTCAATCAAAACTAACTGGAGGAATTTTAACAGCCACATTAATAATCCAAAACATAAATAAAGTTAATGTCTTTTGCATGTTTGCCATCGGCAACTCTATTGCAAAATTATTGCTGTACAATTAAAACGTGAAAGGCAAAATTGAAAATAGCCTTTATCCCAGCGCTCAGTTAAAACTGTTTATTATATTTTTTTTGTTTCCTTTTCAGCGAGATGTAGTGAATGCACGAGGTGACAACGACCATCAGTAAAACACAGCTTGTTCACAGGGGTGCACTCATCTAATCGCTGCCCTGGCTTCTCCACTTCGCCGGAGGAGCGAAGGGAGCAGCAAGCCGGCTGGCTGGCTGCGCTCACTGCAACACAGTGCTGTTCCATTAAGGACTGAAAATCTCAAGATTTTGAGACTTTCACAGCACACATCAGAGTGTGAGGCCAAACTGATCACATAGTGCAAACTTGAAAATACATCTGGGAGATTTGCAGACGATGACATGCTCAGGGAAACAGGAATATGTACAATCACAGACGAAAATGGATCACTTTAGCAATGTATTTTCTTTCTAGGTAGTGACACTGCTGTCTGTCCTGAGCTGACAGCTTCGAAGTGCTCTCAATACCCAGGTCTGAAGCAGCGTCTACAATAGCATTTTTCTTTGGATCCCATGTGCCAGCCTGGAACAATTACCACTTCCGAGATGCGACCATTAGAAGAGCCGGCGTGTGCAGCCTGCTGCCAGAAAGACACCACTTTTCCTCAAACCCTTATTGGAGCCACGTCTAAGAAACACAATGGTTAAAAACTGCCAGTGATCGTTCTCCACTGACACGCTCACTGCTGGAGCTGCACTTTTGCTGGCACGGTGGCAGAAAATTTGATGGGAGGAATAAAAAAATAAATAATAAAAAAAAGATGATGTGGAAAAAGACATTTCTCTTCACTACCCCAGAGCCTCGACGAGATGCAAATTGTTTGGTTTTGTGCCCTGTGAGTCTGTCCCTCTGTTCAACTTTCAAAGGCTGATGTGTCCCTCTTCTTCTAAGCACAGATTTCTTGTTGACAGTATAGGACAGCACAAAAGCGCTGCTGACGCTTGATGTGGCTCTGTGCAGACAGCACGTTACATTAAGGGTGAAATGAATTACTTTAAAAAGAAAGAAACACATCCCTAAAGACTTTACCTGTTTGAAACTCCAAACCATTCACTGAATGTGTGGACAGCATGCGCCAATAAAAACAAGCACATTTTAAAGGTGAATTCAAAAGCCTTTTACCTTCTAGGAATGCAGTTCAAGATTACTGAGCTCTGAATTTTTTTCATGGCTGTTGAAGTCACGAATACATAAAAAAGCAAGGTTAAAGCTGCATACCTCACACTGCTTTAGGTGTTAGTAACACTATCAACTATAACAGGAGCCACACAGACCCCTGAGGGTCCAAAGTCAGCTTTTGGCAGGTGGAAAGCCATTACATTTCATTTTCCCCGAAAAAAAATTGTATGTATTCATGCAGCCTAATTCTGTGCACGTATCCTGCCTTGCAATCTCATGAAGATATTTGTGAACATTTCTTTTATCTGATTTCAATTCACCTTTGAGATCGTCTCCTTGAAACTCTCTCTCTCAGCTAAAAAGTAAGGAGAAAGGCTAAGCAGGTTGTACAATAATTATTAAATAATAACAACTATGGACCAGGATGACGATGGCAGGACTGTGTAAAGACAACAAATCTATCTGGAAAAGCAGCAGGAGAATCAAAACGAGTCCATGAATAAAGTTACACATCTAAATCCACATTTAAACATATCACTGCCCTCATTTTCCAGCTGTACTGAGCAGCCCCTGCTCACGCTGCAGTCAATTTGAGCTTGCAAATGCTTATAACCTTTAAAGAGAAGGTGCTTAAAATCCCCAGTGGCCTGCCCGCACTGGAGCTCCGTGCATTGCAGAAGGTTCACCTTAGTTTTTCTTGCTGCTTGCCTGGGATATTTGCTCTCTGGGCTGTGTGGCACCGAGAGCTTTTCATCAATATGAAGCTACTATTTTCTTAGTGACAGTCGTCACGATGCTCTGTAGCACAGGTAGGCTACAAATCCTTGTGATTCATCGGGTAAACTGAACTGTTTTCATGAAGCATTCCTTACTGCTGTTACATCTGCTCCAATTGCTGGGTAGCAAAGGATTTCTCCTCTACTGATTTTCTAATTGTTTCTGTAATGCCAGTATTATGTCAGAGAATTCACAGACAAGTCTGGGACAAGATTCCCGGATGCTCATGCTATTTCAATAAACATGCAAGCAAAAAAAATGAGGAGAAAAATGCAGTGAAAGAGACCGAAGATTTTCTGTGCGTCAGCTTGATCCCACAGTTTCAAACAATCCCAGGCAAATTTGTGTTTTGTAAAGGCCTCTGATCCTTTTCTATCTAGCCAGCCTTTTCCCCCAGTTCATCAAAGCATGCTTTTGTGAACATGCCTGCTTTTATTCCCTAGTAATCAATATATTTGCATTTTGGTGTTAGCACCTAGAGGCCAGAATCTCATTGCACAATGTGTTGCATAAACACAGAACAAAGAGACAGCTCCAGGCCTAAAAAGCCTCTAATCTGTACGTCTACACATTACAATGGAGGGGCGGTTGCAACAAGTTCTGACATACCAGCTGTAATCTTATCTACCTAGTGAGTAACAAGAGAGAAGATCCAGCAATACTCAATGTAGTATGTGCTGACAATCCAAGCACGGACACGCAGCACCTCCGAAGTTTACACACTGGTTCCTGGCACACAAAGTCATGGAAAACAGAGCTGGAAAGGATTTGGAGAGGGCTCAGACAAGCCATCCTCTTGCGTCACACTGGGATCAGCTCAGCTGGTTCAGATGTTTGTGTAATCTTGATCACTGACCTCTTTCCAGATTCTCCTGCCATCCCCACGCAAATTCTGCCAGCATATCCCTGTTTTAATAACTCTTAAAATAACTCTCACGTTTTTTTTTTTCCTTTTTTATTGTCTAGCCTAAACCATCCTCGCCGTATTGAAGTTCTGTCCCTGCAGTGGCATGGAGAACTTCTCCTGTTGCGCTGCCCTCAAGTTATGGCGTAGATAAGCAACAGTTAAGTGGATTATAAAAGCCAAACACAACACAACAAACAGAAGGTTACGAGATAAAACAGCCAGACTGATCCAGAGAAGGGGCAAAGCAAAACGCAAGGGCTTTTCTTGCAGCATGGGCTTAGAGAAGGAACGCGAGGATGGTCCCTCCCAAGAAAGAACAAAAAGGTGGGTCTGCAGATGTTTGCAGCCGCTCCTGCCACCAAGGAAAGCAGCACGAGAGGAAAATATTCAGTGTTTATTGGCCATTTTCTTACAGCCTCTGCGAAAGAGAGGAGGGAGCGAGGAACGCTTCCCCTGTGCGGCAGTACCTCTGTGCCATCAGGAATGCTGCGTGAGCGATGCTGATTAGTTCAATAACAATTAGTTAATTGTGCTTCAAAAACAGCTACTGCGAAGCTGCTTTCTGCTGTGACAAAGCGGCACAAGCTATATTTAGAACGTAAAAGATGTTTCCCACCAATTTCTGGCTGCTTGAAACTAGGCTACGCTTTGTGTTGGAAGTACGCGCTCTTGCCAAGGACTGCGCTTTCTGGGGTTACTCCAACGTATTTCAGATGCAGTTAGACAGGCAGACCCACGTACAAAGGATGGGGGTCTTAACCCCTCCAACGCAACTCCATTTGCTAACAAGGGACCTGAGTGCTCCTACCCTCAGGCACGACGATTTGGCACAAAACCCCAGTGTTCTGCCAGTTATTAACTTTCTCAGGTTTGTGTTTGCGACTTGAAATGAGTCTCAGGAACGGTGCAATCTGGTCTCCCTCATCTCTGAGACGCCCAACCTCCTAATGGGTGGGGAAGAGGTTAAAGCAGCTGGAAAAGTCAGATTTTAGTAGGAATAACCTTTTTTTCAGGTTGAGATAAGTGATATATGTGTGCGTTTACGTGGTTGCATAGATCGGTGTAAGAGAAATTGAAACACTTCCTACCATACAAGAGACCAACGGAAGTCAATACAAGAAGAACTTGAACAACATCCCTCTCACCCTAATGAACACTGATGAAGAGGGAGCACAATCTCATTGATGCAAAAATAGAAAGAAAAACAGACAAATCTACCTTGGTGGAGAAGAAGGGTTGGAGAGAAGAGAGAGAACAGCTGTCAGGATGGGGACTTTGGGAACCTAGCACGCCCACAATTGCTTTACTCTGCGCCATATTATCCAGGTAGGCAAACACTTGTCTCCCTCCCTGTACTTAGTACAGTAGCTATGTTTTGCCACATCAAATTTTTAAGGGTACTAAAGTCATGAAAAAGCATAAATAAAAGCAGCTGCAAACGATACCCAGATGTAACATCCCCAGCTTCTTTGCTTAGCACTGGGAAGCTTCCCAACATTGACTAGGCATGTCTTCAGCCATCTGCAGAGATATGAGAGGGAAGTGGGGGTGGAAGGAGGAAAGAGGGAGAGGTGACATTCACCGCACATGTCAGGAAAATATTGAAATGAAACAAGGACTAGAAATGGAGTATCTTTTCCACGGACTCAGACTCTAGGAGGTTATCTGCCAAGGCCATTTTTTTGAACTGAGGAGGCAATCATGTTCTGAAGAAACCTCCACGGATATGACTTATTCATGAAAAACCTTCATAAACTGGCAAGTGACTCAAGCAGAAGTAATTCTCATCCTGTCCCTCACCATCTCTTCCAGCGGTGGTAAAATCTGTTGCTGTGATTACTAATCTTTTAAAATGGGGTTCAGATTTCCCAGTGAGCCACGTGCAATCCAGGATTTTCATGGGACGGACATGATGCAGAAAAAGTTACTGCGATTGCATTCCGATGCCTACGACTGAGGCGAATCTCACGGAGCAATACTGTGAAATACTTAGAGCCTGCAAACAAAAACCACACACTTTTCTTTTTGCTGAAGCCCACAGTTCTACTTCACTAATACAAACCTAAAATAGGCTATCACATTGCATGCTGAGATTATCCATCAAGAGACCAAGCGTGCCTGGCCCAAAAGTAAAGCCCTTACAGAACTGTCAGACTGCTTCTGGAAAGGGCACACAGGTGGTTAAAACAGGAAGGGGGAAAATAATAAAATGAGCGTTTTCCTCTATTTCTTTTGTGTCAACAAGGATAGGATCACACACAGGCAGGCAGCCCATCAGTCAGCAGAGATGGACCCATGAGCAGGAACAGCAAGAGTCTGACAAGCGTTAGGTATGCGCAAAGAAACACACAGGCATAACCCCACGAGCTAAAATCCCCTCTCGCTTACATCCATGCAAATCAGGGTTAGCTCCCTACAGCTACTGGAGCTAAGCCGGTGTGAGAGCTGTGTGACCGAGAGCAGCGTCAGCTCTGACGGGCGCAGGATTCACCCCCCAGGAGGCACTGAAGGTTGTTCAAGGGTGCAAGGGATGGTGAAGAACTGCTGAGTGTGTGATACTCCGGCCTGATCCTCCCTCACATGTACCAAGAGGAGTGGGAGAAGCATTGGCTGGGAAAGTGTTGCTCTCCACTCTCTTAAAGAAGTCTATCCGTTAGACAGAGGTAAAATTACCTACTTCAGACTATTCCCCCAGGCTCTTCAGTTCCCAAGACTCCTCCTCCTCCATTTCTAGTCATGTTGCACTCATTATGATTTGTTAATCCCACATTCTAATATCATAATACCACAAGTTCACGGCAGCTGACAAAAGCACCCACTTACTGTTCACTAACAGTAACGGCGGCACCTTCTAAAGCCTCATAAGCACCGACGACTCCTTATGCTCCACTAAAGTCAAGAAAGCGTATCAAATAATTAGGGTGAATCCCCACGGGGTTTGCCATATACCAAATGTTAAAAGCTGTGGTGAAAAAAGTCAAACCGAGCAGGTGAGATCTGCTGCTGAGATAACCTTTCGCTGTGGCTTTAAGGCAAGTTTGGGGAGCTGACCCCCATGAGGGATTAATTTAGGATTTACAGATCGCAATGTCGGGGAACCCCAGGGAGCCCATGGAGGACTGTGATCTTATGCTCCTGGGGAGGGAGAGAGTAGATTGACATTTTCTCAACTTGGAGTGAGAGTTTTCTCTTTCTTTATTTTGCAGTTCATCACTGTGATCTTATACCCTCATATCATCTCAGTGTCCGGATTGCTGTGGCCAAAATGTTTTAGAATATTGCTAATTCATGCTTTCATACAAAAAAAAAAAAAAAAAAAAAAAGCCAACTTTTTTTTTGTTTTCAGTCTACAACAGGCAACCTGAAACGCCTCCAGTTCCATGATTGACGATGGATACAGCAAACAGATGTCAGAAAAGAAAACCAACTGCGTTTCTCTACAGCTGGCTTCACAGCAAAGCCGTGCAGAGGAGGCAAAGCCACAGGAATTGAGACTCATATGAAAATACAACATTTTGCTCACATATCCCAGGACGACCGAAAACAAGCCAAGCAGGACTGCACAATTAGAGGAAATAGAAATTTGGCTGCAAATACAACCTTTTAGTCAAAAAGACTCGAACTCCAGCCTGGGTCTGCTTGAATACGAGTTACCAGCCAGGGGCTTCCCCACTTCTTTACCAGTGCAATTTATGGTCTGTTTTACTTTCCTACTGATTGCTTATGTTTTTGAAAGGAAGGTTAATTCCTTTGCTATTAATGGAGTAGCTCTGCTGTTAGTTCAGTAAGGTTTTGCATACACGATCAGGCTTCTCATCCCTCTGCCCTCTGTGTACTGTGCAGGGATGTCCCTGCACTCGCTTCTTCACAGCCCATATAACACTGCAGCAGAACAGCTAATTTGTCCTACCACTCCCACTGCTGCCTGCACCAACTACGGAACAAAGACAGGAGTCCTGATGATGAATTTGAGTACGGATAGTCTGTCTGTTGTGGGCTACAGTCAGCACTGAAAATCGACATCGAATTGTTGGGTTTGTGAGATGGAACTTCATCATCCGAGCAAAACCTTGCATGGCAATTGCAGCCCAACACCACCCACACCAGCAATAGCAGTGGCAGAGATAAGCAAGCTCAGTTGATCAAATCCCGATGATATTTTTGCTTGGACAGAAACATCTTTCCTACATTGAGACGTGATAAAAAGAGGCAATTAAACCAGAGCTAAGCAGGAGCTGCCACGCTGTATAAAGCATTGTGCTGTACCAAAGGCTGCTTATGACCAATATTAACAACTTAATGAGCTGTTAATGAGGCGCGCATTCAGCTTTTACTTGCAGCATGAAAACATTGCAAATCATTTTAGGGAGCTTCTGGACTGTCAATGGAGAATTAAAGATGTCAAATAAACCCATCAAATCTATGTCTCAATCTGGACACTGCTTTCCAGTACATTCTCTTAAAATTCCTTTTCCTATATGGTAGAATAACTTGCTTTGACAGCAGTACGACTCTCACTTAGACTTTGCTTCCTTCTGCCTTGACATTAGATTTCAGTCTCCAGAGAGCTGCAGGGATGTCTTTTTGACATGTTGACATTAAGGACACTTCTTCCACAGACTCACACTGGCACGGTTACTTTCTGTCTTGCCATTATAAGAGCAGCTACTGAGCTAAGCTACCAAATTTGGAAGTTTAATTATGAAACCTTTGTGCTCATCTGTAAACAGATTAAGAACATAAAACTACCCTTAAAAAAAATAGCCAGTTTGAATGGGAAAGGGAGCCAAGGTTTATATAGAAATTCATATCCATAATTCCCCAGCAGCGCAGCAATACCAGTAACACACAAGGAATGACTAATGCTCTAATGCAGGCACACTTTAGTTTATTTTTTACTATCCTGTCACAGCCCTGCAGGATTAGATAATACAGCCAAGTGCCAACTATACTGCTATTACCACCACTGGAGCTGCATTGATGGGAACGACAAATCCAAATTGGACCTGCTGCAGACAAGCCCCAAGTGGAAACCATGTATAGAGTGAGCTTGGAGGAGTTTGAAATCCACCAAGAAATACCAATGGGATGTACCCATTGGCTATCCTACTCTCAGAAGTGGAACACTGTTGGGATATAGGTGTACTGGTTTCCAGTAATGTAAGAGAAACTGAAAAGAGGTTTCCCTCCCAGTCCAAACAGGAAATGTCTCACCAGTTTAATTTTCCTCTCCATCTTCCTACAGTTTCCTTTTCTTGCTCTGCTCTGATTTTACTCTCTCTTTTAGTGCATTGTTGGAGAACATGGCTTGGGTCCTTAACTCAGAGCTCAGAGGAGAACTTCTCCTTCTTTAGGGAGAAAGACGCTGGGGATGGGACAAAAACTCAGTGTCACGCCTGGAGCAGGGTGTTCCCAGGATGGCTGCGTAGGGCTTATTCACAATTGAGAATGATATTGGAACAGCTCTGCAGGTTCTTTAAATTTAAAGGGGGTGGGCAGAAAGAAAAAAAATCAATGTTTCAGACACCCTGCCATCCCCCAAAAGTAGTCTTTTAGTGATGTTCAGAAGCATCAACTATTAAAAGGCAAATACCTTGGCATTTCAAAGGCTTGGTGCTTTTAAAACACCAAGGAAGGTCAATCCCTTTGTTTAAAGTTTGAGCAAGTGAAACCAATAATTTATTGTACTACTTTCCAATAGCTTCCTTCCATCCCCTTTTGTTTATCAAGGCAAGATACTGTCCCTAGGCTGACAGGTTTTAGACTACTGCAATGTGAAATGGCCACGATAAACCTTCTCTTCCCTCCTCCAGTGGTGTCTGGGACGGAAATGCCCACCCAGTTCTTCTAGCTGTGCCAGCAGCGACGTGCTCCCTATCTGCATACACACAGCCAGCCACCGAGAGACACGGCCCACGTGTCCCAAACAGATAGAAGAAAACAGCCACAGGGGCCACAGCAGACTGATTGAAGCTGCCAGCTCTAATGTGTTGAAATGTTGTCATTCCTCTTGTAGGCTGTTAACAAGGAGGCACAGGGGACTTCTCTGCACAGCATCTTCTCAGCTACATTGGGGGCAGGGAAGGAGATAAAGCTTCCGTGCTCCAAGAGAAAGGAGGGGCCCAAGGTAGTGCTGAGGGACCCCCTTCTCCAGAAAGTGACCTACGATGGGGAGGTGACATCACATAGGGCATTTTGTGTGAACACGTGGGAAGAGTGAAGTCTGCAGAAAGAGGTGAAAACACTCAAGGACAAAGCAGCCTTGTTCTGACAGCCTTCTCTGGCATTAGCACGAGAGACAAAGGAACATTGCCTGAGCACAGGTAATCAGGTAAGAAGGGACAAGAGATTTTTGCTAGAAGCAGCTTATAAAGGTGAGCCAGGTTCCTGGAATCAAGTCTTTACTTCCTTACGAGGCTTCTTCTCTCTATTTCGTCTTCTCTTTTCCAAACCTAAATCACTCTCTTTGGTCTTGGAGCTTTCCAGATGGTTTCTATTTCTTGCCTGTAAAACGCTGGAGGTGGCCAGGCAGCTCTGAGCACTTCCCCTGGCATTACTGGCAGAGCAGAGCTTCCCTCCATGCGTCAGCTATGGACGGACAGAATAAAGTTTGTGAACTCCAGGAACACCTGTGGAGCTGCATGCAGAAGGGCGGATGAAAATAATTGCAGGTAACAGTGGGAAATTGGCTTTGGTGTCTGCTGGCTTTGCACTGAGAGGTAGATTTAGGTTTTTGAAAACGGTAAGAAGAGGGGATAGGAGCAATCATCTCTCTGTCCCACTCCTGCTCTGTTCCAAGCTACAGTTTCACTTGGAATAAAGTGAGATGGCCAGGAAACCATTTCTGAAAGATGATGGTACAACCAAGGAGACATTTCCACTGAGGACTTCTAAGAAGAGGATCTCTATCTCCCAGCTCTTTTTACTCCTTGCCTTTCCCGTTGCAGAACCAGCTCTCAGAGATCATTATGAAAAAGAACAACAACAACAAACCAGCCTCATCAGTTCTCGTGGCTTGTGAAGGTCACCAATGTCACCATTAGTTATAATGACACACGTCACTCCTCTCTTCACACAAATGGGTTTACCACCTGTTTAAAGGCTAGTGTCTCTCGGTGTGCTTCTGCTGCCCCGTCTCCGCACACACACGCTCTCCTCCAGCAGCAGCTGCTGGAAGAAATTATGAATTCCATTATTTTTCATCCAGAACAGCTTTTGCAGTATATGGGAGAAGCACTGGAGGCTGCAGGCTCGTTAGCGCAGGATTTGTACTGCCGCCTTCCATTTTATTCACCTTCCCAAATTAGGTGTAGCAAGCCTGCCCCAAACCTGTGATTTCTGTTTAATTAAAATGCAGGTAGTGGAGTCTCCTGAACTCCAGAGCCCACTGCACAATCAGACAGTGACAGCGACCTGGTAGAATAATGCTCTTGATATAGTGGCTGCTCTAACAGAGCCTTAATTTCAGTCGAGCAGAACAGCACCTCTGGTAGCAGCTGCATTTAGGGCTGGGATGAATATCAGTACCCAGCCTCTCGCCGAACGCTCGCTGCCTTCCCAATCAAAGCCGGCATCCCTGACAGCTGAACTGTTAAATGAATTAACAAGGCGAGAAGGGGGCTTGCTGAAGGGGCTGCGACTCCCTTCCTAATTTCTGCAAGTGGTGGCTTTCAATTTTTCTGTCATTTGTCGGGAGATGCACATGGCTCTCTAATGAGGAGGGCAGAGCTGCAGCCAGCTCTAAAAAGGTGATGTTATGAGGATCTTCTGGTCCGTGGAGGAGAGGGATCCAGACGCTTGAGGCAGGTGGGGGAAGGACACCGGCTCGGTTCAGACTGAACAGGCAGCACATCCCTCCCGGCTGCACTGAGTGCAAGGACTCCCAGCCCCGCTTCTCCCGGCACAGGGAAGGAATTGCTCTTCATATCAGTGAGCCTCACAAACATCCAGGCAGAACTCAAAACGAAGCCTCTGCCAGGGCTTCGATCGTACGGGCTACCGTAAGAAGAAGAAGGTTTAGCTCCACCTGTAGCGAAAACATCCCCCCAAAAAACTGCAAACCACTCACATCCACCTCCCTTAGTCACCAGGCAAGCCAGGATACAGAGGTCTGTTACTCATGCCTGGCCTGTTGCCTATCAGCAGGTTGGTCTACCAAAATTTTCTCCTGCCCATCAGAGCCAAGCAAGACCTGAGTGCTCGGGCTGCCGGCTGGGGTACAGCTCAACGGCACACCAGGGCTCGAGGGAAACTTCCCATTCGGGTGTTTTTTACTTGTTTGATTGGCAAAGCTGTCAGAAGGTTGGTCTTAAAGGCATTTTTTTTTTTTCAAGTTTGTCAGGGAGCTCCATTGCCTACTTGATCTTTTATTGTAAAAATCCAGATATGATCACAGGAAAATCTTCAAATCTGACATGGGAGAGTGCAAGAGGGAAGGAAGGATTTACAGACGCTCTTTTTGCACCGCTCATCCAGCTACACCAGACATAGAGGCTGAGGAGCACATCAACCCTCAGTATTACTTTCAGGTGCTGCACACCGCATGAAACACCCACTAGGACTGCACAGAATCGGGTGTTTTCACTGAACTGGCCCAAACCCAGCACGTTTTCCACAAGGCACGTGCTGTATATTCCTTTTTACACCTGAGAGAGGAATGTCCTTGCACCTACCAGAATTACTGCAACGCTTACAGCAAAACAAAGCACCGTTTAACAGTACAGAGGTGTAAGTTATCTGGGGCCTTCAGAGCGGGGACTGGTCCCCTTCAGTCATTTTGTGTTCAGCACTACGCCTGTGTTGCCAGCATTTGTTGTTTATTGGGAAGGCTTTCTCTATTCTTAACATGGAAGCCCCATTGTCGAAGCTAAGCAGACCCATTTTTTCCAGCTTGCTTCTTAACTGCTTTTACCATGGGTAAGAACATCAAGCAAACAATAACAACAAAAACTTGTCTTTTCAGAGCGCACTTTAACTCAAAGGTGTCACAAATCAATTTAAAACTTAAATTGCAATACCAGCTGCAATCACTTTACTCACAGGATAAATCACAGCCCGTTCTGGAGGTGAAAGAGGCAGTTATATAAGAAAGCGTAATAACTTCACACAACAAGAGTGAAAATCGGCAGGAAGATCCTACATTTATCATTTCTACCGCATGAACCTGGATTGTCCCTAACCAGAGGTAAATCCAGTATCTCTAAAAAACCATCTGAGTCACGATATACCAGCCTTGCCTGCCTGTGAAAGGTCTCCTGGATATCTGTTTCCCCCTGAAGTCTGGCTCCTTCCATTGCCCTGTGCCCTGTCTGAGTTACGAGGACGAAGACCTGGGCTGTGGGATTAAAAGATGTGATATAACAGCATTTTCTCCTTTTCCCCAGCTGGTTTTCTGTGCCGTGTACAAGCGTTCAGATGTCAGTGCTGGCTCTGTTTGCAGCAGTGAGATATTTAGCTCTGAAACAAAAATGTGTTTTGAAGCCAGATACAGTTGGCTCCACTTGGGGCTTTCTTTGCTGCAGTTGCAGAAGTAAGTTGGAGCAGCAGCAAACTAGAAAAAATGTAAATATTGCCAGCTGTCTCTCCAGAACCATGCTGCTCTGATTAATTTATGATGCTTTCAGAGAAAGATAGTAAATGTTACACCATGTTTGAAATGAAAAGGTTAAGTAGAGTTTAAAAAAAATGTGCAGTAGAGTTAAAAAAATATCACTTTGTTTAGTTTTGAGCAACAGAATATTTAACTAATAATAATGAAATGAATTAGTGCTGGGTTTGATAGCTTCTACATCTTAGCCTCGAGACAGAAGAACAAAAGTGTAATCAGATTTGTTCACAGTGGCAGGCTGAACAACGGGAGCGTGCGTGTCGCCTATTCTTGTTCTAAGCTTCAAGAGGCGCCGCTGCAGAAATTGATGCCATAACTAACAGCGATTTCGGCTCCAGCCTCTCTCCAGCTGGGCCACCATAAACACGGCACCGCCGTCGTGGCTGTGAGGAAGACATCAGCTATTCCAGTCTTGCGCTTCTCAGCCAGAGTTACTGAGAAGAACAGACTCAGCTGCGGGTTATCCGGGCTCTGCAAAATCACCTGGTTCACAAAGCACTCAAGAAGTGTCTAGTTAACTGTCTCATCCTGATTTCCACCTCCAGCCTTCCAATGAAGGGATTTAACAATGATCAGCAAGTTACATTTCATAAATACAGCCTGGATTCATGCACTAGATCCATCATAAGCGACGGCATGAACAGTGCCACTGACCCTCAGCTTCTGCAGAGGCTGGATGTAGCTGCATGTTCCTGAGAGCAATCATAATCCGTGCCTCCAAAGCTAGCATTAAACTGGATGCAGCGTCGTCTTGACTTCAAGAGCATAAAAATACAGCAAGGTGTGGTGCACAGGCAATGTCTACACAGAGAGCTATAAAATAAAAGAACCAGCTTTCCAAGTCTCCCTTGTTTTGTAGTTTTGTTTCTTTTCCCTTGTGGCTTTCCTGTGCTCCACTTTTCACTTCTTTAACTTGAGTCAATTCTTCCCTCAAGCTAATCTGATATGAACAGTCATCCTCCTGCAACTCCAAAAATATTTTCTCTTCTTTCTTTCAAATGCCCTTTCTCCCTTATCCGTGTAGACTAACTGGTTTTCAAACGGCAAGAAACTGCCAGTGCCAACCTATTCCAGGAGAGGACACTCCAAAAAGACTTACTGATCAGGACCAGGAAATTTTTCAAATCATTCCTTTCCTGGACAAATATTAAATATTAGCAGGAGAATACTAAAACATGCCAGTACTTTAAAATTAACTAATTTTCCTTTTACCTACCTGCTTCACCCACAAAGACTTCCACTGGTGTGCTGGTAGGGCTCTCGCCAATCACATTATATGCTGTCATTAGCACTTCATATCTCTTGTATTTCTTCAACTCTGAAAAAGCAAAGTATTATATATAATTATTTACACTATATTACAGACATCTTTTAGACTCCATCACCTCTTTATCACCAGACTTCTCTCTTGTGAAACACAGCATTAGAACAGTACAATAGTGCAATGTCTACTTCCATCCTTCCTTAATTCACACATCACAGCAGGATTTGTATAATTATGAAAGATCTTTGCAATGAAATGGCAGGATTTTCCAGTTTCCTCATGGTGTTGCTTCAGTAAGAGGAATCATTCCTGATGGGTAACTAGCTAGAGGAACATCTCCAGTCATTCTTAATGACAGAAAAGGGCAGGACTTGGGACGTTCAACATATGGGCTCCTTTTGATCTCTACTGGTAGGAAAGGACGTGGCTTCAAGTCTTCGCCTAATCTTAAGGACTTTCTGAGGAGTCATTTAGCAACTGCACTACTCAAGAATGTCACTGCTGAAGCAGGGTGCAGAAGATGTCCCACCCGAAGTACTACAGGGGACTTCAACGTGACCACAGCCTGAACATCAATCACAAAGAGAAAGGAGACTTTGAAGTCTCAGTTCCATTTGGCCACCTGGCAACCAATTTCTTTGCTGACATATAGAAACTACTCTGACAGATGAGGTGGAAGAGTGACAGTAGTGTAAAAAAAACCCTAGAAAACTCAATTGTACAAGGGTACTTAGTAGATGCAAATGAGGGTGGAGTAGAATCATGCCAACGTCATTAAGGGAGGCAGCGCCTGAGCAGTTTCATTTCAGATTTTGCATTTTCAGGATGAAAGAATCAGTCCTAACAGAAATATTTATCACCTAAAATATTTAACAGGGAAATTAGGGTAAGACAGCGATCAATAATATAAATGGCCCTATTTAAATGAGCATTTAATTGATTAAGACACACATGGCCAGGGGTCCAAATTTCTCCCTGTGCCAATAATTTTCTCTGCTATCTGTGAATCACATAGGACCCTTAACTCTGTGGCTGACCGTATGCTGTCAGTTTAGTAAGGTTTAATAAGTTCTAATCATACAGGTGCATCTAATTGCAGTTTCACGGAAGTGTTTACAAGTGATGTGCTCCTACATCTGACTCAGAGCCCAGCATGATTACCCAGTCTCAGGCATACTGTAAACAATATCCAATACATCACTAACTTTTTGATGCGATTTTGCTAAACTCAGAGAGATTGCAAACCATGTAGCAAGCAAATCAGCAATAACGATGTTAAGTTCGTAAACAAACAAATAAAAATAGTAAGATATAAAAAATACAGTAGTGGGCAGCTCGTACAGGGAAACTTCAATTGCTGCCACGAAAACCTGCAAGGGAGATTTTAGTGTTAACTGGATGTGGAAGAAAATAGAACACATGAGAGTTCATGCATGCAAGTTTCAGTGGGGATAGGGCTTCATATTTTTTTTTTTTAGCCCGTCACAATCTGTGACTCAAAAGCCTTGGGCAAAACCTATCTAGTGAACCATCATTACCACAAAGCAACTTGCCTTTTAACTCTGTCGAATGCTATTTTATTCATTTCCAATTGAAAACACCTCTGGAGATGCACATAAATTCATTGGGCCCTCTCTAAACTGGCCTTCTACTCCATGGAATGCCTGAGCATCGCAATGCTTGAATCATAGGACTAATGATGTGATACAGTTAAACTCAGATGGACTGCAAAATATGTAGTGAGCAAATCAAAATTCATTTAGCATCAGCAATACTGGGTTGTTACAGTCAATAATGTTTTACCTTCCCAGCAGCCACATTTTTACAACAACTACCTACTTGCATCGTCGATGTCTCTCGATGTAGGGAAAGCAAAGGCTTAAAGAAAAAGAAACTCGAGGAAGCAGAATCATTAATCTGTGTTGATTTCTGCTCGATCCGCCGCAGAGAACCATAGGAGTTTGCCTATAGTGTATTTTGAACCATTACAAAGAGTCTCATCTAAAGGCAATGTGCACTTACGTGTTAATTCATACGTCGTTAATGCAGAGCTGCTGTTCACTGTCTTGAAGCTGCTTTGGGCTATTCAGAGTAAGCAAAGCAGAAAGCTTGTTACAGTGCAAGGAAATAGTTATTGCAAATGATGTACAGCAGAGACAGAGGCAAACGATGCAGCACACACACACACAGTTTGAGCTTTAGGACTATACCTTGAAGGGCAATAAAATCACATCACTCTCTCGTAACGCATCAAAAGCGTCTCACTCACACGGGGCTGTTTCATTTCCTCCTCAAACAGAGGATCGCACAAACGTACCACACAGAATTATTCTGACTCCTAGATTAAATAGAAGAAATGTGTAAAACTGAAACAATTTCTAGGGGGGGCAACTCTCAGCACTGTATTACATCCTTATTTCTCAACACGTAAAATTCAAAACCTGAAGAGCTGCAGGGTAAAGACCTGGAACACGGGCCACAAAGAGCGAACGCTTACAATAGGACAGGACCTGTTTCTTTAGATTTCCCACAGTTTCATTTATAGAATTCAATATTCCTGCTGTGAGTGAATTGTAATAATATGCCAACCTGTGCAAAACCGCAGGTCAGCGAAGAACAGAAGTGAGACTTGTCATATTATGAGGAGAAAGAGGGACATTTCTCTTAAAATACACTTGTCTCCACCCCTTTGTCTCTCTCTTGACTCCCTGGAGAGGTACAGCATGTTTTTTTCTACTCTACAGCTATTAGGAACATCGCTGCAGGGCCAGTCAAGAAGAGGGAAGAGAGGAAACCAGTAGGTTATAGAGGCTCCCTGGCTTGTGAGACTAGAGAGCGTCCAAAGTCATTATTTCATAATAACAAACATAGTCACTCATTCACCTTTTCTCCAGAAAACAACAGTTATGCATACCTGCACCTATAGGAGCTTCACATCTCTGTAAATGTAAAGATGTAAAGTTCCTATAGGTGCAGGTATGCATAAGCTATATAACATATATGTTCATCTTACTCTGTCCTGGTTAGAGAACTCTGTACAGTCTCAGAAGTCTCATTCAGCACTGACCACATAAGTGAGGTCAGAGTTAGGTGCTTACGCTATATTTAAATCACCCACTTTTTCCACACCCTCACAAAAATCACTCTTGCTTTTGCAGAAACCACTTTTATGGGTTCAGGGAAACATGGAAGATGATGCAAGAGATTAAAATAGTCTCGCTCAACTCTATTCTGCTGCTCTTAGAGTGAGTATTATTCTGAATATTCCACTGACATCAAACAGGACAAAAGGTGGTCCCTCCTGAGCATGTCTCATTGCTGGACCATATCTGTCAGGCTACCAAGTGCTCACATCTTTGCCTCCCATCATCTTATTCTGTCTATTCTTCTCTCTGATTTCCTTTCTAACCTTTGTCTAAAAAATCCTTTTCATTTTTCTGTTATTCCTCTCCCTTTCCACCTTCCTTCCATGTGAGCCAAAACCCCCAGTGACTAACATGGCAAGCATGCACCTTAAAATTCTGGCTCATTTTTGCTATTTTCTTCCAAAATAGGGACAAGCACTTAGAAAAATTGTATTTAAAATGTCTCCTCAGCTGTTTTCTTATACTGCAAAAAGAAAAACAAAATGTCAATTATAAAAACGATTAAAAAATAGCAAGACAGAAAAAGATTCCCAGCTGAGGAAAATGAAGTCCCTCTCTTCTTTGTCTGATGGCAGAACAAAGTATACCAGGGCAATCATGGAATGGAGGTAGCAGAAAGCAGGAAACCAGAGGATACATGGGGGACAGAACATCAATTCAAGCATGCTGGCATAGATTAGCACGTCCCATTACAAGCGATGCTGATCAGAGTCATTAGCATTTTTCAGCATCTTCACCCTGATTGTGTAAAAGCCCAATTATCCCCAGCACTCTTAGACACAATTGTGTGTTATTTCCACTGGAAAAGAGGGCGTACAGTGTCTGGTATAACGATGGATTACCATTCTGAGATATTACAGGGTCCAAAACACAGGCTTACGTGTGAGCTCTGCTCTTAAAGCTGAAGGGTTCTGGATGGTTTTGGATTCTGTTCCCGATCCAGTGTCGTAATCCAGCTCCCGGTAGTAGATCCGGTATCCCAACAGCAAACCGTTCAGACTCTCAACTTTGGGTGGCTGGAAAACATTCACATGAAGAACAGGCTTGTTAAGATGCACATTGCAACAAACATCCGTTCAACGGGCATCGCTGACACCGCTCCTGCGGGAAGGGACGCGGTGCTCACGCCGTGTGAAAACAGCCATCGATAACACACAGGGTCAAAGGTGGTGTAATTTGAAAAACACAAGTTAAAGGCAACTTTGATGATTCCACTCAGCCGTGGCAATTAGAAAAGGCTCCTAAAAACTGACATCTGATGTGCTACACTAAGAGCTAAGCTCCTTTCCTTCTTGGTCCAGAAAAACTTGTGTATGATGAAGAATATAAACAAACATGTCCCTGAAAATGCACGTTGCTGGCCGCTAACAGTGGAATAGCAAACTGGTATTTCACTTCCGAGATGAAAAGAAATAAATTATTTTGTCAAAGACCGAATTTCTTTAGCAGATATTCTCCTTGGGGAATGTTCATAAAGCATTTCTCATTTGGCATTATTTTCCTGAAAGACTGATGAGAAAAATAGCAAAGCATTGGTGTATTCTGGCTTTAATTAGGAAGATGAAAATAGTTCTAACAGCCTCAGAGAGACATTTAGAGAGGAATCACAGTATGATGGACTCTGGTGCGATGCACAGGTCTGGAACCACAGGCAAACCCAGGTCTCCTCCCTAACAGCTTGGAGCACAACGGTACCTATGGCCATTGCGGTGGCTCAAATATGAGCTTTTTTTTTTTCTTCTGCAAGATACTGGAAGATGCTCAAAGACATGGTGCCTCGGTAAGGATTCTTCAGCAGCCCCTCACATCTTCCTTCAGATACAGATATACAGCCAGTACACTGAATAAGAGATTTTTGCCTGAATGGTTTGCTTAAAGAGAGGCAAGCAAAGGGATTCTTTATGTTTGGGGAAAAAAAAATTTACTTTCATGATTCTAATACAGGCTAAGAACTGCAGAGAAGAAAAGATGCCCTGAGCCATTTATCTTCTCAAGATTCTTGTCCTGAAATTTAAGGGGCTGAAAGTATAAATGAAAAGGATTTTAATGATGATCTCGCCTTTAATCCAGAAAGATCCTTAGCAGTCTTGAGAACTTTACTACGGAAAACCTTCTGTCCATTGTGGAAAAATTAACCACTGGTGTGAAACGCTGTCACAATAGAAGGTAATACCACATGTAATTTTAACGAAGAAAGTAAGAACATTTTTACAGGAAAGGAGGAAGGTATTTGGCAATAACCTAATATTCTGGTTCCAGAAATGACAAGAATTTTCCATTACCTCATTATGATGGCAAGGGGAGTGAGAGGGCTGTCCTGTCTCAGTGCAAAGAACTTTGCTTTGTGTGAGGGCTGGGGGGAATTTAGTAGAAAGATTGCAGAAAGAAAATTATGTGAACCAGAGTATAAGGAAGCTACGCAGCTGCCAGGAAAAGGAGCAGAAACTGCTCCTGCAAGAAGTCATCTTCTTTTGCAGTTGTCCTGCCCCGGGCCTGCTGAAAGCAATCCAACTAGTCCCAAGATCTTGCTGTACTTGGTCTGCATGGGTGAAGAACCTCATTCATCATTGTTTCATGCTTATTATTGTGCTCCATCCTTTGGAGAAGCTCTGACCACCTTTCACTACTATTTAGCATTTACATTTCAGAATGCTCTAGTAACACAAGATTGTGAGGGACCCCCAGAATCATCAGGACTAGGCCCTCAAGACTGCAGAAGACAACTTCTCAAAGTTCTTTTCACAAACAGAGCAAGCTCCATCAGAAAACTAGCTAGTAGTTCTGCTTGCCTGTATTCCTACTGGAAAGCTGTTCCAAACCTCACTGCCTGGGTGGTCAGAAACCTTCATTCAATTTCTAATCTAAATAATTCATAGCTAGTTTATAACCATTTGCTCCTGTGCTAACATTGCCTTTTGGGTTAAATTGTTCTTCTCCCTATGGAGTGTTTACTCCAGAGATGTGTTTTAAAAAGGGCAATCATACTCCCTCTCAGACTCCATTTTACAAGGCCATAAATCAATCTCAGTACAACAGCCTTTCCTAGTCTCAGACTGATCCCCTTGTTCGAGGGACCGGGCCAACAGACCAAACAACGTGACAGCCTTCTCCAGGGCTGCTTGGTGACATCATCACCCTGGACCAGCTGAAACGTTCTCTGCAAGGTGGAAAAGATGAGATATGGTTTACTAGCAATTAGTAGTATCTCTATCATCTTTTTTTTTTTCCTCTCTTCCAATCTTCTGACTTTCCTCTTTTGTTTTCTATATTCTACTGAAGTTGCTTTAGCTCTGATGGTGCCCGAGCAGAGAAAGGCTCCATAGCGTGGCAGTGTCCTCGGCTCCTTCTGTCCTGGCAGGGAGGAGGCACACGGCAAAGCATGAGAATTGCCTTCTCCAGAGACAGGGTGAAGGGAGGCACTGTCCCACCAAGATGCATCTTGAGTGCATCACCACAAAGGAGGAGAGAGGCTACAAGAAAACAAAGACTATCCATCATGGAAATAAACTCACAATGAAAAAAATACTGTGAACATTACCTGGATTTGTATTTCAGTTCATTGTTACCTAGAAGGAAGGTGCTCTTGGAAAGATTCAATGTCTTTTCCTATTTTAACTATTTTTTTTTTAATTATTGTTTAAAAAAAAGTTGAGATGGAATATCCTACAGAATCTTAAAAGGAAAACATTGCTGAAGGTGAGAAAGAGGCTGTTACTCCCTGCTCTGCCATATAACTGCCTAACAAAGCTTAATTCCTCATTGCGGTACGACACAGATTTGTTGATAGCAAGCATTGTTTTCTTATGCTTTCATGTGATTCTTCATTTTTTCCTTCCTTTAAATTTAGGACAGGAAAGCTCAGAAAACAAATGGCTTGAAAATTGTCTTTCTCCTTGCCATGGAAATGATGATTCTTTCCTGAAAAGGGTACTCTGCTAAAGGTCAGGTCTTCCCCTTCCTACCTGTCTTTCATGGACAAAACTCTGCTTTTGATCTAACGGATTATTTAGGATTTTGTAGGAAGGCCTGAGGGATCCACTGAAATAGGTAAAATGATTATGAGTGGCAGCCTGTAATATTGTATGGGAGTAAGAGAAACATTTTTGCGCTGTTTAAAAATAAATAAAAAAAAAGACAAAAAGGTAAGTTTGAATAATTGTTATCTCTAAGGTAGAAGCAGAACAGTACATGATCCTGATGTTAACTGTAATATCCTCTCGAACATTTGAAATAATCTTGCATTATTGATACAATAGACCTCAATGGAGATTACTTATTTTCTTCCCACTTTGAATTTAAAAATAATGGACTGATTGGACCAAGCAGCTGAAAGCACAGACAGCGCATCTAGAGTTTGTTTTGTGAATTATTAACACAGCTCAAAGTTAAAAATTTAGCTTTGCTTGGAAATCTACTCTCCCATTTAGCTTGACTGCTGTTTTCAGTTTACATTATTTCTCAGACACTGCTGTGAAACTTCTTCTTAATTGGAGGCTATTGTGGGACTTGAAGATTTTTGTTTATTTGAAAAATATAGTACGGCTGAATTACCACGGCCTATTAATATACATGTAGTAATGACATATAATCGCCCACAACTCCCTTGAGATGGCTCTGGCACAACAACCCCATTTCATTTTCATGAAATAAAAAGCATCCAATTACCTAAACAACCACCTATTTCACATTAACTACACACCAATAATCAGTCAATTGGGGGAATGTTTATTTCTGCGGTACATCACGCCTCACATCCTCTTTGTCCTCTCTTTGTTTACCTTTTTTCCTCCACTGTGGGCTTTATTTGTAGGTGGAGCGGTAGATTTACATCTCTCCATAATTCCTTTGGTAAAACTGTTCAACGTGCCTTCTGTTTGTTCAACACACTGTAAGCAACGATGTTGCTTAGTATTATGCTGCGTGAACTTGGGCCAGCAACCCAGCAGTACAGCCAGGCATATTTTTAAAGTGCTGCTGCATAGCAATAAACAGACCCTCATACATATATTTTTTTCCAAAAACACAAAGAGCCCCATCTGTACTGTAAATGCATATCTACATTTTTCACTATAATGCAATCTGTCCAAAGTTATACTTATTATGTGTGTGGGACATTGTCTCGGGAGCAGGGTGGGCAGAGGCTTTCCAGGATAGGTTACGGAGAACGTGCAGTACCCCACTGGGTTCCCTCTATTAATGCTCACTCCGCAAAAAGAAGCCTCAGGCACTGGGTCACAAAACGTTCCAGCATCTCCCAGGAGGCCAGTATTGAAAGATAAAGGAAGGCAGAGGAGATGCCTATATAAAACACAGACTTGGCACAAATACTTTCACATCCAACTCCGAGATATTATGGAGAGCTGAATCTTGCTTGCTTTTCTCTGAAGAAATCTCAATTTCTAACCCTCAAAGAGCCAAAAGGGCTTGTGGAGCTCCTCAAAGGATGAGCAGGATCTCAGGCACAGCATACGCTTCTGATTATTTCGGCAGCTGAAGGAGGCAGTACGCGACGCGAACGAAAGCGAGCTTTTGAGTAGCTGATCTTTACCAATGCCCTACCCTGTTGAACATTTTCCATGTAAAGATGCACCTCTATTGGTATCAATAAAAGGATGAGAGAATCTGTACGAGTAACGATCTTGGGCATCGCTACGGAAACTCCGTTATCTCCCAAGCTTTCCCTCATGGGGCACAAAGTAAAAGCAACTGCCAGAAACTTCCATCCATCACCAAAATAGATGCCTAGATCAGGAAAATAAGGAAGTAGCTGCAGTCCTTCAATTTTAACACAATACTTCCAGCTCAGGAAAACGTGCCGTGCAATGTACCATTAAGGCCAACAAGTCAAAGCAACCAAAAAATTGCTTGAGAAACATGAACATTTTGCATTTTACCTACCTGCCACTGCACAAGGACAGATGAAGTTGTGTGGGGCGTTACTAACACAGATCTGGGGGGTTCACCTGGAACTAAACAAGAAAAAAGGGTAACCAAAGCAGTTACAGCAATAGGGTGGAAAACAGGCAGCTTATTCATCAAACTCTCTTTCTTCACTGCTGAAGAAAACCTTCTATCCCAGTTACTACATGGTGGGTCTCCAAAACAATGTGGTGGATCTGAATATTGCAACCCAGGCAGAAGCCAGCCACTTCTCCTACATCCCTTGCTCTACCTGTGGCCTTGGCAACTTGAGCAGGAATAAGAGAAAAGCTGAGGGCGTAGATCTGGAGGAAGCTGCAGCGTGCCAGCCGCTCACAAACTGGATACACATTTGAAAGGAAGTTAAACCAGCTGCGTGTGTGCACGAAAGCGTGGGCGAACCGCTCCTAATTTTTCTGTGATATTTTTGCTACAGCTGGGGAAAGCTCACCTTGTTTTCGGGAGCCTGTGTCACGTATTCACACATTATTTTAGTTAGGATAGCTTGATTTACCACGGTTAACCCATTCCTGTGCCCACGGTTTATAACATAAACACACACATTTAGCAGCTCAAATACGAAGAAGCGAAGGTTTATCAGGAGCTGACAGCCCTCCGCAGTGCAATGCTCTAGTGGCAGCACCAGGTTTGCTCAGCAGAATAAACGTTGTTTGTTAAGGAGGTGAGAAGGTTTCACACCCTTTCCCCGTTGCATTGTGAGGAGGCCAAGCACAACTCCGGATTCACTGTAGCTAAATTCAAAGAGAATTGAAAATAAAATTTTAAATTCCGAAACAGTGAGTCAGTGCTGCCTCATTAGCACCAGTTACAGCCTGCACTGATACGGCTGCCACTGTTCAGGAAGGCAGCGAGTCAGGATGTCTTTAAAAGGCTGTTAGGCACATTACTCGAGTATTACGTGGATTCTTGTTTAACTTGTTTTTCTGATTTCGAGATCATATTCTTTAAACATTCCTTTGTAAAACTGTTCCCAATTTTGGTATCTCAGTATCATATTTAACCAGTCATTCCTTGCCCTGTATTAAATACTGGCTAGTTGCTAGCACTGTGTATATATATCCATTTGTGTATATACATATGTACTCCAGTACTACCTCGTTTCCCAGGCTAAGGGTAAATACTGATGCTTTTTTACACTTTGCAGAGTTCCTTTCTCCATTCAGACATCAGAGCTACTTCTGCATTCAGGCATTGACTTTATACAATCAAGGAATTAGAAGCTGATCTCTAAGGCTAAAAATAAAAGCCTTGTCAATGTCATTCACAGTTTATTAGGCTTGATCTGCCGGATTAAATGCTCATGTCTCCAGGAGCTTCATACTCTTTCTTACTTAGACCTCAGCAATTTTGCCATACTGCAGACTGATGTGGATTGTGAGTGAAAACAATTGAAGAAACTTCTTCAAACGTATGCATGGTTCTACATTCATTTTTAATGATCTTTTGTAAATTATTCAATTTCTGCAACGATAATGGTTAGTGCAGAGTTTGGAAGCCAATCAAACGGAGTTTAATTCCATTTTGAGACTCCTGGAAGTATGATTCATTATAAGAGGGCACAGCAGGACACTTAAGGCTGTCTGTTATTAATTCAGCCACATCTCATTACTACCTGTATCAATCTCCTATGAACAAAACTGCATTGGCTGTTGAATTTTCCCTCTGCAGTCCCAGTGGAGAACACATTGCAGCGGGTCCAGCAGACCCAGAAGCACTGGGGAGCACCCCATGGCGATGCCCCCAGTTTGCCTCTCCTCCTGGCTTACCATCCTGCAGAGTTGTCACCGCCTCGGTCTCCGCACTGAAGTCGCTGTCTCCGATGTCGTTGGTTGCTTTCACTCGCAGTTTGTAAGAGGTGAAAGGGTTCAAGCTGTGGAAGGTAAAAAATTAGGCTGAGGGATGAAATCTCTCCACATCATCACAACTTGCCTCAGAACAAGCCTCTACAGAGAACCTGCCCGTTGGCAACCAAAGCCATTGAGTAGTCTGTCTCTTCTCCACGTCACCTTTTCTTTGCAGCCTCCTCCAGCTTCGTCAGGACATGGGGGTGTTTGCACCCTTGCTGCAGTCAGCATCTTCGCAGATATCCAGGGGTCTGAGTTCCACTGAATTGGGCTCCAGAAAACAGCTATGAAGTTGCAAGCGCATGAAGCAGCCTACAACTGGGGCTCGGTGGAAAGGACAAGATGTGCTGCTATCCGAGTTTTGCCTGGCTACGCAAAACCTGGTTTTCAAGGTGCTTTGCCTGAGATAGCCTCAAAACAGACCTGTGGGTCAGCTCATCCTCAGTGCACAGATGGGGATGACAGGCAGAGAGGAGGCAGGTAACGTGTCCAGGGTCAGGCAGCGAGCGGCAGGCTCTGGAATTCAGAGCACCAGCCTTCCAACTAATCCTCCAGACCATACCATTTGATCAGCGCATTTTATTCCTACTGAATTTCAAATTAATGCTATTACCTGGATTATTTAATAAAGACAGTAACAACAGGTTCCCTGCAGCTCTTTTATCTATGCAGTGCTTTAAGATATGCAAAGAGTGATTTCCAGCTGACATAACTTTAGTGAAGATTCCTCTGGCTTGGCTTGGCAGGGAGAAGGTGTGGGGGAGGCTGCATTTTGAGACACACGCAGAGGCTAGAAATGCAGAGTGGTAAGTTACAAGGGATTTAGCTAATTAATTGGTAGTGTCTAGCCATCAGCTGGCAGATGTAACACTGACTACAAACCCAAGTAAAGTTCCTTGTAAGGAATGATTAACATCAAGGGATAATGCATTCTGATGGGCAACGCTCTCTCATCACGTATGTACTATTCTTCCGGACTTGCACAGGAAAATGCTTTTAGCAAGGGGTAGAAAAGATCTTTTTCGGTAGTTCCACCCTTTTAGGACATCATTACTTACTGACAGTGACTTGAATAATTTGAATCATCTTTCTTGATCTTTTGTTTTCAGTAATGCCAATGTCAAGTCTAAATGACATAGTTGGTTTCCTTGATTTTTACAGGTTTTGACTGGAAAGACACTGGGTATGATCCAGGGTGGGTATAACACCTCCAAGGTGAGTCAATCAAGTTCATGTTTGTACCTATAAGTGTCAAGTTTTCTTTTTTCTGCACAGTTAGACAAAAGGAGAGCAATGTATCTGCATCCTCTGGTACATGACCAGTGAGCTGCCATAGACCATAGCCGCTGATGTTTTTACAACAGACCTGAACAATCTGTATCTGAATGCTTTGAATACTTGAGTCTCCAAAAGGTCACGGCCTTTTAAAAATAATCTGATTTGTACTACCTGGTCAATAGAGGAAATGGACAGCAAAACAAGTACCTTCTCATAGACATTCAATTGCTTTTGCAGATGTTACAAGGACTTTAATTACAACAGCATCGCTGAGGATATAATGAAGCCTGAATAACAAAGTTTAAACATTCTGATGCTATCTATAAACTTCAGTGTGGAAAATACAGATAAAAACGGTTCTCATTTCATCTGGAAAGGCTTATATAGAGATAATTGCAACGCAGCATTGAGAGTGGATTTTTAACATCAGTCACTACTGAAAGGATTTTTAACTAATTGTATTTTACAGAACGCTGTGTAGCTACATATGGTTTAGCCTGAGTGGCGTTATCTACCGTGCTGAGCTTTCAGGAAGGGCTTCAAAAAGGTGCATTGCAATCTAACGTTAATTAGATTTATTGCATGACCTTCAGCAAAACTCTCAACTGCTGTTCATAACACCACCTCTAAAATGGGAGCAGTGACCTCACTTAACCTCTTGCCTCCCAAAAGACCGTGAAGCTGAGCAATGCTTGCTTTGGCTTCCTAACTGTTGGAAGGGGAAAGCGTGGGAATGTCTTTGCTAGCCTGGGATCGTACGGTACCTTTCAATAATGCAGGATGTTGCCTCATGGCTGATGGAAGAGGAGTAGGTTTGCCACTCTCCATTTGGCAGTTCTCGCACTTGCACTGTGAAGTATCGTATTGGTGAAGATCCATCACTTCCAGGGACCCATTTCAACAGCAGACTCCGTGAAGATACATCACTCTGAGGGGTCATCAGCTGTCTGGGAGGTGCTGGTCGTTCTGCAATTAAATCATAATTTGGTACTGCTTTGAGAGGAAATTCAGGCTATCACAAAACGCGATCAGATTTCCATAGTGGTAATGCCACAGGAGACTGAATTTTCAGATTTGTCCCATGAAGTATACAACCCATCCCGTTCCTTAACCTTCTACTTCAAAGAAAAGCAGTAAAACAGATTCTTATCTCCTTGTATAAAAGGAATACTTTCCTAGCAACAGACCTCAAACTTGGGGGGTTCTTAGGCTGGCAGGTTAAGGAAGAATCATTAGGACCAGCAGCCAAGCAACCAAGGAAGTCTCTAATGAAACTCAGCTGTGTTTCCAGCTTCAATTGCTCTTTGGACAGAATTTTCCTGTAAACTAGTTCACTTTTTAACCTGTGCATACTACTTGGCACCATGGGACTATGTTCTCTCTGTGCTGCGTAGCATCCTCTTCCACCAGCTGCTCCCCATTCGAGGCAGGAAGAGGAGGAAAGGATGAAGCTGGAACAGGCTGGTGTGTAGCAGAGTCCAAGCACACAACTCACAGCCAATCCTGAGTTCCTGCACCAGCTCTCTCTGGCAAGGAACTGGGAACCATCACCAGCTTCCGCTGCTGCTTCCAGACCCCAGCTTGGAGATGGCGCAGAGCTGGGGCTTGAGTACCTGCTGCTGTTCCCTTCCAGACCTCCCCAGTCCTTCCCTCCATACCCTCTAAGCTTGAACCTGCAAAGCCAAACAAGGCAGTGCCAATGCTGAGGGAGATCTCTCCAGAGTAATTAACCGTGCACCTTTTAGATGAGGCAGGGAACGGTATGCAGGTGTAAGCATGCCAGTCCCCAACTATTTCAATATAGATCTCCTTTCCCGTCACTGCGTCTCCGCACTCCATCGATTTCAATAGAGAAACTCTATAGAGTGAGGAATAATTGTTTAATTGTTTATCATGAAGATTATTGATTCTGATTAAAATGTGTGGCATGTAATAAAGCAGAAATTGATTGGAGACACCGCAGTGACTTGCTTTTGAGAAGCAATTCAATTCGACTTCATCAGCGCTTGTTTCCATAAACACACCTCCGCCTGCCCGATTCCTCACGGCTCTGCATGGCGGGCACTTAATTTCCCTGCTATTCCCTAAAACCATTTCCTATCTGTTTTGGCATTCCTCTGCAGCATGCTCTGGCTGACATCGGTGCCCAAAGATTTGTAAGCTATTAGCTGAAGGAAGCCCTCGGTGCCAGCAGCCTGCGAGCCAGAGTACAACGCAAAAGGTCAATGTCTCACACTGACAGGCTGGGACAGGTATTCGGGGTTATTCTATCAGAGGAAGCGGGTGTTGTGCAGGGATTTAACACTCTCTGCTGATAAGCTTTAACCAGCTTGCAGTTTTGGGCAGGTCAGATCTTGCACTTGGGCTCCCATGATTGAGTTTCCTTCTGCTGCTAATGGGAGATCTTAAAATCTCCTGTATTGCAAGATATACTTCCTGACTGTTTGTACAAAACCATTAGTATAAAGAGTTTATTTATGGAAGTTTAGCCACAAGCGAATGCTAAGGTGAGCTGTTGGTGCAGGAATGCAAGGCCAGGCCATACGACTCGATGGACTCCTTTTAATTTCTTGCTACATTTACACCTTCTGACTCAGTTCTGCCCTGAGCACTGATGTGTATTCTGAAAAGCATCATGCCACTATACAGATTCAAAACACTACAGAAGAACCTCTAGAGAGTACACCTACAGTACCGCTTGGGATTTGCAAATCACAGGTATCATTGTAAAATGTAAAGATTTAGATTGGGATTATCCAAGGAATTTAAAAGGATAAGAGTGACCCATTTTTCTAATTTTCAAGGGAATTTTTGTGCCTGCCTACCTTAGTATCAAGGACTATAAAGATATTAATTGCATTTTTATTAATGGAAATTAAATATCCCTTCACTTTAGAATATTTATTGTCATGTAAACAAGTTTCAGGTTAGTTTATTTGTTCATTTACTTCTTAGCAGAATAGCTGCACTGGATAAATTGTTTATCATCTCAATCTTGCTCATGTGAGATTACAAATTTTTCTTTGTACACGTTGCATATGGGATCACTTCATTTAACTCTCAGTGCCTTGGGACTCGGTTCCATACCATGCATAGCGACACAGTAAAGCCATCCATCTAAAAGAGAAAGGGTTCATATTATGCTATGATTTGCCTATTCAAGATAACCCTAAAATATTGATAGCAACGAGGGATCAGTGCTCCCGCAGAGGAGCTGGGAGTTCTGCCTTGAGCTATTGCATATCCAGCAACAGCTTGTGCATGATTCGGGAAACCCGAGCACGTTTTATTGAAAAGGAGAAGCTCCAAGCTTCAAGTATTCACTTTATTTAGCATGGTTTTTTTTTTTTTTTTTTGAAAGTTCCACATGTTGCACTTTAAAGTTCCACTTTGACAGCAATCAGACAGGGGTGGAAGAAACCTTGAGCTGATAAACCCCGTTGATGGACAGTATCTTTAGCAGAGGTACTTTAAGTTTCCTAATACAGCTCTAGAGGTTCTTTCTCTGAGGACTGCACGGTTATGCACGGGGAAGGCTGCATGACCTGGAGGGCTATGCCAGTGGGAATTTTAACACCAATCAGACAGGCCAAAAGCAGTTGAGATGCACCCCACTGGTCCTCGCTGCTGGTGGTTGAACATCAGGTAAATGTTCTCTCTTCTTAGAAGTATTACAGGAAAATAATAAGGAAGATACTGTGGTCAAATAGCATGGGAAATCCTTGCTTTTACACTGAATGATTTGGAAGGTGCAAAAAGGACCTAAACAAGAGACTGCTTAGCAGGCACATGTGAAGAGTGAAAATAAATATAATTGGTTATATTATAGTGCAAGACTTGGGCAAGAGCCAAGACCGGGCACACAAGTACATGCAAAAGTGTTAACGATAGTTGAAAGATGTCTATGGAGGTCTGCCCTAGTTACCTGCTGAAGTGTGCTTCTCTCTGAACTGTGGTTTTTGTAAAGCACAGAAGTTGCATGGTTCTAATTTTTGAGGGAGAAGTTTTCTTAAAGAACAACATCCAGACGTGGGTCAGAGCGTTACATGGCACAAAATCCAGTGATGGCCAAGGGAGGGATGCTGGTGAAGTTACCCTGGCTAGTTTTGACTTTGCCAGCTCAAGAGACCAGACACATGCATTGCAGTGGAACATGGCATATGGTACAAGACCAGAGGAAAATCTGCACTGCTATTCTCTAACAATATATTATCTTTTAGCTCTGAATTAAAAAAAAAAAAAAGAAATCTTCATGTCCAAGTAGAAAATAAAATTTTTCTCTAACTTGCAGCTCTAGAGATGTGTTCTAAGACTGGAGAATCGAGTAGTTACTTGAACCAAAGCATTAGAAACATACAATGATGCAGAGTAGATTCTATAATACCTTCTACGTCTTTCACATTTTGATAAATTTGATATCTAAGCATCTGGTTTCGTTTTTACACACGTAACTCCTGCCTTCTTCAAGGAGGTTCTGTACAGAACAGAATTTGACTGGAGATTTAGAATGCGAATAGCCATTCTATGGCTGATGTAAGAAGCAGAAAAATTCTGGGCGATCCAGATGCAAACGCTCTGCTCGAGCGCGCGGCAGTGAAAGGCCAGAGTAATTACTAACACATTAGGTCAGGGCTGAAGCACAATGGAGGAGCTGTGGAGAAATCCTGCAACATCACTGCCTCTCATTTCGCGTTTGCTAATCAATATAATTCATCCATCACTTACTTTCTTAAGATTGCAATCTTTCAAGAAAAAGGGAGAACTGAAAAAAAAAAAAAGATCTGACTGCAGAAGGAGGCTGTGTATGGCCAATATAGCAGCTGATGGAAAAATCAATCTCCAACAGCCCGGCAGGTTAGAAGAGCTGTGTCTCATAAAAGTCTGTCTTGCTCACCAGCTTTCTCAAATCATGACGTTGCTATGGTTTGGGGCAGGTTTATGGGGTGAGAAGGAGGAAGTGTACAGGCTGTAGCCTGTTATTAAAATTCCCCTAAGTGCGGCACAGGCTCCAAGCTGTGCAACAGAAAATACCTCAACCTGTGGCTGCAAGCATTACCTCTTTTTTCTGTTGTGATCACTGTGGCTTCCAGAGGCTCCCCCCAGCCCTGCCTGGTCTTGGCAGACGTCCGAAAGATGTATGCTGACTCAGGGGTGAGATCTGTAGCAGTAAACTGCCGGACTGTTGAGCCAACCTCCACCGTCGTGAACTTGTTTGGGCTGCTGCTGGCCAGGCGGTAGGCAATCTGATACCCTGAAACCACAGCATCAGCAGGAGAGAGAAATAAAGGGTCAGTTGTTTTTTTTTTTTTTTCTAGCAGAGACAAAAGAGCACCAAAACTATTGGTTTATCATAATTATTTGTTTATGTGAGACCAGAACAAAATAGTTTACTTCCTTTAGTGTTATAAAGCTCTGGCAGCCCTCCCCCAGTCGGGTGCTGTACCTTCCGAGGGAAATCACATGCAGTGGCACATACAAGGGTCTACTGAGTATCATCTGCCCTGAAACTGATTTCACTTTCCATCCTTTATACCAATAAGATACAAAATGAGTTTAATCTTTCCCAAGCATACTGGTACCTTTTTGGAAAGGCAAAAGGAACAAACAGAGTCCATGTGATTAATGTCACCTGGTTGATCCAGTTCAGAACAACGCTCTCTGTCTCAGCTTTCCACCCAAGCACACACGTGCACGTGCACACACACATGCTCACACACTGTTCTGCCCCCTCACAATTTCAGCATTGGCTAAAACTAAAGGTTCTTCAGCTGCAGAGCAGCTCAACTGCCCAAACCGTGCAGCGTTCACACCGCTCAAGTAACTGCTTGCTCCTGCTTTTTGCACTTGCCTTTTTCTCAGCTCTCCCGCTCCCCTGTAACCATACAGCGAGTGCCAGAACTGCCAATAAAAGCATCCTTCTCCTGTCATTCAACATTGCTGCCCTTGCCCACAGCCCAAGGAAGAAGCCTGCAGGCTGTGAGGTCCTGCTTCAACCATGCAGCACTTAATAATCAATTTTGTTGATGCCTGTAAGTGATAACCCCCATTTCCAACCTGCCTGACAATTAGGAGTTCACAGTTTAGCCTGCATTATTAATGATCCAACTGTGCAAAGGAGGGCTTCCAGAGTTCTCACGCACCACTAGCAACAACTGTCCCCCAAAGAGGATCTGCCAAATGTTCAAATCCATTCTGTAAAGCCAGCAATTGAATCAGCCTCTCACTTCTGGAGCTCGACGGTAACTTTCAGTCCAGCTGCTGACTTCCAAAATCAATTAATACCAGAAGTGGTGTGGGGCTTTACTGCCCAAGCTGAATACAGTTGTACGATTAAACGCTTCATGGAGCTACACAGGGCAGAGGGCAGCCAACAAATTCAGATGAAACCAGCTGAAAACAAAACAGTCGTGACACGATCCTGCCAACCCTCTGCTCATCTTCTGAATGACAAAGGGATCTGCAGCACCTGAGACCATCTCTTTCTCTTGGAATTAATATCCCAGCTAGAGTTTGAACTCCCACCACATTTTGGCTGTAAGAAGAACGAGGGGAGCCAAACTTGGTGTGCTTCATTTGTGAAGGTCAGTGCATGAGAACCGAGTTTTTTATCTTACCTGTGGGTATCAGACTAAATCAACGACATTTATTTCCCTCTGTGAATATGCAACAACTGCCACATGCCCACTCACAGAAAAGGTACAGAGCTCCTGCACTCTCTTGAATGAACGCCATACTTGCGCGTGGTGCACGCTGTCACAAACAGTGGAACTTAATTGGGATACAGATGGTATTAATTTTGGTGTGCTGACTCTCCTGGTGCTGCTGACGATGCACCAGCATTTCCATGTCCTTTGTTCTTTGGCAGCTGCTGGGAGATGTGGGGCAACAGCCACGGCCACCTTACACGGAACAAATTTGATCACACCGACACCTCAAAGAGCGACTTGGCTTTTCCGAGCACCTCCGGCTTCAGCCCGAGCTCCCGCAGGATGCAGTAACAACAGGTTTGGGTACAGGGGTGACTCACTGCAGCGCCTTAACGCGCTCCAGGCACCTGCGTTTGAAAACGGGCATCAGCAGCGCGAGGCTGCCAGTGCCCGAGGGGCTGCCCTCGTGCTGCCTGGGGTACCCCCACCAGGGCAGCTGGTCTGCCAAGCATGTTCCTACAGCAGCATTTTCACAGCTGGATGGATGGCATGAGACTACGAGATAAAACGCAGCCTGATTTTTCAGAGCTCCTCAGCATGCTTAGATCCCAGCAAAACCACGGTCTTACACTTTGAACATTTCATTTTTTCACCTGCAAACTACCTCCTTTCATCCACGGCACCAGCTATCCCATTACTGGTCCAATATATTCCACCAAAGTATTTCTGTATCTTTAGTACTAGAGTATTTTGATCTTTTTTAAAGTCTACAGAAAGACAGCTAGCAATGAGGAGAAGGAACAGATACACTACGATCTTTTTGTTTATACAGATGTGAAGAACGTGGGAGCGAAAACCCGGGCGCAGGATCTCAATAAGGGGGAAAAAGTCAAAGAAAAGCACTGGGGAAATTTTTAGAGCAGCAGGAAAGATGAAGGAAGAAGCAAGTAAGATGGCTAAAGAAGTTTGATAAAGGGACATAAGACACAAAGAATAAGACCTGGAGGGAAAAAGAGAATATTAAAAGAATAGAAAAGTTGATTTATCTAGTTATTAAAAGATAAGTATGATATCTGGGACACATCCTTGTCAAGCAATTTCCTCTCTTTTCTAAACCTTTGTAAAATATAAAGTGTAGTTAAAATGTAAGTAGGGAATAGAAAGATAACTATTTACTGCTGAACGGTGGTACTCATGCTGGAAAGCCAATTACAAGCATGCTCAGAGTCGGCAAAGGAACACATACATATCTAGGCCATTATAATAACTTACACAAGAGCTGTTCCTTGGCTAGTGTAAAAACTCATTTAGCCATGAGAAAGAAGAAATCACTTGTCACAGCCTGTCTCTCTGACAGGCTCTGCAAACTCCCTTCCAGTGCATCCCTGTGAAAAAACAGTATCAGCTCTCACTGTCCTCTCCTATGTCTGCCATGTTGGCTGACACTCTGCGCAAATATCTATTTTCCTGAGTTTACGCAACCAGAGCCGTCACCTTTATGTACTTCCTCAGAAACTCAACACTTCCCTTGGTCTGATTCCAAGGTACGTATCCAATCTCCGGACCTGAACTCACCTCGCTCTTATCGCTACCTACAAACCACCCGAGAGATACCCGGTATCTTAATTTTGATCCCCTGCATCACCTTCTCCTATTGGACAGTTCGGGACAGCCAGGATACCCGCTGGCATAAAAAGCATCACTTTTCCTTTTTCCGAGTGACACAGAAGATGCCGTATTTAAACCACAGCTTGGATAATAATTAGGGCTAACGCGAGATCAAAAAGATAAAATTATTAAGCTGATGAATTTCAGCAACAAGGGATGGGAGAAGACAGGAAATGTTAAGTGAGATCAAACGAGGCAAATCAATAGAGGTAAATGGAAAGTGTTCAAAGAGAAATTAATGTATGCTCGAGGGCTATACGAGGCAATAACTGCGATTGCTGCAGTGGAGGAATAAGGAAGCTTCCTGCCCTTACTAGATTACAACAATAAGTTGTCGCAGCTACCTTAGATTGAAAAACAAATAAAAATCAAAGGTTATGAATGAAAGCAAAACCTTTAAAAAGCCATCAGAGCAAACTTTTTTTTTGCGGAAGGAATATCCTACAGAATATGAAGTATCTGGATGATCAACAGGAAGAATTCATACTGTTTTCCTCAATTTTTCTTCCTCTCCCCATATAGCACGGGATCTCAAATCTCTTCTGTTATTGGGACTTCTGCCATTCACCAGGTCAAAAACGCCCTGAAAGATCAACTCTTCAGGAGTTTATTCATTGAAACGAGGCTTATTTTTGCATTAACATCTTTTTAAGTCTTTTTTGCACAACTACAAGCAGTTCCAAGAGCTACACTTTCCAAACTCAATAAATGGCAACAGGTTGAACCGCCTGTTAAATGTTAGGTCATCGTAACACAACCAGTGGATTTCCCAAAGCAAGCAGGCAGGAAGATGACAGCACACCATGAATACGAAAAAAGCTTTCAAGCTCATCACCATACAAAGCCCTTCAGAACTGACAGCACCCGTTCAGGCAGGCCGTGGTGCAGCAGAGATATAAACATTCATTAATTTGTCACAGAACTTGGGGAAAGCCAGACGCCACTGGGAGGTTACGGTCTGCCGAGTGGAGCTGCAATCCAGTTTGTTGATTTTACTGCTTATCGGTTTAAGGGCCAGCGGGTGTGCAAATGCGGTCTAGGATCAAAATATGAATTTGCAAACATGGATTACATCCAATTTCGGTTCTAATTCTCAGCGGAGTTCTTACACTCTTTTGCAATAAGCTTCAGGTAAACGCTAAGTGTACGGATACCATGAGGAATACTAACCAGGGCCTGGGAGGATGCTGGTGGAGCTCTTGTTCTCTAGACGTGCACATATGAACATTGATGCATCATTTTTCTTTAATAGTATTTGGAGGAACTATGTTGGGTGCTAGCTGAACTGAGTGTAGAAAAGAAGACAGACTGAAGCCTCAGATGGTTAGTGTAACATTCCCAAAAGGAGAAATGGAAATATCTAGCAGTCTTCCACAGTAAAATATTTAAACAAACAAACAAGTGGTTTTCCCTCTTGGTGCCTGCCAGTATTTCATCCTTCTAATCTCTCTCTGAAATGCTAGAACATGTTTTGATGTAGATTACAAAAATGTTAGCTGCAAAGGTGCTTGTATACTCAGAGGACAGAGCTAGCAGAGCAGGAACATTAGTTCAAAGGCTCTGAATATAAGTTGCTCTTGCAAAGCGAGTATTTTTTTTTTTCCAGCCCCACTAGTGAATAGAAGGGCACAGTGCAAAATTATGTTAACTTATTTTTTTCCAACAATTCTACTTCACTGCGCTTGACTGTGGTGGTTACAGTGGTGTTTTGAAAGTTCATTACAGTAATGACATTTAAAAGGTGCACCAGAAAAAAAATAAACTTGTAACCTTTACTTAGAATGCTACACATTGTTTTTTATCTGGTTTTGAAACACTCCTCACTTCTTAGGAAAGACAGCAGAAGTACCCAGCATGAGTAATTTTTACTTTTTCTCCCTGGCATTGTCAGCTAACTACTTCCTCCACAAGCCTCAATGTTTCTACTATCAAAAAAAAAAAAAAAAAGAGTGAGAACTGTTGAATAAAGACAATGGACTTCAAAGAGGCAGACTGGGGCAACTGGTAGGTAACGTCCCCCTGAGAAGGAATTCTAAGGGAAAAAAGAATTCAGGTTAGCTGACAGTTTTAAAAGAGACAAAAAAAAAAAAAAAGTACAACTATGGCAATGCAGACAAAAGATGTTAAGAGGCCAATATGTTTGGATTCAGAGCTCACTAATGACCTGAAAATCAAAACTGAATTGGACAAAAGTTGAAACAGGACACACGTCTAAGGGAGTGTATAAATAGACGGCCCAAGCACGTAGGGACAAAATCAGAATGGCTAAAGTGTAAAGTGAGTTGTAACTTGAAGGGCATCAAAGACACTGAGACTTTGTAAATACATTAGAAACCTGACAGACAGAAGGAGGACAGGTCAACTAGTGGGAAAAAAAAAATTAGCAGAAGACCAGTGAGACAAAAAAGAATGGAAGGCTGATACTGCCATTGCTCCATTTTGACACACACACACAAGTTGATGCTGACTAGATACTTAACGCAAATTAAAACTGACAACAATGTAAGTAGGGATGCAGGCTGGAATAGAGAACAAGTTAACGAATATGTAGTTAAGCTAGATATAATCAAGTCAGAAGGGTCTGATGCAATTTGCCCCACAGCGCTTACGTAACGAGCTGGAGCCATCTCTGAATAATTAGTGATTATCTTCAAGAACTTGTGGAGGACAGATGACATCCCAGAATATTACAGAAGGGCAAACAGAGTACTCTATCTTTTAAAATGGTGAATCGACCTGAGGAATTATGGACAAATCAAGCTAAAGCTCAATACTCAGAAAGATCCTGGGAAAAAATATGAGTCAGCGTATAAGCATCCATGAGGAAAATAAAGGTCCGAGGAACAGACAATATATATTTGTCTGGAGCAAACAGTAAATATCAAATAATCTATTTTCCATTTTGACAGTGTAATTGGCCAGGTGGGAAGAGTAGGTGTGATCCACAGGGACTTTAAGTAAGGCTTTAATATGGTTGCACAGAGCCCTGTCTAAAGCAAACAAGAGAAACAGAATCTAAGAAAAATACTAAACGCTTTGACTTGAACACTTTTTTTTTTAAAAAAAAAAAGTCAAAATGTTGTTATCAGCAGTTTGCTAACAAACCGGGAGAACATATTAAGGTCTCATGAGAGTAAGTCGTGAGTCTGGCTCTGCTCAATATTTTCATTAATGACAGGGCTGATGGAATTGCCAGGCTACTTGCAAACTCCAAAAACAAAACCAAATTGTGAGTGGCTGCGAGCCCTTTAGAGGACAAGACTGTAATTTAAAGTGATCTCGATAATGAGGAGAGACGGTCCGGAATCGGTAAAATGAAATTCAATAAAGGCACCTGCAAATTATCACACTTACAAAGAAAAAGCTTAATGTACATATAAAAGAGGGACTGACTGATCTGGAATTGTACTGCAGAAAAAGGGTAGGAATTAATAGTGGGTCAGAGATCTACTTAGTTACAACATCAGTGTTGCAAAAAAGCAAAGTCACAACAGGATCAAGTATCCTGGGACGTGTTTCTGGGAATGGACTACGCAAGACATCGGAGGCAAAACTCTACATGCTAACCATGCCAAGCATTCTTTACAGGATACCCTTCTCCTTTCCTTCCAACCCTGCATTTGTACGATTTTATCATCAACGCAGCGGCAATGAGCAAGAGCCAACTGAGAAGGGGATGAATTGCACAAAGCCCTCTGCAAAGACAAAATAAAAGGGAGCTTCTACTCCCCCGAGCTTGCAACTTCAGCAAATAAAGCTGACGAAGTGCAGCAACATGAGACACTGGAACACAGTGGGGAGAGCAAAATCTCTTTTGTACTTTCTCATCAGTTCTATCAAATGATTTTTTTCCTCCTTAACCACATCCTGTGATTCAAATCCCAACCTCTACTGAGAGCAAGTTCTAGGACACACAGTTCCTTAGAAAAAAGCAACAAATCAAACCAACAAGACAACCTGGAAGTCAAGCTTCCTTGAGCTGCAGAGAAACCCTGCGTGGATCTGTCTCTGGCAGCTAACTGCTGCCAAGCTTCACACAGGCTCTTTCTCGTGCTCAGAAAATCCCCGCAGCGGCTGCCTTTGGATCCCGTTCGATGATTTCCCTGCATCTTTAGGCATCAGGATCGCTTTGGGAAACCACACACCTGAGCAAACACTTTGAGTTCTTGACTCAAGATTTAAAGGCAATGCAAGACCGCTCCTTTGTTTAAAGGGATGCCACCAACACAGCAGCATTTGAAGTAGACACCCTCCACTCAACCATGAAGGCTTTAGGAAATATTGCTAAAAGGCTACATATGCAAGCCTGAACCATGGCAGCAAAAGCAGAAGCAGAAAGGCCTGGCAGACTGAGAACTAGGAAAAAAACAAAAGCTTTTGTTTCTGTTTTCAGAATTGAGAGACAAATCTTTACTCACCAGCTAGTACTACTGCGAAATGTGTTTAACATCAGCAGAGAACACAGAATTGCGGGGTAACTATTAGCTCTTTTAATTTTAGAGGCAAGAATGGATTCTTACATTGTAAAAGTCTTCATGTTTTAAGTACAAGTAGCAGCTGGTGTACGTATTGCAAAGGCAACCCAAGAGTTACGGGAAGGGGAAGGTTAAGAAGGTTTTTCACAAATTCCTGTCATGCCTTGCTGCCTCTATTTCCCTTGATGAAAAGCCAAATATGAGTTCACTCCTTGTGACAGTATTATCCAAAGGAAACAATAAAATGGAAGCACATGTGAAACTGAAACGATGGCCACGGCCGGCAAAGGTGAGTGGGAGGAAGGAGGGGAAAATCCAGCTCTCCAGGCACACTGCCCAACAGCCAGCCAAAGAGGTTACAAACCCAAATGCAGATGAGAAGTGAAATGAGAATTCAAGTACAGTGCTGTGAACGACATGTAATTCTGGCTCAGGAAAACACACACCATGGAGTTGGGCAGACCTTTCCTCCTCACTGCAGGGTACCATGTCTTTCAGCTGACGTTGATATATTTTGTTTTCTTTAGCCATGGATTTGCTTACGCGTGGTTTCTAATCTGATGTACAAGGGGAAGGAAAACCCAACAGCCGGAGCTCACTCTGGTCTCCACCCCTCTCCTCCCAGCCTTGGGTTTGCTGCTCCCTCTTACCCAGAATAATTCCATTGGGTTCCTCCGGTGGCTGCCAAACAATCCGTACGGATGTCAGCCTCACCTCAGGGAACACCAGCCTCACGGGCGGCCCGGGAGCTGGAAAGAAAAACAGAGATCGTGCTAGCAAGCATTGCAAGTCAGAGGAATAACAAGTTCTCTGCTCACCTTTCGTAGAAGGCAGCCCAAGCCATCTCTCACCAATAGTAAGTAGATGGTTAGGAGTGCCTACATACCTACAGAATATAAATTTATTCTGAGGAATCCTGTCCATGGCCAAATGCCTCCAGCACCCACAGACACCAAACACGACACAGAACCAGTGCTTCCTACAGTGTTCTGCTCCACCTGTGAAACACACTTAGTGGGACGCTCTGACAAAGGAACTCCGACCTCTGCGAGAGTTCTCTCCCAGCAGAGTAGTGGGAAGTCCCTGCGAGCCCACCGCAGCACTGCTGCGTAACTGCCACTGCCCCTACCGACAGCTGTGTCAACTTCATCTGCTTCATACCTGTTGGAATTGAATAACACCTCCTCTCCGTGTCATTAGCACCAGCTTGGAAGTGCCTTCTGATTTTACATGTGCATTTTAAACACTTAAGTCTGAGCAGGAGAATCTGAGGCAGGTGAGATGCACATTAATACAGACGGCTGGTGGCTGCACTGACCATCCCAGGTTCACGAGGTGAGGAGAAGCTAATTCGTACATTAGCATCTGCAAAATTTCCCCTTCAGCACAAATTCTACCTGCATTACCCCTGATGATAGTTTTAATTAAGTTGAGTCCAGAGGAGACACAACATATTTATGTCAGGGGTATGGAGATGGAAGAACAATTTGTATCATTTGCCAACACGCACTTAAGGAGAGAATGGCTATAATGGGGTTATCTAAAACAAATAGTTTAAATATTTCTCATTATAGTCCAATATGTACATTTCAGTGAGTGCTTTTTCTCTCCCTGCAGAGTTCTGCTAACAGTAATTTCTCTTTGTTTCCTTTCAAAGAAAAGCCGTGTCCCCGCACAGGCAGTGTGCTGGGAAAATGGCTAAAAATATGCCAGGGAGCTGCTGTCCCTATTCCCATCCCCATATGCTCTTACTCCTTCCTTGCACGTCGCAGAAAATGACTTGTTAAGCCAGAAATCTGAGTGTGTTTTCAGCCCAACGAAATCACCTTAATGAAGTTGCTTGTAGAAACCAATGTTTATTCCATTACTGTTGAAAACATTTTGATGAAAATAGAGAGTCTTGGTTTTGGAAGGGGAGTAATAAACAGAAGCCTCTCACACTGATATTAACCTTCAGTTAATACTGAAAAGGTAATAAAACTAAAAGTAACTAGCATCTGCAAAGCTGAAAGTATTTTAAGAGTTGAACTAAATTTATGTAAAACCCCATCAGCAGGAATGCTCCCACCACACCGATGTGTTCAGACAGCAGTGGGACCAGGGGCTTGCTTGGGTCTTCCAACTGGTAGGACGCTGGTATGATCATCTTTGAGGGCCAATGCCTTGTTTTTGTGGGAAAAAACTGAGAATGGATTACTGAAGTTGCGAATACTGTATCTCTCATTCAGTCCAATCAGACCCAGATTTGTTTATTGTTTTCAATAGCAATTTTCTTTTTTTTTTTTTAAAAGCAAGATTTAACTTCAGTTGGAATTTATAATTGGACTCTAAAAATTGTCTTCAATTGGAATTGTCTACTCTGAAGAGTACAATTTTAGAAGTCTTTTCCTCTCCATCAGCTGCAGAGAAAGAGGAAACACAGGACTCTGGTTTTCCGTGGTTTTGCCAAATCCTTAGCCCATTACCAATGGAATACTCTGAGTTATACTAGGTAAGGATCCAGTCTTTTAGATTCAAAGTTGCAAAAAACCCCCAAAAAGCCACCAACCCCACAAAACCAAATAGCCTTAGTCTGGGCTGTTGTCTACACTTGTATCACTAAAAGGTTAGATGAAGTAAGATACTTATTTTGGTAATCTGTAAACTTACCATCATCCTTGGTTCTTTCTATAACTGCAGGAAAACTGGGGACTCCATCTCCGATACGAGTGAATGCCAATACCTGGATCTCATAGAGCACGTATTTCCGCAAGCCAGACAAGAGGAAAGACTGAGTGTGGTTTCCTCTTACTATTTGGCTCTTTGGTTCGGCGTCTAAATCTTTTGCTTTGAAAAGTATCTGCAGAATAAATGTATATGAAATACAGAAAGAAAAAGATTGTTACATGAGGACTGAAAAGAGGAGTAAGCGTTTTAGATGCCTCCTTTTCACAAAATATAAAATGAGATTATATTCACTAATCAACCCTTTCAAAACCAGCACACTTCTTGTATCTTCCCCAGCTGATTTAGGAATAATATAAACATCCAGCAGGTGAATAATAAATAACAAATGCAAAAACATATCCAGGTAACACATTAAAAATTAAATAAGTATGAAACTCCCATTGCATACCTTGTAACCCAGGATGAGACCGTTCTGCTCGGACTCAGGGACTGCGGTCCATGTCAGAAGGATCTGGGTTGAACTCACGGCTTCAGCAGAGACATTTTCAGGAGGAGCAGAGGGAACTGGAATCACACAGCATAACCAAAAAGCAGAAACAGGTAAGACATACCAGGTAATTTTTCTCCATCTCTCTATCTTCTTGGGATTGTTCCAGGACCCCAATCGATGAGTATTCAAATCCAAAAGGACTAGAATAGGTTCTAGACAATCCCTTCTTCTTTTGCACTCATTCTACATCATCTTTGTATTTCAGCCGACTTCACAACTTCTTGCCAGTTCATCTCAGAACTCGCAATGTTTGTAAAGAGCTAAACATTTAATACTAATCAGTGTCTACAGACAGACGGTGAATATAGACAGATAGGAATAAATTTCAAGTTCTATATATTTACAGTAATTAGAATTGAGTTTAAATTGCTGAACTTCTACAGAAGTCTATCTCCTAGCCTTTCTTTCCCATACATTTTATTTCCCTACGCCAAAAGCTAGAAATCTTTATGAACGGGAGTTTATCTTATGGTACGATCTGTTCTAGCAGGAAGTTTTACGCCACCCTGGCTTCCTATATTATCTGAAAGGAAATTATAGCATCTAGTCTAGAGTTAGCAATAATTTCAACCACTGGATTGCACTCCCAGTTTCGTAAGGAGTTCTTTAACCTCTAAGCCTTTTGATTATGTGATAGTGCTCAACATTTGCAATACATCAATTATAGACAGATACATTAACACAAGGTGTATTTTCAGGGACTGATATGGTGCAAATGAAAGAGATGCCTATTTCATTTATGTTGCAAAATTGGCTCTTATGAAACTGGAAACATCATTAGAACTGATGGCACAGGAACACTGTAATTTTCTCTGACTCGAGAGAAGAGCAAACTTGCATTTTCTCATGCCATTAAAACTCTAACCGCTGCAGAACAACCACACAACTGCAAGCTTTTGTAGGCAAGCTTAATAGCGCGCCATGTTACGCAAGCAGAATTGGAGGCTATTTTTAAGAGCTCACATTTGATGATGCCCTTTTGCATTTTTTTTTTTTTTTTCCTGTGGCATTTTCAACAGCTGAAGGGTACAATCTTTTCTAAAGCATGATACACCTGTCAGACCTCAGGAGAACATTTCACCAAGTTATGTTACACAAGCACTTAAGGACAGTAAGGCTTGATTAGGTCCTGAATATATCACAAAAAGGAGCACAAATCTCTGCCAAAAGTAATGCTCTCCCGGCTGTCCGAATGAAAGAACAGATCTGCTGTTTTGAAGGCGAGCTCCTGAAGCTCCTAGCAACATGAATGAGATAATGAGTATGACACCAGAATTAATATAAATTGAAAAAAAAAAGCACCACCCCCTACCCTTGTGCACTCAAGGTTAACCACAGCGATAGTAATTTCTGAAACAATTTCCCTGTTGCCAATTATTTGGGACATGAGAAACAGAGCACCATCTCACAACACTGCAGCAGACTAAAATCCAATTTTTTTTCCCCTTCAATGCTGAAGTGCCTTTTTTTTTTTTCCAAATCTTCTCCTAGATTTATCCCCCACAAGGATATAATTATGTTAAAGGAAAATAGATTGCCAGGAGCCATGAATGTCTTTGGATAGCTGCCATAACTTTATCTGTACATCTTCACAAAGAGCTACTCCCACATGAATCACTTCTGGAGAGAGAAAGGGTGGAGGTGGGTCGCAGGAAACCAGGACGCATAGAGGAAAGAAGCCCTTTCCAGCCGCATTTATTTTCATTTTATCTGGTTTGAAGCCTTTCAAGAGAGAAAAAAATTCTTTATTTTACAAATATTTACCTTCCTCTTTGATCAGCAGCCACGAGATTTCCCGAATCCACAAAAGGTGGGGGCTGTGCCCGGGCTGGCCCTGCGTGCACGATTACTTTGAGGTGTGTGTGTGATCCCACTGCTGGCAGGGGGACGTGGCAGCTAACAAAGGAGAGATGGTCTATCCGAAGATTTATGAGCCCGGACTCGTCTTAATTCCCAGTGACAGCCAGAGCAGCCAAATGTCCCCTCTCACTGGCAAGGAATCTGAGCCTAATGTCTAAATGGCAAAAAGACTTGTGCTCATTGAGTGCGCTTTAATTCTCCAGTTCTTGTCTCAGTGTCGAGAATTTTATTCTAATATGGATGTGTGAATTCAGGACCCACAAGTGGTATTATGGATCTTACTGTTGCCAGTCTTTTATCAAGTAACAGCCTCTGATTGACCCTTTAAGAAGGAATTGAAGTGTAACCTTCATTTCTCTGACCCCTCTTCTCTCTCAGGATATCCTGATTCAAAGAAATTAGAGTTTGCTAAGACTAATTAGCGGCTTGAGTGAGGCACAAGGATCCCTCTTTCCTCTGCAAGCTCCCTTCTGTAGTGCTGGTGTCCTTAACTATGGCACTGAAGACTTTGCTACAAGCTCCAAAGCTGAGTTCTCATTAGTAACCCGCGAGAACAGTACAGAAGCCAAGCAACAGTGTCCAAAAAAAATCTCAGAGCTTTAATGAAACGAACCGGAAATACTGAAACTAAATGATGAGCTAATCCAGCAAACTGCCAGCTGCACGATGCACTTTAGAAGATCAAACGTAGGAAATTATAGAGTTACTGGCACTTTGCACTGGAACTTCAATAAGAACTCAAGTTTTTAAGGTTATCTGCATTGGCCTCTAAGATCATGCATCCTTTTTCTGTATCTGACATAGCCACATTTGATATAAAGCAAATGATGCTGTTTTATGTCTCTAACTGGGCCAAAAGCAGCTTTTAATAAGCTAGCCTGCATTCGGGCTTTCTAAGAAAGCTAGACAGTGGGATGCAGTGGTTCTCTCCACTTTCGCAGCTCATTTTAGCTGAACATCCATCACTGGTTTTTGAAAGTAAAAATTAAGCTGGCATATTGTACATCTGCCATCAATTAAGAAGCGCAAACGTAGAGCAAGGTTCATGGCAAAAGCAGCATAGCTGCAGCACACAACCATTTTGCCTATAAAATTAGACACCGCCGGCCAAACGCTCAGCTTGTACAAACTGACAAATCCCCGCAGTGACATTGGACCACATCTGAATTATCAAGCGATGCTTTATCACTCCACAGCGACTGCTTCATGAAGGTCAGCCTCTGAAACATCAAGAGATTGATCCTTGCCATAGATCTGTGATCATGCTTGTGCAGCAGCTGATTTTGTAAGTAGACACGTTCATGTAGCTGAATATTAGGAGCCCAGGAATATTAAGGCACTGGGTTAGGTGTATCTGAGATGAATTGTTTGAAAATAAGAGGGTTTATATTTGAAAGGCAGCAGCCCTGTCAAGGTTGTTCTAATATATTAGAAGCCTCCGTGTTTTCTTGCTTTCACTATATTGTACCTACCATCACTTTCAATTTATTGAGTGGAAACTGAGCTTGTTACTCTGTAGTTATTTTACACTGTAAAATTTAATGAGTTATTTAATTTCTAACATTATAAAACCCTTTTGGATTGATAAAACCTGTCCTCTTGAAAAACCCTAATTCATCCCTCTCCATCTTCAGCGGCTTGCAACCCTATCCCACATTTTCATTTACGGTTTCTCAACAGTTCTAAGCCTGGGTTACCAAAACCCACAGCATTATTTATTCTCTCGTAGTTTCTTTGGTTTCAAGATGTTTTATATTCAAGAGCTTCAGAAACCGGAGAGTACCTGTAACAACATGTTCCTTTATTGTTAGCATGTGTGCTCAGCTATTAGTGATACGATCACGTATCCTAGAATAAACAGAAGTGTTCCAGTCCAGATTTATTTTTAATAAAGATTTTGGACTCCGGTGGCCGCACTGCCACTAGATACCACAAGCTGATTCAGTGCCCAGGCTTTAACTTGCTCGCCTCCTTGGATGGTGTAAAACACAGAACCGTGAGTTCTGCCAGTGCACCACTGTGTGATCTTGGCCATGCCACATCTGGCCAGCTGTGAGGGATGGTTACAATTTGCAGCATCAGGCAAAACCAACTTCCCTAAGACTCTGCATCTACAAAATGGAAACAGAAATATTTAGGACACCTGCTTTTAAAGTACTTTGAAAACATAAGTGATAAACAGAAATTTTTTTCAGTTCAAAAGACATTTCTAAAGACGCTTTGACCTCTCTCTCTGGCTTTAGCTACTTGCATTTTAGCCCTGTTTGACTGTGCATACAGGTTAATTGCAGATTCCCTGAAGTTCTCTCATGCAGCTTGTCACTATGCCAGCACTTCTTGTATATTCTAAACTTAAGAAGATACAGCCAGAAGTCTGAGCCCTGACTTGCTCTATTCAAGAAATCAGATGTTAGTATCAAAGAAAACACATGAAAAAACCCAAATGAATCCTTATGGCCTAGATCACAGCTTTGTGTTATTTTGATCCCGGTTTCTGCGTGCCTCCTACAATCAGTTTCAAGTCAACCTTCTTTTAATACTGCAAGAGAAAACACCGAATACACATGTAACCTCTGATCTTTAGATGCTAAGCAAGAGCACTATAATCCTAAGGTTTTATGAAATCACTTAATCTTAGTATTTACTGCGTTTCAAAAGAAGTGTTTGAAGAGCAGGGGAAAGGAGAAAGTGGAGAATGCAGTATCTTTTTATTATGATACAGAACACTTCACAACTGTGTCGTCTGGGTCATGCTATCTCTAACTCCAGCACAAGTATGCCTTGTTTAAAATACCTCTGGCAATAGCTTTCCAATTACTACTTCCCAAAAAGCAACACTTTAACAGAGAGGGATGACTTTGTTTAGCCTACTCCCTGGCTAGTTCAAAGGATAGTTATCAGAACCAGCAGATCAAACCCTGCCATGCTGCCATGTACAGCACATTCGTGCATCCCACCAAGTAACGCTGCGTGGTACCGAGCGCAGAGACATGCATACGTGTGCCTATAAGTGTAGGTGTGCATGGGATTAAATTCCAATACATTTTTAATGAAGAAAAATGGCAAAAAATAATAAGAAAAGTCAGTGTTGAACTTTGCATGAACAGAGGTCTCCAAAAGCCTTTGTTATTAAACTTTTAAACTATATGTCATCCATTTTGTTATTCGCTTGCAATATAAATTTTAATTTATCAGGTGCATGTGGAGTGGGTTTGGAAATCGGTTTTGTGGAAGTTAACGGCTAGAGAGCAGCTTTTCCAGATCTATCTTTACTAAGCTAACAATAATTTACTGTTACTTGAGATTGAGATTTACTGTTACTTGCTTCTGATATATTGAGAGTTTGCTTCTGACATTTGAAGTCTCCATGCTAGTATGGACAATTCAGCTAAACAATACAGTACCTGTGCTCTAGGTATCTATGCAGGTTATGTCTATATGCAGGTTATGCCTATATAGCCTTGTACACACAATTTTAGAAGGCAGTTTTGAAAACATGTCATCAAAAGCTCAGATAATTATTTTATTTCTGTATGAGTAATCACCTCTGCAAAATAACTTTTTCCCTTTTAGAAATATTTGGTGCTTGAAATTAAATTTCAGACAACCACGATTGTGAGAAAATCTGCCCCAGCCTAAAAGCAGAGGGAAAGGAGGAGAATGAGGGGCGATGGGGTACGAGGGAGGGAGAAGCAGCACGAGAGACCTGCTCAGCCAGAGAAGGCTGTATGCAAACTGCTTGGTGTGTTGTCCACACTGCTGCCAAACAGGGGCAGGAACAGGGAAAGGTTGTTTTGTTTGCTTTAAATAAATAACCTTCAGGTTTATGCACGAAAGCAGGCTAGGAATAAAATAAATAACTAACTCCCTCAAATGTCCATATGTTTTTCGCCTCCAGTGCATCAAGATATTGTGGTTTTTTCCTTCATTTTAGATTTAATGGATCAACAAGAAAAAAACAAAACAAATGAAACAAAAAAAACCACCTGAACATACAGGCAGAAAACACTGAAGTATTCAGATGTGTCCTTCACAGCACACATGGTGCTTTCACTTACCGGACTCCCGTGTCCGACCTCTCACTACATCGCTCCACGGTCCTGCCCCGATGGCATTGAAAGCCTGGATCTGCAGTTCATATTCTGTCCACTCTTCCAGGTCTTCAACCGTGTACTCTCTTTCCAATCGGTCATTAATAACCTTCATCAGGGTGGGAGATTGCAGATCCACACGCCAGAACTTTATCCTGTACCCCACGGACTCCGGATTGCCATTATACTGCGTGTCGGGGAGGGGCTGGCAAACGACACAAAAGCACAATATTCCTATACAGAACACACTGCCAGGGCTTTCCAGTCTATATGCCAAGGTTGTCTGAACTCATATAAGGCCACAGGGAGGCAAAAAAGATCAAGAGGTTGACTTTCTGCTTTATTTATGTTTCACCATCTCTAAATTTCTGTGTTGCTTGACATTTTCTTTTAATTTTTACCTTAATTTTGAACCAAATAGATATGCTCACAGAGCTATGCCATTTGCTGTGGGTGTATCAACAGAGATGACACGAATACATTTCAGAGCTTTGTGATTAATTATGGAAATGAATGATAAATTGCTGAAGCATGTGACAAATTCATTTATCGTACATTTTTTACTTTTTTTACTGACTCTCTGCCTACTCGTTTATCAGAAGAGATTTATTCTAGTATTCTAACTCCTCAAGCAATTTCAGAGATTAAAATATGAAATAATTAGCCTACTTCATGAAGTTTAGAGTTTTTCCTCCGTAAAACTAACTATATGATGCCACGGATGGCTGAGATTCAGTTCTGAATCACTGGGAAAGTTTAATACACATTAACATTTCACAGCTTAGAAGACTGTATCCCACAGGCAAGCAGGGCTAGAAATGTGACCCTTATTCTGTAGGAAAGAAGGAATTCCTAGCTCCCAAGGGGACACAGATTCACCTGCAGGTCTTGAAAAAAAGAGATTAAACACTTTCAAATACTGGTACTAAGCATGAAAAAGCTATGTCAGGTCATTTTTAGCTGTGGCTGTTGCTCCTCCTGAACCCTGCACAGTTTGAGTCATGAAAAACAGGCTACCAGGTAGCAGAGCAAGGAAACACAATCTCATGAGTGTTTTAAAGTATCTTAAAACAATATTGAGTTAATTTTGATGGAAGAGATGTAGGTCTGGATACAGAGTCAAAGGTTTAAAAATTTGGGCATGTTATTCACACAGTAAAGCCATGAGTGGGTTGTGTGGGTCCTATCAGTGATCTGCAACGGCTTTTCTACGGATGCTGAGGTGACTTGTTCAAGTTTGACGTTTTGGTCTTTCAAGGTTCAGAATTAAGCGCAGTGTCCCATTGAGAAACTGGAATTATTCCTTTCTGATAGGAGAAACCCCGTCTTGTTTCTAGCTTGATTTTGACTTCCAGCCATAATAAGTTTATGCATGGAAAAGCTAACATTTGGGCAAAAGGAAACCTGTGCTTCATCAACTTCACACCACAGTAACTCCACTGGAAAATTCTGCCTAACAGGGGAGAAGAAAAACCATTCTGAAGCAGGTTAATTGCCAAGTAAATCCCAATGTGGCAGCTCTGCAGGTAACCAAGACAGTCAAAGGGGCACAACAATGTCATCAATCACTGCATCTTCGCAGTTAATAATTTCTTTCTGTGTTTTATCACATAACTCCACGCTCTTTCACATAAACATCATCTTCCTATAGGACTGTAATGTGCAAACTTTGCTGCCTTGGAACCACAGCTGTTCAGTACCCGCAGGACGACTGCCGATGGCCGGTGTGCACCTTCTGGGGCCTGTTTTGTACAAAGCAAACAACTGAGCTCTGGGAAACTGCAAATTGGCTCAAGTATTATATTCCTGTCCCCCACACTGACCCAGACTGTGGTACTACAGAGTCTCAAAAGCCAAGGTTTCACACACAGGCATATATTCCCCTGATAAAGTGGCAGAAATAGTGGCAGTAGGCAATTCAAGTGATTAATAAGGCACTTAAGTCTCAGATTTCCGACTATTCTGAGAAAGGAAACAATTTTGCTGTTACTCCTTATGTTGAACTCAAGGAAAAGGCGCTCTGGACTGCCGCCCGGACCCCCTGGAGAAGCAGCAGCATCCCAAGCAGCAGCACCCAGCTCCCCTCCAGCCCCCCGCTCCCCCTCTCCGGCTCACCACCCATCGCAGCCACAGGCTGGTCTCGCTGGCCGTGCGCACGGTGACGCTCCCAGGGGCAACATCTGGCGGAGCCTGCAGCGTCTGGATGACGCGGGAGGGTTGGCTGAGCGGGCTGGGGCCCACCACGTTCACCTGCCGCATCCGGAACCTGGAGCGGAGGAAAGACGAAGCGCGTGCTGTAACAGCTCAGCGAATGGCACCTCTCTTTCCAGAGCAGGAGAGAGATGGAAAAATACAATTTAGGTCTTTCTAAACGTTCCACAAAGGTCGTCGCGTGCAGGTCCCCTTTGCATTCACTGCTGAATGCTTGATGGTAACTGCTTTCAGATCCTCTCAGGTATCAAAAAAATGAAAATGAGATTAGCTTAGGGTCTATTAGAAACTTAGGTATTTTTGTAAGAAATTTATGTTAATTATACCAAGGCTTGATGAGCTTATGCAAGCAGTAAGTGATTTTCTCTTGCGATGCTTGTACAATACATTCAGAAAGGTATTAAAATATCAAACTTCAGATATTCGCATTCCCTGTCAATATAAAAAATATACTAGAGATAACATTTCCCCTCAATTACTGGTTGAAAGAAGCTGATTTATCCCTGTGCTGCATTTTCAGCCTTCCTGCACAAGAAAGATTGGGTTATTTAATATGGATATGCGTCTTTAAAAAAATACGCTGTCTGCTTGAAACCATCTCTTCTACAATAGAAATCTCTATTGGGTCATGAAAGATTTAGCAAAATCTTTTTTCAGGAAGCACAAAATAATTAAGACGTGCTGTACATTTCAGATACTCTCACCTGTCACAAGCAATTAGAGGTATCCAGCGCTTGCACATAAACACAAGACCTGTTCATACTAAACACTTAATTTTTGGACCTAATGACTGAGCTTGGGAAGAGGGTGAGCTAGACAACATAGCAATGTTTTTTTATCTTGCTGTGATCTCCCTAGAAAACGCGTTAAAGGAAACACATTAAACAAATGCTGTCCTTGATTTCACTCTCAGACATTGGCACAAAATAAAGAAAAGAAGCTGGTCGATCAAGATGCGGTCTGGTAATTAGCTCTCATGATGTATTTCCTCAGTGGGCAATGACTAAAGCTGACCAGAGTACAACAAATTCCTTTCTAGGAATTGAAAACTTTCTAGGTTTCAAAACATGATACAAAATTGCTCTACATTGAAACAAAACCCAAAAAAAGCTCCTATCTGTGCATGTATGAGAGAAAAAAGACTAGGCAAAATGCAAGGAGCTGCTTTACAATGAAAAAAAGTCAGAGGAGACTTGGAAGTGTGAAAGATCCCAGTGTAACAGGGATCACTCCAGAATTCAATGGATACAAGAGAGAAATGAGATGTAGCAGTAAAATAACCCCAAAAGTTTAACAATAAAAAAAACATGGAAACCCACCACCCCAAATTGCTCATATAACTCCTCATTATTTTTTATCTCAAAGACATTTCTCCATACACCTGTCAGGTGTGCATGTCTGTCTTACTTTGCATGGACACTGAAAGCTGAACTCTGGTATGACCTGCACTTCACTGTTCACCTCTGCTTTTTCAGCTTTGAGGATCCACTTTTATAAGGAGAAAAAAAATCTCCTCAATCTGAAGATACTCTTCCTAAGCTTCTGCACCAGGAATCTCTGCTCAAGTTCAAAAATTTTCAAAGAGCTTTTAGTAAAACGTTCAGCTCTTGAGGATGAGGTGTACAACACAGTAAAGAGTTTGTGAGAAATTCAGTATCTTCCTAGGCTTCTGACTAAGGGAAGAAAATTAGTGTACTAGCACTGAATTACTTGTAAATTACATGAACCTTACTCAGTTGCACTTACTACTAGCTTACAACACCACCTGGGCTAGCTAACAGGCCCTTCAGCCAGCCCCAAATGGACAAATTCCTAGCAAACTGATTTAAACACTTGCCACTATATCTCCTTGCAACCAGCCTTTACATTAGCGAGCTATCTCGTGAAAGCATTTTTCATCAGGATCGAGTACCTCAAATTCTCAAATCTTGTCTATACTAAAGCAACGCATCACTTGAACTGAATTGATTTAAAAATCAATCTCATTTAACTGGGGAGCTCCCATAATGTAGATTCACTTCCATCAGTTTAAGCATTACATATATCTATTCAGCTTAACTTGGTAAATTCTTATAAACAAAGGTTGCATCTAACTGATGTTACCAAATTAAGGTAAATCAATAAAACGATGTTTGAACTGATGTAAATATGTAATTACAAGTTTGCTCCAGTTTAACTACAATTGATTTGTCACTGACTGATGTTACACTGGTGCACCCTCTACATGTGGGAAGTCACGGGATAGCAGTTACTCATAAAAGGATTTCACTGTGCACTTGGATTTCCTTTTTAATGTTATTTGTATTGTATGTAAATTACAATTAACAATATCACATGAGTAATTTTAAGTATAAACTATGAAAACGGTGAACCTTTTCTCTTTTGTTCAGATTATAAAACACAGCCAGCTGCTTCTGATTAGGAAAGCTGTTTCGTGCTGCAATTTACTTATTTTTTTCATGCTGCAGCTAATTACCTGCTGTTCTTACCTGTAATGAGTGTAAGGAGTAAGGTTTGGTACCTCCAGCATCTGAGCATCAGGTTCATTCTCCACCTCACGAAGACTCACCCACTCTTCTTCATCACCTAGTACACCAACCTGTACACAGGAAACGTAAGAAGGAATACAAAGTAGGCAAAGAATTATACAAATAACCTCTTTTGCAATGCGTGTCATCACAACAGTGAAAGGACAAGTACTTTTAAACACATATTATCCAGTTAATATTCATTTTTATATGACAAGGCAGTAGTTACTTGTGAAGTGACGACACAGCCAAGTTACTCAAGTTTCCTGAGACCTGTTAGGACTTTACTGGGATGCTCTGACAAGACCTATTCCAAAAAAACCACTGTAAGAGCACTAATACTCTGTTCAATCTCGCTGCCACAATACAAAAGTATCAAGCAGTAATATAACAAAATGAAAAATAGCCTTGATAATAACTTGCAGGAACCAATGCATACTAAGTAAGCCTCAGCGGAGGCAAAATGCCACAGAAACGAAGACAGAGAAATAAGAACAAAGTCAAAGAACAGAAGTGTTTTAACCTCATCTGCTGGTCTGCACTTAGACCAGGCTTTTCCACGTGCAATCCTCTGTATTAATTAATCACAACAATTGGTCAACATAGTCCCTCAGCTACGGCAGTGTTAAAAGGGACAAAACGGTGATGAGAATTGAAAGCATTACTTTCCAAATAGCTCTCTGGAGATAAAATGAAGATGAATCAGGACTTAAAAGGAAGTCAACAAGGCATGATAGAAAGGCCAGAGGCTGACCTGGGACCCTGGAAGACGGTAGCATCAGTAGGCAGAGCCACGTGGGTAAAAGCCACAGTAGGAGTGTGCAGAAGGAGACAGAAGAGAGGTGGTGGGAGTCCCTTTCAAGATTCACAAGTGCTGAAACAGAGGGGATCTTAAACAAGACTCCCTGATATCATCCCCTAGCACCATGTACATTTACTCTGGTGTTTCAACCCTACCACAAAGGGTAGCACCTGACCCTGGTATCCACAGTCATGGGCTGAGGGATATTAGAGGGTACATAGAGGCAGCTACTCCTTCGAGTATCTATTTACAGACTTAGTACCTGTGAAGACGCCTAATCCTTTTTTAACCTACTGGCACTATCTGCTGCCACAAACTGCTGTGGCAACAAATTCCAGAAGCTCACGACCTGCTGTGTAAAGAACTATTTCCTTTAATCTTTTTTAAACAGATCCCTTACGAGTTCTGTACACTAGTTACAGCCATAGACGCTGTCAAAGCACTTGATAGGCAACATAGCCCAAAGTATCAAGCATATCCCAAGTACTTCAAATAGAAAATTAGGTTTCATTCACTCTTTTTTTTTTCCCCCTTCAGGAGAAGCAGTCTGATTTATTTATAGATGTTTTAGTTCTTCGCTCACCCAGGAGTTGATGTGCTGCATATTTATGTTTGTGCACGAAGAAATGACACAAGGAAAATTAGGCCAAAGAAATAAGTTCTGCATCGCGCTGTGAAAAGAAGCTTCTGTGATCTTCCTAGCAGAGGACAGCTTTCATGGAGGGATGTAGTTGCACAGGTCTTGATGGTTATCAAAGACAGTGACACATACCAGACAACCTATCAAACAGACGTCAGTGAAGATTATGGGCCTTTTAAAATTCCCAGTCTCAACTGAGCTCCATAAATTTTAGTAAAGTCCGTCCATGTAGAAGCTTAAACGAAGCAATTTGAGACAGGTCTGCATGGTAAAACAAAACAGCCCTAAACTGAACCCAGAGAACAAAGACATGATAAAGAGAATTTTTTTAAAAAACCTACATGAACAAAGAAAGGAAGAGATTTGTTTGTTTTAAGTCAAGGAAACAGAGAAGGCTTTTTATTCAAAGAGTTTTTCATGAGTACTGTAGAAAGTCTATAGTAAATGCTTATTTTTGCAAAACTCCTTGCTCTTAGCAGCATCACCTCAAAGTGCTGCAGTAATTGTATAGCAACAATCCACAGTGCTTTGGAGGCTGTAAATAATCTCCAGTAGTGAGTTAGTCATCTTTTTGTGTTCTAAGAACAGTAAGAGCTTTTTAAAGTATTTCTTGCATAGCATAAAAATAAAAATTAAAAAAAAGACCACAGGTTTCAATCCTTGTGCAGCAGCAGGCAGGTCATTAATACACATTAAGGACCACATGGTTCAGACCCAGAGGCCCACAGGGCTGCGAACAATTGACATTGACTCAAGCTTGAGACGTGTCCAAACCCCCCTGCCTGTTTTGCAGCTAGACACTTACCAGCTGGCTGCAAAGGTGGAAACATTAAGGATCTTTTACTGATTGAGAAACAGTGAAAGCTTCTATGTGCCCAGGACTATGGCAAGCCCCTCGAAAGCTGTCCCAGGGGACACCTTTCTGGTTGTGAATGCTCTCCCTGGTAGGAACAATGGGTGCAGCCTACGAGGAAATGGTAGACACCCACCAGGCCGGGCACGTTGGTTGTTCCCAGGCTCAGGAGCCAGCTGGTGAACAGGTGGCCATTACCTGTACTGGGAGTGGGGGACCCTGGCCAAAGCGGTAGCACAGACAGTCTCCATTAACTGCTTTTAGACTCATTTTCTGCTGAAAGGTAGTGACAGAAAAGTAGCAAAAAAAGTCAACCACAGGCATAGTTCTGTGATTCAACAAAGGTTTAAAGAAAAATAGATCAGGGACTTGCTTTAGTTAGAATAATACCTTGTAATATTCCTAGGATCTGGTGGCAGCATTTGGGAAAAAAACTCAAAGGGTTAGATTTTGTACTGAAATCAGTAATTTAAGAGTGCTGCGTTTGTGGGGAGTTTTTCCAAAGTAAGAGGACTGAAGGGCGAACGGCTGCAGGGTAACTTGGTCAACAGCCCGGAGACTTCTGCACGGCCTCTGACTCATGTGGCCAAGCAATGCTAGGACACTGCTACTCAAAACAAGTTTCACTTATTTAGCAATAGTCTCAGAAACGAGTCTTGGAAGAGAACCTTCAGTGATGGGTTTCCGTATTTTTTACTTTGGCAAGATCTAGTAGATGCCAAGTTTCAGGCTCTTGAAGGAAAAGGAAATGATTTTTGCTGAAATACTCTGATGTCGGGTCAGAGGAAACGTATCAGTTTCAAGTATCTGAGTACAAAGGGATTCCCACGGGGCAGAAAGAACTACGGGCAGTAGTAAGGATAAAAGAGTCCTTTGAGGGGCAAGAGAGTCCACTATGAGCTGCTCTGCATAAAATAAAGTTAATTTGGAGGTTTCTTCCTTGTAGCTTTTCAGATAGCAGTGTATGCAAACTTCAGAAAAGGACTATGTTTGTTGACAGAAGCACATATTCATGTGTGCATTGTTTCAGGAGGCAGATGAGAACACCAACTGCTTTTCTGTTACCGTGGGCATAAAAACTCCTTAAGAAACACACTCTGCATTTTAACAATTCCCTGTTCAGTAGGGCCACTATCCCCAGGAGGCTCCAGGACTGCCACAATAAAAACACCTGTGTCCACCGAGACACTTCACATAGTTCTTGATAACCGGCAGCCATCACAAGAGCACATATTCATTCCCATCTCTCAGCTGTTCCCAAGGCATTACATTCAATAAAAGGGCATATTCATTTATTATTACAGAAATGAGACAGTATAAAACAATATTGGAAGTGATGTCAGAACCCTTTACTTCTCTCTGCATTAGTTTCTCCATTTCTAAACCCAGAAAGTGTTACATATTTTATAAAGTGCCTTAACATTTTCTCATGGAATGCACTATATGAGAAAAATTGTAGAATTTTGACTTCCAAGAAACAAAAAATAATTAAAACTTGGATTGAAAATATAATTTGCTGAGATATTTCGTATAAGACAGTAATGCTTCCAAAATTGTGAACAGTTATGAAGTACTACTGCACGAAAGGAAAACACAATGTTTCTGTACATTACAGAGGTACCCTGTGTCCTACGATAGTTCAATATATGTCAGAGTTTTCATTATAGAGGTCCATAACTCACACATTTGAAATCGCTTTGGGAGAAATTCGGTTCAGAGGATGTCAGCCCGGGTGCAATTTTTTTTCTTACAAAAATCCTTAAATCGATTCAGCCATTTTTGATTTAAAGATTGGCAAAGGCATAAAATTGTCACAGTTTCAGACACTTTATTTACCAGCTCTGAAGTAAAAATGACACCAAAAGAATCACCTCGTACAACGGATGAATCCTATCTGGGTCACTGATTTAACCCACAAAATCAGATAAATTTGTGGTTAAAGTTACAACGTCTTTCCCAACTCGCAGCTTTACAAGTGAATACAGCGATGATACTTTAAAGGTTTTACTGCTTTTAAACTGTTCTACTGCTCACCATGATATTCATACAAAACCTCTCTAAAACCAGCAGAAAGGCTTTAAGCAAAAACTCTCTCTATTAGCCCATATACTCATGTCTCCATGAGTTGCAACACCTCTTCATAAGTGGCATCAGCTGTTCCACAGGTCTTCTGCTTTCTGCACACCACCATTAATCACCAGGAAAACACACCCCCAGAAACCTCCCCCCCATACCTTGGCAGAATTTGTCCAGCTTTTCTAATCAGCCTCTGGAAAGCTTGATGCTATGGACCAAGCACCTACCAAGGCACAGTCATGATGTTGTCATTTACGTGCTTCTCCTGACAAAACTCCAAGAAAAATGCAGCTGGAGAAAATTAGGCTGAAACCGGATTGTGGCACATAGAGGGTGCAAACACAAAACCACGTGAACAACAGTAGGGATTCAGTGCCATTCTTGGTTGCAAATTGCCAGAAAAAATGTCTATAATATATACTCCAACTGCATCTGGAAGTACAGGATGATTGGAAGGATTTACTGAAATTCTTTGGGGATGAACGTGCTACCTGTCAGTATCAATGTCACAAGACACTGCTGATCCTTCTGAAAATGTGCCAAGCAGAACCTTTATATTACGTTAGATTCTCTTCTCTTTAGATTGTACTGTATGTAATGGAAAAACAATGTTAGAAATATTTTTTAAATGGCACTGATACTTTTTTAATAGTTCTCTTTTTGGAAATCTAGTTTCTTCCAGCCCTCTGAGTCTAGATGGAAAGACAGAAAAGAAACAGCCTAGTGATTTTTAAGAAATCCCTTCAGAAGTACAGAATGTAGCTTCACTAGAAACACAGAAATGGGATTTTTAACGTTTGATATTTCAGTATCTATCAACTCTAAAATCTTAAAGACCTGATTGTCCTCTCATATTCATTGACATAACTGAGAATTAGTTCCACAGTGGCTCCTGTGAATATACATCCCAGTGCAAAAAGCAGAAGTTGTACAAGTTTGTACAAGAAGTTTGTACAAGGCCAGTTGTACAAAAGTTCACGTCAACTGCAATTTCCAGCTGTGTTTTTCATCCAAATTGTTCATGAAGCATCGGACTTCAAAAACGGCACTTAGCCAAAATGGAATACTTGGAACATTTTCCAGACCTGCCCTTATCAAGGAAGCTTTGTGCCCCAGAAAGGAACAAAGAAGAAGAACACGTTGGTGGCAGGCTGCTTGTGTGCGTGAATATAAAATAGCTGAAGTTTGTCTGTAAGGACTCAGACGTTCAGAGTAAAGGGTATATTCCCAGTAGAGATGGAAGGGAAGACACAATATGTAAGAGATGTCCAACACAAAGCTGTCACCCAGCTGTACAGGCAGAGGGGACACCGATGACGTGCACGACAGAACCCTGTATTTGTTGGTCGTGCTTTGTCACGAACCCACCGATAGCAGAAACACAGCACAGAGGGAATGGACCTGTGTGGGGACACTGACCTACTTCTCCTTCTAGGAGACATCATGCTGTACAGGGTCTTAGTAAACCCCAACATATTAGCTGTTTTCAGCTACTCTGCACCTTGTTGCATGCTTTCAGGAAGGCTAACAGTCAAAAAAATTGTGAATGGATGGAGGTATAGTCCCTGTACCTGCTCAGACAGAACCTTTATTCTCTAATTCAACTGATTAATTGCAAAGTTCACTAGAACATACAGATTAGTGTTTTATAGTTAAATGTGATCCTATCACTCTGTAGTACCACCTGTTTTAAAATCGTAATATGCAAAACCACACCTTAAATGGCTTTTAATTTAATGCTAAGGCATGAAACACAGTGCTATTAAAAGCTTTACACAGGCCAGTGAATAAAAGATCCAGAAGGAAAAAAAATCTTCCCTACATTTCTGTTTAGAAAATACTTTTGTAGGTTGGGTTTAACCACTGCCCTTCAATCTAACGTAGTCCTAAGGCACAATTATGGTTGTCTATGCTAAAATACAGATGTTGCAGCAGTAGTGCCCATCCCAGCACAGACATATCACTGCTTAGAACAAACTATATGAAAGGCTTAAGTGAACACTGGGGTGTCACTGGCTGCTATTTGTGAAAGCTTAAGTGTCTTTCAAACGTAGGCAGAAAAATCCGTGAAGTGCAGAGGGCAGGTCCCTGGCAGCCTAGATCCAAATCAGAATGGAGGCATTCCTGCCCTCATCTCTGCTCCCACTACCATGTTCTCATCCTCTCCCCGTGCATTGGTGCTCTTCTGATCACACACACAGCCTGGGCGCGGAGTTGATCTGTCTGAAACTCATCTGTTCTTGGCTGGATCAAGTTTTGTAGCAGCTCCAGGTATGATCACACCAGAACCAGTGCATGCAGAAGGCAGGAGTAAGAAAGTCTTGGTTAGAGTGATGGGGATGAAGAGAGGGAACGGGAGCAGGATGAGAGCTCTGGTTTAGATTGGCTAAAGGTGCTGTGAAATTGTGCTTTAAGAGAGAAAGAGAGTTCGAGTGGAGTGCTGGCAGAAAGGGGCTGTGAACAAAGGATTATATGCAGCTGTCATCCTGGAAACAGGATTTGCTATATCCTTAAGGAGTCACCAATTTCTCTGCATACCTGAAAAGACTTTTGTTAATCATGTAAGCAAGATTTTTTTTTTTTTTTTTTTAATTAAATCCACTTGGAACAACATTTCTTGTTGCAAAGCTACACAGTGAGGTATGATGCAGAAGAAACTAGGCAGGGTAGCTGTGGTGAAAAAACTCTGCAAAGACTTTGGCTACACTCCTTCCCTAAACGGAGCAAATATTCCTGGATCCAGGATGTATCAGAACCACTAACCCCTTGGACGTTTCTAGCAACACATGAGAGGTTGATGAGAGTTTGTGAACAAGAAAGATCCTTTCTTCCCTCCCTGCACACCAAGAATCCTTCAACCACTATTTGTACCCAGGGCTCTTCAGGGACACGGACGAAATTCATGCTAATTATCGTTGCCGTTTTAAAGCATTCAAATTTATTTCACTTCAGTGGTGCTCTGCAACTCACAGAATTAACAAATTCCTAGCAACATCAATGTGGTGCTCCAGCACAAAAATGCTTCTCAGGATGTGCCAAGCCCCCATACCATAGGATTTCAGTGTTTAATTCTGTAATATGCAACAACGTGTATGTAAACGGTACAAAATGTACCAACTTGTTCACAACAATCTCATTACTGAGTGAAGTGATTGTATCAACATGTCTAAGTGGTGATGGTGATTTAAGAAGTCCAACATTTGGTCTTAAAAAAAGATTATATTATTTATAAAGATCTGTGGGTGGAAAGGAAGAAGCAAAGCTCATCTGTCAGGAGAACAAATGAGGAATATGTAATGTAACTCCTCCAAGGCATAATGACAGCAGAAAGAGGGATATGGTTTAAAGCTGATGAAGAAGAGAATTTGCCCTATTCATACTTAGAGGCCTGGATGGAAAACCTCAGTATATTCCATTACAAGATAGAAGAATACACTCAGTTTCAAGAATAATGGTATCTTTACTGTTCAGTGCAATTCTTCCTATACTTCTGACTCTATGAGATAATAATTCCAGGTTGGCATCTGGTAAGAAAATACACCTAACAATCTAAACACAGGTTTCAAATCCTTTTTTAAAATAAATGGATAGACTTAAGCTCTGCTGTATGCTTTTGATGCATCTGGTGTTCTTCTGAACATAAGCAAAGCTGCTTTACAAAAATCCATGTGAATTATTTAAAGAATAAATATTCTCACATAGATATTATAAATCACATTTTTCTTTTGTTCTTGTGAACAGAAATAACAGCATTCATACGACCCTTTTCTCACTGCTACCACACAGACATTTCTCAGCTAAGCCTCTCGGGCTCCCCTTGCATTCCAACCTTTCCAGGACCCCCTGAACAGCTCCCACCAGGCCATTTACTGAAGAGCTTTGATCCAAAGTTAAACAAAAACTGTAATCCAAACAGCAATTCACTATTTAGACTCTTTTTAACCCTTCAGAAACTTCATTAAGAGCTTTTTGTCAGGGACATACCTGGCCTTCGACTATCCACTTGGAGATGGAGGTCTTACCATCATAACCTGGACGGAACTGAAGAGTGGCAGAGCGAGGGCTGATGTTGGAAATCACCAGGTTGGATGGAGCACCTGGAAGTTCTGAAGAAACAGAAATGTAAATGAGAGGTGGAAAAGCTCTTTATCTGGGGTCCAGTAACACAGGTTGATGTCCATTGTTTCAGCATATAAAATACCTTGGTAACAATTATAATAGAGGGAGTAGCTGTGGGGTTTTTATTCTTTTTGGCAGAGTATTACACACAGCATTACCATTTCTACTACTTTGAGTGTGCACCACACTTTTACAGATCAAACGAGAAAAGAAAGTGCCCATCTACAGAATTGCAGCTACTGTTTTAGAGAAGTTGCATAACCAACAAAGCGTAGTGGCTCGGGGAAGAAGGTACTTCCCAGCTCCAGATCTGCCAGTCACTTGTCAAGTCAGCTAATTCCACCATACTTCTGCTTCCCAGAATTAAACGACAATAATTTTTACTTACTTCTTAAAGTACATACAACTTCAACATATTAACAACAGGAAACACTCAAATTTTTGTACAGCGTATGGGGAAGATGTTGTGATTCTTATATTGACCCTGCAATAGGTGGGGTTTAGAGGGCATTTCTGATGCCTGAATAAAGCAGACGAATTTTTAAAAATTTCTATTGGAAACAGAGAGGGTGACCTTCTACAGGGAAAAATCTGCGGCCCCAATCAGATCTTTACCTCACATCAGTCAAGCTTACAGCAGCATTTAGATTTTTAATATTATCTGAATTATCAACAAAAGCAAGCCCAGGAAAGAGATTAAATATGGATTGTTTAGAATAAACGCCGAATACTACCTGCATTTGCAAGGAATGGAAATTAGTGTTACAATCAGTAACAGTTCATAATGTTGTACCATGTGCAAATGCAACAGGCAAAAAATGGGCAGCTTTCTGGCATATATTTCATGTATGCACCAATACACAATATTTCTTGGTTCTTACTTCACATTTGTGGGAACTATGATCGATAAACTAACCCTGACCAAGTAGGATAATGCTGTTATCTGGCTAACAACAGGGAGCATGGCATTGATCCAGTCTACAGCTTGTCACAATTACCTATGATTAGGGGAAAGAAAGGCAAGTATACTTCAAGACATACAGAAAAGTTCAAAAATACCGGAAAAGGAAAAAACTGAATTACCATCCGTGATGTACTCTAACTGCTCCACTTTGGAAAATTCTACTTCTATAACCTACAAATTAACTGAAACTGCTTGTTTGAGGTATGAATCGGCTTTTTAGTTTGCTTGCTACACTGGATGAGGGACAGTGTAGAATTTTAAAGACAAAATGCAAAAAGGCTACATTTACAGGTGCCCAAATGGTAACTCAGATGATGCAGTACAGGACTACCTCCTCCCAGATCTTTCTCAGGCCACAACTTCCACACCCTGTAAATAAGATTTTAGTTTGATTATACAAGTGTCCTCTCATAGGTGACATAAGCTATACTACTGATAGAAGGAAAAATCTTTCTCTTTTAGCATCACCCAAAAATCTATTTTTCCCCCAAAGCAACACTTTTTGAGTTCATTCAGGCTTCATTCTCATGTTACTTTGTAAATGTCAAGAGATTCTGTATCGTATCCACTTTATTACTTTGTCCATTCCTTTTGCTGTCCCTACAACTTTTTTCATATTTCTGTTAAACAGCCTCAACTTTCTGATAATTTCAAATTGCAAGTGTGTTCATGTTGACGTTTTAAACTGCTCTAAAAATTAAATTTAAATTACATGGTAAATAATTCCAATGCTTTATAACGAAAATAATTTTTACTGTTGCTGGACCAAAGTAATTTGTGATCTTTGGAACATAGAAATGTGAAGAATCAGCCCGTTTTCACTTGTTTCATGGAGTTTTACCGACCTGGGGGCACACCAGAAGAGATGGTGGAGGACGTGATCCATCCACTCCCTTTTGCGGTCACAGCTGCCACCTCGATTGTGTAGGTGGTGAGAGATGACAGCCCCGTGATCTTGTACTCCAGCGTCGTGTTGGGTAGCGTGCGGGCAAGACGAGATTCATTCCTGCCATACACCTCCCAGGAGATCTGGTACCCTGAAAAACAGTTACTCAGAAGTCAGGGGGCTGTAGCAGTGGCAGGGTTTTTCTTCTAAAGCACAGTTATACAATAACTGGTAAATTCCTACTTCTGCAAGATTTGCTGTGGTCAATGATGGTATGACTTGTTTCTTACTCTAATCCGTTACGGTTACTTTTTGTAAGTTAAAAAAAAAAAAGTTGAAGCAAACACTGGCTAAAATACCCAAGTGTTTTTCTAATATTCTTATTTCCAATAAGCAATTGCTGTAGGTACCCCATGGGGTATCATCTGCCCATCAGATTACAGATGGGGGAGGACACAGGATCTCAACAGTCCGTCTCTTTTTCTCTGACTACACGGTGCTTGCTATGGAGTGGCTGGGAAACCTGGGGATAATCTCACAGAAGGGTGGACTTTCATTTTGTGAACTCTACAAAAAGAATAGGAAGACACACTGGAAAACAGAACATCTTCTCACCAGCTAGAATATCTAATTAGAAATCTATATGGGCTTAGTAGGCCTACTCCCTTTCCAGGCTGAAGTAACCCTCACTGCTGTATACCTAGAAACACTCACAAATCCAATAATAACAATCAGGCAGGAACATTGTGGGAATCTTCTAGGAACTGAAAAACCTCTACTCCCCACTGCTTGTTCCTCACACAAATCCTTTAGCAGGGTGAATCATTATCCTTTCTTTCAAAACCATAGTGTAGCCAACGTATTGTCCAAAAGTGCACTCACCCTGACCTCTGCATTATTCTTCTATCATAACCAGGCTTTCCTTTTTATCACTTTTATAACCATTTGCCTTCCAAGAACTTTTGAAACTTTCTACTGTCTGATTTGCTCAATTTTACCTCCAAATCTGCTCGTCCTCCTCCTGCCCAGTCCCACTTTATTCTCGTTTGAACCCATTTGAACCTTACTGTGCCAGCCTCCAGAAAGCGTGTCTGAAAAGTTTGCTTGATTGCAGCTTTCTTTGTGATTTGACTCAGGGGGAAAAAAAATAATACACATTGAATGCCTGTGAAAAGGAAGTGAGTGAAAAAGACTAACAGAAAGGAACCCCACCGAGTGAACCTTGCACAAGGCAAGCTGGCTAGAGAAACTGCCTACTGGGCTCCTGTTCCTGTCATCTAAGATGAGGAATTCAGACCAGTTGGGGGGCTTGAGGGCTTCCCCCCTCCCCCTTTTCTTTTTTTTTTTTTTAAACAAACATAATAAGCTGATTAAAATATACAAATTGACGTAACAAAATACCTTGTGGTATTGATCAACAGGGAAACATCATCTCATGAACTAAAAGCGTGGTGAGACAAATATTTCTGTGAGAGTTTGAGAGGTGCGAGATGTTCTTCCTCTGGTGCTAGCTGCTGTCACTGACAGGGATTCCTGTTAACCTATTTTTGCATGGAAATGGGCTCGGAGTACTGACATAGTCACTAATTATGTTTCAGGTGAGGGATCGGTGATAAAAGAGAGGTGGTACTTCAACAATTGAGGCGTAGCTGGAACTGCTTCTCTGACTATGCACTACTCAGGGGAAGGGGAAAAACTCCTGAACATTCATCTGGAGCCAGTTTTAACTAAGTGTCTGAATGGGAATTAAGTCATTAATTTACCAGTATCTCAGAGACACTGTGGTGTTTTGATGTCCTCTGAAAAGGCTTGAGAATCATTTCACAGTGATCAGAGTTTATGTGGCAGAGGAAAGATTATAACCTGTGTGAAGGTTTGACAAAGCTTAAGGACTCGAGTGCCTTTATTAACAGAGGGCAAACAGAGAGACGAGGGACGACTGTCTGCTCCATTTGATGCTCAGTGAAGAGGCACGAAGGAGTTGCTCACAGAGCGACCATCACAAGCACCCCAAACACCCCTCTCTTCCCAAAGCTGTGGATGCTCTGTTTGCTCCAGACAGGGCAATGTGGAAGAATAAGAACGACTCTGAGAAAGGTGCAATTGTGCCTCTCCCTGCTTCCCCCCAGAGGACACAAAACCAGCAGCCACGTCCGCAGCCAGCAGAATGTCCTGTGCAGCCATGGATGGAGCAGAGGCTGGGCAAGGGCTGTGCCACGGCTCATCTGTCTGCCCGGGAGCTGCGGGCGACCCTGCTATGCCTGCTCTGAACCCTCTACAGGGCCTGGCAGAGGGAATTCTAGGAGTATCACCTCAGAATAAAACAAATTGCTCAAAGCAATAAATAACCAGAGGATAAGCAGGGGAAATTTAATGGTCTCCCCATCCATGTGTTGCTTACAAACAACAGAAAGTTCTATCCACCACACACTAGGCAATCTTAACTGATGGAGATATCTTCTCTCCCGTCTAGATAAGCTTTGGATGTACATCAAATGTTGGTGATTATTCGTTGAACATTTTGTGTTTTCTCCCTTGCGATGATAGAGATGAGACCCAGCTTTCCCACCCATTAGGCACATAGTCTCTATGTATTTATTTACTGAAAAAACGTTCACCGGGAAAAATATTCTGAGTTCACATGCAAATTGAAGAAAAGGCAAAGAGGCAGCATTTACTGCCTGAAAGTATAGATAAATTCTAGTCGTATAAAAAAATACAAACAGAAAATACATACATACTGAGCAGACACAAAGCCAAATGTAATCAAGCCTAACAAAAATAGATGAAAAAAAGCTGAAGGAAAGGAACAACATCCACCGTTCCCCCAGGGAGCACTTAAGCCACAATGACTGACAGATGGGCAGAACTTCAGGACATGTGGTTGGTAAAAGCGCGCTCTCTGTTTTACAGAGGCGCTCGCTGCCAGAACTGTGCACGGGGGAGCCCGGCCGGCCCGGGCTCAGTGTTTCCTCTGGCTTCAGTGTGAGAACAGGAAAGGTGCCACAGAGCCTTCCCGTATGCTTTGGCACTACACCCTCTCCACAAAATGCTGCCTAACGGAAACTAATGACCAGAGGAGTTTCAGAAATAATTTTCTGTTGATCTGGAGTAAATTCTCTACAAGAGAGCAGTACACCCAATCACAAACTGTCCGTCTCCATCCAGGTCCTCATAAATCAACGTTTACTGCGAGAACGAGGAAGATACTGAGATTTACAGCAAGAGTAATGGGCAATTTCCCCGAGCAGGCTGGCTGCCGGGCACCACCCTCCGCGCTTTCCTCCTTCCAGCTCTGGTGAATGGAACAAGAAGGTCCAGTAAAGATATCAATGAGCAGAAATGATGAATAATTGCCTCCTTAAGCACTCAGATAAGCAAGTAGCCCTCTATAAACCTTTGAGGTACTCAGGGCATGAACAATTTTCCTCTTTTCTTCTATCCCAAACGCAATTTGCATCACTAAGGACGTTTCTTTTTCCTTATAAACTTTGCTGGGTGTTTTTACACTGGTGTTTCTTCATGAACAATAGAGCTTCTTGAGTTAATTCTTTCTGAAACAACTTGCCCCGAATATAACACGGTCCATCATCGTGCTCCACTGAGTTTCAACTCGTCTGGGAGGCAGCAGCTTGTTTCTAGCAAAGCAATTCTGCAACACTAAGCATAGTGCTTCTAACTCGTGCTTAACAAGGATGACTATTACATCATCTTACTTCGATGGCTAGACTTGGATTTAGGTACCCAAATCTAAGCACTCAGGCTTGAAGGCTTTGGCCATCTTCACTGAATCAATACTGCTCTGCTTTCAGAAGTCATTAGTTTCTGCTCTCAAACCACATAAATCAATGCATATTTCAGGAAGATTATTACGGTATAAAGGCACAAGATGATCTGCATAAGGATGCCAAACACACTATAAACAGCATGGAAGACACATGTACAATGGTGCACATTACTGATATATAGAGACAACACTGACAAGTGCAAGTCGTATCAAAATAATTAGACTTGTCAAAGTTAAAATGTTTCAGGAAATTAGACTGATACACCATTTCAATGTTGAGGGGCCAGAAAGTTTGATTATTTTTTTTAAATTGATAAAATATATCTCATGTTTACAAATTATAATATAATTTTTTAAAATAAAAATTAAACATTTCAGTGTCAATGCTCCCAAACCAAAATACTTTGCTCCATTCGAAATGATCTTCTCCCTTCCCAACTATGATTTTCAGGTCCAGTAATTTAAAATTTGGGAGCTTTGTTGCACTTCAAAACCTTGAAAGCCTTTGTTAAATGGAATGTCCATCCTGTGCAGCTGCAATAGTTTCCCATCTGAAAACAATATTGCCTCTGCTGATAAAAACCAGAAGTTTTCTCAATTATATATAGCTTCCTTTATGAAAAATAATGAAGTTGCTGATGTTGTATCTACACTGGCATACAGTAAATAGATAAATAGCTTGTCAGATGGCAAGCTCATCAAAGAGAGAAAAGAGAGTTCTGAACCCTTGTGATGGTTTATACAAAATTAAGTAATGACATGCAAATTCTGTCACCAAGTCCGCAGCCAGACCACTCGATCGCAGATGAAGGATAGCGCTGATTTCAGGCTTGGGCTTGATTGCAAATCTCAGCAACGCCAATTCAGATTTTGCAGCTGTAAACTCCATGTAGGAACCCCCCACCTTTGGAGCAAAGGCCAAACACTGTCTCACAAAGTTTCAGAAATCTAGTAACACAGGTGGAGGTCACGGAAGATTTAACAAGACCAGAAACTCCACAGGGAGCTGATTTCTAATACAGACTGCCTTTTCAGTGACCACAATCATGAGCTGCCAGTAATTGGACCCGTACTTTCTATAACGTGCCCTAGCTGACATTGCAATTACCCAAAAGAGGGACCAGGAAATCAGCGCTCGCAGTAGCCAGTTCTCCCTAAATGCTCTATTACACAAACATTTTTTCACTGCAATGATATACACACTCAAAGTTAAAAAAAAAAAAAAGAGATAGTAGCTGATACTTGCCTGTAATGATGCCATTTTTCTCTGCAGGTTCTTGCCAGCTGACCTTGAGAGATGTGTCCAGAATCTCAGTGAAACTCAGGTGTCCCACCGCTCCTGGCTCTGGCAATCAGAAAAGGAAATCTGTTAACACGAGAACCCCACGTACTTTTGATCTGATTCATGTGGCAAGGTTAGGGCTGAAGAAATAAAACACGGAGCCGGGGCCAAGGGAAGCCTGCTGGAAACATCAGTGAGAGCTGCAGGGGAGAGGGGAGACCACAAGGTGTTAAGAAGCACTCCGGCTATTATCACATAAATTATTTTATCCAGTCATCATCCTAACTGCAGGGAGAACTAAAGAGAGCAGCAGCAGGAGACTCGCATGCAACTTGTTCTCTGCCTCTCTTCTTGATCTAACCTCATTAGGACAATCAAGCTGGCAATCCTGGAAGCGATTGTGTTTGCTGTTTTCCCTGGACGAGGGTGTGCGGCGTTTACCTGTGCTGCTGCGTGGGGCTTATCTGCAACACCACCAGCAGCCCCCCTCACCTGGAAAGAGCCTTTTGCCTATGCAAGGTCAAAGCAAGGACAGAGTCACCGAGTCACTGCTTGGATAGAATCTCTCAGAACAACTCCAAAAACGTCCAACATAATAGCAACTGTCTTCCGTAAAATGAATACAAGTGTGTGAAACTTTTAAAGGATTTTTATGATGTAGCTCAAGAGCTCTTAAAAATTTCAGCTCCCTAGTGCGCAATGAAAGAGCATAAAATGGAATGACTGTCAAGAATATGCCATCCTCCCTCAATTTTGATCTTCAAGGAAGACATCCTGACTGATTTTTTGATCCAACTGCTGTTCTGCCTTCAATCGATGTACTGGAAAAAGGAGTTTTTGTTCACTTTATATTCACTGTGCTTCTGTCATTGGATCCCTGCCCGAGTATCCTCCAGCTCCGCTGACATCAGTTGGCAATTTCTCGTCTGCAATTTCATATTTTGTTTCCTCTTCACTTTAGGCCAGTTTCTCATTCCCCTCCGGCTATGATAAAAAAAAAAAAAAAGCTTTCCAGTAGGCTGGCTACCAATTTGCAATTCTGCAGTCCTAGTGAGGAAAATTTCCAAATCCATTCTGTGATATCTAGTAGTCAAAGCATTACAGAAAGAACTGCTGATCTGGTAGCGATCTCAGGAATACCCTACAAGAGCACAGCAATTATGCACTATTCAGGACCATGTATCTGCAGACATGCAAACTACACACTCGCCTGCAGTTGCAGTCCAATTTTAATGTCATAATGAAAAACAGGTGCAGGTTACTCCAAGCCAGGACACATTGCTTCTGACTGGATGTCAGATTTTATTTGACCTATAGTTCATCAGTAAACAGATCCGTTTGCACCACTTTTTTCTAAAGGATTGCCTAACTTTGCTATACAGACAGAAAATTATCACCTGAGAACACGAATGACAGTCCTTTCAAATCTTTTTTCCCACCACATAAATCCTGAAGCAACTGAGATTCAACGAGTTCTCCACAAAGATGTGTTATGCCATTCTGCACTTAACTTCTCAGTCGCCATGAAAACCAAGGAAAGCAATTCTGAAGGATCAAAAACAAACAAAAAATATCCTGCTCATCTCTACTGCTGAAGCTCCTTGTAGCGCACAGTTGCATACAGCAATAAATGTTTTAAATGTTTTACAAAATACAAGTCTGGCTTTCTCTCGTTTTATGCTTCATGATGGAATTTTCTTGTGTTTAAGATGGCATGTGATCCCGATGTTTCCCTGAGACACTCCCAATGCCTTGACTGTGCCTTTTCTCCCACTTCACACAACATCTTTAAGGCTCATTTCTGCAGCCTTCCCTTCAGCAGAAACATTAACGTTCTCTTTCCTCTTCCCAGCTGATTAATTTTTGTGTAAATTTTTGGAGTCTTGTATCTTTGGTTTCTTACTCTTCCGTACTTATTGAAATTAGCCACAGGGTTCAAATGTCATTGGAGAGAGAAAGGGAGATGGACCTAAGACAGACAGTCGAATACATTTACAAATCATCGTTGTCAAGATTTCATTTCCTTAGGAAAACAGGCAAAAAAGTTAATACTACACACAAGAACCCAACGCCTCTTTCTCTTTCCTCCATGCCCTTTTTGCTTTAACCCCAAATAAACATGTATGAGCTCATATTAATGCTTCACATAGATTTCTGGTAGTTAAATTGCTGTCTCTCTGATCTTCTGACAAGCAAAAGTTTGAGTCTACAAGCTGCTTTTGGGGAACAGGTCTAGCATATTAAGGAGACTAACCACAAAAGAAAAATCCACGGGAAAGTATTTAATTTTCTTCATGTTCTTTCAAGAGTATCTCATGAAAAATTGGATTAGCACTTTGAGCCTCACTTCTGTGAATGTTAATGACAACCAGATTTTTCTTTACGGGAACACTGACCAACCTAAAAGATACGTATTAAGGCAGAGTAGTATTTCTAAAAACAATACCTTAATGGATGTATTAGACCTTTTTTTATTCTAAATTGGATCTGCAATCATGCAACAGTGTTTATGATGCTCCATGACAGAAAGATGCTGAAGCACTGGCCAGAGCCAAGATCACCGTGGACACACAGTTAGTTACAAGGGCCACTGCGATTTAGTTGTTATCTGCATCAGACACACACTAGACTTGTTATTCCCAAATACGTCTTGAGCAAACACTTCCAAGGGGCCACAGAGGCCAAAACATTTTCTGATGCAGGAAATAATTTATATGCTAAACTATCCAGCTCATTTTATTTCATCCTCACTACAGTTTTGCAGAATAAAAGTCACCGCAGTGTTATAATCCTGGTTCTTTGATACAAACACTTGCAATATAATATAGATACAGACATTTTCAATATATTGAATAACAGACGGAAACAATAACAAATTAATCATTGACCACCACAGGAAGTTCCAGTGCTCAGTTCCTAAGAAGATCAATTCATATTTATTCAGATGCCTGAACATAGATTTAAGAGCATAAAGGTTCACGGACATAAACAACGTGTTGCGTGTTGGCTGAACCAGACTATGAAGCCTTCAGCTTCTGACCAATGTAAAAAACCTTGTCCAGGTTTAGTCCATAATGAAAAAAAATATCAAAGGTCATTCATTTGCTAAAAGAACACACACAGACAACTGGCTGAGGTCACTCTCTGATGCAAAGCAACTTCACAAGAGATTGCAAACTGGTTGTGAACCTGAGGTCCAAAATTGAGCACCCACCCAAACCAAACCTGAGCACTGAGATTCTCTCCCAGTGCTGACTACTCACTGTCTTCAAGGGTGCGCAGGAGCTGGGGTGTGCTTCGCGGTCCATCGCCAGGGGTGGTGAAACACAGAACCGATGTATAGTAAGTAGTGTATTTCTTCAGGTTGGTGATGCAGCCACTATGAACACCATGAAAATCTGGAGCAATGGTGACCATAGTCACACTCTCTGGAGCATCCACTGGCCATGCTAGAAGCTAGAAAATTTAAACATGGATGAGCTCTCATTAGAAGTTGTGTCAATTTGGAATCAAAGTACGTTTGGCTGCCAAAACCATCTTAATCTGATTGTAAAAACCAAGCAACGCTGTTAAACTACTGTCAGCTCTGACGCTGAACAGATGGATATAACACTGTTACTACAACTGGAGGGATGTGTATAATACTCAGTAGTGATGGGGGATATATCGATACCGTGGAGGTACTGAAATTCTCAATGTCTGCTACTGAACAATGCCAAAATTATTGCGAAGGATTATTTGTATGACGTGAGTCTTTCGTCTCTCTCTGCTCAGTCTCTGCTGCTGAAAGGAAGCTGAAGGAAGAAAAGCACTTTCAGTGCTACGCTGAGATCAACACTTTGTCTTCTTTTGGAGTTCCTTTAAAGATCCCACTGGCTGGGGAGGTAAGTGGGATAAGGGGGAGAGAGGGGGACACACACATCCTCCTTCTCCGGAGTCCCCCGCGCATCCCACTGACCAGCCCACCCTACCATGCTAAGAGCATTACAGCGTCCGGTGGTTTGGAGATATCCCAACTGTGAATGATTCAAGTGGTTCTGGAACTACACAAAGAATAGAAAATGGTTGTAAAGATGATTACTACAGTTTTCAACACCTGGGTCCTGAAAGTCAGACTCCTGAAGACATTTTCATGCATTTAAAGCAGCACACTCGTCAGATGTGCTCAGTTCTCCTGGTTTCATTCATCTCAATGGATCTTCTGGGTGATCAATATTTTTTAGAGTGGAGTATCTTATGTGTAGGTATCTAAATGAGGCCTTAAAAAATTCATTTTTGGCAAATGACTCTGAAATTTTAAAACAATTTTTGAAACCGCCTTAACGGCTTAGGGGTCTAAAGCTTTAAAGTGCTTATGAAATTTTTATTTTGTCCAAAAATCTTTATCCTGTGGCTTATATAAGCAAGTTAAAATTCTAGGCCTTACTCAGTATCTGTGTAAATTGTGCTACTTGTATTGATTTCAGGCTCATAAACATGAATAGATGCCTGAAATTAATAAGCCATATTTGACACATTTAGCCAATGTCTCTAGTTTCTGATAATCAGAAAGCACAGTTAGAGGACTATAAGGAGTAATTTTGTTAGGAATATTTCACGTTTGAAAAGGTGCATCTTGCAACGTCTTGAAATGCAAATAAATTTCAAAGAAAAGATAAAAATGGAAAATGATTGATGGAATAGCAAGTTTTATTTTCTTTTCTAAATCACCTTTGTGGATTACAATTGGCATTTATAACTTTGGAGGACTGAACTTCTCTTTTTTGAGTACATTTCATTGCTCTGCCTTCAGGAAACATGTACAGAAAATAAAGGTGAACAAGTCTGTCAGTTAAAGAAAAAAATGGGTTTAATCCTTAAGAAAAGCAAAGGCCTAGCTTTGACTACAAGTAATTTATAAATCATACAAAAAAAATATGCAATAGAAGTAACTGTCAGAGATGTTCTCACACAGCCTTTGTACTGCAATTCACAATTCCTACGAGAAACAGGGATGGTAAAGCTGTTGCAATCCACTGCAATCAAAGAAATCCAAGCAAAGAGAAATTTTGATCATTTCAAAAGTTTTAACTGACCACTGACAGACACAAATCACGATTTTAGTTATTTTATGGCATTGCTAAAGAAACTGAAACATAAATGAGAAGTAACTATGCGATGAGACTAAGGATCTTTTGACTGAAAGTCTGTTTGAATAAAACAAAGAATAAAGATCTGAAATACAACTTTTGCAAATCTGACTGAGCTCACCAAACTTGGACTTGCACCAGAAAATTACAGAGCTCTGCAGTCCACTGAGCCCAAAATGTGCTTTTATTCTCCAGAGTCCGAGCAGAAGCCAAGTACTACTTCTCCATTGAGGTTTTGGGATGTACTCCTGTAGCCCTGCCAGTCACCTAGGCTGGAGAGCTGATTCTATCTCTGGGAAAAACAGACATACCCGTCTCCTTGTACATAGCACTTCTGCAGCGGGATTCTGAAACTATTGCTGTTTTTTATGAGAAATATATAGATGGGAAAAATACTAAAACTCCCATGCGTACCTCCATCTCGGTTTCTCCATCACTTTGAGGAATTTTTAGAGAAGGATCAAGTCTTCCTAAACTTCTAAAATCCACCTACAATCCCCCAAATCACAGCTTCTCTTCTGAACTGCACATCCTTCTCAGCTCACCCAACACTGAAATCCACCTTCCTCCTCCCTGCTCATAAGACATCTGTCTGCCCTTTACCTGCTCCGTGATTCTTACAAGATCTCTCTTTGTTCTTTCCACGAATGCTTTTAAACCCTTCGTTTATTATGCCCCTACTGCTGAACCGCTGAAGGAGTTTCTATTAAGCAGTCCTTCCTGAGAGACAGAAATAAACCACTCCAGCTACCTTCTCAGCATACACTCCACTGGTCAAAGTACCAACAAGTGCTCGGTTAAGCACTCTCTACTCTGCGTACTGTAATAGATGTTGCCTGCTGCCCCATCAACAGGGACTTATCATGCTAACTCCGTGTCATCAAGCACGATTAATAAATTTTACATTCTTCTATCTCCCAAATCATCACAGTGGGAAAGTTAAGACAAATATTTAGTGTGATGTCTTGGTTCCTAATGAAATGGATGGGAATTTTGCATTAGAGTAAATAGAAATCTCAAGGTTGATTTACACTGGCACAACAACATATCTCTCATGCTGACTTTCCAAAATGCTTGACATTGAACTGGTTTTTGGCTTTAGAAACTCTCCAGGTAAATGACAAAGGTATTAGCATTCCTAGCCTATGAAATATTCCCTTTCCAGAACTTACATAAATTAGCAAATGCTATGCTAGGAGCAACAACTGCTCAGTTCTCACTTCATTTTGTGTAAGATACCCCTAAAAATATACAGTCGCTTTGGAGATTTGCAGGTTATCAGATTCAATTTCTAATCGTTCTATACCAGGACTGTTCAGGCAAACAGTCTTTTTGTATTTGAAGTTACAGAATTCTTGTTTCTATTTACCTTGTATCCTTGGTTAATACCATTGATGAATTGCTGGGGTGGAGGGTTCCAGAGGAACTGGATGGTTGTGGAGTTCACGGCTTCGACTTGCACGTTCTGCGGTGGAGCTGTAGGTACTGCTCCCGGTCAGCAGAGAAGGAAAGAAAATACAACAGAGTGGAGGAGGGATGAGGGGACAAGAGAGAAAAGCTGTTCACTGCCACTCACGAGTCACACAGTAATTACAGCCTTGAGAGAAGGATGCACTTCTTGTGAAACCATAACCAGCAATGATTCGGAACAAAGGGTAATCGGGTTAATTTCTCACTCTGCATTGGAGATTCTTTCAAGGGGAGGGGATGAAATGATTTCTGCAGCTTATTATTCCACAGATGAGCTTCTCATAAAGTCTTGAGACAGAAGCTAGGTAATGATAGGTGAACACATCTCTTTCAATTATCCATGACTGCACAGAGAACGAACAGTTTCAGAAAGAAATTTCTTGAATCTTTTAATGCTGCACAACTCCCCCAGATCAGACAACCAAAGATGAAGTCCGCGCAATTAAAGTTCTAATTGTGAATTATAATCTGTCGACAGCATCTGTTTATTATTTACTGCTGCTTAAGGAATTAAGACCAGTCATATCACATGTAATAAAGATTTATCTTGGGAATTGGAGATGTTCTCATTTTATCTTGATATGATATTCATTCATGTATACTGAATTGATTATACATATTCTGAGTCAATATATGCTCTAATCTACTAAAAGTTGCATAAACATTTTATGCCAAGTATTTAATTAGACAGATGTTTTCTCAATACAAAAGAAAGCATGGAACATAAAGGCATACTGCCTTCAAAGAACAAAAAAAACCCAACTAAATATTTTGCCATTTAATATAATGTCTCTTTAAATACCTTGCAGGCAATTTCTTTGAGTTATTGCTTTAGGAAGTCATTTCAATAGTTCTCAGAGGAAAAGATACTAATAGATAGGTCTATTTTTCTGAAATTATTAAGTTTAAAAATAAAGCTGATGTTTGAGCATCTAAAAAATGGACTAATACCCTTGAATCCCATAAAATAAGTTTAATAAAGCTTCAAAAATATTACTATTGACTGCCATGTGCGTTTGTATTCCACAAAAGAGGAACTATCCACAAGTGGTTTTGAAGCCTGGAAAGCTTTGTTCCTTCTGCTTCCAAGAGAAAATTTTTACCAAAGCCCAATGACCTAAGTTTCTAAAAAGTATCCACAATTCCCACTGAGAAATGCTGGTTTGCTCCATACTTTTCAAAGACAGGTCACAACTTTTAAGGCTTCAAAGTACTTTTGGAAGATGAGTCTTTGTATGGAGAACAAATCAAGACATTAAGTTCAAAAATGTAAAATGCCCCTTTTTCCACCAAAAGCTGTGGAAGCTTTTGACACAAAGGGGCATTATTCTTAACTAGTACAACAAGCTATAGTGAGACTGCAGCCAACAGAGCGAGGACAGCATACACTATCAAAGACATCCACAACCTAGAAACATCAACACAGAAAAATGGAAAAATCCTCAAAGACATCAGGTGTGAAATGACAGGAACATCCACTTTCCTGCCCTGTGTCACACTAAAACTCCCTGATGTCTACCATGGCTTGAAAATTTAGCTCTGCACATTTTTTTTAATCTCAGAAACTGCATATTAATTAGAATTTTCTTGCCCTAATTTAAAACCTGATGTCACAATTTATGAACTATGCATAATTATTAAGTTCTAAACCCAGAATTTATCTGATACTACTCTAAATTTTCATTAGAGTCTGGGTCCTACTTCCTGCCATGTCTTATAATTCCCTGTATGCTTTTGGAAGGCTATAATATTATCTTAATGATCTGTAGACATCATAAAGTTTTTGTAGTTAAGAGATTCACCAAATCATCCTGATATTCAGTCATATATATTAAAGTCACTCTATAGTCATAACTGCTTTGGCTACAGTCCCCTATTAAATGTATTTGTTCTTATTAATGTTCTTTGATGAAACTGTTTATTATGAGAGCCACAAGATGTATTTCAATTTGCTTTTGTGTGCAATACTTTGTACAATTAACGATTAACATGAATAATACTTTTAAAAAAATCAGAATTCTTACTTTCCTGCATATTTGCATATTCGTATATTGTAACTGCCAGAGATTTGTTATTGCAGAAGAAAATTTTATTAGATGCCTTCGAGTTAGTTTGTTATCAGAAAGTCACCTGGATGTTATTGATAGATTAATCTCCTTCCGTCACGAAGATTAAATCAGCTGAGGATCATCCTCTCCACTCATGCCTCTTCCTGCTGTTGAACTGCTACGTTACGACTCCATTCGTACGTGCTAGGCTGATTTTGTAACACGGGTCTGGTACAGAAAATCCATACATAACCCCCGTGCTGCCCACTGACAGCCACGCTTGAAGAAATGCAAAACTTTAGCAGCGGCAGGAAGAGTCTGTTTTTCCCAGAGCATAAAAAACACATAGAGGTGACCTACGAGTTAATGGTACCACCAGTCCCAGCAGGACACTCCCATTGCCTTTGTAATTTTCCTGAAACACGGATTAGCATGCACATTGCTGCTTCATTTCTGTGGGTATTATTTGCTTTAGCGGAGGATCCTATGAATGCTGTACAACGAATAGCAAATTCCCAGTGATCTCAATAACACAAGGATTTTATTCTAAGGGTCTGATGAGTCTTTTAGATAAAATTCAAAATACTGCAAATTTTTTAAGAGAGGAAAAAACCCGCATCAGCGTGCTCCAAGATTTCATTTGCAGTCCTTACAGTCCTCAAAAAAAGCTCAGGCAAGCACTTTAGGATATATTTACTACAGTTTTAGAAATGTGGATAACCAAATGCAGTAGTTATTTCTTTTGAAAAGGGAAATATTTTTCTTTCATTAGGAGATAATTTCTTGAAACAAGAATAAACCATCATAGCACAAAAAGTGCCTGCAACAATAAGAAAAATGGTAAAAATTACAAACAGAAAACAAAACCTTCAGAATGTTTGAAATCATGATTTATACTACAACTTCTCTTTGGACATCTTTATCAAAAAATCAACATCTGCATCTCAGCAAATGCATTTAAAAGATGGAAAGAACGTGCTCCACCTGATAGGCATAACCTTAATTACACTGCAAAAGACATAATATAATACATTTTTATATTTTTAATCAGTAAAATATTGGCATTATAATCTCAAATTTACTTCAAAGCACCAGCATAAAGTTCTCCTTTTATGTCCTGATATTAAAGACTTCCTTAGGTATCTGAATAGTTTTGCATTTAAAAAAAAAAAAGTTTGACAGAAGCTAAATCAGAATTGACCTTTTGGTCACTTCATAACTCAAATACTTTTTCAAAATCATGGTCAGTAACTTACTGAAATTGCAACTGTCCACATAAAGGATTGTCGAATTTAGCGGTAGATATCTCTCCTTTTCCTACAAGTTTCTCATTGTCTGGCAATACAGAAGCTACCACTGTCAAATAGGTGTTTCGAGTGTAATTCCCGAGTTTTTAAACCTGTTCTTCATCATGTTTGCAAGTATTCCTAAAACGTCTCACAGCAGAGACCCATGTAGGAATCATTTTGGAATTGCAGATCAAATTGGTCAGACAAACCCAACTGTTACTTTCTTCCCAAAGTTCACGTGGTTGGAAATCTGTTAAGAGCTCAGCCCCTGGGACTGCAAGTTAATGCACAGCATTCTAAGTAGGAAAGGTCATGGAAGCACTCTAGATAAAAGCCATTAAAAGGGTTTGGCTGACGAGATAATTGAGAGAAGAGAAGGCATTAAGGTTAAGCATGTGCACATGTAATTATTCTGTCTCTATTATTCTAGCTATGTGCAAACAGCATGTAAACCCTGCAGAGACTCTGACAGCCAGACTACTGGTCTTAAAAATAGATCTTCAAGAGTCTCAAGTCTCCTACTTCTCTGGAGCTCCTAACCTTTGAGGTGGCAGCTTCCCCGTCTCAGTAGGGCAGGCTCTGGAAAGCACAGGTTTCTCCTGTATGTGAAGATTTGGTTGTTCCTTTACTGCACTGGCTGGAGGTGCTAAGTCTGTCATGGAAGCACAAGATTCTTCCTGTGAAGCCTATTCCCCCCTGCTCCCGACGGACATCCTTTGCTGTGCTATGAAGTGCAGCAGATACCTACAAAAAAATGGTCTCTGCAATTCTACACGTGCCAATATTTGAAACTCAGAAGTGTGAGATGTGGCACTAACTGATGAGTTTTGCTTCTTGCAGGTGGGAAATGCTTTCTTCCTTCCTTGCATGCCTCTCACAAGGACAAGATCTTATGTCTTTATTAAGACCTGGGGGGCAAGGGCATCACAGAGGCAATGGATAATTTCCCAATCTTTGTGAAATCATTAAAAAAAAAAAAAAAGCAGTAGATGACAAATGACACCTCACAGAGATAAAACTGAAATACAAAATCCAACCACAACAACTACAACCTGCTTTTGCACAGGAGCAGCTGTGCCCAACATGGCCATGGATGCTTCAAGGTTGTTGGTAACTACCAAAGGCGTGTTGGTATCTACCAACACCTACCTACCCAGGTGTTGGTACCTACCTTCCTCAAAGGAAGTGAATGAGGATCTTTAAGATGCTTTTTCCAAGAAAGCCTCAGGGAAAACTAAGGGAAATTTCACTGAGATGAAACCGAACGTCCTCCTCGTAGAGGACACTCCTTATTCAGAGATTCCTTTTTCAAGATCATTTCCTACATAAAGTAGGAAGTTTTCAGTTAACAGGATTTTCTTCAGCTCTTCTGTCTCAGTACTTATAAACTTCTCTGATTCATCTCCTACTGCCTGAGGAAGAAACCACTTTGGACCTGGCTGACCAGACTCAATTTGCTTTTATCCTTCTCTCCACACTATCAAGACTCTCTAGTCTGGTGACTCTCCCACTCTTTTATTCAGGAGGGGCCTTTTGCTCAGATTGTCCTGGCCTTTCAAGGTGTCCATGCACAGCACAGAAGGGAAAATAAAACAGTATCGAACTGCATGTTCAGACCAATGAACTTCAGAACTTAAGACGGGCTTTGGGGATAGGCATCAAAAGAAAGACATAGCACCTGAAGTAGACACAAAAGTTGGTTAATGTCAATACAAGTTGCCTAATGAAAGCTATATCTCCTACTAATCTTGTCTTGCCTAAATCTAAGGAGCGGTGGGAGCCTTCCACAGAGACAGAAGTTCAGAAGTATTCATGCTACTGAGATAAAAGAGACTGACCTAAAATAAAGGATGGAAGTTTCTGCTTTCTTAAACCAACCTGCAGGAAAAGGTAAACACGTCCAATACTACAGAGCAGAGATAAAATTATCACCATCCAGGAGGATGTTTATACATCTCACAAAGCTACTCGTATATGAAAAGGTATTGGGAAACTTCAGGTTTTCACACGGCAATGAGAAGTCCTGCAGGACACTGTTCAAATAAGTTAAAATTGCCCTGTGCAGAAGGCTGGCACAAATCCCTGTGAAAAGTAACATCAAAGTAAGAAACAGCTGGAGAAACTCTGATGAAGAAAGACCTATATATACAGAGCATCAAAGGATTAGGCTGAATATCACTCTGAAAAGACTTTCAAGATTTAGAGACAGTCAAACTGTCTGACCCTAGCGCTAGGATGTTCCGTGCTTTGCCAGTAAGTCTTTCTGACATTTTATCTAACTGACATTATATGCCAGTTTTTCTACAAGTTTAGATCTTTCAGCACCTTGAGAGTTTGGCTACGTTCTAGAAGTTGGTGATTTTTAAAGAGCTTTGTGTAGCTGATTAGTTATCAGTGGCTAAAGCAATGCCAGAGGACTAATAAGGGATTAATAGACTAGGTTCAGGTATAAATCCTCAGCTTATATGGCCAGTCAATATTCCATATGACAAAGATGCCAATGTGCTGATCTGCTCCTGCCAATGGGTTGATCTGCTCCCAGTGTTCATTTCCTGCCAGGCTCTGACTGCATAGCACACTTGATTAATATAAGGTATTTCAGGTATTTTTCATCTCCAGACAGACAGGTTCTTGCCAGCATAGCTCACATCATTTAATGCATGTCAGAACAGAGGCAGTGGTGGTGGCAGTAGGAGAGGGGGATGGATGGGAGTGTGTCTCTTTGACATTTATCTCTGCTCATATTAAAATCAGAATATGATTTACAAGGCAGTTTTACATATGGCTTTTTCTTACTCCCGCTGGTTTGGTTTAGGAAGGACATTCCAGAGCAAGAAACCGCCACTGGCTTTTCCCTCTTGTTTCTCAACTACAAGAAAGGCAAAGGAGGAGCTTCAGACAGTAGTACGCTACGTATGGTGACTTGATAACAATCCCGTTTCAAATTATACTGATACCAACCAGCCTTCCTTTTCAACTCTACATGTAAAAAGGCTTCAAACTCTTTTTAGAACAGACCGTATGCCTTTGGTGATTTGCACAGAAACCCAGCAAGGCATTCGTTAGGAGATGGCAGCACCCATGAAGTAGTTATTTACTGCTATCATTAAATACTGATCTAAAATAAATCGGAAATATCCAAGTTTTTTCTACGTCTACCCTCCGTTAAGCATTTAGGACCTACATAAAGACAAACAGGCCACTGCAAGTTGTCCTGCAGCCTAAACACTTGCTGATTAATATGAATGCAGGACTGACTATACTTAATTTATAACAGAGGATTTATATCCTTATAAATGACAACAGACAGCCAATCAATAAAGGATGATAATAACAGCACGTAATATCAAGGGAAATTAGAGTCAATTGCAGGGTTTAAGAAAAAGAGTGTGAAGTCCAAACCTGAGTCTTACTTGATGGAAGGTTAAGGTGCTATAATAGCTTAAAATGTGCAAATAAACAAAGTAATGAATTACAAGCATATTCACAAACGAGATTAAAATTCTGTGTGCAAACCAATTCTCAGCAGATATCTGGTCTTTAGTGGGATACAAAACATTAATCCTGGCTGCAAGGAGAAGACTTGAAAAAAAGCATTTCAAGGTCTGCTATAAATACTTCTAGAAAGAGGTTGAGTGTGTCTAGACTCATCTAAACCGTGAGACTTTACATGCCCTAAGACAAAATATGGAGAGCTTCCTTCTTTAATTGTTGTGGTTAATTCGCGTTGCATATGAATAATCTTTTCTTAAGATCTCCCTACTCCCAAAACTATATCTAAATATGTTATAATGTACTTCTAGTAACAATTAACAAACAACTACATATTCTTCACTGATTGTAAATTAACTGAGATACTGTAAAACTGCAAGTTTTTAAAATAGTTTAACTATTTTATGACCAATAAAGTAGAGACCATATACTGTCCAGTGCTCAGAATCCAGCACAACCCTGCAATTATGGGAATATATGAAAGCTTTAAGGGCTTGGTACTTAATTATCCTATGGATTTTTTATAACAATCTAGAGGTGTAAACATGCCTTACACTGGTTGTAAAAAGTAATTACATATCCTTTTGTTGATGTAATTTATATTCTTCCTAAAGCACTTACCAGAAAGGTGCGGAGGAGCTGTAGCATAAAAATCAGGGCTTTAAAGATCATTTTATCTTCCTCTTTGCAAACGCCTGCACCATTCCTGAAATGCTGCAAAACACTCTTTTCTCCACAGGCTGTATTTCTCTCCCTACTGTTCCCTTACAATTTATTCCATATTTCTACAACAAGGTATTCTGGGATCATTAGAACTAAGGCAGTTAGTTTACTCAGCTCTTGTCTCCTATGTTGCATACATGGCGTATTGCATATCTTGACCATGACAACCCCAATTCCCTGCCGTACTCTCTCTGACTTTCCTGGCAGAGTAACCTCAGCCCCTGCCTCTCACATGTCCTATAAATTCATTCCACGGGACACCAGCTCTCTTCAGCATTTCAATTTATTACTTATGCTGCTGCTGACCGACCTGCAAGTGTGGTAACAAGTGATCATGAGGGTCAACAAAAATAGATAATTTTTGAATTCACTCACAGCTTTTTCTACACCAGTGACAGTAGCACAGTCTCATCTTGTCTCTACTTAGGCATTTGAAAATTCTGTTTCCTACTTCTTTCCTACCCCAAGCTATCAAATTTGGCTGAACTCATCACTGATTTTACAAGTCGTTAGGTGGAACTATCAGAAGGTGCATCTCCTCCTTAGGAAACCGCGCTATAAACCGTAACTGTAAAGGATATATTGGTCCAATTTGCTCACCTCCCTGTAAAGTGTACTCTGTCACAGGTCTGCTGAACGCTCCCAGCCCAGCTCCATTGTAAGATGCCACCTGGATTTCATACTGGGTCCAAATAATCAGGTCTTTCACTAAGCAGTAGTTAATTTCTGCACTGGTGATGTTCTTATACTGGTATTCTCCAGGGAGGCCGGCCAGGCGATACCTACCATATGGGAAGAAAAATTTGCTAGTTAATGAGATGGTATCAATTACAGCAAATATCCTGAGTAGAAAAATAGTCTCCTTTGTGAAGAGGCAATATTCAAACTTTTACAGCAGAATTATACCAATAATAATGAAAAATAATCAGAAAGAACCAACTAACTCCTGATAAGACCATATCGCGTTCGACTGCCATAGTATTTGTAATCTGATCTCACTGAGATTACATACTCGGGGCTAAACAAAAGGGGTGGTTTATCCTATTTTATGGTTGCAGAAAAATTACAGCTTTTTAAATGTGGCTTGTCTAGCAAAAGCTGTGATTTAGTAGAAAAAAATAGCCCAGATGTGATTTTTATCAGGGTGCTGCTGTAAATCAGCTTGAGAATTTTTTTTTTTTTTTCTTCTCCTCTGAAATATGAAAAGAAAGAGCTCAGAGGGCTCCAGCCTTCTAGAGTCTCAGGCATTGCCATCTCTGGCTTCCATCAGGATATATTTCCCAGCATGATTAAAATAAGGATGGAATACATTTGAGACTTCAGGATTGGTTAAACATTGAAATTCCAGGAGAAGGGCTGTACCAAATATGGATGAGTGGTAAACATCCCGAAAATCTTTCTGCTGAGACATGGGAAGCTGAAACACTGAATATATTTTCCCATGTAAAAATGAAAACAGAGCCCCTTTGATGTGTCTCTTTAGGCCAAGAAACTATAGAGAACAAAATTACAGAAAACAAACCAACCTTGCAAATCTGTGAATGTGACTAATACTGTTTGTTTTCCTTCCTTTAAGAAAATGGTACAATGGATGCTTACAATATGCTAATTCACAAAAAAAAAAAATCAGAAAAGCAGATCAAGTAAGGGGCACAAGGCATTACTATTCCATGAAAAAGATAAATATGGAAACATTTGTATTTTTATTCACCACACAGCTTTTATGCACTCTTATTCATCTTTTGCTTCACAGTAATCACCAAAAGCTTATTGACACAGAACAATTTCATTGACACCTTACAGTCTAATTTTAAATTCATCTAAGTTAAATTGGTGCAATTTCTGCAACTAGACAACTTTGTGTATTTCAGCCATAGATTTTGTTCCAGAGTCTTTTTATAAAGACATCACTTCTTACTCACTGACAACCCCTCTATTTTCTGCTGAGGAGCTGCTTGTCTGACCATATTTTGGCATACTTAATATTTGTAATGCTACACTGGTATGATTCCATTTATGAAATACGAATGGAAATAAAGAAATATCAGCCCTCAGCTGAGTTTATTGAATGCCTCGATCTCTTTCTACTTTATGCAATATCTACCTTCTCCTTTCTTTTGTCTCCTGCGAAGGTTATATTCTTCTTGGCAAAGTCAATTCTTTGCACGGCAATGTTTTGTCTCACACCTGGCAGACAAGGTGTAGAGTGCTCCTGTGATTTAATCCATAATGCTGATAGCGTGGCACTCCTCTAAATGCAACACTGCCAGCGAGAAAAAGGGCAGAGGAAGGAGGCCAGTTCAGAAATGTCATGTCTTCATGATTTTTCTCACCATGGACTTTGATGTATACTCCATATGACTTGTGCAGCGCACCTTCACTTTTAAAGATCAGGTGTTCCATCAATTTAGTATCTTGCATGTCCTGAGCATTGGGTCTCTGGGATGCACGGTGGTTTTCATTTTGTTATATCCTAATTCTATAGAAATCAGTGCAGGAAGACTTTTCGTCAGTGCTCATTGCTGTGACCGCACAATTTAACTTGGAAGAACAGCCTGGTTTATTACCTGGGACAGTTGTGCTTTTATATGATAAACTTATATTTCTGTCAAATACATTATTTCTCTGCTCTGTAGTCAAGATAAAGCATGCAGACATCAAAAATGTTCACAGATTGAGCATAATGAATATGATCGCTCTCTATTAAAATGGAAAGAGAGGACAGGGGATCAATTATGTTGATAGCTGTTGTAGAAAATGCTTAAGTTAAACATTATTGAAAATGCTATATGGAGAAAACAGAACAGCTTGCCAGAAGTAGGAGGCCATGGGATTGCTTTCTCAAAGGATTTAATGCTATGAAATGGGTAAGACTCATTAGGAATAGCTGAGGAAATTAATCCTATCATCAAGTAGACCAGTTTGAAGGAAAGAACTGTGCAAACAACACTTGTACCCTGTGCAAACAGGCACCCAAGTTTCCTGACAAGATTCTAGCTACAGACAGAAGTTAAAGTACCTTTTCCCACCTGTCACTGATGACTGGCACAGCTTTCAAACTGAGTCCAGCTCTTAAAACTGCAGGCACTTGCACAAGTGGCTCACCACTGTAATAGGCTCTGTGCAGGTGACAGGGAGATTAACAGACTTCAACCCTGCCTGCAGAGAGAAAAAACTTTCCAGCACTATTTTGAGATCGCACCAACACTCTCAACAGCACAAAAGCTTTTCCATCCATGCCAGCAAAAGTAGGAGCACAGCATGAACAGGATGTTGGCATTTAAACTGTAGCATTTAGTTATATTTTAGCAGGTCTGAAGGACACTGTATTAAAAATGTCAGCAGCCTGCCTACAATAGGCTGTAACCATCACTTGGAAATATGTCAGTGGTGGTGCAATGCTTGGGAGTTTCCCACAAAAACTCTAATTTAGATAATGCCTCCCTTACTAAAGGTGCGGCCCTATCTGGCTGTTAGCGCTGCAGGTTATGTAGGATGCCAAATGGGCAAGAAAGCTGTAGTTGAATGGGGTAGGAGTGAAAAACAGAGTCCCAAAAAATTACAAAAGGGAAATGTTTTGCAAAGTCTGTCAGCGTGGCAACACCTTTTCCAACACTATAAATCCTGTGTAAGCAGAAAGCCTGGATGTATCCAGGATTCCCAGTTACCTGCCTGAATCCGTTTCTCATTAATAAATACAGATGGGTCTGAAAGAATCTTACTCAACTGACTGATTTGCAAAACCAAATCAAGGTCTGCCATGAAGCATCTGACCTATCATTCCCCCTCCCCATTTCGTTTGGCACAAAACTGAAGTTTATTGATTCTATTCTTTCTCTTCCACAGTGCAAGAGCCCTGTTGTGCCTTCGACAAGTTTAATTAACCTTTGTAGCAGGAAGCTGAGATTGTAATAAATGAATATACATCTGCAGTGCACAGGCTACACTGTACCGACCTCCCATGTGAACACTTTTAGTGCTCCACTTCACTTTGAAACCGGACAGAAGTTACGTGGATGTTGAGAGCCCTCACAGGAGCGAGTCCGCTTAGGCAGCCCATTGGGAGCAGCTAACAGAGACCCAGCTCACTGTCTCTCCAGTACAGACAGGCTGGAATTTAAGTGCCTGCACCCTTATGGCCATTTGAACAGAGGTGTTTTCTTACCTGTATTGAACCAGCGCAGCCACAGCATTTCTAAATAATAACTAATATATTTAATGGAATTAGAAATAATCTTTAATACACTCTTGAGTCACACCGTTCTGAATTCCCTTGTGCAAACACAAATATATCTCCAGACATTCCAGGCTAGGAAACTCCTTACCTTAGGATGTACCCATGAAGAACTCCATTATGTTCGCTCTCGGGAGGAGGTTGCCATTGGACCATGATAGACTGATTGGTGCGCCCACTGGCCACTATGTTTTTGGGTGGGGCACTGGGGGGCTCCTCGGGTAGCATCAACCTAAGTACAAAAGAATGTGATGGAGGTGGGTGTTGAAATAAATGATAGATAACATTTCTATTTCATGTATCCACTCCATGTCAACCAGTTCCTTTTATCAAAGTCTGATGACCAGAAAGAAATATAACGCTGATCAAACTGCTGAAGACATGCATGAAATAGTTACAACAAATCAACATAATAGGAAATCAGTTAAGCAAGCAGCAAGACAGACAGCTGAGGTAACCTTATTCTCTCTGAATCACCCAGGCTGCTACAACTCTTTAAAAAGATTACAAGCCTGAATGAGTTAGAGCTCAGGTCCAGTGTCTGTGACTCCTTCCAAATTGTTTCTTTCAGCTCTTTCAATATTTTTCATATCAAACTCCTACATTTTGAGAAAGCCATTTAGAGTTCAGCTGTTCTGCAATTCAAGCTCACAGCAAGCTTTGGTTCAGAGAAGAGGGGGGGATGCATTTGAAACTAAATTTGATGAAGCCATCCTTCTATGTCGCATCTGGGTGAATTCCAGAAGTGACATTGCAATGATTGGGTGAACGCCATACTCCTTCCCAGGCTAACTGCTGTGGCTTAGCACAAGAGCAAAAAAATATTTCCAAGATTCAGCTCAACCGATACTCTGGAAATCCGAGTGTGCTGATACCCTGCGTCACCTAATTGCCGTTATCACCAATTACCAACAGCTGCAGAGCACTCTCCAGAGGCCTGGGTAACACTAACTGCTCCGTTCCCCAATTAGCGTGCAAAAGGCAACTTTATTTTATTCATTCACAAACAATCAGCAGCTTTTTCCTCCCAACAATTCTAGGTTACTGTACCTTTAGTACACAGATACTTATTTTTACTGTACCTGCTGGTCTCAGAGCTGTACTGGCCCTTTCCCACCTGGTTAACCGCACACACCCGAAACTGGTAGGTTCGGGCTGGAGTCAGTCCGCTCACAGTGACACTGGTCATCTTTGGGTCAAGATTTGATAGGTGAACCTTCCAGGGAGAATCTGTTGGAATAATTTGCATGTGAAAAAAGATGGAAGCGCTTGTTAAAAGCCCTGCAGAAGTGAGAAAACGCCTCTGACTGCTCAGAGCTCTTTGTGCTTGTTTTCCTCCCAGGAACTTTGGGAAGAAGTTTCTTTTCAGCAGAAGAAACCTTCCTGTCAGCCCACACGGTTATGCAGATTGCACATTTGTCTACTGGAAAGTGATGCTGCACATGTCATGGCATAATAAATAAAAACTATATTCATTAACATTTTAATAAAAGAGGAAACAAGCATGATAAAGACAGATGGGCTGTGTATTTCACAACCCATCTGTTTGGCAGGCCATTACACCACCACACCCATGAGTGGCTCTGGTGGAAGGACTGTAATGAAATTCACAGTTAGTTTGGAATATCTTCCTACCCAGCCTGCAAGCAGGTGTAGCAGCGTGACTCTCTCTGCCAAATCAGCCCTTTGCTGTAAGACCTGAGAAAGCTTCTGCTGCGAATTCTACACGCCCGCAATTTTTTTTGCTAGGGATAGTATATGGCGTTTGGTTTAATCAATTCCTAGGAAGACTCCCTGGTATAAAACAGCCCTGGCAGCACTATAAAACCCTCATTGTCAGTTCACATACTCGACATACTGAGCTCCTCTGATGCCCAAATTACATTTTCAAGTTTTCAAAGAGGTCAGAAATGAAACATCTTGAAAATTAAATACCCTGACTTCTTTTCTTCGTAGGCTGGTGTCACATATTCTCCCTGAAGTCATGACTGAAATAGTCAGGGAGAGGTGACATTTGGTCTGTGTTGCAACAGCACAGCAATGGAATCAGCCAATTTAAAGATTTGTTCAGTTTTTAAATAATACCAGCTGTTTTCATGCTCCCTGCTCAAAATTACCAACACTTCTGGAAATTACCGAGGAGCTAGCTGTAGATTTTGGCAACGTATCTGTGCACGTTGCTCATCAGAAGTGCATTGCAGTTCCTGGCAGGTCACCTAGATGTCTGCCTGCAAATGAAGATGAGATGTCCCAAATGGGGAAGGCTGCTAAACTTCACACCAAGACGTAAACCACTGATTTAGTGCTTTTCTGGCAGATTCCTTAGAAAGTTTAAGTCCTCTAGGATGCGATGCCAGTTGGGCTATAAACAAACACTGCATCTTCGAATTCCTCAAAATATATTTATTCCAGAAACAGCTTTCTGAGAACAAAGACTTTTTTAGCAGGAAAACTGACACAGCAGAATACTGGGAATGCAGGAGAGGGACATTTGCAGAGCAGTCAAGTTTCAGCCTCTCCAGTTGTTGATGATTTACCAACAGTCCCTTCAGCTCCAAGATCTTGATGGCAATTCATCTCAGCTGAATGTTGAACTGCTTTCAGAAAGACCTTAGAGGAAGGACACCTATGCTATCTAGAAAAGCATTGGTTGGGAATTTTTGCACCCCAGTTCCTTCCGAATTTTATCAAGCTTCTCTTGAGACTTCATAAGCAACTGTTCACCTTGTTACAGCCAGAATGCACAATAACAAATCAAGGTAAGCCAACGTTAGGGTATGGCTGACTTAGTACATCGCCTGAAGCAGCTTCCTGAGGAAAATGGAAGAAGAGCAGACACCAATAAGAGAGTGAAATACTCTTGTATGAGCTACTTGGGTAGTGGTCCATTTCCTAGAGCATTTCATTTGTTTACTGCCAGTGTAAACACCACCTGAGAGTGCTTAACCCAAGCAGCTCAATGCAGTGAGCAGTTTGAGTCAACAACAGGGCCTATTAATCTCTTCAGCACCTTGGGGCTTTGCTCTGTTTATACGCTGCATCTGTAGAATACTTTATTTATTCTTTTTCCTCTCCTGGTGGAAGATAAAAGATCTGGCATGAAGAGAGATTAAACTGAAAACTAATATAAACGAAGCCTATTCATCTCCTGGGCACTCCGATTCGTGAAGGAAAGTGGTTTGGGGAGGATTTGCTCGCTCAAGGAGCAGTGGATACAGTGAGTGTGCAGAGTATCTTTAAAATTTAAATGTCAAGTCTTTTTTTTGACAATCAATAAACGAAACATTTCGAAAGGCTGTTCTCCCTCCTTAAACACACAACAAACCCCAGCATCGTACAGAAGCTTGTTTTACCGTAGAGAATAGCAATTCTGACATCGGAAACATGCCATAAAATTTTCAACACCGACTCTCTTCTCCTCCAGGGATGACTGTCACTCGCCTGTCCCAGGAAGCCTGGAGAAGCTCCACGGTGACAAAAGACTTGCCAGGTCAAACTATTAAATAAGCCTCTGTTAGATTGAACAGACTGTGCTAATCCTTCATTTAACTTAAGCTGCCCAGAATGTACCCTGGGCTTCGCTTGCTCTTCCACTGTAATTGCTGCTGGCTGACAAACTTCCATGTTTAGTTGTCTATCGTCTTAAGGATATTGGTTATTTTGAATTAACTCTCATCGCCTCTCCAAGTGAATTTATTGGAAACAAAGAATGTCACAGGCTATTCTTCAGTTTACAATGGGATATGTGGGGTTTTGGAAATGACTTTTGTTCTGTCAAGAATTTTTGGATGCACTTGTGATACATTTTATAACACTGGTTACTCACCAAGAGGCGTTGCTTCTATATTTCACTACCTACCTTACAACTCATGCATTAATTGCAAATTCCTCGAAAATAATTTCTAATTTGATATTACAAAATCAGCTCTATTGCAGAAAGCTGATTTTTGCAGGTTTGGAGTACATTTCCATCTCCTTCCTTGTCCAGGGGGTTTTGCATAGATGGTAGTATTGGGATTTGCTGTACTGCTAAAGTTTACTGAATTCATCTTTCAAATCTTCATGACAATATGATATTGCAAAAAGTTCAAATAAAAATGAAATGGCTCATCCTTTGATAGGACTTCAATAAGGTCTACCAATGACCTGAGAAAAAGTATCTTTTAACACTAACACATATAGATCTGTGCTGCAGTCGTAATGAACAACATAGTTTTACTTTGATTTTTGCAAAGATTTATTAATGTATTCAATTTTTATCATTTTAATATTCCTACCAAATTCAGGATGACGATGCACAGGCTTTAAGTTAAGCATGTATAAATGCTTTTCACAGGAGCTTTTATTATCTCCTTATTGGCACAACATGATGAATCTCAGTTATATCATTACATCACACAGCACAGATATCCCAGAATACAATAAAACAAAAATGGGCTTTTATCTTAATTGTACTCAGCAGAATTCTTTAAGTATTTAATTCATTTCTTCAGATAAAAGACTGTTCAGAATAATTTCTGATTAATCCCTGAAATCTAAACCTCTTTGGAATAAAATAAGCCTATTCCCTTCTAACTCCATGAAGATCCTTCACTGGAATATCTAGGCATATCGCAACAGGGGCTAAACAGGTCATGAAACATCCAAAAATTATATTAGTGCAAATGACAGCAATGCATGGTACTATTTATTTGAAAATCCTATTTCAAATGAAGGTTCACATTGCTGGCTCTGTGTGGGCAGGAATACTTAATGACTGTGTTTCCCTGGAACTGTGTTTTTCAAATTAGATTATAAATTTGCCCCCAAATGTTTAAGGCCATATGTCTCAAGTCACCCACAGACACGGTCTACTGTGAATACTTGTAATTTGAGAATTATTGCATTGTGGCAAATACATTAATTTTAAAAATTAGGTGACTTGGTGACTAGAGTCATTCGTATTTCCAGCAATTTATGTGCACGATCTGCCACTGTTTTTTCCTCTAATTAAAATAAGGTTTTTATATCTCTTTACTGAATTGATATTAATGAAAAAGAGTTCTAATCTATGCCAGGTGGAGTGACACGCCTCTCTCTAATGCAGCTAGTAATTAGTCCCCTGAAATTTACACTCATTATTCTGAACCCTCTTCAGCTATTTCTCTGAAGCAGATACTGTTATTATGTATTCATTTATGGTACGTGCTTCAAAACGTACAATGGATCCTAAAGCTATTAGAAGATTATTCTAAGCAAAACAGCTAAAAAAATGAACAAAACTAGGCTACGTTTGGCACCTGTAACTGCAAATCAAAACCCATGTCTTGAAACTCCACCAACTAAGAACAAAGTCTCCCGTGCAGCTTTGTTAACTGGAAAATAAATCATAATTCTGATGTCCCTCCCTAAGCTTTACATGCAGAAAAGCAAAGAGGGATTAGGATGTTGAGCATATTGCACGGCTGCTGGCAGCGAGAGAACTACAGACACGAGGAGCTCGTGGAGGGCATACGCCAACTTCTTGCTCTTTCTGGGGCACAAGTAGGACCGACAGGAAACCTGAAAGGAAATTTTCTTTGAAAAGCAAAGAGAGACTCTGCACAGTCATATCAGATAAAGCTATACCTACACAAGATCAAATGTCAGCTTTGCTCACAAACATCACCTGGGACAGAGGCAGGGGGGAAACCAAGGAAAGATGGTGTATTCCGAAGGAGTAGGAGGTCTGTAGAAACTGAATATTAACCACACACCACTGAGATCAAAATAACTCTAAAAAACAAACGCTTCAAGAAAATGAAAAACAAAACAAGACAATGACAATGTGCAAACATTAAAGTCAGCCTTCCAAACCCAAGTCACTGTTGACAGTCTTCCACTAGTCTGTTGGCATCTGTAAAGCTGAACAATAATATATGAAATGAGAGAACACAGCAATATTCAAGGCCTTAGATTCCTCTCTGTTCTAATTCTACAAGTAACATACATTGTATGCAAAAGCAAAGTAAATAAAGATGAAACTGAAAGGACAGCAAGATCTAGAATATTTCTGGGAGTTAAGATGCTCAATTCACAACAAACTTGGTCTGTGGTTTTTGCAGCTGCAACCTTGCTGAAGTACATATACCTATGATTTGTGATAATGAGACTCTCTCAGTGGTAGATTGCAATGCCATCAGCTAAAATTATTGGATCTCTCACAGAGTGAGCAAGGGTTCACAGGATCCTGGGGAGTTCTGAGGGACTGTCTGCATGATTTCCAGAGAACTATTGCTGATTTTTGCTGAGCCTTCTACAAATTTCAGTGAATGAATCATAGCATTTTCAAAATGATGGCACATTTACCCCATTCCTATGCTAGAACAGTCACAGAGCATCTGTGCTAGAAAGGTACTTGAAGACCTTTCAAACTTCTCCTGGCACTGAGTGAGCTGCCTCCTCTCTTAGTGACTCTTCCCAACGAGCACAGCCCAGCCCAGGACCCAGGTGCATATGTTCTGCCAGCTCTGTGCTGTCTCTATGAAAATACAGCTCTAGCACCTTTGCATGATGTTCCCAGACTGGGATTTTATTAGCTAGTCATTGTCAAAGCCACTGGGAAACATGAAACACAAGGGTAACGTCCTTGGGTGAAAGAACAGGTAAGGAAAAGCAAAAAGGCACTTACTGGCCTATTGTCAATAGGAGGGGAAGGAGAGAAGAGTGACAATAAAAAAGAAGGTGGTGATAAAAAGGTAGAGAGGGGGTGTGAGGGCAGAACACTGAATTTTCTGAGTCATTTGTTCCAAAAAGATCAGAAGTCTTTGCTGAAAAAGAACTGTTTTAAGGACAGCAGTCCTGGGCATGACTTGGGAATTCTGCTAGGATTAGAAAACTGCACTTTGCTTAACAGATGTCAAGATCATCAGTTCTGGGACCTCCACATCTGAAAAGTTATGCATTCCAGCCTGCAAAGCGAAAGGGTTGTATGTGACCTGAAGCTCAAGTTTCATCTCAAGCTCTCTGCATGGCAAAACAAAATGCTACTCTCTAGACAATCAGAAGTCAGGACTGTTTCACATTCAGTTATGCAGTGGCTAATTTCCACATGTCAGAAAAAGTGATGCTCTTAATTTTTTCATCAAGAATCAATTGTTAGGCTTGGATTCCCAACTCCTAGGGTGATGGAGATTAGAAAGTATTGCCAAGGTGACCGATTTCCATACAACCTCATCTTTCCATCAACTCCTAAAGAGGCATTAGCAGTGCCCCTGAATAACCTTGCAAACTGCTAGCCACAAAGGACCAGATACACAGCCTGATAAAACTGAGAAGTGGTAATTCACAATGACCAGGTTTGTAACCCATGAAGCTGGATGTTTGGATATCTTACAGTTAAGCATCCTCCACTACCTACCTGAAAAAACGATGTAAAATGATTACCTAGGGAAAGCGAAGAAAATACGTGAACCCATACACAGATAAGATAGTAGCTCCTATTGACATTCAAGTGTCTTCCTCTGACAGACCATCAGTTCCTTATATTATCATCCTGCCTACATTTTTCAGGTGAAATTGGGGCTCTGAATGCATCAAGATATCCATGAACCCAGAGCAAAAGACAATAACGGCAAGAAATACAATGTGACAATTGCTATTTTACACGTCGAATAGAAGTACCGAGGAAGGAGCTGTTGTGCCTCAAGTCTGGCTGGCAATGCTGGAGGGGGAACAGAGGCTTTCCTGTGTAACAATTCCACCATCTCGGGCCTCTTTTAGTTGTTTAATTCTTTGAGCGTGCAAATAGTTGAGCGTAAAAGGCAGGGCTTCCCCTTCATGCACACTGTCTCTCATTCAGCAAACAACAGTAACATTTTGTTAGTAGCTCTGGTAAAAGGTGAGTCTGAAAGAAGGCTGAATAATTAAGAAGAACATGAGATTGAAACATATTTGACTTTACTCACTGTTCTCGGAGAGCTCGACCATGTAGTAGAGAACAGGGCTGTTTCCATCAAAGGGACGCACCCAGGAGAGCATCACGCTGCGGCTGTATGAGGAATTCAGAGTGGCCAGAAGATTCTGAGGGGAATGAGGCAGCTCGCTGTTAAGGAAAAGAGAAAGAGAGGAAAAACAGCACAGAAAAATCAATCTACATTTCATTCAGCTACAGTCTTACAGGCAGTTAAAGGCATCCAACACCAGACTCATATGATGATAGATATAAAACTACCAGCAGCTACTGTACAATTAAATAAATGAAAGACATCTCTGAATTCTTCACAATTTTATTCTATTTGGAAAAAAAAAAAAAAAAAGCTGAAAGTCCCAAGGCTGATGCTTAGAACTGTTGATGGAAACGTTGCTAAATGTGGAAAAAAGCCAATTTTCAAACTGTTTTTGATTGAGACAAGTTGGTCAATAGATTTCCCCTCTCACTTTTTCCCCTTCTTACGACGATGTCCCAGCAATGTGACAGCAGTAATACATATCAACAGTAAAACACATGGGAGATATGATTTAACATGGAATTTTTCATACTCAAGGAAGCAGAAGACATTGACACTATCCATATAGAGCTACTAATCAAAATTACCATATGTATTCTTAGGCTACAGAACAGCTTGATTTACTCGCGGATTCAGGCTTATCCTGTCATGGGCAGAATCTTTCCTTCCTATAATAGGGATTTTTTTTGGAAGCACCCAACTAGAAAATGTAGTGAAAATGCCTGCAGAAACCGCATGGAAATACAAAATGAAACATTAAAAAACAAAAATAAAACAGCAGCTCAATTAAAACATGTAATTTCTCCACATTAAGGCAATTTGTGGAAAAACATTTCATTTGTACTCATTGGCTGAAAGTCTGAAGCTGCATGGTGCAGTGAGAAAACTAAATTCTGTTAAATCTCTTAAATGCTGATCTGCATTAAGTGATAAAGGCCCTTCAACCACTATAGTTGAGCCCAATTTCTGCTCCTTATCATCCTGGTTCCTAAGGAGGTCAAGGACCTGAGACAAAGAAGGAAAAGCAAGGAGGACCAGTTTTCACCCATTCAATCTACTGGTCCTCCCCAGGAAGATGGAGGACCCTTCCTCAGCAAGCACCACTGCTAATCTACTGTGGCCAGAGCAGAAAGCCACAAGGGTACTTCACATGCTTAATTTAAAAACGTAGTAATTTCTGGTTGTAATCTATCATGATACTGAAGATACAGTTATTTAAAAACCACGACTCCTTAGCCACTCATGAAAGTAAATGCAGACTCTGGCTTTAAGCCAGAACAATAAATACGTCCTGGATTTGGGTTTCTACTGGAAGATTGAGGAGCATATGGAGAGCCAGACAATAGCTTCACTATTTTTCTGTTAAAATTGCACACGCTTTTGTTCACATGTTCATGATGGCTACATGCTGTTAACGTCAAAAAAAAAAAAAAGGTTGATGGAAGAGCCAAGGAGTGGCTTGATAATGAGACAACACAAGTGGAAGACACTCATCTACCCACCTCTCTGTAGGCTAGGAGGGTTGACGCTTCCTTAGGCTAAACCCTGAGACGCAGAGTCTCCTCTCATCTCATTTGACTTTTAACACCTAACCTAATTAGCAGCAAGGTCACCCCAGGCTCTTTCTGTAGTAAACATGCAATGACACCTCAGGGCGTGATTCAGATCTTAACTTCATTAAATCACTCAAGACACCTTGGTTATGAGGAGCGTAGGCTGACTATGTTCTCACTTAGGTCTAGGCATGCACCAACCAAGCTCCAGACTTCCGACGCACGGACAGCTGAGACATGGCCCGTTTTAGGCTAAGAAGCAGCAGCAGGCACAGGAGTGAGTATGCATGGGCCTGACAGAAGCAGATTTTGAACAGAGCACTGCAAAACTTTGGATAAACAAGTTTAGGGAAGAAGAGGACCTCAAAAAAAAAAAAAAAAGCAGGAGGGCAGTCAGCCTGCAAGACTAAATGACAGAATAAGTCTGTGCTTTGAAAAGTGTGGAGTGGGGGTTTAAGACATGGCCATTTACCGAGGGACTACAGGAGTGTGCTACTTAATTTTGAATGAAACATTAAATTATAATAAACATTAAACCTCCACTACAATTTATCATTACGTCCCAAGCAAGCTGGTTGGAAAAGTGTTTTTGTGATTAAGCTGGCAAAGGAAATTACTGAAGGAAAGGGAGCGAAACGTCTTGTTGTGACATGGCTCACGGAAGTCCCAGTCCCCACTTCATTTATCACCAGCCCCTGTGGGGAAGAGCTCAGAGATGGGCTGTGGCTTCAGCTTCTTCCAGAAGACGATGCTCATCCAGGGAGCAGTGTAGGAGGGACAGCTGAGCGGGAGCTCACAGCAAACTTATCCCCATGTAACTCCTTTTCTGGGAACTAAATAAACACGCCTGGAATATATTAAGGGTATTTCCGGGATGTGCATTTACTAGTTGATCTTGTTTCCCCACATGTTTAAAAAGGGTTGAATTAACAGCTCATTCTAGGACAGAGGCTACATGACTTTACAGCTCAGTCTCTTTTCCTTAGGGTGCAAGTCTCAAAAGATTTTTTGGAGGAGGGCAGAAATTCCCTTTTTCCTGTTTTTTAAAGCACAAACTGAGTTTAAACAGGTTTGTTTTTTTTTTTTTTTTTGCTTAGGATTTGGGTTTAGTTGATTATTCTCTTAGATTGACACCAAATGGTCACTCAGTCAGCAACACTAAGGAAACGGGCGCTTTCTGTTTGGACAGAGATCGAGTAGCACGAGGTGCAGCAGCCACACAGTGCACCTATCTCCACTGATATCATATTCTTTAGCCATATACGTCCATACCCAACAGCAACAGATGGTGCTTACAGATTTAAATCCCTCAAGGCAGACATAACAAGTGCCTAAGAAACATACCTGGACAGAAATAAATATTTAAAACTACAAAGACATTTCAGCACAGAAGTGTACTTCTCTCTTTGCAGTATACAGAAGCAGAGATTAATAAATAGTAATTCTTACTTTAGCAAGCACTTACACTTTGTCTCCTTCTCATTTGCTACCAGATACTGTGTGGAAGGGAAGATAAATGAGACCTGTACCACCATCATGAATATTCACGTTCCCAAAAGAGATCATTGCTTCTTTTTTTCCTTTAAGAGAATTACTTTTCCTTGCTGCTAACGTCCAAGAAATCATTGCAGGGAATGACAATTTCAACGCTTCCTCAGGATGAGAAGGACCTCAGAGCAGAACTGCTCAACTTCTGATACACTAAGAAAGTGGATAAAATTTAGTACAATAATACCCAGGGCACAGAACAGCCCTTGACTGGACACTGGAAGTTTAATTCCAGCATTATCTTTCTTGGTTTTATTCACTGAAGCCCCAAACAGGAAACACATGAAGGTTTTTCAATATAGAATATCTTAAGCTCTCACTCCTCTAATGCTGAAGAGTTGCATGGAGGCAAGTTTTCCATAACTTACTTTGTATGATGGCAAAATATGTATACGGACACTTTTAAATCTGTATTTGATAGATAAGCCCAGGGTTAATGGCATAGCCACCAAGGTGACCTGAGGGGACTCTGACAAAGCAATTAAAATAGCGGATTTGCAAGAAAAGAACATGAAGTCATTGTGACAATCCAGGAAAGAAATATTAGCCAGTTGCAGATGATACATGTTCAAAACAGAAACCCTAATGTTCTGAGTCAGCTCATCACTGCCAGAGGGCAGCTGAAAAATTCACTCAGCAAACACAGAGTGTTTTATAAAATTAGCTAAAAGCAGACTATTTGCTGAGGGAAATAAACCAGACATGGTTTGGAGAGATTTCTGAGAAAAATGGTCCAACAGCAGGTAATTAGAGAGACTGTGACTGAAGAGGGGATTACTAAAAAGGCAAGGGAGATTAAACAAGTTTTCTTGTCAGTTTATAAAAAGCCCCGCTCCTATTTCATAAATGATTTCCTAAATCAGGTCCACCACACAAGTTTTACTCAGGAGCAGGTGGTTCATCTGCTGGACCCGATAACATGGTAAGAAGTTGAGGCAGGAAGCCTGAACAGCCACTCAGCCCTGATGGCTTTGCTCATAAAAGTTTATAATGTTTTAAATTAAGAAACGTGTCATCTGTTGTTCAGGACTTTCCAGTTTCTCTTGGAAAAGAATCCTCTCCAATTTCTAAACACAGGAAGGATTCTTGCAAGGTATTCATTAGTTTTGAGGCTTTCTCTCTCTCATAGGCCTACAACGAGGTGGATTTTTTGAAATTAAAGGCTTGCCACGTCCTAGAGCATGTAGATTTATTTCCCATTTCATTTTAGTGTCATCACAAGCTCAAATCTACAGACAACTTGAGAAAAGCTTTTGAATTTTATGCTTTCTTGTTCCTAAAAACACCTATATTTCTCATATATCTTCAATGATGAAGAGACACAATTGTATTTCTGAGTGTATTTCTAGGTGGTATTTCTCTTTTGAGTATCAAGTGCATTTAGACTCAGCAGTGAACCTTACTTCTCAGATGACATCTCAATAGAGAGCTTGGAAAAATAAATAGAAGCTTTCTTTCTAGGGAGGAAGGAATAATATATTTTCAAGTTTGACATCCTTCCTGTTTTCACTCCCTGCAGAAAGGAAAAGAGATGGGCTAGTGGAACCAAGAGATCTGGGATCCATATGAAGATAAGTTTGTAATGAGACATCATTTTGATTTGTTATTGGGAAGAAATTGGAAAAAGTAGCAATTACAAATACTCTAGTAAAAAGGGTATCAAAATTCATGTCTAAATGATTGACAAAGGCAATACTGTGCATTCTTGGCAACCCACTGGGTTTTATTATAAGTGGTTAGCTCCCCTCTCCTGCTTTTGAAGAAGACAGAATAATAATAGTTCTTTCTCTGGTGAAAGAGAACTGAAAGAAGATGAACTTGCTGCCAGGAATGAATTGCCTATTTTTGTATTACATTGTCCTCTCCATATTTTTGCATCGAGAAAGAGCCTAAAAGATTTTACTATATGTTGTGACATAACAGAGGCTTGTACAGGGCTTTGATTTTCCAACAATGCTGCATTACCATACTTTCCAGTCACATTCATACAACAAAGAGATTCTTTAGTATGGACTGCAGACAGGCTGATATTGAGCAGCAGGTATCATCAGGCATAGATAGTGGCAATTCTGCATATTTTATATACACTGAGAACCCTCAGGACACTTTGTGCTGGAATCGGCGCAGTTTCCCCTCAGGTGAGTGATACACTGTGATAACTCAGCTTATGTGGCTTTAGGAACAACTGTTTTTTCCTCTATACGTATTTCAGTACGGTATTTACAGGACTATAAAAGTAAGCTAAACGAAGCTGGGATGTTTCATAACAGATAATTATTTTCAGGATCAAATCCTATGACTTGAAGGAATACAAGAGAAGCACATGCTCATCATCAAAAGACCTGCAAAAATTTCTATATTTGCAGTCAAAAAGCTCTGCTAGGAGAAAAAAAAAAAAGGTAAGTAAAAAATTAAAATCTATCTCTTGCAGAAGAGAAGCATCACTTGCAAGTGTTCTACCTCGTGCAAATCAAATCAAGTGATGCACATGAAGAATAAACACATCTAGAGGGAAGACAAATGAATGGAATATCTTGACTAGCAATTAGTTTCTGTGCCCAAGTACCATCAGTGCAAAATTGATGAGCAAGGTAACCTTTGGCTGCACTTTAGCAAGTTCTTCATTAGTTTTCTGGCTTTCCTTTTCAAATATTTTATTTCTTCACAGACACGTTGAGAAAAATGATCCATCCTGCTTGCACCACCACCGTTTACCACGCTGTGCTATCAGTGTACGTTCTTCTAGCAAGAAACAGCACCTTTTCCCCCAAGCCTGTCTTCCGACAAGGGAAGACAATGGAAGAAAAAGTTTTCTTTCCTTCTTTTCACAGGTTGGAAAACCAGACCACTCCGAGATTCAATAACTGAAGGTCACCCTGAAGGTCAACGGCTTTGAATTGAATCAGTTTGAACCGAAATCAGTAACAAACTTATTTGTGCCTTTGGAAATTTCTCCTGACATGCCTAGAAGGTAGAGGAGGGACATGCTGGATCCTGGGGGAAAAAAGGTGGTGAGACAATTGGAGTTGTCAGATCAAGCTAGGTAGGCTACGATATTATCCGTTGGTAGACTGCTCCAGTCTGTAATTGGTTGAGAGGTCTCCTTTGAACATTTGTCTGACATTAGAGCTACTCAAGGCACTGAAGTGTAAGTGCTCATCGATGGGAATGTACATGCCCTGTTTGTTAATGTCCTGCACAAGAGAATTATCTGGGAGAACAGGGAATGTTATAGATCTGTCATTCCTACACGAGCTAGAATTTAATTTAAGCTTTGCTCCAGACATTTCCTTTCCACACATTTTCTTCTTCATTTCACTTCTGTTGTATCATGTATCTCTATTTCTCACAGATTTGTGCTGCTGAGCCAAACGATAATGATGAAAGCTGCAAAGGAATGCAATGTATTTTGGCATTATTGCACTACCTGCAGCACTACTTTGAAATAAAATGTCACAATTTAAGGTATGATTGAGTGACTTATCAGTTACTGAAGTCCTCTAAAAAAGTGGGTCTCATATATTTCTTTAATTCCTTCAGGAAAAACAGGTTTTAGGCGATCAGCAACAGAACACTGGAGGAAGCAGAGACATAGGATTAAGAGCCAGTCCCAGTGCATGGAGAGCCAGCCAACACAACTGGAACAAGCTGGGATGCAAGAAAGGCAGCCTCAGCAATGCACATGAGATGCGCCTCTCCCAGATAACTTCTAGCCCAGGCTTTATGGAGTATAAAACCATTCCTTACTGGTCAACGGGGAACTGCAAGTAAACACAGCTGCTGTGCTGTACTGGGTTGCATGGGGCATCTTTTGCCATTTAGGATTAAGAAATGGTGAGACTGCCGAAGTGTTTAGCAGATATTTATAGCTTTGCTTCAAAGTCCAGGTTTTAACATTCTTTTCAGTCTTTACTTTATAATTTGCTGCCCTCTATTCAAAAACCGCCTCAGAGAAAAGCAAGTATGGTTATATAGTAGCAATATATTTTGAATTGTCTTCTGCTCTTGGATTCAAACCAGCAGTAAAATGCACTCCGGGAGGAGAGCTGAGGAGTGCTTAATTAGAGGAAGAATGTATGACCACTCTCTGAAAATGGGCATCTGATCTAGCCTTGGCACTGTCAGAACAATGCTGTATCAAACAGCCCTCTGCATAGCAAATCTCAGAGGTGAACTCATTACACTGCCAACAGCAGAAGTTGCCATCTTCTCAGAGAGATCAGGCATGGCCAGCAGAAACAGATGCAATTTTAGTTAAATTAAAGCATGTGGCACTACTCAAATAAATAAATAAATAAAGAGTCTACATAAAACATTACCTTCTTATTCATTTGATCTGCTCCACACATGTACCAAACCCACAGTTGTTGCTTTTAGTAATAAAAATAAAATGGAAGTGCACTTCACCCCAGTGGAATGACAGAAATAGAAAACAAGGAACCCTGTAATGACACTTTTATAAACCTTTTCCAGAAATGAACTGCAGTTTAAACGTTTTCTTGTTTTTATTTTTAAAGATCCTTAGGAATAAAGAAAGGCATACATAAAAATATTTTTCCCCTGATAAACTATGTATAAAGAGAATGCAAGAGTAAGCAATGCCTGTCCAGGGACCAGCTATTCTGACATATGTTTAACAGAGAAAAAATACTAAAAGGAGGAAAACATTTTCTTAAAACCTTGGCATCACAGCGCAGCACCTGGGCTTTATGGGAAAGCCCTGAAGCATGAGATGACAGAAAGATTCAGGTTGGAAGGGACCTCAGGAGGTCTCTGGTCCAACCTCCTGCTCAAAGAAGGGTCATCCATGAGTTCAGACCAGTTTAACCAGTCTGGTCTTGAAAACTGGAGACAGTATTTCAGATGTAGATTACTAAGTGTCAAATAAAAGAGGGTAATCATGTCCATCAATCTACTGGGCTGGTGTTAACACTGCCCAGGATACTGTCAGCCTTTCTTGTTGCCAGGGCACACAGCTGGCTCATGTTCGGCTGCTGTCTACCAAGACCCCCAGTTTTTTTTCCAGCAGAACTGCGACCAGCCAGCCAGTGCCCAGACTGTATTACTGCAAAAAGTTATTCCTCTCCAGATGCAGACATTGCATTTGCCCATGTTGAATTTCATAAGGTTCCTGTTGGCCCATTTCTCAGCTTGTCTAGATCCCTCTGAATGGTGGTCCTGCTCTTGAATGTACCTCAAACTGCCCCATACCCATTTTTTGCCATCTACAAACTTGATGAGCATGCATTCCAACACTGCTGTCAGATCACTGATAACAATGCTGATTAGCACATGTCCAATTAGCCTCCCCTGCAGCAGCCCACTTGTTACTGGCTCCAGGCAGACTACAATCTCTTAGTCATTATCCCTTGAGCTCAATCACCCAACCAGACTGACATGTACACATGGTGATTTAGAGAGATGCAGTTACTTGGAAGTTGAAGCAGCATGGCTGCAAAAGGGAGGACACGTTTCAAGGCAATTTAATTAGGAATGAGCCAGGCTTAATTTCTACTAAAAAAATCCCACACCAAAAATCAAACTTTCAGACTCCCCAGATCTCCTACAATGAAATGCCAGAAAAATGCCCAAGGGTACCTGAAACCAAGCACAATGTATATTTAAGATGGAATACTCACATCACTTCTAGTCGAGCCATTCTGGAGTCATTTCCTCCAAAAGAAATGACCTCACAGGTGTAGTCTCCGATGTCACCTGACCACGTCTGGCTGATGAGGAGGGTTCCGTCCTTCTCTACTGTGATCCTGGAACTGCTGGATGGATTTATTATGACGCTATCCTTCTTCCAAACATACCTGAGTATTGCAATGCTTCAGTTAATAACTACTCACAAGGACTTCAAAGCAGATTTATTTGAACTGTGCAATAAGATATCAGCTTCTGTAATCACACATTAAAAATTACAGGCACCTACAAGTTACTTTCAGGACCAGTGTCTTTTACAAATTTTAGTTTTAGCTCAGTGATCAGAATAAGAAATGTAATTCATCCAAGTTACCACATTTTTTATAAACAATACTATATTTTTTAGACGGCAAAGGTGAAGTACTGACATCCAAATCCTAAAGTCCACCTTCATCAGCCTTTTAAATTAGAACTTCATACTCTGAAGTTAACAGCTGAGGGCTGGCCCACCTCTGCTAAGACTGTATCAACCTTAGATTGCCACAATCAGTAACATCTTAAACTGCTGTGACAAGGTTTACTAGAGCTTGTCCATTAAAACACACACATACCAACACGTTAGAGATGTGTATAAGCCCATGGTCTTACAATTAAGTACCTCTACATGAAATTTTTACACCTGTATTTCGTATTTCTCTTGACGAAGTTTTTTCTGCAGTTCACCCTTCTAGCACCCTCCAAGCTGTTCCTTGCATTTTGCTTCATTTGTGTTGCTTTCAGACTACATGAATTTTCATGGTAAATTTATTTCTAAATGGTGAGCTTCCTCTGAATGCCTTAGTGCCAATTTTAATAGTTTGGACAAATTCTACTTTCCTTTACACAGTTAAAGCAGAAGATAGCCCCTAGTTATTGAGTTATTTCCAAGAACAGGGGCATCTCTTGTGTTGCTTTCATGCACCCCAATGTAAACAATTCTGAAATCCTATTCCTTCTCTTTGGCTTTTACTCTCATTAAGAATCAGCTTCTGACAAGTTGGTTTTATTGATAGTGTATTAACCTTGACAGTAAAATCATGGAAGGCTATATTGAAGTCATGAAGTGGAACATAGCTCATTGTAAATAATACATAAGGCTGAAATGGAAGATGGGATTTATATGATTAATGATACAGTGTACAACCTTATAATGCAGTAATCAGGGGTCTGGTGTTAAAATCTGGGGTCCTGAAACTTTTCACCTAGTGTTATTAGTATAGCTTATAAAATTAAGCTTGGATAAACCCCACAAACGAGAACTGACACCACCAACCTGATTGAAATTCTAGGATCATGAGTCGCTTCACATCGCAGAGCAGCTGTGGTTCCTTTGATCACAGTGCTATCCTCAGGAGGGTGAACAATGAAAGTGCGATCTGAAAGGAATACAAGCCATAGTTCAGGTGAAATCACAGCATTTTGACTTGGGTATTCACTCAGAGAGCAGGCAACTGAACGCTCGTCAATCAAAGCAAGCAGGCCATTCCTCTCCAAGTCTTCGCTGCGAAGGGTCCCCCTCCCTCCAATGTCATTGTGTCAAGAAGAGGTGGTACGCTGTGGGGTGCAGAGAAGCAAAAGTAGCTGAGGGCATGAGTCTGAGGTGGCAGAGATCTGCGTAGGAAGAGTGCTAAAGCTGAACTAACTCTGACTTGCCTTGTGGTAAGCATCCAGCGACTCCCTGAAGCCATAAGGCAGCAAGTATGTTTGTAATGCGTTATGAACAAATCCAAACATGCATTGAGTCAGGAAAGAAGTCACACTGGAGCAGGGAAAACAAAACCAAAGGAAATCTATGCAAAGAATACACTAGAAGAATATCTAGAAACAGGAAAACTTAAATGGCACCCCACAGGAAAGAGGTTAAAGGAGGAGGAGCTTCTGGTAGTCTGAATTTTGCATAGAAGACAGATATGCTGTTTACTCAAATGTTTCAGAACATCTTTATTCAAGCACCTCCTGGAGACTCGGAACACAATAATTGCTGTAACTACAGCAACCAGATCTGGTGTGAAAGATCTCTATTATGCTTAACACACAGTAGCAGCAGCAGATAGCATCAGCTGAAGCAGGTAGACAACTAGGATGAGTATAGAAGATATGTGGATAATGTTAATCAGTCCCAAATCCCTACAGAGATAATCAGCGTCTATGGAGATCTCTCATACATGCACAAGAAGGAATCATCAGCAAAATCAAAAGCTAACTCTAATAGCGTGGAATTTTTAGCATTATTCCTGATGTACTTCTGTATGCCTTCTAGCTTTACAATGGTGCTGTGGCTACACAAGTATTAGGTTATATTCACTTTTCTTTTCCCCCTCCAATGCAGCACAATGAACAGGAACTATCTTAATACATATAAGAACTATGCCTTTGAGAATTAATAGGAAGAATCTCCTTTACTTGATCCATACGCCTGCATATCATTCAGTTTGTAACATCCTGATACATATACTCACTCTATACGTCAATAAGATATAAACATGATGGCCATAAGACACAAGTACATTACATTTACTGCCAGTGCTGTTTTCAGGTTTTCCCAAATTCAAAAGGAAAAACGTCGCTCATTTAACTTGCACAGTTTTGGGATTAACAAATGTCAAATATGCACCACACATCAGTATGATGATCAGTACTTCAAGTACAGGAAAGGAGAGTCACAACACTTCTGTATTTATCATCATCACCTTCGTCGGTTTTAATTATTTTTAATTCCAGCTCATGGATCATTATTTCCTACCTTTAGAAGCAAAACACACGTTACACTTAAATTTAACTCACTTAGCAGTAACACAGGTGAACCTGTTGGATCGGACTCTCTTCTCCAACAGAAAAAATGAAAAAATAGAGATCAAGGGCAGATGGTGAAGGACAAAATCACTTCCTGGGTTGCCCCGTGCCGTGCCAATCTGTAGCAAGAGACACTAGCTGAAATCTGCTGTACTTTGGTTTGGCTTCCAACAGTGCCCAAGGCCACAAAGAAATACAAAGGTATGAGGAAAATCATATCCATTGTAACTGTGGCTACAGCCTTAGTAACGGCATGGGCTGGTCTATACTGCCTGCACGCTCCGGGAGGCAGGAACCAACTGCAAATAGCCACATCTGCAAGTTAAAAGGTCTAATTTGCAATGCCAGATTCACCAAGGCAAAACCTGAGCATAATTGTAATTGTGATTGAAGCTCTATTTAAATACACTTCCTTTCACAAAATATAAAAGTTTATATGCATAATTTTACAAACAAAAAGGGTATTTGTGATAGGTTTCCTAAAATAGATACATTATTCCTAATAAATCATACAAGTATCTCTATTAACTAGAAAAGCATAATTACTTATGAAAATTTCCTGAGCGCACAACAAAAACTGATTAATACTTGATTAAAGTTAGACTTTAAACAAAGCATTATCCTTACTCCACACTGTCAGCATCACAAAAGCATTCAGAGCTCCTTCAGAGTTGACTGCACAGCACGTATAATTGCCGGCATCCTGAAGGAAAACGGGTGTTATCTGGAGCCCTCCAGATTCAAGAAGAATGAAGCGAGGAATCTGAACCGAGCCACTGGCTAAGATCTGGTTTCCTGAAACACAGAAGGGAAAACCAGCATGATTAGTGTCACGTAGACTGCACGGATTAAGCGCTGCAATTCCAGTTCTTCCCAAAGACTATTACAGCCTATCTGGGCCGCTGGCTCACAACAGCCCCACGACAAACCCTCTGCTCGCACAACCGGAGAAATGAAGAAATAGGCACTAAGTGGATCTGCAGAATCTCAGTGATAGGAATGGGCAAGAAAACATGGATTACAGTTTTTCCACAACAAGTTAAGAAATGGCTACCTTTCTTCCATGAGATAGCAGGTTTTGGAGCCCCTGAAACTTCACAGGTTAGCACTGCGGTCATTCCCTCCGTAACAGTGGTATCCTCTGGAGGCTGTATAAATGCTGGTTTAATGTCTAGAATCAAAAATTTAAAAAACTCAATGTATCAGCTATCAGAAAGATCTTTTACCTATTATGATGGACTCCTTTACATCCACTTTTATAGAGCTGATCATGGAGAAGGACATGACAATAATACATGAAAACCTTTCAGCAGTGACAGTAACCTTTCATTATGCATCTCCTAGGAATTGTCTAATTCAGTTTATTATCTCCATGGAAAATAAAAATCTATCAGTGCTTGTAAATGTACAAGTAAGACGGCTTACAGAAAAAGGAAGATAAAGCTCAAAATGAGTGTTTGGGGGGAAGTTGAGAAATCCAGATAAACAAAACTATTTTCTTTCATCTTCATAACAGAGTTCTTTAAGATGAAAAGCGACTTGAGAAAGGCATTAACTTTGAAACCTAAATGTCAGCCAAAAGAATTTAGAACCTGAGTCTCATCCAAGACATTTTCCAAGTTTCTTTCTCTCTTATTTTTCCCCAGTTGCATTTTATTGCATTTTTTTCCCCCCTGCAGTTTTCTAGATATATATGGAACTGGGGCTGATCTATTTTCTGAGGCCAGTAGGAATTCTGGTCAGTATGTATAAACTGCTCTTGGGCTAAAAATCAGCTTCCTGAAGAGGAGTTATCGTATTACAGAAATGCCTGTTAATAATCGCTTTTAAAAGAGACTACTAGGATTTGTAATTCTTCCATAGAGAAGGGTGTACTTCATTAACAAAACCATTTAATCAGACTATTTGGCTAAAAAAAGGACATTTAATTTGTATTACTTTCTTTCTCCTGTTAAATGTAGTTGTAGACAAAAGCCAGATAAAATGATACCATACACAAGAAGTAGTAGCTCAAATTCAGAGCAGAATTACATTAGAGCAGAACTAAATTATTTAAGTATAAAGGAAAGAGAAAAGTATTTCACAATTAACCTTTCTTTTCACTAAGTTCTCCTTTTGTAGTGTGAAATAGAAGAGTTCACCTCAAACCCCTAATGTCATGGAAAGTTTTTCTACAGGCTTCAGCAGATTGTGTTCAGGTCACAGAGGGCATTTTGGGGTACCTTACAGCTGGGGCAGCTACACTTGACGAAAATCAAGGTTCTACGAGTCAAACTAAGCAAGCACAGAGCGGTGGAGAAATCTGATGGATGTAGGGTCACCTGCAGGAACAACAGGACAACTCATCTATCTCTTATCACAACTCCTTACTCACTCGTCACATCCAGGTAGCTGTACGTCTGTGTCTCCCCGGCTTTATTACTAGCAAAACACTGGAAGATTCCAGCGTCCTGAGGACGCAGCGCCTGGATCCGCAGCCCACCACTCAGCAGCACTTTGTAGCGGGGGTTTTCCAGCTTGCTGAGGGGAACAGAGTCCTTATACCAGACCAGGGTGGGAATGGGAACACCTATATAAGAAAAAAAAAAAAAAAATTTCATTATTTGTCTTTGTGAAACATGTTTTAGGTAGTCAAAATACCCAGCACTGTTATGGTCATATCCCTGGTTTCCCATCCTTCTACACCAATTATTTATATTTTTACAAGCTGCTTTTGATAAATGGAGGCTGCATCTTACATTATCAATGGTAATAATACACTGCAGAACATGTGGGAATAAAACCAGCAAACAATGAAAGGGGGAATGTTGAGAAAACATGTTATCAAATTACTTTCTTCACCCAATCATATTTCATGCTGCTACAAAATAAGATTTACAGCAATTTCATGTTGAAAGCCAGAATCATGCTACTTAAACAGCAGCAGTGTGGCAATACAGCAAATCTGTAAGACTGTTCCATCCCAAATAAGATTCGTCTGCGCTACTGTATCTAAGAAGTCAAAATAAAAAGGAAATGGCAAATTACACGCAAAAAATGAAGTGCTCACATGGCTGTATTCGAGTCCTAACTTGGCAGTTTGAGTTGATGTACAAATGACATGTTGGCAACAATGGGATAGATTTAAATTATTATTTTTATTCATTCTTGAGCTTCACTTGTTATTTGAAAAATGCAGACACTAGGAGAAACAAAAGTCCCACCCTAGACATAACTTACAGCCCTGTTTATTCCTGGTTATTTTCATGTGCATGTTCTACAAACCCCGACACAGGTATTTCACACGGTTTTGCTAGTCATGTCCCAGTCAGTTGGGATGAAGTGGCTGTAAACAGAGTAGGATTCTCTTTCCTTCGAGAGATGTCAGAGGCCTCACCAGTCACACACAGGTGTTCCCATCTCACTCCTCACATCAGATGATGTTTTATCTTTACATCCCAGAAACCCCGAACTGCTCAAATGCTGAGGGCCCTATGTAGGGACCCGAAGCAAAGCAGATATTTCATTATGTGACTGGATAATCACAGGATGACAAGGGCATCGAGCCGATTTAAGTTCTCTCAGCCCCAAACATGGCATTTTCATAATCGGTAGCTATTTTTACATGCATATCACTTAAAACCTCAGAGCTTCACATTCCCTTGTACTAAGGTAAGGAACTATGGACTTAAATTCACGGGTGTGTGAAATCTGCCTAAATAGAGAAAAGCAGGGTATCACAGAAGCAGTAAGGATGGGATGTCACTGATGAATGGAGCATTTGCAGACAATGAATTTCACTGCAATGTTGGCAATGACTTCAGGTTCTCAGAGCGAAATTGCTACGGGAAGATCTATATTATCTATATTATCATTTAAAAAATCTCAAAGTTAAATACTATCGCATTATACTTCCATTCATATCTTCTCTCAGCATACTTATTCTCTTTATACAGACAAAAGATATATTAACTCCTGGAAAGAATTTACAAACAATGTATGGAACGATTGAAAAAACAACATTCGATTGCTGCTGTTACTTTTATAAACACGTATCATTTACTACAATCACCTCTGATGCTTTTGTTCTGCTGATAAAATAAAATGTACTCATAATCTAGAAGGTAATCATTTCAGGAAGAAATCCACGATGTAGAGCACATTGTCTGATAGAGGAGAGAGGTAGTGTAGTAGCTTGCAATAGGTATAATTTAAATTTCATACAACAGCCCATATACAGAATTAGCGTAAATTTCAATGTTCAGAATTCTCGGTGAGAGTGTTATTCATCTCTTGAAAATCCTCCTGGGCAAATACAAATTATCACTGAGTAATGAAGAAACAGATGATGCAAAATGGAATAGTTCTCCTGATGCTGAGAAGCCTGGAAATGATTTCAAGTTTAAATAATAGCAACTCCATTTTCCCACACATTAGACTTGATAGACACCTAGGAAATAATGAAATCCTGCATTCAGTACACTCAAACCTTTAACATTGGTGTCATTCCATAAATCCCATTCTACTAACGGTATTAGCAAACCTTCTAATCCTATAATCACTGTGAGATACACCTTCCTATCACCAACTCAGCTGACAAACTGAATATTACCGTCTCTATTTTTCCACATTTTGGTTACAGATATCTTCCTCTACTCAAAGTTATGAGTCTGAATAATAGGATCTTATCTAAGCACTCTGATGCCTGTCAGCAGCATTCATTTGGGCTTTAGCGATCTTCCCAGAGAGATTTGTCTTCCAGCCTGTACACATTTGCTTTTATCATTTTGCTACCTCTTTGGCTATAAAAAAAGTTAAAACCAGCTTCCTTTCTTCTGCCCCTCTCCTACCCCACAGCCTTTCCTCTCCTCGCACCCCCAAAGGAATTTTCCTTCTTTTCATCTCTAAACACTTCTGGTGAAAAAATTTTGTACAGAAGATGACACTTTAAAGACCTTTTGGACTATACCTTTCCAAGCAGTATCAGTCCTACCTTCCTGTTTTGAGAGATTACACAGTGGCCTAAAAGACTAGTAACAATAAATAAAATAAGCTTATTTCTCAGTGTGTATGCAGCACTATTCATTTTTCACAGGCCAATTAATCTAATGTTCTAGAGGAGAAGGGAATGCAGGAAACAGACTGGTTCTGGCTTTGCCACTTTCTCTGTAACCTTGGGCAAATAATTTATGCAGTCTGAGGCTCAGTTTCCCCATCTGTGAAACAGATGCTTGACTCTTTGCCAAATTTAACTTACTGAAGAACCTGGATAAAAGACGCAAAATACTCACTGTGTCATTTTTGTTATTTATTTTGTATAGCCTTCTCTAGATCCCAGTGGGCTACTGGGGAATCCCAAAAGCATCTTTCATCTACTTGTCTAAACAGGTAGAACTAAAGTCCAATTAACTGCACTCCCTAGACACCACCATCACTGCCTGCAGCTCTAAACTTTCTATAAGCAAATAAGAAAAAGCATTTAAAGGAAACCCATTGAAAATGCAGGCAGCATCAGCAACTGCTGAAAGATATACAGCAGAGCATGGTTCCTGCGCCGTCGGATACACTGAGACTCCATTACAGGGAAGTATAAAGCCAGTCTGTGCAAGTGCAATTTTATTTACAGTTAATCTCTGCTTATACTGCGAAATTAATCTGTCTCTCTCACATTCAAAGTGCACCCAGACTTGGCAAATGGGCTTTGTGCACAGAACTTGATGGGGCTGGGGGAAATACAATTTGTCTTCGTATCTGTTGCAACGGTACAGAGCAGCTTTGCAGTTCCCCCATGTGCTTTATTCCAGCTCCTAGCTCGGAGCAGAGACAGCAACCTTCATTTACCCTCTTTTTAACTGCTGGCAATTGCCAGATTTGTGTAATAATACATCAAAACTCCTCTATGTTCAATACTAGTACCTGCCCCTTACAAGTCTGTTATAGATACTAAGCAAAATAATCCATGTGAAGACAAATTTCCATGCTCATGCACCACATTCATCAGCAAATCAGATGTGCACTAGAAAAGTTCAGCAGAAATAAATTATTTTCCCGAGTTAGAGTTCCCATATTTCCAATAAGACCTCATCTACTGAGAATGGTTATGCATGCCCTGCTAATCCCCTTGGGAGCTAAACTGCTCAAAGGAAGAGGTAGAGTATAAGGAAGAGTTAGAAGTCAACCTCTTCTCTCCCTGATTCCTCCAGGTTTTGGGCTGCGTTCTTTTTGTAATACATGAAAAACCTTTGAGACAGCAGATAGGTATTTTCAGCGACCATGAGACATCCCAGAGATTAGTCAAATAGTTGAATAGTATTGAAACATTTTTTAAAAAAAAATCTCAGAATGTTGTTTTAACTCAATTTCTCTAGTGATAAAACATTTAGTTTTAATTCCGCTGTTTGAAAAATCTTTTGCAATTAAAAAAATACAGATATGTTTGTAATACCACATGCTGAAACTTAAAGTTGGTGGCACATAGCCAGAATAAATGTCTATTTAGTCACATTTCCTTCCTTTGAAATTGTCTTTTCTTGGATGCTCAGGCACAAAATGCAAGAACAGCCCAAGGACAAAACACTATTTCCACCTTCTCAGCTCCAGTAATCTGTGCTTTAGCTATTTCCTGAGCAAGAGGTTGCATACACACAGCTGTGTTTAATAGTCCTTACTGGATTTTTTCTTCCATAAATTTTGTTTGGTTTTCTAAATAGCTTTTATTTCTGATCTTAACTGCTGCCCAGATCAATGACCTCCACAGTTTACGTTTTCTGAAAAAGAACTATCTTTGCTGTACATCCACCTGAAAATTTAGCTGGGTGCCTCCTCTACTTCTTGCACTAAGCAACGCAGAATCATCTTCTACTCACCCTCCCATATAGCACCCACTGCTCGGTCATCTCTTTCACAAAATGTTCTAGTCAATTTAATTTTTCATTATTCAAAACCCATGGTAGACCTCAGATTATACAATCTCTACTTCTCTCTATGTTTTCTAGTTTTTCTACATCCCTCTCTCCAACAGAGTGACCAAAATTGTGTGAAGTGTTTGAGATGGAGGTGCTGCCCCATGGATTCATACAGCGGCATTCTCTTATGTTTTCTCTATTCCTTTCCTCCCAGTACCTGACAGTTTCAACCACGGCTCAGCACTGAACCCATGTTTTCAGAAGACATACCTTTTCTGCATATTAACGGGAAATTTCATCTCTGTCAATAATTTCATCTGCCAGTTTATTTTCCAGTCAGTTCAAATCATCAGAACCTTCTGTGACTCTGTGGTCTGTTTTAATGTTGACTATCTTGAACAATTTTATATAATCAGCAAATATTACCATATTACTATTCACCCTCTTTTCCAGGGCATTTATGAATATGTTGAACAGCACAAGTTCCAGCAGAGATTTCCTGGGGAACTCCATTGACACAGGTCCTGCTGTGCTTCGTTTAAAAAGCTATTAATTAACAACAAGACCTCGTCTCTTAGAACCTGATAGCTTCATTTCTATAAGAGCCTTTTGGTAAGAGGCCTCATCAAAGGCTTCTAAAATTCTAAATCAACCAGATTTGAACACATGGTTGCTCATTGCACTAACCTATTTGCAAAGCTTCCCTCTGGAGAAGCAGTGTGGACTCCTTTCTACATAGAGGATAAAAAAATGCTTAAATCATAGTAAAAATACTATAATCATGTAATAACGAATATCTTTATTGGCTCTGATCTGGAGAAAGAACCCGTGCAAACAAGCTGTTAGTTAGGTTTGGGTGTTGTTTTAATCAAGGTTATGTACTTTTTACCGAAGGATCTCATGGCATTTTTATGTGTATTGCTTGTTAAACTCGGCATCATGGAAAGTGAGACAACAAAAAGTTCAGTCTCTTGCCAAAGTCATATAGTAATTGGTGACATACAGAAACCTGCTCTAATCACAAGACTACCATGCCTCCTATCTTTCTAGAGTGCTAAAATAGGAGGTGCTCCTATTTGTCTGGAAATAAATCTTAAAATCCATTTGGGTTAGGTGGAATTCTAAACATTTGAAGCCTTCTAGGTTATTAAAACGCCTGTCAATTAAAACCCGCCTGTAATAGTCCTCCTGCAGAATTCTCAACTACCCTTAAATGTCAGAGTTACTGGCATTTCTATTCAGTGTAAAAGTTCTGTAGGTTTTGAAAAAAAGGACATTTGAATTGTTGACGATATTGACTGTTTGCGTTGCAAACGACGAGTTCCAAAACCACACTTTCATCTCAGCTAATTTTCTGGCTCAAGACACTAACGTCTGTTATACAGCAACAAGTACGACGCACAGGCAGGCTGCCAGGGGGAAAGAAGCAGGAGTTGCCCTGCCCAACAGACAAACATGAACGTGCTGGCATTACTCATGTCTAAACTAAACCAAACCACAAGGACTGCCCAATTTTCCAAGGGCAAAGGCCGACCCTCTACCTCGTATAGGAATCTGTGGCAGCTAGCAACATTAAAAAGATGAAAAGTTGATGTAAGATGCTTTCTTCAGCACAGAATATACATGAGTCTTCCATCCAAGTTGGAACACGTCCGCACACTCACCCATCGCCTGGCACAGGATGTCCACGTCTTTCTCCACTTCAGCCAAAATCACGCTCTCGGGCTCAGCCGTAAAATACGGCGGTTCTTTAGAAAGGTGAAAAGAAACAAAAGTAAACAAACAAAGCCACAGCTAAACAAAAAATATGTGTTGATTTAAAGATATTCATCGTATCATCTCTTCAAACACGTTGTATTCAGTACAGCGTGTTACAAACAGACTAACTTGTCTGAGTTTGTCTCTATAGAGGTGCTTTCTTGGGTAGTAAAAGCATCATAAAAAAAAGCCAACAGTTTTTCGCTACGCTGAGTATGAATTCCAAAGAGTCAAGTCAATGTAAGGTAAGATTTAGGGGTTTGCACTGCAAATTAATACTCAGAGCAGGGGCTACTTTTCATTTTATAGGTCTGAATCATGGAACATTTTAATTCTTCGCTCAGAAGGGCCCTCCCGAGAGGTTTATAAAGGTTTATATTTACAACGTAGCATTTTATAGGATAGTTTGCTTCAGTATCTAAACTAAATTCCACCTCGTGAAGACATGAAGCATGTCAAATAAAGTGCCATAGCATGCCAGAGACCCGACATCAGAGGATAAGTGCAGCATAATTAAAAAAAATTCTTCTCAACTGTTTTATTTCTTGAAAGCAAACAGATTTAATGCTTTAATTGAAGTTATAGTAATAATCATAAAAATCCACACTTTATCATTAGGACTAAAGAAAAGATATTAGACGTTTAATTAAAGAAAGACAAGATTCCAGAAACTGTAGAGTATGCTGTCATGTAACTCTTTCTTCTATGCAGCATAAAATTGAAGAGCATCATGTCAAAGTCCCACAGGCATTAAGGTTGCAGTAATTATCATGGTAACTAAAAACTGTCATAGTCTGTTCAATGCAATTATCATCTGAGTACTGTTTTTAGAAGCATTTTATTTGATTATAACTAGAGTGCTATTGTACCATAGACAAACTCACTGGTAAGTTTTAGAAAATATAGGAGAGACAATGGAAGTAGCTTGTGAGAACAATTTAGTTAAATTTTCATTTTAAGGAAAAAAATGTTTCCAAAAAATGTAGTAAGCTACAACAAGATCCAAGGTTATCTGAGCTGACCTTGTCTCAAGTATCTTCACCAACCATGTCTGAAAACAAGACGTGCAGTTTGTATTATTTATAGGACATTATTATTTTCATAAATAAAACCAAAATCACATCATTTTATCCTGAAAAATCTTATTTCTCTTGCTATCACCTGTAGCATAGTACATGTTGCTAGCAGTTCACAGGGATGACATGACACGTCAGCAGGTACACATCAGTAAGCACTGGACTAGAACGCAAAACTCCCTTTTCCCAGCACTCCTTCCCACTAACTACAATAAAATACTTGCTTGAGTGTACAGAACTAGGGTCTCATTTGAGCACCAATGGATATTACAATTCTGTATTCATTCCAAATCAAGTCAATCAATATTAGTCCTCAAAATCCTGTGCAAAGGAGGAGGTGAGGTTGTAAAATAGCCTGGAATACTCATTTACCCAGCAAAACCAATGAAACAAGCTACCTGATTTATTACATTCTAATAATATACACGTGTTAACATTATTGATCCTCACTGCCTAAATATAAAGCTATTAATAAACATGCATAATAAGTTGTGATTTATTGCGTATGATCTCATACGTTAATCTAAACAACAAATTGGAAAGCTGAACATTTAATTGAAATTCACTGATGGCACACTCTTTGACATGTTTGATCAACTAAGTTGCTGAGTCCTCTGCAATTCATCTAAGTCCACATTTAACTCTGAGCATGCTCTTGCTTCTCATGCCGTCCTCCAAGCCTTGCCTGATGTTTACTTGTGCTCCACATTCCAGAATTTCATCTTCTTAATTTCCAGAATTCTGGCCTAGTGTCCATCCTTATTTATGTATCTGTTTGTGGACACACAAGGAAATGTCCATCATCCATCTCTCAAACTAAAATTTGGATCTTTCATTCTATGTCAAGTTAATTTGATTGTGAGGGGAGACAAAGGGGAAAGGTGGCCAAAGTGGTACAGGAGCAAGACAACATCCAGACATTCTCTTCTACCTTTGGGCTTCTTCTGTGGATGTCTCTTCAGTCAGCGAGGTTCAAGTGTATTTTCCAGCTTTTAGGGAGTTCCTCACTGCTCATCTTTCACCCTCGCCTTTATAAGGCACTCTGACCTTAACGGGCCAATTTCTAAACTCGCAACCTTCAGCTACCAGCTCTCAAACATTCTCCTAGATTAGCAACATATTCACACACCAGTGATAAATTTGCAAATTTATCTTCAGCACGGGCCTGTGGTCCAACTGCAAAACACTTAATGTGACCTCAAAGATGCTAGTGATTCCATGACCACTGCTTACGTGCTGCTGTTGCACAGTTTTCTGCAGTGATACTTGGCATATTTATGCAGTCTGCTTTCCCAGTGCCTCTCCCAAAATCCTATCCTACAATCTGTGCTCCTTCCTTTAAATCCCATACAGGCTGCTATGCCACCCTCGAAAAAACTTATTACATTAAGAGATGCTTTCGTGAGCAGGTATCAAGCAACGAATTACCTGACACGGAACTTGAAGTCAGTGACAACTGTCACTTAGCAAACGGGATGTGATGTTAAAAAAGGAAGATTCACATCAGCTTTTTTTGAAAGCAGCAGGGAGAAACAGAAGCAGACATGACAGAAAAAGAGCAGGAGCAGCAGAAAGATGCAATCTAAAGGCCACAGGTAATTCCCAGAGGACTTTCAGGATGTAGGTGTGCCAACAGATGATTTCCTGTCTTCATCAAGCCCAGATCCACCTTTTTCCCTTACACTTAAACCTGCTGAACTCAATTCTCACAGCCATTCCAGCAGCTGGAAGCCCTGCCAAATGCTACAATTGACACAAAGAGGTCAAGAGGCTGAGGCAACAATTGCTCATAGAGGAGTCACATCTTATTCTTGCCTCATAGCCACAGACATAGAAAACCTCTTGGAAGCAAATCTACAGTTTACTGATTGTTAACTACCTGCTTCTGCTGCCTGAAGTTAGAGACAAGCCTGGGTGGAAAAACAAGGCTAATCCATAAGGGAATTCTGGAAGACCTAGAATACCAGATGGACAACAGTGTTGTGGCATCCCAAGTCTAATATACATGGAAAATGAGTCTTGGTGATTTGAGGTACGAGAAAATCACAGTAGTATTGGTGTAGGAATACTCTTAGAGCTTTGAGGGAAATGAAACAGTGATTTTCACACAAGCTCTGCTGCTTTTCCACATGCCTGTGTCTTATGCCAGCAACACGGATGCTCGAAAGGTCCTTTGCAGTAAGGGTCTACACCTTCAACAGAACTCAGGCTGTGGAAGAAACAGAATCATAGAATGGTTTGGGTTGGAAGGGTCCTTAAAGGTCATCTAGTTCCTCTCACCCTGCCATGGGCAGGGACACCTTGCCCTAGCTCTAGTTTGAGGTGACTAGACAACTGAAATCTAGGTTCCTCACTTGAATCAGATGTATCATCTGCACATCAGGTGTGTGCCTGAGAGCCTGCAGACCCAGCATAAATGGCAAGTGAAAAATTCAGGGTATCTCAATTTGGGTGCTATACTCCACCTGGTGAATAACTATCAGAAAGAGGTCATAAAAATGCAGTAATATTTATAGGGGTCAGGTAGCATTCTGAAGGGGCATTCTGGCTGTCTGTATATATGACTCTACTGCATATTTATAGGGCTTGGTTTGAATCACACGGTATGAATTTGAACATTTATCGTTGTAGGCAATAATCATGTGTTGAAATTTAATATGTGTGGTGAAATTACAATGTCTTCCAAACTATATAACGTGCCAGACACAAGCCCCCCGGACACAGTGATTTCTAGGAATGACAGCAGTCTCTTGGTATCAGGTCAAACATTTAAATTTTTTTGAAATTATGGAGTCACAATAGTTAGAATAGGAAAGGACCCATTAGACCCAGTTCACCCCGCCGGCAGTGCAGCGTGCTGTGCAATGAGAGGGGTCACATCTCCCATAACACTGAAAGAAACAGATACTGTATTGTTGGGATATTGTATTGGTGTTTGATCTTAACTAAAAGGTCAAGAACAAGCAAAGGGGGAAAAGAATATTTGAATATAAATGCATGCTTTTAATAATTATTGAGGGTTTGAGGGTTGTTTTTTTTTTTTTTCACTAGAGACATCAGTGAAAAGATAGCCTCCCTGCAAAGCCCCTGGGAGCCTGCAAAATCTGATACAGTTCTAACTTCCCCCATGCAGAGTTACATGGTCACTGATTTTAACATTCAAAAGATAGCAGTCAGCACCCATTACATACCCTTCAAGCTGCATTGGAGATGTGTGACCTAATCCTAGATACATACATGAAAGTCAGAAAGAACACAGAAAGCCCCAGGGGCTCTTCCAAAGCTGAAATTCCTGCATCACTCAGAAATTCAGGCCTGTGTATTTAAGAGGAAAACTGAGCCTTAAACGTGGAAGCCTCTCTCTGGCATTACCATAAACTAATTTATTTGGTGAACAGCCTGTAAAGAAAGGGGAACTGGAAACCTGAGAGCCCTTTGTAGGTACAAAGTCCATATCTCCAGACAGCAGATCAGTCTGTGCGTGCTGAGAAGCCACATTGTACATGCAGGTGTAACAGGTTCCTTGAAGCAGGATTTTTCTTTGCATGAATATCAGGTTAAACCAGAAGGAGATGAAAAGGTACCCTTAGTTTCTTGCTACTACTTCTACTGCAAGCTGCAGTCTGTGTGCTCTAAAACCTTATAGCGGCACAGGGAACACATCTCCTGTTTGCAGAACTGAAAGAAGGGGGAACTTCTCCTGAATGTCAGAGACACCACCAGACTCCCCAGAATTCCCATTACTTCACTGTGGCATAGGTCCTGTGTGCATTTGGGGCCAAGGTGACATGTCTGTGTCCATCTCAAGAACCTCTGAGTCTCATCAATTCAAAAATGGTCAATATTTCTCTGCTTTGAGCCCAAACTGAATTTCAGGCAAGTTCAAAGACATTTTATATTATAGTTTTCCTGAAAACTCTCATCCTTTTCTTACGCACAGTACAAAAACACAGTCATCATGGTCTTTTCTTAAGCACAATACATTAACGCAATCATCATGGAAAAATTCTTTCCTTTGCTTTCAAGACATCATTTGTAGCGTTTCAAACTGTCTAAGCTACAGCCAAGAGAGCTGCTCTTTCCAGAGATCTGAGCACAAGGTATGGAGGTGAATAGCCACAGAGGAAAATAACTTCTGTTCTGGCAGTTGTATATACCTTCAATGCAAATTCATGGACAACAGCAATGCACAAGGTGGCCCTTCTGCATCTCCACACTTGCTCCTGAAGAAATACAGTGATGGAGGAATAGCCCTACAGTTCATCTCAGAGCCCAGCCAGGTGGGCCCTCCATATTAGCATGAGAATTTTTCCGACGTGTTCCCAAATCGCGTGATCCCATGAAGCTGTATTCATACCTGATGAGAACCAGAGTAGCCTTTAAGAGAGAGACAGACCTACCATACTCCCCTATTGCCTTATTTTCAGAAAGAAATCTATCCAGCTATGATGTAAAAATTCCCTCTAGGAAACACCAAGATGAGAATAACATGTTTATTAATGTAGTTGTTCTGGGCACAAAACTGCTCCAAAAAAGAAGGGAAGTCCTCTGCTGTGATTCTGCTTTATTCCATCTTATTCCTTTGGCCAAGCTAACAGGGCTTCAAGACCTCATCATACCAGGGGATTCTAACTGTTTTCCTTCTCAGTTTGTTCAGATTTTACTTTCCGACTGCATCTGATTGAAAGAGCATATGGATTTCACAAATTGGAAGAGTTTCCTTCCTCATTTTCTTAAGCTCCTAAAATTCATAATTTCCCATAGAACAATCACTTAAGAAATTACTATTGCAATTTGTCGCTAACGGAACTTGCAGAACTGAAGCAAAAGAATTTAAGATTAGCTCAGTTTTCAAATTGGTTTTCTCATGAGAAGATTCCTTAAATTACTTAATCTTCAAACTCTTAGTGATAAAACAAATGTGCTCTTATCTAATCTGCAACAAATCTTTCCCAAACTGTTACTCTGCCAACTGAGGAACATGCTACCCTTTAAAAATTTATAACAACTGCAGCTAATAAAACCAGAGTTTGGAACCACCTCAGTTTATCTTTGCTGGAACAATATGAAGATGTCAGAAAGCTCTTTGTCACATTCAGAAGAAAATTGCACTGCAGCACAAGACTAGAGGATTTTCCTCTTGCTTATGCAGTACTACTTTATTACGTATAGAGATTCAGATTTTTCAAATATTGTGATTTCAATTTACAAACTGAGATATACTCTCAGAAATCTTCTGAAAAAAAAATCAGATACTAATGTAGGCCACAAATAATAATTCGAACTGAGTATCTACCTTTGTAACAAGTTCCACTGCCTTCTAATAAAGCTCTTGTCACCATCTCAGCCCACACTCCAGTTATGTGACTTTCCTTAGCTGGGAAAGGCAAAGACTGATATATTTGTAAAAAAGCTTTGATTAACTCAGAATTTGGGATATCTTTGATGCATCTTTTTATCGTTAGCCCTATTCGATCTGTTAACAGTAAAATATTTTTCTCTATTAATCCACAAAAGCTCTCATTACCATACTGTCGATGATCTGTATTTGATTTATTCCAACCATTTTGAAAACAAACCTCTTCTATTAACACAATTTCCTTTTTCTGTTAGTCAAGACCTCTTATTAAGTCCACACTGTGTTATTCTCCCAAGCAGTACAGCTCATTATCAGGTCACTATCAACATGTACACACTACAAATATTTTAGACATGCAAATGGACAAGCATACTTGATTCTCTGTAAGTACTACTCCAATAGATTATGAGGGATGCACCACAAAAAACCTTAGGTTTCAATCTTATCTGCACTTTCCTCTAGAACCTGTCCCTTGACTAATTAAATGACAGCCAGATCCATCCAAGAACTGCAAGATTGAATATAAGTTATGCATTAACTGCTAATCCTTTGATTTGGCTTCCTGTTTAGAATTAGAGATCCATCCCGCAGCTCAAGAAACTCATAAATAAAGAAATCTATCAGGCTTTGCTGACACATTGAGTAAACACCTGCAACTGAAGTGTCTTGTTCCATCAGAAGGAAATAAAAGTAATTGGTAACCAATTTGTTTCTGCTTTCTTTCATCTGCTTGTTCTTATCTACAGGTCTTTTCATAACTTCATTCCCTGACAGCTCCCTAAAACAGGCTAAGAAATAAATAAAACATTTAAAAATAAGAGAGCAGATAAGCTACTAAAGAAAGGCAGCACTGCTAGTTTAATATAATTCCTCAATGATTGTTTCTCAGTTTTATTGTAACTGTATTTAAGAATCTTTTACATTAAGCGAGAGGCTGCTTTAAGTATTGCATTAGGCTGGATCTGGCAGCAGAGCAGCAAAGTTAAACTAGTTACAATAAAATCTTATGAATAAGGAAGAGTTTAAACCAAAACCGTAAATAAGTTAAATCCGTCTCTGCTCCTTAAAGGGAAGGAAAGCTGTGAGGTAATAATTCTAAGAAACAGAGTACAAAGAAAAAGACTGGAACCAAACTTCATCCAGTAGGTAATAAATATAATAAAGACACAGTGCTACAAATGAACCTGGAACAGAGCTTTGTAGAGAGAAGAGCTGTTTTTTTTCTCATTTGGCACCAGCTACTATCAATTGCTCTAGTACAATACAGACCATACAGCAGAGTCTTTAAAATGGTATTTTTCGGAAGGCTAAAAGAGTGTGGAGAATCGCTTGCTGAATTCCCTCTGCAATGCCCTGCTCTGAAATGCATGTGCATGAATTCTGATCAAGGCTGAGACTTGTATCCCTGCCAGAGCAATAACCTCTCCAGGACACCGGCACAGTTATTACTGGGACCATTACATAAAAGCCAGACTTTACACAATCAGCTCTGACTTAAAAACATCTAAATGTCTCTGTTCTAAACCGTCTCTTTTATTCCAAAAGTCCTGAAAACCTCTGCACTGTGTGCAGCGTGCTAATTTACGTTCTCATATCGGGATATGGCATGCACAGTAACCACCATTTCCAAGCGACAGCCTCCTTGCTACAGCAAAACTCCAACACAGAGGTGATGGTGGAACCAGGCCAGTGAAAGGGCACCAATGGCCCTTTAAAAACATTAAGTCCAAAGTTTCTCTTGGAAATGAAGGTCTAGCACGTAGTACTGATTTTAATGGTATTTCCTTCTCCCTTCTGTTCCCTCAGCAATGCCTGTGTGCTCAGGAACGTCCTTGGCCCCCTGACTGGCACTCGCAACAGCCAACGCACACAAGTGCTCCGAAAAGGCTTCTTCCAGAAATACAGGCACTTGACATATTAAAACTAGATGTAAGCAAGCTGGGAGTTAATCAGGATTTAAAGCATCTAAAAGCCAAGATGTGGAAGCTGCCTAATAAGGATTTTACTACTGTATTTCCCCAACTTCTGATTAAATGTATAGTTTCACAGGGGATTCAGAATCACATCAGTGTTTGAAAAAAAAAATAAATCTATTTGATGAATTTATATTCATGGGGAAGAACAGCCGAATTAATTTGAAAGATAACCCTCTTTCACCTCCTTTGTTCTGCTCTCTGAAGAAAGGTTCAAATGTAAGGTCAATGAAATATTAAAATATCAATTTTATTTCCTATTATACCTCAGTCTAGAGCCTGTTTTACTAAAAAACACATTGCCTTGAGAATTACCCATTATAGAAAGGAAGGCTTTCGCTCTTGCTGGTTCCTCTGTGCTGTCTCTCAATTTTGCTTCGCAGAAGTACATCCCCACATCAGCAGAGGTTGGGTTGGTGATAGTGAGTCGTCTCCCAAAACTGCTAATGCCACTCGTTATTTTTACTCCATTTCGCTTCCAGGTCATGCTCAGTCTCTCCAGAGGTCTGCCAAGGTTTTAAAAACCCCCATAAAAATACAAAAATAAAACATATATATTACAAAATGGTCTTGTCTGCAGTTATACATACAATTATAAAACTTCTGTAAGTTTTCCTCTATCCCTGACATTCACTATTACGAAATAAATGCATCTATAACTTCTGCACATCGAGACTACAGACTACTCAAGTGACATTATGCAAGTACAGCTAATTGATACAGCAATAGAACTTAAGTGCAAATAATTTGATTTCTCTAAGCAAAAGGAGTAAGTACTGCCATGGGAATCAGCTGCATGGAAACGTTTTCATTGTAACTCAATTAGCAAAACAATATTAACCATATCAAGAACATCTCTGCCCTCAGAGGGCAAAGGGAATCAGTTGGTCATGTTATCATCTGAGGACCTCAACTATTCCCTTTGACTGGAATTCAATGCTATTCAAGGCCAACTAGATGGAAAGGTAGGAGGAATTCTGTGAAATTATGGTGCATTATGAACAGTTCAGCAATAATCACTGTAAAATAAGAGCGTCTGTAACGCAATATTTCATAGGAGATCCTCCCTAATTTATTTACTAGGAAGCACAGACTGTTCAACAATATCACATTTCATGTCAGTAGGCAATACAGCTGAAATATTATTAACCCTTAACATAACTTTTTCCTTACGGGAACGTCTGCTGATTGAACAACACTATACTTCTCCTCCTTACCATGTGAGTAACAGGTGGGAAAGTAACACTGCCTATGTCCTTTATTTGGCCCGAAAAATCGATTTGTTTAATTCAGTAATGTTGGACAAACAAGATTATTCATAAGGTTACTTTGAAGATCAAGCTACACGCCGCATTCTGCTTCCATCATTAAAATAATCAAAAAATGAAAACAACTTCCTACGTCCCCAGTAAAGGACAGTGCATTAAAATTAGTTGCTTATAACCTGGCTGCTTTTACAATACCTTGCACTGGCCACGCACTCCAGCGAGACGTCGCTGCTCCCTGCTACAACGCTCGTGTTCTGCGGAGGGATCACGATGACGGGAGCCACGGTGTCAGACGGGTCTCTGGCACCTGCACGGGCAGAAAGAAACCTTGTGAGGACTCTGAACGTCTGCCAACAGCGAGGACCGACACGTTCCAGGCAAAGGATCTCGTCAAGAGACACAGCTGCGTATTTCCCTCCTCAACCTCGCCATGGATTTTAATCTCATTAAGGGGAGATCTTCAGCAGGACCATTCTCGATGGCTTTCATTATACTGTACAAACACTCTGTTTCAACATACCCAGCTTGGGATCATCCAAAACACATAACCCACAAGAGCTACTCCCAGATGGAGTGCAGGGGTCGTTCTCAAATAGAGAGCAAATAAATTAAGCATCCTAAAGGTCTTCTATTGTTGAGCACTTTTTTTTTTTCAATCAAACAGTTGCTGACTTACATTTTTAAGATCTTTTCATGTTTTGTTTAATCTCACCACTTCCATACTATTCAAAAGATTCTGCCAATACTCATGTTAGTTCTTTAAAAAGATTTTACACACTGGGGAACAAATATAAAATTAACAAAGCAGCATATCACAGCAACTTCAATCCCTTTTTCTTATCAGGAAAGTAAATAACCCAAATCTGCTACTCTTTTGTGAGGCATCATACTGTAAATAATTTAGCTTATGCAACAGTCAGCAGACACTTAAAAAATGGTAAAAAGGCTGCTTGTAAATTTTCTCTGTATACATTTAGTAAGTGAATTAAAATACCCATGTATTCATAGGTACTTTGCTTCAAGCAACTCATTTGGGAAAGAAAAATTAGCTATTTTTTAGCTTGAATAACAGAGTAATAAAATTTTCTAAAGATACAGAATCCAATAAAGGAATCATAGTGAAAAGTAATGAAAATAAAACTAAACTGACGTAAAAGCAAGCCAGTTCATCAAATGTTTTCTGCAAAGGAGGCTAAGCCATGCCCATTAAGCAGAATGGGAAACTGGCAAATACAAGATATGAACCCTGATATTCTCTTTTAAGATAATCCCATAAAGAATAGAAAATGGTTAGAAGATTCTTTGCTTTTCTTGTACCTGGCATGCCAAAAGTCATTTGACGTTTAACTTCACTTTTTGGATAGACAGAGGTTTTTGGTAACGGAGCTCAGAAAGTCCACAAATTTCTGAATGACAAGATTTTTATCATTTGACATTTTTATAAGTGATAGCAAATAGTGTACTATGGAAGATGAAAGCATGTAGTATAATTTTAAAATATTACAAATGCCACTCGCTTATCTGAATAAATTCAAGCATCCAAGAATAGTACTTAAGGAAGTCGTAAGCACATATTTATTTCTTAGCATAAATATGCTCTGTTGACCTGACATAGCATATATATATATATGCAACTTGCATGGGATCTCAAAAAACAAGCTTTTAGTAGATTTTACTACTGCTCAACAACATTCTTGGAAATATGATGCTATCAGGTAGTAAATCTACTTTCTACGATTTCCATGGTGGTCTTCTAGGTATTCATGGCAGGAATTTTCCAGACAGTAATTGAAAAAATAGAAAACAGGTGGTGATGATCAGATTAGTAGCTTGTTGCTGATGAGAAGAAATAACCTCAGCATTACTGTTCGCCACTACTTCTGTGCAAAACGAGGGTTTACAACAGTAAATGCTAAAAGATCAACAAACAAGTTATTAATTTGGCAATAATAATTTCTCATCTCCATTTGGAAGAGGAAAACCACTTGTTTGACTTATCCGCTCCCCTGAAGAATGGCTCAACCCCACTAAAACCAGCTGAAGAAGAGAAGTCATCTTTGTTGTAACCTCTAGTTCACGACATGCGAATGGCTCTTTGTGCAGTGAGCAGATAAGCACGGGGGAAAAAAAAGCATGTTACTCCACCTGCAATCAGGAAAACTAAGATTTCTTCGATTTTCTTCCTAACCGTAACAAGAACCTAAACAAAGTATGTCCTTATTTTCATTTTGTACCATCCCTGAAACAAATCTATTAAAAGAGGCTGTTGATAAAGATTTTGAGTAGGTGAACTAATACAGATGTGATACAGATGGCTCATCAAAATGGTTAGGGCCTGGATCCCAGGATAGGATCTGCAGCTACAAAGGTCAGCTGCAGATATAACAAGCATACACAGAAAAGAACAACATTTCAAAGTATTATCTAACCAGCACCCAGAGAGCATGCATTTTCCTATTTCATATTCAAAGACAGTTTTAAGTTTCCCTTTGCAGCAGAAAGAAATCAGTTGCCATAATTCACTCTGGCCCCAGTCCTGCCAACTAAAACTTAACAGGGACATTCCCACAGTTCCTTTTGCAGGGGGTAGTTCGCAGCTTTGTTCTGTGGCTGCTTAAAATATAAATGGAGGAACTTAGTTTTACTTCAGAGTAAAACACTCAATAGGGCTGTAACATGGGTAATACGTGTCCACCCCATCCTTTCAGAACTTCATCCTTTTCTAAGAAATCCACAGGTTGCAATATCAGAGTAGCCAGGCTCCTCATCTAGATAGGGAGTAACACTGTGATTTTGTTTTGATGCTGTGACACAGCAAATCAGACTTCTGTCTGGCTGTGGAAGGTAGAGAGCTATTCAAACAATCAGATAATGAAAAACTACCCAGACTTTCCAAGTTTCTTATCCTACCTGTCAATAAAGCCACTCCATCCCTCTCCTACCTCCTAACGCAGTACACTGACATGATTTTACTTGACTGGTGCTATGCTAAAATGCAATGCAGAATGTCATTGTTAGTAAACAGATATTGTCTTTGAAAATCTTTTGTAGAAAACAATTGTTTTTTTTTTTCTCCTCTTCATTGTTCCTTTTTTACTTCATCAGACTTTTTCTTGTCCCAGTTTTCTAGGTCTCTGCTGTTTCCTTCTGGCTTTTCACCACCTCTTCCTTCCCTGCCTCCCCTCTCTCAGGCAGCTTCTCTGCATTCATCACTGGCCCTTTCCCCTCCCTGCCATCCCATGGTCCCTTATAGACGTTTCACATTGTTTGAGAACTGCCCAATTTCCCATTTGTCCTTTATTTAACGACTGAGCTTCAGTTTCTCTGATTCACACTCATTAGTAGGAAATATTTATTAAAGACACTGAAATGGGTGAGCAGTACGAATACATACAAGAACACAGAGTGAGATGAATTTGCTAACAGGGGACCACTCTTCCCACTGTATTCTGTATTTTAAGACAGAAGAGATCTTTCCTTTCAATCTGCTTTCTGAACCCCTCCTCTCTGCTGAGAAAGCAAAGCAACATTAGGGAAAAACACTGATCCCAGAACTATCCAAGGGAGGCCTCGCTACTAGACATAGTAAGTCCGTGGGGAACTCGTAGGAAGCTGCAGAGACAGGGCTGAACAGCACTGAAGAGCACTTAAGGGACGTGCTCTAAATCTGATTCTAGTCCTTAATAAACAACTGGACAGAAGGATTGCCACAGGCAAGAGTCCTAATTCAAACAGAGTTCTCTCCAAAAAAGAGCAGCTCTGCTTTATTTCACATTGTATCTACTTGAGCCACAGCACTCACAGTGTTTCCAATCTTCCCTTTGCTTCTAAACCTTCTTATTAGACACTATCTTAATTATTACTGGTATCTACCGGGGCTCAGTAACTGAAGTGCCTTCAGGACAAGCCCCAACCAGTCTTTGCAGCTTGACTATCACAACCCCAAAGACTCTGACTCACAAGCAGAGTGCGCTTATCCTGGAGCTGGTTCACTGGTTCCCATCCCCAGCTGCTTCCATTTACCACCCAAAATACTGAGGTAGATTGGCACAAGTATTATTTTTCCATATTAGGCTTTTTTAAAAAAGGGGGAAGAGGGAGTAGAGAGAGAAAAAAAATAGAAAAATAGAAGAGAAAAAAAGACAATAAAAAGCGGGAAAAGGAAGGGAAAAAAAGGAAGGGAAAAGGAAGGGAAAAGGAAGGGAAAAAAAGGAAGGGAAAAGGAAGGGAAAAGGAAGGGAAAAGGAAGGGAAAAGGAAGGGAAAAGGAAGGGAAATGGAAGGGAAAAGGAAGGGAAAATGAGGAAGGGAAAAGGAAGGGAAAAAGAGGACAGGAATAGGAAGGGAAATGGAAGGGAAAAGGAAGGGAACAGGAAGGGAAAAGGAAGGGAAAAGGAAGGGAAAAGGAAGGGAAAAGGAAGGGAAAAGGAAGGGAAAAGGAAGGGAAAAGGAAGGGAAAAGGAAGGGAAAAGGAAGGGAAAAGGAAGGGAAAAGGAAGGGAAAAGGAAGGGAAAAGGAAGGGAAAAGGAAGGGAAAAGGAAGGGAAAAGGAAGGGAAAAGGAAGGGAAAAGGAAGGGAAAAGGAAGGGAAAGGAAGGGAAAAGGAAGGGAAAAGGAAGGGAAAAGGAAGGGAAAAGGAAGGGAAAAGGAAGGGAAAAGGAAGGGAAAAGGAAGGGAAAAGGAAGGGAAAAGGAAGGGAAAAGGAAGGGAAAAGGAAGGGAAAAGGAAGGGAAAAGGAAGGGAAAAGGAAGGGAAAAGGAAGGGAAAAGGAAGGGAAAAGGAAGGGAAAAGGAAGGGAAAAGGAAGGGAAAAGGAAGGGAAAAGGAAGGGAAAGGAAGGGAAAAGGAAGGGAAAAGGAAGGGAAAAGGAAGGGAAAAGGAAGGGAAAAGGAAGGGAAAAGGAAGGGAAAGGAAGGGAAAAGGAAGGGAAAAGGAAGGGAAAAGGAAGGGAAAAGGAAGGGAAAAGGAAGGGAAAAGGAAGGGAAAAGGAAGGGAAAAGGAAGGGAAAAGGAAGGGAAAAGGAAGGGAAAAGGAAGGGAAAAGGAAGGGAAAAGGAAGGGAAAAGGAAGGGAAAAGGAAGGGAAAAGGAAGGGAAAAGGAAGGGAAAAGGAAGGGAAAAGGAAGGGAAAAGGAAGGGAAAAGGAAGGGAAAAGGAAGGGAAAAGGAAGGGAAAAGGAAGGGAAAAGGAAGGGAAAAGGAAGGGAAAAGGAAGGAAAAGGAAGGGAAAAGGAAGGGAAAAGGAAGGGAAAAGGAAGGGAAAAGGAAGGGAAAAGGAAGGGAAAAGGAAGGGAAAAGGAAGGGAAAAGGAAGGGAAAAGGAAGGGAAAAGGAAGGGAAAAGGAAGGGAAAAGGAAGGGAAAAGGAAGGGAAAAGGAAGGGAAAAGGAAGGGAAAAGGAAGGGAAAAGGAAGGGAAAAGGAAGGGAAAAGGAAGGGAAAAGGAAGGGAAAAGGAAGGGAAAAGGAAGGGAAAAGGAAGGGAAAAGGAAGGGAAAAGGAAGGGAAAAGGAAGGGAAAAGGAAGGGAAAAGGAAGGGAAAAGGAAGGGAAAAGGTAGGGAAAAGGAAGGGAAAAAGGGAAAACAGGAAAAAAGGGAAAAAAAAGAAAAAAGGAAAAAAGGGAAAAAAAAGAAAAAGAGAAAACAGAATGGAGATGATCTGGGGTCTTTCTGTCCCTCTAAACAAAATCTCCTCTCCAGACTGTGGCATGAAAGAATTTGGCAATTTTGCACAAAGCAGAGATACACCGAGGGAAGAGAGGAAAAAAAAGCGTCACCACCACTTGTACGGTCTATTTGCTTTTATCCCCAGTGGCTGTGTATGACTGCGTAACGCTCATCTCGGATCTCACTGCTCTTCTCCCTTCTGACCAAGAACGAAACCTGTTCCAAGTGGTCTATAAAACTGATTTTTTAATACTGGTGAGCTATAGCATTTTTAATTTGTTATTTAAATGCAATAATTATGCAGACTGCCCTATCACCTCTGAAAAGACAGTGGTTTTTATCTCTCTACATGTATTGCCATGCAAGATACAGGGAATTGAAAACATTACAATTTACAGTTTATAAAGATCCCAGACTTTATCAAAACCACTTGGGTGCTTAATTTTCCCAATGGAGATCACACCTCTCTTAGGCCACATGACTGAAAACACAAAAGGTGCTTTCCTTTTCAGAAATGTATAAACATTAGGTTCTTTCCCAGATTTTACATCATGGCATGCAGTTTATCTATATCTGTTTGCAGTGCAGGCAGAATCTGAAGAGTATTACTTCAACGGATGCTCAACTTCAACAGTGCAAACTAGACTTAATAATAGATGTGAGAAAGTGTTTATCTCTTGAAAAGAAGTAAAAGCTTGAATTAAAACTTGAGAAAAACAACAAGTTTTAGTTTTGAGGCTGGCTTATAGGTCCGAACCCTTTCAAGACACTTAATACAAAGTGACTACGAGCAGGAGGAGGGATGGTTGTCTAAACAACACCCAGATCACTCCTGTTTATTTAGTATGGGGTGGAACCTGGAATGTGATCTTGGCTGCTAGTCCTTCCTACTCTTAGTCTAAGCTACTACTGCAATTACTTCTCAGTGTCCTGTTTTCAGTGAAGAAGGAATCCCACAGGAATCAGTATCCAAAAATGGATTTACTTCTTCATACTATGAAATTTGTCTAAGGGAGAAAAACACTTCATAGAAAAGATCACCAGTATACTACCCTCAACCTAACGGAGAAATTGAATACTTTAACAGAACTTCGAAACCATTTGTTAAGTTATCCTGGGAGAAAAAGATTAGAAAACCTTCACCATAAACTTCCTATAGACTTTCAGACTTGCATAGTATGCAGAAATGCCTTTGCGATTACTATGCAGGATACAGGTTTCATGTTAGAAAATTATGAATATCTATGTTAGAAAAATGCAGAATAGGAGATAAGAGTCCGATATAAATAGCAAAAATATTATGTATAAATAGTTTCACATTGTGGCATCAAGAATGTGCAATCTCTGCCTATGTAACATAGCAGAGAATATATGGAAAGAAGAGAAATTACAATCACACAGCATCTCAAGATTGCTTGGGGGGGTGGGGGTGGGGGTGGGAGACCTTACAAATATAAACTACTTAATGGAATACGTCTAACTTTTTCCAGGTACAGCCTGCAGATGGTTTGGATTATCAACCCATAATGGATTAATGCCCCTTTCCCTTTCCAGAACAAAATACACAACGGGAATGGGATCCTGATCAATAACAGATTAATTTCCTTTCCTCTTTGCAATACAAAACGCACAACAGGAACTGGAGCCTGACCAGCAGAGTAGCAAACGCTGACAACCACCTACAGGCACAAGAGAGAAGCATTATGCAAATAATGAAACAAAAGTGTATTTCTCAATCATAAAACTCTATCCTAAAACATGGCTTGTCTGTTTGTTCCCTGCTTATTAGGGTGATGATTAACAGGTTATACAATGAAAGAGTGTTAAGATGATAAAAGTTACTATTTCGTTTTTTCACTTTTGTTGTGGCAAGGACTGTATTCATTTTCAAGAAAAGGGAAATATGTGATGCTGCTGTGCACTACTGCGCTGCACAGGTCTCTGCTCAGATTTCTAGATGTAAAGAAAAATAACAAACTTCCCTGTGACGATTCTCGGTCACATTTGTTTAGTTTGATGAATAACATACAAATACTCCATCTGGTGTTTTAGAGTCAAACATATGTATTTATAAAATAATTAGCAATCTAATGGTACAGAGTTGGTGTATGAAGAATTATGACTTTTCAGGACGTGAGAATACTTTAAAAATCATAGAATCATAGATGGTTTGGGCTGGAAGGAACCTTAAAGATCATCTAGTTTCAACCCCCCCACCATGGGCAGGGGCACCTTCCCCTGGATCAGCTTGCTCAAAGCCTCATCCAACCTGGCCTTGAACATTTCCAGGGATGGGGCAGCCACAACTTCTCTGGGCAACCTGTGCCAGTGCCTCACCACCCTCAATGTAAAAAATGTCTTCCTTATCTCGAATCTAATTCTCCCCTCTTTCACTTTAAACCCATTGCCCCTTGTCCAGCCACTTACATGCCCTTGTCAAAAGTCCCAGATTTCTTGTCGGCCCCTTTAGGCACTGGAAGGCTGCTATAAGATCACCCCGGAGCCTTCTCTTCTCCAGGCTGAACAACCCCAGCTCTCTCAGCCTGTCTCCATAGCAGAGGTGCTCCAGCCCTTGGATCATCTTCGTGGTCTCCTCTGGATCCCCTCCAGCAGCTCCATGTCCTTCTTGTGTTGGGGGACCCAGAGCTGAACACAGTACTGCAGGTGGGGTCTCATGAGAGCAGAGTAGAGGGACAGAATCCCCTCCCTCAATCTGCTAGCCATGCTTTTTTTACGCAGCCCAGGATCCAGTTGGCTTTCCGGGCTGCCAGTGCACATTTTCGGCTCACGTTGAGCTTCTCATCAACCAACACCTCCAAGTCCTTCTCCTCAGGGCTGCTCTCAATCCATTTTCTACACAGCCTGTATTTGTGTTTGGGATTGCCCCGACCCATGTGCAGGACCTTGCACTTGGCCTTGTTGAACTTCATGAGGTTTGCATCTCCAACATGACTCCTCAAACACGTACATATTAATGTAATTTCTGATCTTGAACCTTTGAGAAACTAGACTGTAGACTCAGTAAATAAGCAACAAGATAAAATCTTAGTTTTGTGGTTCAAACATATAGTGAAAATGGCCCAGTAGTTTGAATCAATCATCAAGTGGATTCTTATATATACGGTCCTCGTCTTGATCCAGACATCACGACACATGAATAAAACACCAGATATGAAAGAAGTTTACAAAACACAATGCAAGCAAAACAAGTGAATGATCCAGATCAGCCATATTTATTGAATCAGTGTACTCTTGTCAATGTGACTAAGCTTTGCCCACATCAGATCAAACACACGATTCATTTCCACTGCAAGTAAAGTAAACAAAACAAAACAAAGGTGGGTAGAAGAACAAAACCCAAACAAAATACAGCAAGTAGATCACAAATTAAATAGCCATTGTATGAGGAGGGATATGGCAAAGAAAAGAAATTACAGAAGATTTAACCAACAACTGTTCAGGAAGCCTTGCATTAATTGACCTTGGCTGAATTGCCCATGTCGTAAAGTAGTGCCTGAAAACCTGCACTGCTTCCTTTCCTGTCCCCTCCTTCCTTTCCTGTCCGCTCCTTCCTTTCCTGTCCGCTCCTTCCGGGCCCCTGTGATACACCGAATGTGCTACAACAGTACTTCTAATGCATTTAACTTTGAAAAATAAAATTACCTAAAGAAATTAACCTACAAAATGTGTGATTTACCCAGTCAAGCTTGCAATTCTGCCAGCAGTTCAAAAGGCACTTAACTTCAGGTACTCGCTGCTCGGTTTGAAGAGAGTGAAGACACTCACGTTCCTAATTTAAGTAGATATATAATATTACAGAAACAGTCTTAAAAGCAGAAAATGGAAAAAACACATTAATTATGCAAAATGCTGGCAAGAAGGTATTTTATGTGCATGGAGCTTTGGAGCAGAGGATGAGAAAGCACCTTCTGGGTCAGCCTAGTGCCCTGTCTCTCTGACATCCCGTTACACAATCCTGTCTGAACATACTGGGGCCTATGGTAAAAATATTGAGGTTCTTTTAATGTCACTTTTCTGGCTGGAAATTTTCCTAGAGCTTTGCTGTTCAACCTGTTAAAAACACTCCTAATTTCCAGCTTAAATGTATTCATGGCCAACGTACCCCATTTGTTCTTCTGCCAAAGCTGTCCTTTAGCTTAAATAGCTGTTTTCTCCCTCTGTGATGTTTATGTCCTAAAGTATTTATAGAAAACAATCACACTCCTTCACAGTCTTAATTTTACTTAGCTCAACAAGCCAAAGTTTTCTGGTCTGACAAGTTTGAAAGGATTCACTCAAACATATACAAACAAAAGAATAGGAGCAAAGGTAAAAAAAAAAAAGCTAGCATCACACTATAAATGTTTCCAAATGTTTAAACAAATAACTGCCACGGTTGTAATAGCTTTTTTTCCCCTTTGTAAGGACTTTCACACAGACAGCAAGAGCTGTTAGTTTTAGCCCTAGGGAAAGATTAATGGAGAACTCAACTCTATCCACAAGATGACTTATACCCTTTTGTGTAGATACTACAGCAAAGAGGAGCTTTATATATTTTCTAAGATAAAATAGAGCCTGAAATACAGGTTGAGAAGCTTCTGAAACCTTTGTAGAGAGTTTTTAGGGTCTGTTCCTGGGCATAATGAGAGACAGGGGTCTAAATGCAGTTGATTTACAAACAGAAAATGTGTTTCTGTAAACAACTGAAATACTGCAGTGCCCAAGACGAGGCACCATGGCTGGGACAATTCATGGTGACAGTCTCTCCAGCTTGGATCTCACCAGTTCTGCTCCATAGACTGGGACAGCGATGGAAGATCTGCCTTCTTTTCCTGATTTTGTCCTTTTTTTTCTCCAGGCCATTAATGCAGGTGACACAGCGACTGCTATTTGGGGGCGAGCCCTCCACAAAACAGACTTGGTCCTCCTCTTTTCTACTGCCTGAGGTCTACAAACCCACTTTGTGTTTTGGGACTAATTTCCAGTGTTGTCCCTTGTAGTTTTAAGGAAATCAAGCCACTGCTTAGTTACACAGCTCCCCGTGATGACTCAGCAGCTAAATTCAAAAGCAGACCAAATTTCTGCTCCAACACTCTGAAATTCCCTTCTCACAACTCCTCGTGCAAAAAGAGCAATTTGGAAGTTTAGACTCTGTCACTGACCTGACCTTCTCCCATGCACAGTCAGGGTTTCTTTCTGCCTAGAAACTTATCATCCAGCACATCATTAGAGCTTTTAACATGAAAAAATATATAGCCTCAAGCTATTCTAGCTAAAGAACACTCAGGTGGCTTTTCAATTCACCAGATAGCTTTAATATCGGCTATATAAGTGGATAGAGTGTGTAATCTTATTCAACAGCAGTTAAAAAGCGGGGAAAAAAAAAATATCCATGGTCTAGCAGTGGAATCCATTAGCCTCAGAGTCATCTTCAAAGCGATGTGAGAGGCAACAGGTCCAGCAGCCCGCAGCAGCCAGCCGGGCCAGCAGCACCTCTGCTGCCAACAGCCAGAACCTGCAGGGTTTTTAAGGGTATAATCCAAAATATGCCCATGTTTAAAAAGATTTTTTTTTTTAAATACGTCATCAGTGGAAATGATTTCTAAGAGGTTGTGGATGCTTACGATGCACTTTATATTTAAAAAAACCCCATGCTTCTCTTATGATGCACTGAACAGGAGCATACTTAGGAAGAGGAAATGGGTCTGAGGGATCTGACAGCGGTTCCATGGATTTCTGCAGCAGACAGAGATGCTTTCTCCTGAGGACAAGGAGGAACTTTTACCATCCTACAGCCCTGGCGTTTCATGTATCTGGATATTAATCACTTACTTTGTTAATAAAGGTATATTAAGTTAATAAACCACACATCAGTAATTGGATTTTAAATAAACTAGAACTGTCAGTTAATTGTAATGTCCAGAAACGCAAAATTCAGTGGTGAGACAAGAGCTGAGAGAAGAAATGAAGGAAAGCTGAGCTGGGGACTTGGCTGCGTTACAGGAATCAGAGAACCGCTGCTATTTCAGGTGCTGCAGTTCTCACCAGCAGATTCTGGTTTACTGTTAAGTAGCAGAAAAGAGAGAGAAATGGGAGACAATAAAATGCTGCCCTCTATTTTCAAATGTATCTTCATACGCAGCTTCATTATTTTTTTTATAAATGCATCTCAATTCCTTACGTTGGCACAAATAAAATCACACAATTGACAATGTAGTTGCTGCTTCTACTAGCAAGTTTAAACACTTTTCTACTTAGAAATGGAAGTGTGGTAACACAAAAAAGAAAAAGAAAAGAGAAAAAAAAAGAAAAAAGACATTCTCAGCTATCCTTCACCAGACTTGAAATAAAGAAAAGCATCTCCAGTGACTTTGGGGAAAGTTGTTTAAGAAACGCCTTCAGGAATTTATTTTATGACAACAATAATTGAAGCACTATTTTCACAGGAAATATTTAAGATTAAATATGTTCTGTAAAGTGTAAAACAAATACGTACAATTGATCATATGTGAGTTTCTAAGATCTATTTCCATGTAGCATGGAAAAAAAATAGCATTTTTAAATGAAGTTGATGTTGTGGTGCAGTACGCTGTAGGAAGACACTTGCAATTTTATACTGTTCACCTGACAAATAGTCCTGATAAAGTGAAAATTAGTACTAAATTTTAGTTAGGCTCCAAGTTTAAATAAGTTGGAGTTTTCTAGCATCAACTTAGATTCAGAAGAATGCTATTAGATACCTGGCAAATACATGAAAATAATCAATATGGGATTTCAGAGGTTTCCTTAGAGCTGGATATCTACTGCACCAGGCTGCTTGTTTAAAAATCATTGATCTTCCCAAAAGATTAGATAGAAGAATTTAAACCTGTCCTCACTGAGAATAAACAAAAGACAAAATTGAAAGCATTCCACAGTTGACTTGTCCTTCATAATGAAAGGAAGGGCTTCAGCATCACAGACATTTGGTGCCATTAAACGTGTACAGGCCACCAAACCTGCCTTCGTTATCGAAAAAAACGTGCACAAGAGACAGTTAAAACCATGCAAGTACATTTTTTGCAGTGACTGGATAAGCAAGGTGTAGATCAAAGCCTTCTCCAGAAAATCCACTCCAAGAGCAAGGATTAAAATTTGCTACATATCAACATCATTTGAATTTTAAAAGAAAAACAAATAACACAACACAACCTCAACCAAATTTAAAAACCTATCCTCAGATCCTGGACTCTACAGGCACAGAACAATTTATGAAGGCTTAAAAGGAGAGTGCTTCTACAGATATTTATAACATTGAACTAAATAGTCAGTTTTGTTCCTTGCTGCTGAACTACTGTTCAAAACGAGATGCACTCACTGAGCAGCATTTTAAGCTCAAGGTCAACTCTTGCTGCATTCTATTTATACATATATGAGAAACATGTTTTGGGATCCAGATTGCTACCTTGCTCCCAAAGGTCTGCTATTTCCAAGTCTTTACATAAAGAGAGCAGATCTGAAAAACAAGAAGATACCCCATAGCCTTCTTCCAACGGCTAACTCAACCAAACATATGGAATGACTTGTCAAAATAATATTTTGAGAAATAGGTTATCAGGGGCCTCAGGTCCACTCCATATGGTCTAAAGTTCTCCATCCCCCTGACCATACCATGCTACTTTTTCCTTTTTCTTCTATACAGGGATACAATCCTTAATAAAAGTAGAGTTGTTCAGGTCACAGAGATTCAGAAGCAAATAAAATTTCATTTATCTATTTAGAGTACTGTAAAATAAAAAAGTGGGCAAAATCACTCACACAGCAGAGCTTAGAATCCAAGTAAATATTTTTCTATCAAAAGAAAGAATTTTTCTTCCTCTTTATAGCACAGATGTTCTTCTAAATAAAGTGAGGCTTTCCCTTTGCAGCCTTTGTGATTATCAATCTTTGATTATTTTATAATATAAGGCTGCCTCAGACCTCAGCAGGGAGAAAAATACACATTGCTGTATTTCCTCTGTAGCAAGAACAAAACAACTGTGAAAGCAAAGAACGTTCCAAAAGAGCAAACAATAACCCAGCTAAAGAAAGTCTACAAACTTACTCATTCAAAAATAATTCCACAGATGGATAAGCATTTAATTTTCTGAAGTGAGAATAAACCAGCGTCTCTCTTCTCTGGAAGATGGAATAGGTTTTTGTGCCTGCCTATTTATACACAGTACATAAATGCATGCCCAGAGAATGCTGCAAGTACTGTAAAAAGAAATCTAAGGAGAAGTTATTACTCAAGGCTCTTTGTTAGTATTTCTGCAGTATGGGTAGTGTCAGCATTGTTAAAAATAAATTGTGAGTTGTACCTTTCTCGGCCCGTACAAATGCTGTTTGCATTAATGTGCTTGTGATTTCCTATCTGCTGTTCCCAGATAAGAGAGGAGTTTAAGAGTGGGATGTCTTTTCGATCTTGCATTGACTTCTTCCCCTCTCCGAAAAGGGCTGGGTCGCTGCTTTCAGCTGCACGGATGGCAAACAGCCTCTCCTGCGGGTGACAAGGACTCACTGCTCTGCTAGCGAAGAACAGAAGCTCATTTCCACAGGGTGCTCTTGTCTCCCAGCTCACCCGAGACTTTGCATTTCCTGCTGCTTCTTATTTGAAATTTCTATCATCATAATATGACACTGGGATGTCACAACAGAATTACAGTTAATAAGGAAAATTAGGGGGAATAAATGAAAGCTAAAATGAGAAAATGGTACAGTAGGAAATGCACCATTGTCTAAGACATGAATTTATATATTGTTGAGACACGAGTGACATCTATTTCATTTTGCTTTAAAAAGAAATAAATTCACCCCTAGGTTTAGAAACATGCTGTCACACTCTCCAAAACGTCCTTGGGTTATCAGTTGGAAATTAACTGGCAATGTATGGTTAGGCAGAACTCAATGACATTGTTTAGATTTAATCAACCCATTTTATTCAGATTTGCCCCCAAAATAACACTTAACAATATTATTCTGCTATTTGGATGGTAATGGGCTGTATTAGTGCAGAACTATCAAACATCAGAGCAACTAGAACAGTAAGAAAGTGTTGCAGGGCTCGCTTGACAACAAACCACTGTCGCTTGCTTTCTCTCAGACACATAGCATCTCCCAAAACTACTTACATGGAATGAAGAAAGAGGAATCGCTTCACTTATACACACACATTAAACACATTTAAACAGGGATTAAAACTATACTAAGCAGCTAAAACCAAACTGGAAGCCAGGACGGGAAGAGCTGGCTGTAGGTAGCACCTGCAACCTTACTTCAGTAGGGGATGGCCATCAGCCTACAACACCGAGCTCGTTTTGCCTTATTCTGCTTTGTAAGTTCTGCTCAGTTTTTTTTGGATTGGGATATCAGTTCTGCAAACTCAGTGCATCCATACCTATCTTCAGAGAAAGAAAATAATAAATTTTCTGGGGTGACCTTATAGCAGCTTTACAGTACCTAAAGGGGGCCTACAGGAAAGCTGGAGAGGGACTTTTTACAAGGGCATGTAGTGACAGGACACGGGGCAATGGCTTTAAACTGAAAGAGGGGAGATTTAGATTAGATATAAGGAAGAAATTTTTCACTCAGAGTGGTGAGGCAGGGGAACAGGTTGCCCAGAGAAGTTGTGGATGCCCCATCCCTGGAAGTGTTCAAGGCCAGGTTGGATGAGGCTTTGAACAACTTGGTGTAGTGGAGGGTTTCCCTGCCCATGGCAGGGGAGTTGGAACTAGATGATCTTTAAGGTCCCTTCCAACCCAAACCATTCTATGATTCTATGATATGAATAAATCACATGCATAACATCAAAAGTCAGTGCTGTCCTCTCTATAGGCTACTGAAAACACCCTATGGAGTGTCCTCTAACTGATCTCTCCTCCCCTCCTTTCTTTCAAGAGTTATTATTAAGAAGAGATTAAGGTGTGCCAGACCATTTGGCTATTCAGGAGCCAAAAGAATTTTACAGCATAGACCAAATTTAACACAATAAAACATGTTTCCTACTGAACCACAGAGTCTCTGAGAAAACTCAGAAATACAAGCAGCTTTTTGAAATAAACCATAATCTCTTCCTCCTACTGCCTCTAAAGCCTGTAACGCCAAACGAAAAAAATAACTGAAAAAAAAACAAAGCCTGGTGATATATAAAAAGAAAAGTACAACTGAAGCATTTTTGACATTTCTCTATCACTCTTAAAAATAGTAATAATCTTGAGCTATTGAAGTTGCTGAAAGAAAATAAAAATCAATGCATTTTCACTTAGTGCTTTTGAAAAAGAAAAGGATTACTTGGTTTTCCAGCAAAATGCTTTAATGCAGCTTTGTAACAGAGCCCACCATAAGTTACAAATAAAGCTCTTCAAACTCAAGCATCTACTGCACCCCAGAACTCAATACTTGGAAGGGAAAACTGGTGAGACCGTGCTTCCCAGTGTAGAGTGGGCAGAGCACTTACTGGTACCAGCACCGTGTCCAGGTGAGATAACCTTCAGTGATCTGGGGCTCTGTAGGCAGCTGCCCCGTGCTCTCGCATGGTATAACCCTAAAGCAGAGACTTCAGACATATCTACTGAGGATTTTATACATTTAATAAAGCAATTATTTCACACAGCATGGAAATTGTCTTGGGTTTATGCATTCATTGCTTACCATTTAGCCTCAATCCAGCAAGAAATGATGCACAAATGGAAGGTGGAGCTTTGTTGTTGATTGTTTTTTAGGGCGTTTTTTTCTTTTTCTGTATTTTAATTTTATTTGTTTATTGCTCATGGTTTTTTTTTTTAAATAACATAAATGGAAAAATGTATAAGCTTCAACTTAAACACATACCCAAAGCACTGGAATTGTGGGCTTTTAAGTGTTTCTTTGCATTTCCCATTTTTTGGAGGGTCACAAATTTTAGGTTTGTAACCATGGGCAGGATAAAAATGACCAGATTTCTGATAGGCATTAAGAACCTTCTGCAGATCATTTTGAACTATTCAAAGCTGTCTTTGAAAGTGGTAAATGGTTGAGCCTTCCCTTAAAACAGGCAGTGTGGACATAAAATTGTATATTTTATAGTGAATCACATGTATCGTTCATAATAATTAATAGCATAGCCAATGTAAAAGACAAGAAAAAATAACATCTTGCAAGGAAATCTGTGTCTTATCTCATATAAGAGAATAGAGTCACCGAAAATGCTTTAAAACAAATGTTTTTAAACGCCAACAACTTTTCTGTTGTTTCTGATTTCTCTCTATGCATAAAAATGCATAAAATGTAAAACCAGCAAAGAGGAAAGTGGAACATTTAAAAAAGCTGATTTAATTCTGCACAAAACCTTTACTCCTACCATTAAAAAGTACAATTTATTACCACTGGAAAGCATAAGAAGTAGAAAGTGCTCTTGAAAAATAATAACTGCTTCTACCAGCACACCAGAGACCTCTACAGAAGATGTAGGAACCATTATCTCCACTTTACGTGTGGTGAAAATGAGGCAAGGACAAACATTACTGAAACAAGGCTACAGCAGGTAAAAATCTGACTGTTTACTACGACCCTTTTAACATTTTAGGCTATACTCAGATAGAGGATGGAAAAGTTTTTTTTTTCTTTCCAGTCTCCAACTGGAAGAAGACGACACTATACAACATCCATGGGGATATTGCAAGCTCTGAAGCCTTCTCTCCTTCTCACACTCCCTTTGCAGGTCAGTCCTCAGTTGAAAGATTTGGTAATGTGGTATGACAATCTAAATTAAATTCTACTGCAAACTTTCAGTCAACGCTGGACAGTTATTCACAGCATCTCTGGGCAACGGCAGACAGGACAGGGGGAAAAAGACAGTGTATTCTCCCAGGTTTCATCACAGGCAATGCCAGTGTGAGGATAAACCAGGCAATTTGCATTTCTCAGAGTTATTGTTTCAAGCTGCCTGCAGACTCTGGCACATGTCATCACACCAATTTAACTGAGCCGTAGCTATTACAAGCATTACAAGTGAGTCTAAACCCTAGATCAGAGCGTATGTTAAGGCCATTCAAACAGCAGGTTACATTCTAGGGTTTAAAAATCTGTTTTCCTGCTCCTCAACCTCTACAGTAATTTTCTGCCACATTTTCCTTTTGTACTTTTTCAACGAGATCAAATGTATATATTCAACATATTTAAAAATAAAAAAGCCTAATGAAAAACAGTCTGAAACATTGCAGCACACGGATTCAGTCGGTGCGTGGTTCTGCTGCTAGTGAGCACTGGGACCCACTGCCCGCCCCGAGACCCAGCCAGCGAGGGAGCCCGGGGCAGGAGGCACTGCTGCTCTCAAGGCTCTGAACTGAGTCCGTCAGGATGCAAACCAGCAGCATCTCTTTGCCTTCCCAATTTTCCTATGAACAAAGACGCAGTTGGTGCCAAATGCTCAAATCAACTCCTGCCTGCTACCTACTTTCATGGAGCAGTTGAAGGAGCATCATCCCACAGCTGGAACACGGGCCAGTGATGCCAAAAGGCTAGCATTGGGGCCCGGAGTCCACCAGCAGGCTCTGCAGCCTTTTCCTCCCTCCTGGATGTCACTGCCTGTGGTCAAGGTCAGCTCTGATATGGTGCAGCTGTATAACCTTGGATCAGGCTGCTGGGAAAATAGCTAACTTGTGAGAGCTGCGTGAGAAAGAGCTGGGAGAAACCTCATCCAGGGCCTCCATCCATTGACAGAGGAGCTGCTTTTAAACTCAGGACCTTGGTCCTTGCCTGAGCTATGCTGTAGGTCTGTGTGCTCCCAGCCTTGTACCTTGCTGACCTGACCTCCTGGCTTTAGCTTGGACCTGCCTTGTCACTATGAATTTGTCTGGTGATGACTGGATGATTGGACATATCTCTTCTTCAGACAGTGTAGGACTGTAGCAGCCTTCCGGTACCTAAAGGAGCCTATAAGAAACATGGAGAGAGACTTTTTGCAAGGGTGTGTAGTGACAGGACAAGGGGCGATGGCTGTAAATTGAAAGAGGGGAGATTTCAATCAGATTAGAGGAAGACATTTTTTTACAATGAGGGCAGTGAAACACTGGAACAGGTTGCCCAGAGAAGTTGTGGATGCCCCATCCCTGGAAGTGTTCAAGGCCAGGTTGGATGAGGCTTTGAGGAACCTGATCTAGGGGAAAGTGTCCCTGCCCATGGCAGGGGGGTTGGAACTAGGTGATCTTAAGGTCCCTTCCAACCCAAACCATTCTGTGATTCTATGATGACTGGGTCCCTTTTCAGGGATCTTGCTGCTGCCTTACTGTCACCCTCAGCTCCTGCCTCTCTTGCAGACCAGCATACCCTTACTGCTGCCTGACAGCCACCACTCAAACAGCACGCTCAGGATTTGAGACTTTCACATGGTAGCAAGGCAGGCTGATGTATTTCTTAAGATCTGAGACCCCCATTAACTTATTGCTTGGATGTAGCCCTATCTATAACCACTTGGATTAGAAGCTCAAAGAACCCCTAAGTACAGATGATGAATGGAAATACACCAGCATCAAACAAACACATAAAATAAGGACTAGTTACCTGATCCCTGCAAAAGCCTAAGTCTGACCCTTGATAGCCACCGGCAAGCGATGTTGTCTCCACTAAAAAGGAAATGATCAGACTCAAAATTGTTAACTTTAAATTTATTTCCAGCCTATGTCCATCATTATGATAAGTGATAGATGACAAACAAAAAGGGTTAAATGAGATGCTGGGTAAACTGCTGGTGCTTTGCTTATCTTTCGAGTGTATCGCTGCCAACAGCTGGAAGAGCACACTGGATATAACAGACTTGGTGGACGTGGATTGTGGCGCATCTCTGGTGAACCACATGTACTAGTGACACTAGATGCTTTGAAGATAATTTATATTAGGGAAGTCTCCTGGGTAGGAATTCAATTTTTTTATTTGCACATAAAATGGCTTCTGAAGACATAACTTAGGATGAGTTTGTTTCCCCCTAATCACTTGATTACCACAACCAAAAGTTGGAACTGGGACAAGAGTACTTAGAGAGCTTAAACGACAGATGTCATCCCATTTCTGAGAGGACGTTAAGGGATATTCGAGAAGGGATATGACTTTCTCTTTAGAAAGAATGAAAAATAAATTGAATTTTCTCTCTGTAACCTTTATGAATCACAGTTTCCCATGTGTCTGTGGTGATAGATTCCTGTATTTCCCAGAGGAAAATACAATTTTCCTTGAGGAAGGAGAAGCAAAAGAGAAGATGAATCGAAGTGTTTCAATTCTTTCAGTTCTTTCAAGGATCACTTTCTAAGGAAGCAACTTGATGAATTCATCCATATGGTTGCTCTTTCCACAGGTCTTTTACCTACAGATGCATCTGTAGGGTGAGATCAAGTTCCCTGGGCTACTCAAAAGAAAAGGGATACGTTAGTAATTAGCATATTACTCTTTGATGACATATCTTTGAAGACTTGATTCAGCAATACATCAAAAAACTGTTCCTTCTAATGGAGGAATATTAACACGACTTTGATCTAGATGTTCTCCAGCCCTCTCCGGACATTCTTCTGGTCCACTGAGTTATCCCTCTGCTCAGAGGTCACTCTGAGCTGTCTCTCTGAACGCATACATGTGTACATCTGTATACATTTGGGCAGCTTTAGGTGGGGTTTTTTTTCCACTTGATCAAGACCTAAGAAAATGAGAGAGTACGCAATACCTGAATGCTGGGGATGCATAGAACAAGCTGCCCAAGTTTCATAAAAACTCCTCCCCTTCACGAATACTCCTGGTTTGGGGGCAAAAGTCTTTAAAAAAAGACATGTTATTAACTTAGTCACTTTTATAGTGAAGGCTTAAAATCCTCAACCCTTCTCATAACATTACAGGAAAGGCATCCAAGGATGAAAGGGCACGTTCAACAAAGCACAAATATACGTTACCATTATTGATGATCAGCTTCAGGTTAAACCTGTCTGCCTTGAGACTGGAGATTAATAGTGATAGCTTCTTTTAATGACTGGAGAAATGCCACAGTGCCTGCCAATAACAACTTGAGCAATGAACAGGTTGCTACAGAATGTATGTTTATGCACCACTGACTGCAATCTCTATACAGAAAATTTAATAGACCCTTTTTTCCCTCTCAGCAAGCTTATGTGGTTGGGGATTTAGAACTGCATTATTCCTTATGACCTGACTTATTTATCATGTCAATCATAGTAATGATGTGTCAAAATTATCACAATTTTGAAGCTTTCCCTTTATTATCATTTTGAGAGTGTTCTTTCTCAGCATTATAAGTGCATATGACAGAAGAGACATCAGAGGCATAGATTTCATGCATGGCTCTAACAAAACCACAGGGTTAAATAGATACTTCTAGAGCCAAAGCACCCATGGAATAACTTCTTCCATTTTTCTAATTCAGTTCTTGTAATAGTAGCTAGACACCACAGCTTGAACTGCAATTAAGAAGAAGAGGATGGGGAATAAAACTGCACAGAGTCAATTGCCAAAGGTCAAATTAAGATGCTGGAATTTGCAGGTCCTGACCCATCTAACAGCATGCAGTTGCCCTTCTGATACCACCAGTCAGATTTAAAATTACAACTTTAGCAATTAGTAAGACTGAAGAAGTAGACAAGCAGGTTACTTATGGTGGAGATTGTCCTTCCTTGTCTATACAAAAGCTTTGACAAGGTCTCCAGTTAGGGAAAGGAAAATAATGCAGATGGAGGGATTGAGCCGTTGCTGAAACAGAAGGCTCAGACAAGTGTGCAGGCAAGGTCACGGCCAGGCTGGTCAAGGGGACTGTTGCAGCAGCTCAGGTGCAGCATTCCTCAAGAGCAGGTTTCTGAGCAAAATACTGGACTGCACCAGGTTATTGACTCAGAGAAATTAAAGGATGAGAATAGTTAACAACAGGAGTTCTGGTGAGAAGTACAACATATATCTTTTGGTTCCATTTTTCTAAAGCCTGAGGTCTGAAAGAGATGGAAGCTTCTCTGAAAGGGTTCTGGACAGCATTCTAAATTTAATGTACCATAAATTTCTCTCAGTCACAGAAGATTAATTCACCATTTTATTCCGTAGGCTAGCAAGAACGCGGGAAGCAGGTAGTGCGTGCTGTCCTGGAGGAGAGAGGCGGCAAAGCCCAGTTCCCTCTGGGGCTTGTAACTGTGGCTGAAACCATTTTTAAATGTAGTTACAGTCAAAGAGAGTTTTAACAAGTTTGAGTGCACACCTAGCATTGTTACATCCTGAAATATGGATTGTCTAACTGGTAGCCTGTGTCGCAGCATAATTTTTGCTACAATAGCTGTCTGAAGTGATACTCAAACCAAGCCTAACTCTAGACAGGTTGGAAAATACCTGTCAAGTACAGTTCCAGCAGCATCACCAATGAAGCCTGTTTCAAGTGTCCACCTATGGATCAGCAAAAATATGTAGCTTAATAAAGACTAATAAAAACAGAATTGGCTTGTTCTCTGGAAAGTCTGATGGAGCTGCAGAACATTTGCTGCTGAATTACAAGGGTGAGCATGTCTCAAGGGACTCTAGAATCAACAAAAAAAAGAAATGGTGTGACCTCTCCATCAGGTAGAGTTAAGATGGACAGGTCCACAAAATGAACTGACAATGGCCAGCAAGAATTGCTTAGTTAGGAGATGTAAAGCTGCAGGAGCCATTGCTCATTGGAAGCAGATTTAAGTTAAGCATATAACCTAATTGTCATTTCAAAACAATTAAAAGCAAGCAACTCCTAAGCAAGATCTCAAGAAAAGAAGCTAAGATTCAGGTTAAAATAAAATGAAGATTTGTTGCAATTTAATATGATTACAGTATTTGCCAGTACTTTGGGGTGCTTCCTTCGGAAAGTGAGTTACAGTGCAAAGGCATTCTTGTATTGCAGGTTCACTGGACTTTTAAGCCTCAAAAAAAAAAAATCCCTCCTCATCACAGGGAAACCCATGTCCTTAGGACACTACTTAGAATATTTGTGACTGTAACCCTCCAAAGATAGCTAATGCAGACCTGACCACCAACTCACCCACCACATCTCAGACCATGCACTGTCAAAACGTTTTAAAGCAGTGGTTATTTTAGGTCTAGGACAGGAAAGGAAATCTTGCAACTACATTTCCAATTCCCAATTAAAAGACAGATTTTCAAACCTGCATCTACAGAATTATATTCATTCTCATGTGCAGACACACACCCCTGTGCAGAAGTCAAGATTTGCTCTTTGTCTCTATACTGGTTTAGGACTACACTACTAAATGTAGGCATAATGGGTCAGATCTTCAGCCAGAATAATTTGGTACTGACCCATTTAAATTCAGGAGACAAAGTAATTCACTTTACCTTACGATTTTGATGTATGGCTATATCTGTGTACATATATATATATATATATATATCTATATATATCTCGGTTGGAGTTTTCAGGCTAAAAGTCACAAGCGTCTGCTTCACGGTGAGAAGAGTCCCCAAGGGGAAAGCTGGTGCAGACCCACAAGACTACCCTGCTGCAGAAAGGGTCACCTTTGGAAGGTGACAGCAGAATCATTAAGCCAGGACATGAGACCATAAGTTTTATCTTAAGGTATAACCCGACTTGCAATAAAGGTTCATGGGTTACAGGAAATAAAAATGAAGTCAAAACAGAGCTCAAAGGGATTAGACCCTGCCAACAGCAGTTACCTCTTCTCCTATGGCCAAAAGAGTTGAGAATCACTGTTACAGTTATGTAAACTATATGTATAAAATCAATATACGTTATAAAACTACATTTTGGGGTTCATATTATACCATAATTTTGCGGTTAAGAAAATATCAGCTGGCTGAAAAATGCAGAAATACATTTTAACCTGCTCAGTGACAACACACTCCCTCTTTTCTTTTGGAGACGTTCACTAATTTGACAAGAAGCTTGAATATTTGTAAGGTAGTAACTGTAACTGTGATAGCATTAAGATCAATTTCATTACTGGTGCCATGATTACCTTTCATTCATCCCCTGAGACAGCCTTCTAAAGCAGAAGTGTTTGCAAAACAAGTTCTATTATCGTACATATGTGCTTTTTTGGTCAGAAAGAGTAGCTGGAGAGTTAACTTCTAACAGACCTCAATCTTCTTTTAAAATTGATTTTGTAAATGAAAACTGTAGTCTCGCTGTTTCGATACCTTAATTGAGAACTGATAAAGTTGAAACGTATATCTAAATCTACTTAAATAAAAGGTAAAATCTAATACTTTCCTACATTGGAGGGTCCTCAAACGTTTCTCTGGTGTCTCTTGTTCTGTTCCTAAGACACATTCCCCAAGTTAATCACTCAAAGACCTGAAGTACTGGTGGTGTTGCACTCCAACATAGGATACCTCAGCGAAATATAATGACCTGTTATATGCAGAAGGTCAGATCAGATTACTACATACTTTCACATAACTTCAGATTTAAGAAATCTGTCATCAAAAGAAACACTTCAATATCTATGGAAACAACTCTACAATATCCTCACCATTTAGCACTACAGCTAGACTGAACATGAGAAAACAAGTGGCAGTGAGGGTGTCAAATCTAATCTCTCGAATTCTCAGCCCAGCCCAAGCCCAAGGCACACTCTGGAACAGCATGGGGAACGCTCCTGAATGCCCGCGTTGTGCCTGCAGGTACATCACACCAAAGGAAAGTCTGTTCTCTTTGCTCTGCCCATGTAGTGCTAGTAATGGCAAATAAGCTGTGTCGTACTTCTCAGGAATTTCCAGATAAAATATCCTCACCATTATGAGCTCAGTGGACAACAAAAGTGGGAAAGTATTTTGTGAGATGAAAATAAGACATGTATAAATTCACAAAACCGAGGAAAGCTTGACATCTTCCTTAACATCATATTGAGGCTGAAGTGAGTTTCATGGTGGTTTAAACAATATAAAACCACTTTAAAAAAATGATAACATCATTTTGAGTGACTTAAATCTACAAAAGTGAAGAAATTAGCCAATCCGATTGTACGGATCATTTCTCAACGTTCCAATTAGCTTTTAATTACCCAACAGACTGTAATAGCTGCTTTGGAGCTATTACACTCCATCGTGTCAATTTGGCTGCCACAAATGCACAGCACAAAGTCCTCAAGCTAAAATCATTATGAAATTATTGTTGAAAAAGATTGTTGGGCATGTGCAATAGTAGCTTTGAACTTCTATGTTTTACAATTTCTCTTTTTTATAAACAGCTAGAGCAATTAGATGCTGTTCTGGAGCTGTTCAAAACCTTTCAGTTTTGAGATCCAAAGCATTTCTTGAGTTATAGAACTGCAAAATTCAGTTAAATTGGCCAAGTTCTGTTTGCAGTCTGTCATAGCCTCATATTTCCTCTTATTTTCTGTATACAATATATTCAAGTCATATTTTTTACATAATGTCCGTCAGTTAAAACCACCAGATAATATTTTAGAAAGTAAATGTGAGAATCTTTGGAAAAAATCAGGTCTTCTCTAGAAGCTAAAACAATACCAAAAAACAGATGCAAGTATAGATGAACAAATTCAAAGCATTAAGCAGCACACCTAGCCTTTCCGGAGACCCTAGATTAAAAAGGAGGAAAGAAAAGATTAGGAACGTGAGAATGCGAAGATAAATGAAGTTTCGTGTAAATCACAAGTATAAAATAACAAGGAAATCATATTGGTGGATTTGCAGAAAATGAGCAATTAAATGGTTTATGTATTTGAAAGAAAGCAAGCTGTATATAGGTGAGACATTTTCCTCAGTTGTGCCTCCTCAAATCATGGAAATTCCAGCTCAAAGGAAAGAATAAACTCAAACTGGAATGGAGGCTTGTCAAGAACACAGACCAGGACTTCACGAAACAACAGTTGACCAAACAAATGAAACAGACTATCATTGTCCCAAAGATCTTGCAGTGCAAGCATGAGACGTAAGTCCCCCTCCCAAAGATGATATAGCCAAAAAAGAAAGAGAGAAGGAAACTATTCAACTTTACTTGACAGCACATTAACTGGCTGGATCATACTCAAAGGTTCTTGTAGGCATCCCAACACAGAAGAACACTCCCAGAAGGTGTTTTGTAGTACTAATGAGGCAGATTCACAGGATTTAGTTTTTTTTTTCTTGATATAAGTCAGGAGCAGCATAAGAATTAGCACAGGTGAGATTCTGAAAACAGACCAAGAAGATCACGTGCTGGCAAACGGCTGACAGGAGCTGATCTCTCCTTGCTGCCTCCAAGATGGGAAAGGTCATAAACCACCTCAGAAGTGGGGGAGAGGGGAAAAAAACATGAGACACAAAACATGAGTGTAAACATCAAAGCAACAGCCAAGAGCAGCTTTCTGAAGTTTTTAGATCAAAAAAAAATATAAAAGAAAAGGCACTGCAGTAATTGAAACATGAGTTGTTAAGGGCTTCGACGAGAGTTTTAGATTTACTGGAAAGGCTGCATCATCACAGGGCTATTAAAAGTAAGCCAAATTTGTAAATAATAGATACAAATATAAATATGAAGGATCTAGAAAGATGACAAAGTAATTTCTAGGCAACGACATCCTTTGGGACAAGCAGCATATTTACATTCTCTGGGGAACTGGAAAAGAATGAGAGGAAGAGGTGTGGCAGGACCTGCAAGAACTGCTATGGCAAGATAAATCTGAGTTTTCAAAAGCGGTTGACAAATAGTTGATAAATATCAAAGAGATTAAGAGGAAGGGCAAAAGATACCCCGAGTAGAAAGCTGAAATAGGAATAAGGCAGGAGCTCTCTGAAAGAGTGATTAGACTGATAAGAAATCAAGCAAGGATGGTGTCAATGAAGCAGAAGTGGTCAAGATTTTGAGGAAGATATATCCTAAAGCATCAAAAGAGATTACCACTGCTTTTGTTATTTGAACTGATGTTAAGGACCAATACCAAAAACCAAAACATCAGGTTAAATGAGCCTCTGTACTACCAACCTTTACATAAAACTAATAAAATTAAATATCTTGGATGAACTGTGTACTTAAAATACCAAGTGGTTTAAAAAATTCCACTTTATTATTTCAGCATTTGGTTATTCAGAGAACCCAGAGCAGTATAAAAGGTTTAGAGGAGAAAGGTGCAGAAAGCAAGTCCTTGGAAAGGGCTGAAACATAGGACCTCCATTTTGAAAGGGATGCAAAAACAGCTAGCGAACACAGCATCGAAGGTGAAACACGATTGGGGTGACCGAGAGAAACTTACTGAAATACTTTCGTTACACAATATAGACATTAATGCTGTGAGAGACTTAAAGCATCAAAAATTTTCATTCCTATAGCCTTATATTTAATGATGCTGACTTTGTACCACGCACATAACATCCCACTACTAGCAAAGCCAACAGACAACGCTTTGTAGGCAGACAACAATTGGGTCTCTGTAACTGTGCTTGAAAAACAATTTTTTTATAGGGGGTGGCTATGAAAACGCTTTTGTTGGGGAGTGAAGTAACAACAAAGTATGATAGTCTATTTTTGTTCTGTCTTTAAAACGTAAGAAAAACTAATCCTGCAATTCTGCACATTGGTTTGCTGAACACAAAGTACTGCGCGCTCCACCGAAATCTGCTGATGCAGCGCAGTGCCAAAAGCCAGGCACAGCGCGCGTGGCATTTCCTACGACACAAAAAGAAACAGTTCTTCCCCTGCTACTTTCAGGGAAAATTAACAGCGTTCTTGGACAGCTTTTCAACTGTCCAAATCATCAATTTCTACCAGTCTCCTCTCCTCACTTTCAAAGAAAATTTTACCTCCCAGGTCATGTAGTACAACACACAATTTGGGATGTACATCTGAGAGGTATCTATAGCCCGAGAAGAACAAGCCTTAACTCCTACCTGCTATTAGCAAGTACGTGTGAGGAAATAAGAAAAAATAAAAATTACATCTCAGAATACAAGAATCATCAGCATTTTGATTATCAAGCACGAAAAGGTGCACAGCTCAATACAATGGACAAAATACACACAGCGAGACAGCCAAACTCATTATGCTGAATAGAGATGTGTTTTGAGCAACAAATACAACATGCAATGCTTTTCTAAGCCTCTGCACACTTTAGGTGGAAGTTAATTTCAAAAGGTCACTGTCAACATCGAAAAACATGTCCTTGCTCAAAAAAGGCTCTCTAATGTTTAGCTTTCGTCATTTAAGATACAGGCTGTGCAGACCGTTTTGGCAGTTAAACCACCACTTTTTTCTTTCTTTCTTTCATGGAAGTAGAAAACCATTCACTTCTCTCACCATTGTTTACGGCCCAGTGTCTGTCACCTGATGCTCTCAGACTGCCAGTATACTGGTGTGTGTATATGTGATTTCTCCCTGAGGTGCTCAGAGGAGAGAGTCTTACACATTTTTACTCTCAGTGCCAAGCTGAAGCCACAACTTTGAACTGATGTACCCTGGGAGGAAAGAGAATCTGCTTCTCACTCTCGCGACCGACTCAGGTCACTCTTTCAACCCGTTAAGTTTGGGGGTTTGGCTAGCAGTGATAAATGCCTAACATTTCTTTTCTAGATTAATAATTCTACAAATATCCTAGCATTATCTTCTTTATTTTGACTTTAACAAAAGAAATAATTGATTGATTTTTGTGTTCGTATACTAGTTTGGTACATACGTTAGAATAGCAATCAGAAAGACAAAAAAGGCCCTAGTTCAACTCTTGAAAGTATTGTGAAGTTATATTAAATATTTGGATGACAGCCTAAAGAACATCTTTCAGAACTTCTGATCTAAATAAACCCTTTTAATACTAATGGCACAGGCATAATGAATCATACCAGTGTCTTACTTCACTGACCTGTAGAAAACCCAACAGAACTACAGCACAAGTACACTGAGACATTCAGATTTTTTTCAGAATAAGTACTGAATCTATACCCTGGATGATATGTTGGGATTCAGGAAGCACAATCCAAGACTGAATAGAAAATGGCACCGCACGCTATAATTTTAATTGTATTTTCCACAAGATTACTTGTCTAGCACTAATGTTATTGAGTACATATTATGCAGCTAGTTAAAAGTCCACATGAAAGCTCAGTGAGATGCAGAATCCTTTTTCGTTTCACCCCTTAAACTATTTTGCAATTTGTTATTAAGCAGATCTCTAAAAATATATTACAAAAGTACTGGTACTGTACAGAACAGAAGGTAAAATGTTTCCTATATAACCTCGTAGCAATATTAGGGCAATTCTGGATTACAAGTGATACACAAACCACACAATAAATAATGCACATAATTTTAGATTAGTGCTGCTGACAGTATTTAACTTTAGATCAAACTCTTGCAGCAGTGCTAACATCAATATAACTGACTGCAACCCTTTTGCTTAATTGCCATCTATAGAAGAATCTAATTAGACCAAGAAATATTAAAATAGTTTTAATGGTTAACATAAAGCTTCATGAAACAATCACCGCTGGTTCAAGGACGCAATCAATAGCCTTTAGTTTGAAAAATACTGTGGTTACAATTATAACTAGACTGGCGTTCAATCCATCCTCTCTCCTTTTTTCATAAAAATCAGTATCTTGAAGAATGTTCCTATGGCACTACATGCACTGTAATTTTTCACTCTTTCTCTAAATCTCAGAAAATGTGCTGTAGATGGCCCCAGGAGCAAACACAGCAAAGATGAGTAAAACTCGAAAAGGAGCTGTCTGGTTTAATCTATGAATGTTCACAGCAAGGGCTTCGTGTAGAAATTTGTAATCAGGGTTTCCACAAATGATGGTGGCAAGGTTTCATTGGAACTGGTGTTCTTGTCATCTGCAGAGCCTGTCACAGCAACCTGCAAGCATTTGCTGCTTGTCTGATTCGAGAATCCCCAAGCATTATGTTTCTCCCCAGTGCCCAAACACACACTACATCTTTCTCTTTAGAAACCACCCCGGCTTAATAGCCACACGTTTGTTACACTCTGAAGGGAGAGATGCAACATATACTCAAACAAGCTGCAGTAGTTTCAAAATGCCAACCAAAAACCTACCAAATTAAATCTGTCCAGGATACAAGCTGGCGTGTCAATTAGGAGCAAACTCTTTGCATCGGTGATGGGTAGACGAGGGACCAGGGGAACGCCTGGGAAGGAACACCCGCTGTCAGAGCATCTAACAAAGATGACTTCACTCGAGGAAAACAAATTGCATAGATACTATGGGTCTAAACACATTTGTAGAACAAAAATACCTTGGAAGTAGGAAAACAAGAGCTATCCTCCAGCTACCCCTTTCTCTCTAATCTTTTATCTAACTTGTATACAATTACTTCAGTAGCTAGCTTTACTAGGAACGGGGTGGAATTTTCATGGAAATTTCAGGTAGTCCAGGATGCTTTGGCATATCTGCTGAGTGGCAGCGACTCATACAAAAAGAAAAGAAACTGTGACCTACACTTATCCATGGGCATCTAACAGAATCACATCCCGATGCTGATTCTCATCAATAGTACTAGAGAAGGAATATTCGCACAGCTTCAAAGGTCACCTTTTCCTGCAATTGCCAAACCTCAAACAGCAGCTAGTTCAAAACATCTATCAAATGAAAAAGTAACTCAAACAAGGAGAATCATGTTAAACTGGTACAAGAAAGAGGAGAAATCAGTTCCTTGCTGTCCTCCTCACATCAACCCAACCCTTCAGGAGTTTTCAGTCTAGTTTTCAGTGATGTTTTCCCAACTTTTATTCTTTCCATTCTCATATGTGCCTGGTGCATAGCCCGTATATGAACAACATGTTCAGAAGCATCATCTCTTAAAGCACCTCTTACAGACACATGAAAAAAGCATACTCACCACAAGGGCTGTTTGCATATTTTTATCTAGAGCATCATCTCACTAAGGTAACTCTTCTCACTGTTATGTTTATGAGAGGTTTCACAGATTGAACTAGCATAATTAGTACCAAGAAATTATCATCACCCTAAACGTGAGGGATTCTCAACAATGACAGGGAACCAACATGACCGAGGGACCCACAGCCCTCATGGTGTGCACTGTGTCAGACCACTTAGCCCCACCGGTACCAACACTGGAGCAAGAAGGAGTGCAAGCAGCATATCTCTTCCCTTTGCCTGGCAAAGAGCTACAGCAGAGAATCATCATTCTGTGTAGATCAGTGGATCCTAGAGGAGAACCAGGAGAGAAAAGGAATTATGCTGGATTATGAGATTTGGCTGAAACCTCCACAGGATGCTCTCAGCTTCCACAGCGAGATCTGACCAGTTGAGATCAACAACCAAAAGACACAGAGCAACCTCTTGCTCAAAAGGTTTAATATGAACACTGCTGTCACATGATGCATTGTAACTTCATTATCATGACATATTAAAATGGGCCATTTATCTGCATAATTTGGAGCCCGAATGGTAGTCATTGCCTGCTCAACATTTACCAAAAACAATTAAAAAAATGCTTGCAAGCCTTCACAAATCAAAATGCAAACACTTCAGTAGCACGTAGGAATTGTTCTTCCCCAATAATTTACTCATATTTTGCAATTTTAACTTTGGGTAATGTGTGTAGGGAGAATGGGAGGGTGGAAGATAGGTTTTATATCAACAATTCCCATTAAAATTGATGGGAATTGCACCCATAAAAACTCGGGTCACGGATGCTTTTCTTTACTCATTAGGTAATTTCCAGCATTTTATTCTTCTGGTTTATGTTCTCTGCCCTTTAATATCCAATGTAGTGTTTAGATTCTGCCAAAAAGCTTGTGTGCTAGCTGACTCTTGCAAGTAAATAGCACTGTGATGAACTTCGAAATATCTATTCTCCCATAATTGGTTGGTACCAGTCGATGCAGTCCAGCAACAGAAAAAAATGAGGAAATCACATTGCAAAAAATTAGCTGATTCAAATGCTTCTTGAAAATACAGATATTCTACTACACATTCTCATTACCAGCAAAATACTAAGGAAAGAATATGATTCTATGTCATTAAAAATAGCTGTCCCCAGCTTGAAAACTAAGGGACTACGATCTGCACGTACACCATTGCTTTCCGGTAAGGGGAAATAACGCAAGATCTCTTTTTCCTTCGCCCTCTCTAGCATCAAGATAAGTTGTTCCTGATCTTGTGGACAGCATGTTGGATATGGTATTCGCAGGTCACTTCAACACTCATAATAAAATATTTTGTCTACAATGAAATCTGTGAACACCATTGACTTTTCACTTCATTTATGTATTTATTTTTAAAGAATTTGATGTTCTGATTAACCGTTTCTGCAAGAATGCCTAGTGCACTGTGTCACACACCAGGGATGACTGAAAGGAAGAAAGGGACTATTCCTTCCAAAATACTGCACGTTTTTCAAGATGTGAACACAAAAAAATCAAGGTAATATATGTGCAGATTTCACTGATCTTCAAGGATCAGTATATCCGGTCTTCAAGTATATTACTCACATCAAGTCACAATCACTGCTGATAATCATCCTTCAACAGACCACGTGGATCAATTTTGACCTGTTAAGTGCTTCTGCTTTACTTTATTATACCGCTGTCCCCTAAAGATGATAGATACTGAGTTATTTTAATAGAAATTATTTGACACAGCTCTTAAAAATTCTAGAAAATAATTATCCTTGTGTTGTATGGAGGAGTCAATTTTGTTAAGTGAGAAGAGTGTGGACTGGGAATTACAAAATGTGGTTTCTAACCTTGTTTCTGTCCCCAAGTCTAAGTGATCTTAGGCTAATCACTTTTATCTTTCTGTGTATCAGTTTCCTCATTTTGATATCAGAATTAATGACATGCACCTTTGTAAAGACTTTTGAGGAATACTGATGAAAAGCATTAGATATGAATCAGGTCTTATTATTAATAATACTAAATTGCTTTGGGATCCTTGGATGATAAGTGCTGTTTAAATTAAAGAAAATTAGTACTGTAATTGCTTCATCTTTCAGATCTACCCCAGTTTTACTTACACACTGACAGGTAAATTGAACTCAAATTACTTCATAGCAGGTACACAAAGTCAGAATTGCAAAAAAGATTAAACCCCTTACATTATTATTGTTGTAGCTTCTGAGGCTTTAGAGCATCTACTTTGAACTGTTGAAGATCTCACATGGCAAACATCCAAATTTTGTGCTGCTGTTAGGATATTCCGTATTAACAGAATCTTCTCCACAAATGCTGAAATCCCCAAATTCCATCAATAGTCAAACTTCAAACCTCCCATTTATGCAATGTTTTATCAAAGTCATTACAATTGTGATGAAACCGTTATTGTTTTGAAATGATATCCTGAACAAAAAAGTCATTATCAAGTAGTTTCACTGAGTGAGTGGAGAACAGAGCCATAGTCTATTAATGTATTGCCATTGATTTATTCACTAATGTGCCCCATATTTTCATCTGCAAAAGCCTTTGTAAAATCCACAGTGTCTATTAGTGCAATTATCCAACAAACTACTCTGCAGGGCACAGCTCATTATGGTTCTTTTTTTGCTTTCAGTGCTGAATGCTGCCAATAACATCCGGGCTACAGGAAAGCAGACGTGTGTGATGACAATAAGAAAACAAGCACAGCGTTGGCTTCGCTCTGCTCTGAATGGGAGCTTCACCCCCGTCTTCATCACAAGCTGCAGAGAAAACAACTGTAAACTAATATTATCTTCTCAGCGGTATCCAGTGTAGAAGAGGCAACAGGCACAAACCGAAATAAAAGAAATCCTGTTTAAGCGTAAGAAAATTAGTATTATTCATTTTTTTACTGAAAGAGTGATCTACTATTGGAAAAGATTGCCCAGAGAGGCTGAGGACTCTCTATCCTTGGAGACGTTCAAAACCCAACTGGATACGGACCTGATCAACCTGCTGTAAATGACCTGCTTTAGCAGGGGCTGGACTCCAGAGGAGCCTCCCAGCCTCATCCATCCTATGATTCCATGATTATTAATTCCAATCAGATCACCAGGTTGTTGATGTGTGACCTATATTCACTACTGGAAATCAATGAGAGAGTTGGAAACACTTAGAAACCTGACTGGTTATAAGAATACATCCCCTTATAAAACACCGCAGGGAAAACTTCATTTTTCCTGTTTACCCATTCTCCCCAAGTGAAGTAAAGCACAAACATAGCTCTCTTTAGCCATCCAAATTCCAGTAAGACTGTGACGACAGACTTAACTACTCATCAGTTAGCATCAGAAATTATCAGACCAAGCGCAGAGTGCTGTATCGCTCATGCAGTTTAATACGGCCAGAACGAAACAAAAAATTTTATTTCAGAAATAGGTGTTTTCCTCAAAATTATGCAGCCAGCGACTACCTTACTACAGTGTTCCCTTCCAAGAACATTATTTCTTCATTATAACCCAGATTCCAGGCTGAAAATGAGAAGAGGAAACCTCACCGGTTGCCTGAGTCTCTATTAATTATTGAGGAATCCCTGCCTGCCCCAGTGCCATGTTCAGACAGCTTGTCTTCGTGCTTTCCAGAAGCAAGGAGAACTCCATGGGAAAACAGTAACATCTTTTTGTTTTGTTTAATAACATAACAAATCAATTAGATTAGCAATGATGGCCTTGGCCCCTGGCACTTCTGAGGAACTTCTGGGGAATTAACAAGCGACCGGCATTTATGGCCTAAAGCAAAACTCCTCCAGGAGGCAGGTATCCAAACAAGAAGCCTAATTTTCAGTAGTATTTGCTTCTCAATGGGAAAGAAAGTGAGAATAACTAAGCAGTGAAATTTGGATAAAAGAAACTTTTTTTCCCCCTGCATCAAACAAAAATAAAGCCCCTTTTTGTCACTTATCAAAAATGTGACACCAGATTAAGCTGTCATTTCTTCTCAGTGTAACTTCTACATTTCAATGGAAACTATTTTGGAGTTCAGGACTTTGTACATTTTTTTATAGTTTGAGGTGCTGCTACAAAAAAAAAAAAAACCAAAACACAACAGAAAAAACAAATAAAGCTAGCATGCTGTTTGGGGCTTGAACTATATGCCCTGTACAAGATCTTCAGTATTGCTAACAACCATTTCATTTCCCAAAACGAATTTAAAAAAACCCATGCATATGTGGAAGAAAGAATAATGATTTCCAATATCTAGTTTCCCATATAGAATGATATGGACAATGAGAAGTACATTATTTAAAAAACCAAAAGGGCTGTGTTCCAGCCATAGTCAGACACTATAAATATTTCAGCCACTTTTATAATTGGGTTCATTTAAAATACTATCTACTCCCAAAACATTGCATTCAAAATGTATTGTGCAGAATAACTACCATTTGTTTTGGTCACATCAAATAGCACTTAAAAAACCATCACTCAACCATCAGAGTTGGTTTGTGGGGTTTTTTTGGCTGTGACGCTGTAAAACACCATCTTCTCTCCAAGACAAAAAAACCAAAGATGTTGTAGAGCATATAATTTATCTTGCCCCTGGATAAATGACTGCTATGAAACAACCCAAAAACTTCCACCATGGAGATAAAATGATACACGTTATTGTAAGAAAATCTAAGTTCCTTGCCAGCACCTTCTCTAAACCTAATGGTTAAATCCCAAATAGTGTTGAATAATGATTTTCTTCATCGTCCTAACGAAGAGTCAAATCATGCAATATTATAAATCTAAGATTTCGGGAAAGAAGTGATTTGTCACCTGTATGTTGAAAGTTTGTGCTTTAAAGACCAGATTAAGTATCTCAGCAACCGCTAAGCTAACCGGGCTGCCCGGGTACTGCCAACGGGCACAACTCAAGCAACAGCACTGAACATGACAGAACTGCGGAGTAAAAAGCCTTTTCCTTTGAATTCTTGGCTTTTCATGGATTAGTTGAACATCTTAACAGATTTTATCCTTTAGTACGTGTTTGGGTTTTTAAGTTGCATTTAATACTTTTCTGTAAGAAGTTAGCAATGAGGGAGACCAGCGAGCATCTGTATGAAAAAGCATCCAGCCGCTTTTCTTTTTGTTTGAGTTTGTTTGTTTGGGGTTTTTCTAAACTCTCATTGACTTCAAAGAGGAGGCTTCATGGTTTGGATGCTGTGGATTGCAACATAACAAAAAACAAAGTCGAAAGTTAGCAATTCCTAACAGATGCTTCTGGAAGAATGGGTTTGTTTGCAGAAGGCAAAAGTGTTAATATCCTCTGCACATTTCTTAACTTTAAGATGTTATCAACCATGAATGTGAGAAGCAAGAACACAGAATAATCTCCTAGGATTAACTGAAATGTTGGCTATAGGGACAAAACTAAGAATTCCATAACACTTTTTTCTCCAAACACAAATACAGCTGCTATGTTTTCTCATGAGATGAGCACACTATTAACATCAACTTTTGTACAAGTGTCAGCTCTGCCTTTTTAGCACTTTCAGACTTCAGTCTCAGTGACTGACATATCTTTCACTTTCATCTCTAATCTTGAAAGCATTGCAGAATTAAGGTAAATGTGATGGTAAGCAGCATTATTTACAGGGTCGGCTTTTAAGGTGTTCAGAATATCAGCTTTCAAAAAGCAGCTAAAAAGCCTTTTCACCTTAGTTCAGAAACAGCAAAAAAATTACTTTTGAAGGTTTTTTTTTTTAAGAACTAAAATTGTGGCAGATTGAAGTCACACTAGAGAACATATTCTGGGTCCAGTAGCATCTCCCCAGTTTGTACGTCTGTCCGGCACGTCAAGACCTAAGGAGAGCAGGCATACATTTTCACCGTTACTTGTTAAATTCCTTCTGCCCTCCTGTTCACCCGCTGATCCCCAAAAAGAGCCTTTCTGTTGCTACTGTACAAGCCCTGGCTCACCAGTGGCACTCTCTCTCTCTCTCTCTCTCCCCATCAGCATTTTCTAAAATAGTCTTTGTCTGCCGTGGCCATCCTGCTGCCCTAACCAGCCGTTAAAAAGTCATCAAAATGGGCCAATATTACTCCGACCAAGAAACATTCTTCCACCAGGAACAAGAAATCATACACATATCGCCAGCCCCAAAGTACGCAAGGAAATTACGTTCATTAAAAATCTTTTCATAATGACATCCTTACTATCAAAAGGCTCAGAGATGATTGACCTTGGCGTCCAGGATTAAGCCAGCATTATTTTTCTTGATTACCAGCAGCAGAAGAGTGGGGAAATTATAAAGCCATTGAGAGGATTAATACAGCCCTGATCTCTCTCTCCTGACTCTTTATCTCGACCGATTAAAGTTCTCTAGGAAAAAAAAAAAGTCATGTAGCATACGCCTGCTGCCATGGAGAGATACCGTATCAGCTCCATACATCAGCTCCCCATGACAGCCAGGGCAAAGGTTAATTATGCATCCTGTATGTAGTTTTAATCACCTTAATCAGATCACTGCTCTGCTCCATCTCAGGCTGTAACTTTCTAAAAGCAAGAGAAGCACTTCAAGCATAGCAGCGCTGGTTTTGCGCAAGGGGAGGGGGAGGAAGAGGAGGAAACATGCTACATTAACCACAAACAAACACGACGGTGCAAAATCTATTGACCAAACAAGATGACCAAGGCCAATCACTGGTGTGAACAGAGGCAGAATGGCACAGAGCGGTCAAACAGAGGACGTCGGGTCCTTTTCCAGCCTCGAGATGGACCCAGATAGCTTTCTGAGGCTGGAACAAAGCATGTTCTCGACACACAGTCTTCATGCTTCTCTCCACTTTTGTCTCCACCTTTGTTGGGGAAGTTTCCTGGCTGCTACATGAGAAGCACCTGTGCCTCATCAAGACAGGTGCTGAGTCACGTTGATTGGCTGGAGATCACGTGACCCATGGAGGCTTAAAGGTGGGGCACTCCCAAGAGGGAGTGGGGCATTTCCCTCCTGGAGTTTGGAGTGGCAGGAGCCCCCTAGAGAGTGAGAGTTGGAGCTCTGTTGGACTAAGATAGCAGTGAGTTTAGAAGAGCCTTCTGATTGTGGAATACGTTGTGGTCGCAACAGCCGTTTGGTTGCGACCCATTGGAAGAAGACACAGGCAGTCCACGACACACCTTCAGAGTTTTTCTCTAGCAAAGGCAAAGAAAAACAAGTGGAATAATTGCACAGTAACAGGAAAAGGTGCGTTAAAAGGGATGGAACTAACTGGTTGGAAATCACAGGAGTCGTCGCTCTCCACTCTGACACAGGAACAAAGGACCACTCCTTTAAAACTTGTGCTGTGATTATTATAAGCTCTATTCAGTGTTTCATGATAACATCTTGGGCAGATAAATGTCTCATTTATGGGCGTTTGGTTTGAGAAGAAAGAGTTGAATAGGACTCTTGTTTTTTAAATTAAGAGATATTGGCCCTCAGGACGAAGGGAGGAAGTGTTATCCTTGGAATGAAGTGGGAGAGAGGAGTCTCCCTTTGTTTCCTTCGGAGCATACAGAGACATTGTTATATCCCATTTAAATATTTCCATAATGAGTGGCACGAGGAGAGCGTTCAGGTGTCTCAGCAGCAGCCAATATTTATTGCAACATAAAAAATGTCAAACATGAACAGGTTCTAACTTCTAACAACATGATCACTAAGCCAAACTTCTCATTACAAGGCGCTCTCACATCATCAGACACCATTTTAATACAAGGCCACATTGTGCCTGCCAAATATCTTTTTCAGGGTACTTTACTTTTAGATCAGAAAGCAGAACACCGAGAATATCATTTGGCCCCAAATAAGCTCCCTTTTCAAAACATCCAAAATACTTGACAATTCTTGTGGACTCAAAGATTCTGCAGTGGTTTATTGAGCAAGGAGAATCCTTAAAATTAATTTATTTCCCTTTACTTCATAGCAGCCCATCAATTCTTCTCTATATAATGCTTTGGGTATGCCTGGCTATTAACAGGGGACTTTAAAGTGTGTAAAGATAATTTATTAATTTTATTTTTAAATCCAGCCATCTGGAGCTATGAACACATTTAGCAAGTTACATAAGACGACCAATATCTAACAAAAATCCTTCCATGCCTGCCCAGAGGAGAACCCATCATCCAATAAACCAACTCATCCTTATCCTAAGGCTGACATATTCTGTTGGTCTCAGATTTTCCCAGGTGATTTTGCTGGATGAAAAAGCTTCCATTAGAATCCCTTTTATTTCTTTACATCAAGGACCTATACATTTTACCTTGAAAAATACCTGGGTATGATCCAACAAGCAAACAACCAACAACAAAAATCACAAGTTTAGGGGGTCAGAAAACAGGAAGGAAAATACACCAGAGAAGTTTTCCTATGCCTATTTCTAAAGACAGTTCCAGATCTCTGACCTCACATCTTCATAGAAATATCTAGCTCTGGACATGGTCTCTTTAGAACTACATTTTCCTGTGCACAGATGGAGAGTGAAGCAGTTACTGAGCAGCCAGATACCAAAGGTAGCATCAGAAAACCATGGCTTCTCACTGTCTTACCAAGCTTGCAAATGGCTGCAAAGAGGAGTAGAGAGCCTTTAGCAGCACCTATTTTTCTATGGAAGAAGTTGTCCCAGTTATGAGGTGGGAAGTTCTGGTCAGTTTTAGAAAAAAGAGTTCTTCATCACCTGTATATTTCTGAAGCCAAAAACCTCAAACCAACTGGATGTGAAAGACTTCTAAATTAATTTTCGGACATCCGTTGATAAACAAACATTTGATTTCCAATGAAAAACTGTACGATGAGACCACTGGTCATGTCCCATATATGTGGAGTTTATCTCCAGAATCTGGGGGAGGCTGACAGAAAAATCACAGGATAATTTCAGGGTTCTGTCAAACTGGAGTTAATAAGGGCAGGGTCAATTCCAAATGTCACCATCTCTATGCAAGAAGCACTATTGCAGTTCTCAGATAAAAACATTCCCAGCTCAAAGATTTTGCAAGTTGGATATTATGAGACTATCAACAAAAATCACTTAGAGCTTAGCAAGTAATGAAACACCTTTCAAAAGCAACTTCAGAAGAGGGGAGGTTAATAGCAGGGAAAACAACTTTGCTTCTTGGGAAGATGCTGTTTCAATAAGTAAAACAAATGCAAAACAAACCAAACCCTACTGCACAGAGAATGACCTTTAAGTGAGCCTAACCTTCGTTCAGTGTAAAGGGAAATTAAGTCTGCGGTCCTGATGCAGACAGAGTCAAGAGCGACCTTGTGCTGGCAGCAAGAATTTTTTCAATCGCTGTTTTTCTTCTGACCTTTTGCATCTAGTATGAGAGAGAGGAGAGAGAAGGGAGACCATCTGGATTTCCTGTAGACAAGATGTCTGTTAACATACACCATGACCCCAGCTAGTAAATAAAGAAACCTTGTGATGGTCATGGTAGGCAGAAAGCTGTACTCCTAATATTGTGTCACCAGTGAGGCAGTAACTCTGTATATACTCCCCGTTCTCAATAATCCACTCATTGTCTCCAGGGAAATCAGATTTAATATTGTTTGCCCTTTGGTTACTAGAGGAGCAGACTGACTGCAGACTGTCCTTTTTCCCAAATCACTACAAAAGCAGCCTTTCTAAGCTTCTTTCTCTAAGAACTTGTTCTATCATGTCTTGGATGTGACATTTGTCCAAAACACCGTCCGTCCATCAACACAGGAGAGGAAATTAGCCCTGGCAGAAGAGAAGACCCCTACCCTCCCACCAGTTCGATTGCCTATTGCAATTTACACTCTCTTTCTTGAATATATGTGTTCTAGACATTTCCTGATCTCACGCAAATGTCTTCTCCCTCCACACTCCAGTCTGTGTGAAACACCACTGTGGCCAATCTGCTCAAATAGATCCTTTCCATGAATAGTTTTCAGAATCCTATGAAAGCTATAGCTATGAAAAAAGAGGAAGTTTGGCAATATTGCAAAGATAGTTATGATCACTAAGAATTCCAAGTCAACAACCCAAAGAAACACACAACAGATACATCCCTACAGAAATCGATTTTTTTTTTTTTAAATAAGACTCCTCAGGCCACTGTATTCAGACATCATCAGTATAATTACCTTTATGATAATGACATAACCCATTTATTTCTTGGAAAATCAAATATATTTATTAAATATGCATAAATTACAATACTGTTAAACTCCAATTTACGTGATAATGTGTAAATAGAGAGATGGTTTGGCCTTTATACTAGCGTTTCTAGCAGATAGGATGTAATTTATATTTGCACTTTTAGTTTATTTCACAACAACATAACTTAAGTTTCAAATATCCTAAGCCATTAATTGAGTACCACCAACACTATAAAATCAGCCTTCTGTAAAGTAAGCAGCCTTACCTCTTGCTGCTTAAATAAAGTTCACTTTTCGTAAGGGGACAGTTTAATCTCATTTGACTGAAAATTTTGTTCAACAGTATTTAATAAACCCAGTACTACCAAGAGACACATATGCTATGTAGAAATGATACCATTTATAGGAGGAAGTATATGGCACATTTTTCAAAATCAGTGATTGGTGACAGGCTTGTTTACTGCTCGTTAATAAATATAGAGGTATCACTCCTGCTAGATACTACCAAGGTTTCTTGTTACTTTTACTTCCAATTACTGTAATTGACCTATAACTCATCCGAATTCTGGGCATTTATTCTGAACTTTGCACAGAACGCAGCAACAATCCTTCAGCACGGCAGCTTAATCCATCAGGATTAACATTCTGGCTAAATATTCAAACAGAAATTACACTAGCGTTGTAAGCTGGGGTTTAGGAGAGGTTTGATGCAATTTGTGGATTCTGATCAGATTTGGGACGATATAAAAGGGTAAGTAAAGGTCTGTCCCCAAATCTGTATTTATCTCTCTGCTAAGCTGAAATAAAAATCCTACCAAACAGAAAAGTCTGGTTGAGAAAGAATTATGTAATAAGTTGGTATATTTCTATAGGCTATTCTCAATTTCAGTCAAGCAAAATACCAATAAATACACGGTAATTCCACTTGATAGCAGGAAACACCACCACAAGGTAATCAGACTGTGAAGTTTGAACATGCAGAGATGCTTTTCCTCCCTGCTTTTCCTAGAAAGGCTGTCATCGCATGGGAACTTTAAACATTAATTCCTGGCTTATCGAAATTGCGTGATTTTTTGTAATCACTAGATATAAGCACCCAATATATGCTTGGACAAGCTACTGGCAGATGAGTCTCGGCCTTGAAAATCCAAACTCGTTTTAAGGCACAGGTGAGGAAAAAATACTCCAGAACTAGGTCTGTGCACAGCACACTACCCAGCTGGTCCAGCAACAGCCCCCAAAGCTCGATATACAGCACTCATGACAGTTGTTGACTACAAGCCTCTTCCAAAACTGTCCCAGCAAACATCCACATTGCCCCTGCAAACCCCTGGCAATTTAGTAGCTGTCTCAAAATTGTTTTTCAAAGCAGATTTCTTCTTTTTACTTAGCAATGGAATAAACACAAACTCTTCTAATTCAGTAATCAGGACAGATAATTACATCTCTTAATTGTTTTCTTTTTCCAGCTTAGGTTCATGTTGATGGGAGGATGGTAAAATTAGTCCACCAGCCATCTGAAGTTTGTCACTTGCTGATTAAAGCCTTAATTGATTCAGAATGCTTTACAAATCAATCTCTGAATTACTTCAGGATCACGGTGGCATACTGTAAAAAAGAATTCACACACACACGCTCCCCTCTTTGTGAATGAGAATCACATTCCTATAAATCCTTAACTGCATAAACAACTTGGTTATGTTGTTTTCAAATTCACTGTATGGTAAAATCAGAAGAAAATGGCAAAATAAGAATTACAATAGTAACCTGCTGTGCCTTACAGAGGACTCTTATTCCTTCCTAAGCTTACTCTGTAATTTCTGAATGGATTGCATGTGATAATATTCTTAAAATAAAATAAATAAAAAACCATAATTGTCCCCGTCTTCTGCAAAGCTCATAAAACTGATCTACAACCTGATGGAAGAAATGCATTCAAAGCCATATGTGCTTCTGTGATTCAGTGCACTCCCTCCCTCAATCAGGATCTGCACTTTTATTTTTTATAAAAATTTTATACTTTTTATACTACTTATCATGCAGTTTTGGTGAGCTTTGCAGGTTTCCAGAGACTGCTACCCAGGATTCCTTTCTGAAACATGGATTTTACAGTTCCTGTGGTGATCAAGGATGAAACGGAGAGATAGCTTGCCTTGTTCTTAAGGCCTCATCAAAGGAACAAACTGTGGCTCTAAAGACGAGCCCCCTCCTTCACATGGCTGGATTTGCAGAGGACAGAGTAGGAACAAGACGACTTTGATGCCAACCTCTCCTCCTCTTGAATTGATTGTTTCAATTCAGCTCACTTTCACCTCATTCTAACCGCAAGCCCACTACAGTTAAGGATGTGAGACCACTTAAAACACACCACTGTCCCTTAAAAAAGGAAAAGGGGGGGCTTCTGTCATAGATTCAAAACGCTGTCAGATTTCACAAAGTGTCCTTCTTTACAGCACACACACAGTCTGTAATAAAAAAAAAAAGGGGGGGTGGGGGGGGGGGCGGAATACAGTTAATAGTTATGTCTGAAGAACATAATAGGATGCTAAACGAGCTAAACTGCAGAGCCATTTGATTACAGGCCGGTGCTTTCCAGAGACCATTTCTTCTGGAGTCAGAAGGGTCACCAGCGCAGCCAGGTTTGTTGGTTTGCTGTTTGCACTCACTTACTAAACTTTCTATAAATCTAATAGCTTATGCTGTACTGTGAAGGTTTAAATTTACTTCTGAAAATTCTTATTAAAAGATTTAATTGACAAACTTTATATCACGCATATTACTTAGGTAAATCATATTCGTTCTGATGAATTTTTTAAAATACCACATGGTTAAGGATGAGCATTCATGACAAATGCAATATCTTCAGCATTAACACACAGGGATTTCGTACTTCCCATCCCACTGGTATACAGTGTCATGAAGCATGTGTAAATATTGTATTAAGTTACTAAGAAGTCATCAAAGTTGCTTGTGATGTATGAAGTGAAACTGAATCAAACTACCAGATCCACACAAAACTAAAACAGGGTGATTGACTCGTTAAAATCCAGTCTTTAAAAGATTGCAATAAAGTCCTGTCAGCTGACTTCATAAACTTCTACTTTAAATACACAGCCTCCTTTTCCAGAAAATAGCTTCATTTCTTTAACAGCAGTGAAATATAGTTCTGAAAAATAAGTTGCCTTAAAGAAACAGTGCTTGCAAAGGCTTGCAGAAACACAGTTTGGTCATTATTCACAGTAAATTATAACTTGTACGTTTTAAGTTTCACAACTCATAAATATTTTGACAAAATTAAAAACATCTCCTCTGGTACGTGCAGTGGAAGAATGAATCAGGAAAACCACTATCTACTGCATCTGCTGGCCATAAACTCCAGATAAACAGAGTTATTTCATCTCTCCCGTTGTGAGCACACGGTACAGCGTCTCACCACTGCCACACTAATTAGAGGACTGTCCCTTCTTTCGTTACAAGCACCTTTTGAAAGCATTTGTAACAATCTTGTAAAAAAAGATTTATCTGTGAATTTTTAAAAGGTACGCTGCTTCTTTCTTCCATCTTTAAAAAAAAAGCCCTCACAATTATCCAGCTGACTCTTTCTGTAGCTCTAGTAATAGCACAGGATCAGCGCCACTACGCAGCAAAAAGTGTAACCACCCCCAGACTTGGTTTTATTTACTTTCAAAATAAATTCCGCCATTACACTCCAGATAGGAATTCAGCAGTCACTCATCAAGTCCAAGAGGGCCTGCCAGATTCCATAACGTTTCTCCTCATTAGCCTATGAAGTGCAAATCACCCTCTTCATCAATGCACAGATCAGATCTGTCAGCCACAGCTTCATCAAAGGCAGTCTTCCTCTCCCAATCACATCGAACGCAAGTCTGTGTTTGGCTGCCACGGCCAACAGTACGAGTTTCCAGAGGATTCCAGGCCCTCTAAGTTGCAACACGCCGTATCAATCATAAAAAAAAGTAATTGATACCCTTTCCAAACAAGCAAAGTGGCAGCTAATAATCCAAATTCTACTAAGACACTTTTGATTTTAAGCAGCCTGCCACGCTTACTGTGCTTATATTTTGTACAAGACACTTCTTGAAGAGTTAAAATTACACATTGTCTTGAGGATGGAAAAACATATGGTCCATATTCTAATTCATTGCTTCTTTCGATAGAAAAAAATATTTTTTTTTCTTTTTTAATTCCTCATAAATTCTTGGGTAAAAACACACCTGCTGTATTGACTAGCAATGAACCAATAATAAATGTTCGAGTATTTTTTTAGAACTTCGCTTTTTAAAAACACTTACATGGTACAAATGTTTTTGTCAAGGATGCTCTAGACCAGTTCCTAAGCCAATATGGTTAGAAATAAGTGTTTTTGAAGTGGAATAACAGAATTCTCTATCAAATTTACCAAGGGCATATCTATAAGTGAAAAAATATTAATTGGATGAAGAACCAATAGCAACGAAACCACTAATGTAACAACGACCAGAAGTTCAGGTAAGGAGGAATACTGTCTGAAGGGGAAAAAGCTCCTCAAATTATTGTAAAAGTTACTCCTGTCATACCAAAGGTAATAAACAATAATTGCAAATACATATATATACACACATCTTCATAATAAGTCTCTCATGGTGTTTAACAGTTTAAGAGCAGATCAGATAGGTCAGCGTGAAGCCTGAGATCAATACAATAATAATATGTTGAGCTATAAGCAACCATAAAACCTCTTCTATTTCAAATCATGAAATTAGTCCAAAAGTGATGAGTCTATAATCACAATACGCACAAGGAAAACAATCCTCAGGCTGTAAGTTCACAATCTATTTAGACATATGATAAAGTTCTCTGTGCTTGTATTAAAATATACATGTAAGTAAGCAGGGCTCAAAATGAAGTCATATTTTTCAGTTTTCCCTACCTTATCTTTGTTCGCATCTCAAGTTTCCATTTTAAATTATGGAACAAAATGAACCTCAGGTTTTTCAGTTAAAAAAAAAAGATTCCCATATAACCTTTGCTTTGTGAGATAAAGTTCACCTAATGAAATTAAGTCACTCACAGTAATTCTTGGCCTTGTTCCAGGGTGATGAGGAAAGGAACATTCGTCATGATCACTCAGAATTGGAGAAGAACAGGAAAAGATCACTGTTAATGACATGGCATCACATGGCCATGGACTTTGCAGATCTGTCACTGCTTAATGATGACAGCGATGGACCTGGGATAGCATTCTGCAGAACGAGGAGTGAGATGCAGTTAAGTTCTCAGCACAGAGGGATTTACAGCCTAAAAATACAGATATTTAGTTCCACCTCCTTTCATGCAATAGGTCCAGGTTCAACTATTTTGCTTCTTGTTTTTTTCTGTCAGTTGAATGAATGGAGGGGGTTGGGGAGGTGGTATCTGGATGAGCATAGCATGCCTGCAAGATCCTCTTTTTATGCAATTATCCTGAGCATATTCACTTTTCAGTTTCATGGGCCTTTTAGCTAGGTTTACAGACTTGATTTAATATTCATAATCACCTTGAGAAGGCCATCTGCAATTTAATCACTCACTACCGATTACTTTCTTTAATAGCTATGACAGTATCACTCACGGTGATCTGATAAATCCACGAGGACAGGCGAAGGCAGCACCGAGTGTGCAGCTTCTTTCCCAGCATTTGCAGAAGATACAACATTGTTGGCTTTTTAAGCCCTCACTGTCTTTACTAAGTCAGGTTTCAGAAGCACATGGCTTTGTGGAGCAGATTGAAATACAGCCAACATGGAGTAAATAAGCAAGCTTTTCTTTTTATCCCTCCTTAGTGCCTAAGGAACAAGTGGGGAATAAAAAATCCCTCCCTGCACAACTTCTCTTGTCTTTCTTCATGCAATAGACTATCCACTACAGTATTTTCCCAGCTACTTGTTCTCAGCTTCTGAACATACTTAACAGCAAATATAGCTGGACAAAATGTAATAACAATTTTGCACAAACAGGGCCTTGAGATTACGGCATTGTGTGCACTTTCCTGGCTGCTGTACTCTTTCATTTTTATCCCAGAAAGCTTACAGTCCTTTAAAGATGCACTGTTTAACAATGATGTTCTCCCAGATTATAGGAGTTGTAACTTTGTTCTCACGTTCCATAGCTAAAATGATTTATCCACCATAAAAAGGCAGAGTTTTGGATCATGGAATATTTTAAAGGACTTAAAAGTGTAGACAATAGTCTGCACATGAAAGAAATCAGCATTTCTATTACCTTACAGCACAGTCTGTAGGGGAAAAAAAAAAGACAGAACTTGGACTACTCCGATGTCTACCCACTCACCAGATGCACATGACAATATGTGAAACTGAGTAGCACAAAACCAAAGGATAACGAACATCCTGGACTGGCAGTTTCCAGCTCCCACGGTACAAGCAAGTGGACAAGAAATCGATGCAGCTTTTACTTACATCAGGGTGAAGCAACCCAGGTTACAATCACGTCTGAGTCTTTGTTCCTATTACAATGGGAATGGAGGTCCATTTATTCTATATTACTTTAAAATTCATAGCAAGCCCTTACTAAAACCTAAAAGTTTCCAATGCTAAACTTTTTTTTTGCTAAAATTTGGAGGAAAAATTGACGATCTGATTTCAAAAAACAAACCTAGTTGGACCGTGTACAAATAAGTAACTTTCATCTTTTCTGCTGAACAAAACAACAGTAACAATCAAATTAAACACCTTATCATGATGTTCTATACAAAGAAGAATATTTAAAGTTTTATAGACAACCTTAAATCTTGTAAGTCCTGACTGTCCAATGCCTATGTTGCAGTTGTAATCACTGTTTTCCCCTTTTGTTCATACACAGGCTATTGTGTGCACTTTCCAATCACTTAGACAAGTCACGTCTATCTGGCAGAACAATGACACAGACATGCGAGGGGTTTCTATCCTTATTCAATTTTCCTGCTCTGTGATGTATATTGAGAAGAAATTAAAAACATCTTTAATACGAAGAATTTTAAAAAGATAACCCTCAAGCAACCATATGTTTGTGAAAGCTTGAGAAGAAAATTAGTTTTTGTAAATATGCTGGGGGGGTTCTGCCATGCAAACCTTTAGCATGTGTAATACAATCTTTAGGGCATATTTAGGCTTTTTCAGTAACTGAGTAAGCGCAAAAGTTATTCTATTAAACATCTGTTTTGAGTATATTTATTATTCCTTATCTATATTGTTTATAAAACATCTCAAGCTTGCCTAACACAATAGCAGTTTAAAGAATAGCATCAAATGGTTCCTAAATTACTTATTTTCTGAATTGAAGAGTGAGTCCTACTCCTATGAATAAAAAAAATATTAGACTGAAAGTTTATCCTATTTATATGAAATAAGATGCTTCTCATTATTTTTCTAAGCTAGAGCTTTGTATCTTTTTACTCTCTTGCTCACAGATCAGCCAGGACAACCTTCCTCATTTCAGAACAGTACAAAGCTGTCACAGCCGTATATTACATGGATGTTTTTCTATAAATATGATTTATTTCTTCTTAAAACAGGATGTTTAAGCTAAAGCTCCCTTCAATAAGTTATAGATTCTTACCTTCTTGGTAAAAAGCACCTTCAGTAAGGTTTAGCAACTTTAAGTAAATGCAAATTATACTTTAAACGCACCCAACTTTGTAAAGATAGGAAACAAAGCAAAAGATTTCAAGTCAGCAACTTAAAATACTGCAGGAGTACGGCATCGCAGAACGGGACTCAGAGACCCAAAGGTAATGCTGAAATAGGGTAAGCTGATACGCGAGTCTCCCGTAGCCATTCCTTTTAAAGCTTCAGAATTATAACACTTCCATAAAGTGAAATGAAAAGCCTTTTACAAACGCCTACAAATCACTACACTTCCGTCTCCTCTGGAAGTGTTCAGAAAGTACAGTGTATCTTGGGCGTACATGACAGCAAAGAAATAAACAGTTGCAGAGAAAAGATTGTTTGCCACTCCTAAAGTCCCAGGAAGTGGCCGACACTGGATGTTGCTTGTCATAAATAAATCTTCCAAGTTTTATGATTCCTATTACCGTTATCATATTATTTATCATACCTATCTACTTTTATTTATTAATTTTTTTAATAGTATCAGTACAGATACCAAAGTACTACTAAAACTTGAACAAGAACTACTACTCTCATGCCAACAATTAAAACTAATCGTGAGCACAAAGTACTTAAACAAGAGTGAGAGAATTATTTCACTTCTCACTGTAATAAAATAGAAAACAGAAACTGAAGAGAAGTCTTTTCATGGTAGAACGTGGTTAAGTTAGAATCGGACTTTACTATCAATTTTACCATTTTTGCCCATAAAAGATGATTCAATCTTGAGAAACCAACATCATCTTTTTAGGTCTGATCAAAACAGTGGTTATTTCAGCAGTTTCCTTTCATCTTATTCAACACTAGACTAATAGTACAAGACTGACTGAAGAAAAACATTGATCAAAAACGATACTTACTTTGTAAATTCTGCAGTATTATTTTAAAAACTCGTAGGTGAATCGGTGAGACTGAAAAGTCTGTCTGTTGAACTAGCAATACTTTTCTGTCCAGAAAAGTTTTCTGGCATTTCCCTTACATTGGTCTTCCAACAAATCATCACAGTTTGTTCAAGATGACATTTCCTGGATGGCATGTATAATTGATGTATGTCACATTTTATAAAATGATTGCAAGGTAAATTCAATTTTCTCTTTTCCTTGTTTGTGTCCTCTAAGAATCCCTTATCTCCACATATCAATTACAGAGCAATGACAGAGATGGGATACAAATCACTCCGATGAATGTAATAGCAAAAGTGATTAGAGATAGGAAGAGATTAATTGCATGTGTCAGATATAAATAAAGGGTTTAGGAGACAACCCAGGATTTTGTGTGTGTGTGTGTATTCCAGATCTCTTACAGACACAAAGCCCAAGCCTTATAGACAGACACGTGTAACAAGAAGCTATATTAAAATAACAAGTTAGATTTAGAAACTTTAGCATTTGCCCTTTTTCACAGCAGTGTGCATGATGTGTCTACATATGCTGAAGGAACATACACTCAACTTTGGGGCATTTCCCCAGCTTTACCAGCAAGCAACAAGTCCATGTAACAGCAAGGTTGTATGGTTGAACTGGAGAGAAAAGGAAGGAACTGTTCTTTCCATAAACCTTGCATTTAAAGCTGTATTACATTTAGTAATGCAACATGATGAAAACTAAGCGTCACATATGTTTTATGCTCATTTTGGCTGTTTAACTTCTCTTCAATAGTAAGATTGAAAGAAATCTTCCGAAAAGTTTAGTGCACCATTTTTCCATTGCAAAAACTACTAGCAGAGAAGACACCAGTTGCCTGGGACAGAGGCTGCAGCAGATGCAAAAGTGCACTGTGTGTGGCAAGAGATTATCAAAAACAGCCCAGTGGAAGAAGAAATTGGAGACCAACCAATGTTTCTGGTATTTATCAGAAAGATCACTGATAGAATATTCAGGTAAAGTCAAGGAAAAGCTCAAGCTGCCACAGAGGTTTCTTAGCCCATATTTATTATTCCTGCAGTTTAGCAATCTATCATTTTAACCACAAATTTCCCTCTCTATCACTACAGTTAGGTAGTGAGGAAAGTTTTCTTTAAGGAAAAGAAAGAGAATTATGGAAAAGATCTGGCTGAAGTTTAAAAAAAAAAACCCAAACCTAACATTGAAATCTGAAGTCCAAGAATGCTGATAAATCCTGAAAATCATCTGTTATTTCTTTGTAATGCATATAAAAGGATTCTACACTGCAATACAGTATCCCTGTGCAGTAGATAATAGGGTAAATCATTGAGAATATCACCCTTCACTGAGATTTCTAGCTCCGGATAAAGCTTAAACTAACATTTGTTCCAATATATCAAAACCAAATCTTTAATGCTAACTCAATTTAGTCCTTTTTGTTACAGCTATAATTGTTACAAAAATGCATTTGACTTTTATATAGATATGTGTGTGTTTTATATATATATATATAAAGCACTAATTTCACCTCAACAACACTTACATATATCTCTCCAAAGCATGGTTAAGATGTATTCAGTCTATTCTCAAAAGAATAAGAAACAAAGATCCCCATTTAAAAAGTTATGCTCTTTACTATTAGAGCAGATTGGAGCTACTACGAAGAAAAAGCATCAAGCCACAGTATTTTTCCAGGATATCAAAGATGACATTTACACAGAATTTATCCCTAAGGTTCAGTTTTAAACCCCAAACACTTCTACAGTCCCCTTCAAATTAACACTTTGGATAACAAAAGAATGTAAAGAGACCATCAAAGCAAAAGGCACACATTTACTCATGAAACCACACACGACAACCACTAGGTTATCCTTCCTGGAAATTCTGCTTGACAAAGAGAAAGTAAAACCTCTGTAAAAACCAGAAAAGTAAAGAAATGTCATTATTTCAAAGAGCGACTCAGAACCAGTGCACAGAGGGGTGAGCTGGGCTGTGTTGGACTTCCTTGGTATTTGATCAGAACCCCAGGCATGTACGATACAATCAAAGCACAGAAATGAAATTTCGTTTCATCCAATATTCCTTCTCCTTCGCCCACCAAAAAAGAAAGAAGACAAAAAAAATAGCAAGCATCATTGAAGCACTAATTTCACCTCAACAGCACTGATCCAGACCAGCTAAGTGAAGTAAATTCCCTTGGCATGAACTAAAAACAGTTTGACAAGTTTATACAGCTTTTGTGAATTTGACCTCAGAATAGAAATATCTTTTCCCTGGGGGTGTCGTCCCATTCATTTTTTTTTTCCTGCCTACACCTGAAAGCTGGAAGTAGCTATGAAAAATTCATGCAGCAGTATGCTTCAAACATATCCATGAAGGATCCTCAACATCTGCTGACTTGAACAAACCTTGATGGCTAATGTGAAAAATTATGTTAGTGAAATGCTCTCTTCCAGAGAGGAAAATGTCTGCTCAGAATCTTCTGAAACCTCATCTTCTTAACAAACTTGACAGAAGGATGTCAAAAATGATATTCTACCAAACACACTGACAGGTAACATGGCATTTTTTCCCCCACTTTCTTTCCTAACAATGTAAAGAATATTTCATTTTTACAGACACTGAAAGTGACCTAAACATTTCGTGCTATCATGAGAACCTTTCTTTATAACAGAAAAACAAACAACCAAAAACTTTCCATGTAAAATCAGCACCCTGCGAGTCTGAAATGGGACTCTTCCCTTCTGTAAAATCTATGCTTTGGTACATTAAATTAAAGAACAAAATAGGCACCAACCAGAGACAAACAGGGTCTATTTAGCCTTATGTCAACATCTGCCATAATGGAATAAAATTCTTCTTGTCGCAAGTGCAAGCTGGGCAGAACAACACAACACTCTTGCATTTTAAATTAATTGCAATGCAATCAAGCCAGGAGTTTAATTTTCAGACCCCAACAACTTTTTATTTTTTAACTATTTTTTTTTTAAGCATTGCCAGTGCTCAAGGGAAAAATTTATCTTCGTTAAATGATAATTGGCTTTATTATCTTTGACTCTTCAGAAATGCTGGCTGGCAAGGTTTTTGAAATTTTCATCAATCTTGTTTTCTATTTTTACAAAGCCTGCATCAGAAAAAGACGTCAGTCTGCAGAAGGCTCTGTATCTCCTAGTGTTATGAATAGGTCTTGAGACTATCTAATTTACTAATAAATCTATTGAGGCGACACGCATCTCAATATTTCACAGCTTAACAAGGAGGTCCAGAAGCAAGGCCCTGAATTGCAGTTCCAGATGATTAGCACTGCAAAACCAATTGAAGCAGGAGCATCTAAGCTGTCAGAACGGCTTACACACACCCACCTTTTGCAAACTTGCCATTTAAATAATTTACTGGGGGGACACTTTCTCCAATTTCTCATAAAACACTTTGACTAAGGTCTGAAATAGCAGCGCATACTGGTAAAAGTTTCTAAGACTTGGCCAACGCAGCTCACGTCTACAGCACTTCATTGAAGTTAATAACAGACGGTCTCAGCAGAGCTTTTTGAACTTCTACAGCGGCACCAGAGTCTTGCCACATCATCATAAAATAAAGCAACAAGGACATGCATTGCGTACGTGGCAATGGATACCTCAGCCAGCTCCTTACAGTAATAAAAAGCTCCCTATGAAGCTTTTTTTTTTTTCCCCTTCCCTCTAAAAAAAATGCTTCTTTATCTCTTGACTTAGATACTAGAGATCCTTATGGTCTCATTAAGACACTCTCAACATCCCTGCTCCCCCTTTTGCCCCCAAAAAACATCTTCATGCATGACTGGCACAGCCTACAGGAAAGCATCATGTATCAGTCTTTATTTTTTTTTTTTTTTTTTTTTTTTTTTAAGTGCCATACTACAACCCGAAGAGGTTTGGAGGCAAAGTTTCAGAGAAATTTAGCCGATACACAGAATACAGCCTTTGAGAAAATAAGAGTTTTACGATGGTCTTACTTTAATGAACACTTCGATCTTTAAGTGTCCTGCCAACACTGTCAGATCAAAAGCATGTTGTTTTATCTCCCTGACAAGCCAGAATCTTTAGGAAGAGATCTGACCATCTGTGCTGCTGTATGTCTCTCTGCGGGAGAAAGGGCACAAAAAAAAAAGCCTATAGATTTAAGGATCTGTTTAAGATGATATCATCAAATCTCTTGTCAAATAGATGGAAACAGGAAAGCACATTAAGGATTTCCCAATTGTTTTTATTGAAAAATAGTATTTATATCTAAGAAGCTTGTGACAAATCAGTGATATATTAACTCTCACACCTCTCTGGTCAAGTTGGGATGTTCCAGCAATGGAGTTAATATTGAAATGCTCCAAAACAGTAATAGTGAATTTTCAGGAGGGAGTAAATGATGTATTTCAGTCAAAAAGCAAACTGAGTTTTGTTACTATTTCTGTTGCCAGACTCTTGACTTTCAGACTTTCCTAGCCAAATTTTTCTTTTTTTTTTTTTTTAAACACAAAAGCTGGGACATATGGTTAAAAAAAAGGCAAGATTTTCAGTAGCTTAGTATACAGTTCAACAGTTTTCAAGGCATTTTAAGTTTAGGACTAATTTATGACATCTCGTACTCATTTCAGATATGACGTTATTCCCAACATGCTGCCTGTTGGACATCATTTTTATTTCACTGGAGCCTGTCACCCCAGGGATGATCTCATCCTCCTGAAACCAGTGAAAATGCGTCCACTTAAAAGAAATAACCATAATTTTCAAGCATAGTTGAACTGGACCTTATGCTGTGAACTTAACTGTCTTGGTGACCTAGACTTTCGAACTTGGACACATGGTTTTTAGAGCGCAGGCATGCAGAACATCAGTGTTCACCCAAGCTAGGGACTCCGCGGTTAAGGAAAGATACTGCTCGATAATTTGGATCTTCTCATGGAGTGATCACATCTATTGGCTAATACATCTTTACTGCAAAGCATATTTAAGGAAGGAACCATCACAGCAACACGTGGGTATGTATCTGAGAACACCAAGACGTCCTAAAGATCTGTTGATCTCCATTAAACCCAGGCATTCCCATGCCTAGGTTTTCAATGTCTGACCAGCCTCAGAAGGTAGACGAAAGCAAACCCAAGCACCACAGAAGCAACACTGACAAGCCAGAAGGCTTTCTTTGGAAGCTGTTTTCTAGCTTCCATGCACTGTGTTTACAATCAGGGTTTGATGGGTGGATGTAAGAGTTCATGATGCTTCGGACTTAATGAGCTACGGGTTAGACTGAGAAAAAACAAAATGTTTTTACGCTTAATACTCAGAGCCCTACTAGAGAATTCACCATCACTGAGGCTTTTCGATTGTATTTTTGTAACATGTTCAATATCCTCAAACCTTCTTATTCAACATGTATCAACTACAGTTATTAATTGAAGGACATTTTAGTATATTTTCCAAATGTCGCTCAAACTCCATTTATTTTCAGCCATAATTCAAGGCATTGATTTTAATCTGCAATATAAGGCCCTATAACTCATCTTCTGCTTAGCTCAGGGCTATCCCTTTCTCCTGCTGTCAGTCTTGTATTTCAGACCAGAACAGGACAGCTTACAGCTTTCTCAGCTGTTAGACTGATTCTGCAAATGTGCTTTTCCTACAGGCTGGAGCAAGTCTGACACCGATATCCTTCAAGGAATAACAAGCTATGCATATCTAACACTGTTCTCAGTGGATGACTGCCCTGGGAATTATCAAAATTTTTTTTTCCTTTTGCCCTCAATAAAAGTAGCAATATGCATGCTGAGTCATGTAGCAAGGTTGGACTCAATAATTAATATATGATCTACTCACATAGAGATAGGATATTCTGCTTGTGGTTTATTTGATTTTGACTAAACTATTTTTAAATTTTAAACATGTCCTAATGGAAAATGACAAGCATCATCACTCTTAACATCTGATAAGATGCAGAGAGTGACAATTCAATGTGATATCTTCCATACCTGGATATACCTTTGACAATCTATTTCCAACCACTTGCTGGAATTCTTTATTACTCTTCCAAATACATCATTTTCCTGCAATCGTTCTCTGCATATTGTTTCAGAACTATATTTTTGCCTGATTATTTTCTGTTACTGGACCAGAAAGGTTTATTCACTTCTATTTAATGTATCATATATGTTTCTTCTTCAGATCAAAGTTCAGAACAACCATGTTAACCTCATTTTCTTTACGGACACTGTAATGCCTTACGGCCAGTGCCTTTCTTCAACACACATATAGTATTAATAATCCTGGATATCATGACAACAATTTAAAAACCTCATTGGCTAATATCCATTTTAATAAGCAAATCCATTTTTGGCTTTCCATCTTGCCTCATTCTTCATTTTCTTTTATCCATTTAATGTTTCCTATTTTTCACATTCCAGATAGACTTTGCATTCATGGTATCAAGTCTGAACGCGTTTTGAAGTGTTCTCTTTTCCATATGCCTGCGTTACCTTCTGCTTTGCATAGCACTTGTTATGCATGCATGATCACAGACCATTTCTAGCATTAATTAAGATATGAAATTAAAGTGAGAACTACATTACTGGTCACATAATACAAACAGTACAAATTTGCTTTAAAAATGAAATTACTAAAGTGTTAGCAAACCTCTTTATACTGTCAGAAATAATAATGTTTACAATCTACACGGTACAGTACAGCCAGAATTCACAAGTGGATTTGGAATATTATTTCCACTTCAGAAAGAGACACATAAAACCCTCGAGAAGTTCATTTAGATTATAAACATATTTGGAAGAAAACACAGGTTTGTCTGTTTTGCTGTTACACCATATAACTTCTGCCCTCAGTGACCCCAATGCCACTAACACGGTTTCCATTGTTTGGGCAAGAGGAGTTTTCCTTGAAAGCTCATGCAGTATTTTAGCAGAAAAATTATATTTTCTTAGAAATAGAGTGTTTCACAGGAACAGGATGTTTTCAATGAACTTCTGACAAACATAAGCATATTTCCAAAAGCAATTTGCCAGATTTCCTGACCCGAAACCCAGACTCACAAGTTTTGCTATTATAAGGAAACAAGCCATAGGGATTGTCTCAAATCTAACGGTATCCAAGATCAAGAGATCTCAGGCATCTCACCATGCCAATTGATCTAGAGGCAGGGAGTTTTGCATCTTCTAGAAGCTCAAACCATAAAAGTAGCCTTAGTGACTACTAAGTGTAATACACTAAGTAGCGTATCAGTAAAGATGCAAGTGTCATCAACAATTTACCCAGTCATCTCTTCCTTGTCTCTACAATCAAAAATAGAAACCTCCACATTCACACACCAGACTAACATACTCCCTATCTTGATGCTACATTAAAAACACCTTTACCAAATGCCCTTAGAAAAGGAGTCAAACCATTCTACATGTTTAGAATATTAATTTCACACAAACACATTTACTAAGTGTTTTACAATAGTTTATACATGCATATTTTTGGTGAATATGCACATCAGTATATTTAACAGGCAGTCATCTTTCTGACCCCGTTGCTCTACTGCTTTTCCTTCCTCTTTGCTGTAAAACCCACTCATGGAATGCCTCTGTAATGGTAGGTGTTAATATAATTTGTGCAATGTAAAATAATAACAATGAAACACATGTTCCCTGGGACTCTGTGATAACTCCAGGTAAAAATAATGCCATAGACTGGGAATAGACTCATTAATAAAATTGCGCTCAGGAAAGTGACTTGTTTACTTATGCACAATGGAAAACAATACATCATAAAGCCCTGCATTAAAAAGAAATTATGATCACAACTTCACAACAAACAGCAAGGGCTATCACCATGTACCTGCCTTGCACAACATAAACCACCAGAAAAAAGGGTTTGAGGGTGGTTTGTCGAGGGCATATACTCTCTTAGGTCCCTCTTATTGCACAAGGAGTTCAATGTGCTCCAAATCAAGCAGGAAAAGCTGACCTTCTTTAAAGATCCGATCCTTTGTTAGCAAAGCTCTTTTTATTAGGGCAGACCTTGTGAATATTGTATGCAAGCTCAGTACAACAGCATACTATCCAAAATTTGGATACTCACTTGCTATGCTGAGATGAACAAACGGGCTTGTCTTGTTCTCCCCATTCTTTTCATTGACAGCCTGGACATAGTAGCCTCCTGCATCAGTCTCTGATGTTGCAAGGATCACCAGCTGATTCTCCAGTGTGATGGCTCTATTTCAGAAAGAGAAAGGTCACGTTGAAACCAGAAGAACAGTATCAACTAGGCAAAAGCAGTACAACACTTCAGACTTGACAAACTGGTATGATATTCATTAGTCATCTAAATCAAAATGGTGGGGAATCAAAACCAGCCTGATTTCAAACACATTCACAAGTAATACTTAAGATCTTTGACACTTCTGGGCCTTTTCTCTGTTTCGATCATGTAAGATGTTTATGGTGCCTTGCAGAAAACTACAACATATGAAACTAGAGCGGTTTAAATGGCAATAAGAATTTACACAAGAAACAGCAAACGACAACAGAGACCGATAGTCTGCAAAGCGCATCGTTACGCGTTGATGACAGTCCTGGCAAACATCAGGATGCTGCAAAGTCACTTTTATTGAAAACCTTCTCAGGAAGTGAAAGCTAGCTTATTAAAGACTGACACGGAGGGAATAACAACACCTAGTTCAGTGGGAGGGGGAGGGGGGGGGAAAATCAAAGGCAGCAGAACCTCAGAAGGTAAACTTTCTGTATTTATGGCATCACTAATTATCGCAACATCACAGATAACACTGGCGAGTTAGAGCCTAATTGATACACGCAGATGATCTGTGCGTAGATAAGGAGGGATGAATTTTCAGTTCATGTAAAGCAAGTAGAAAAGCACAGCCGTGTAGTCAGCACTGGTGTGGGCCTGAAGAAGTCAATAAACATCATCGTATAACACAACTCTATAACAAACGTCTCCATATAGGCAGCATTACCCGTTTGCATTGCAACAGGGTTGGTTACTTTGCATTTTACGTGTATTAGATTGTCTTTTCTTGACTATAAAAGATAAAGGTTTAATCTAGAGACAACATGTAAAAATTTAAGGGCTTAGCTGACAAGGACGCAGGAAGCTCAAAAATCAGATAGAACATCTAATGTTGCAGACAAAGCCTGTGGAGCAAAGAGCTGGTGCTACTGCAGTAGGGACAGGCACGAACTTGGAAATCTGAATGCACAACTCAAAGCATTCAGACTTGGACTTGATAGGAGTTTCTACTCCTACCTTCACTTATATTACTTGATGAGAAGCCCCATTGAGTTCAGCTGTGCTATTAGTCATATCCTTGAGCATGAGGTTGAAACAACGTAGAAAATTATTATACTGGATGAAAGAAGTTCATGCATCAATAGGCCTCAGAGTCAGTGCTTAGTCAGTGTTTGTACACTAATCAATCAATAATGAACACTCCTGCATTTCTTCCTCCTGTTTTGGCATGGTGTGGTTAACGTGAATAATTCACATTTATTTTGCTTTTGAAAAAGCATTTAAAGCAATAGAGGAAAATCACACATTCCTACTGTAGCACACTAATTTTTATACGTAGGAGGGGTCACAGAAAATTACAGTGAGAACACAGCAATGTTCAAAAGCTGTATATATTTCGTTCATATCACTTCAATTTTCTCATGTGGATACAAAAGAACACTGAACTTCTATAAAGCTATCAGTAGATACCAAGCAATAAACATCTCCTGAAAAATATGTAAGGCTATATTTTCAGCTCTGAAATCAGTCATCACACATCAGCTAAAAATCCTGTTTACATTATCTTTATTGACAGTTTTTATTATAAAAAGTACTAAAAAAATAATCACAGTATGATTTTTTACTTTATTCAATGTACCTGTACTAGCTTAATTGACTTAGAAAATTAATCAAAGAAACTGTGCTAGATTTACAGAGTGGGGACATGAAAATGCAATTAATATGATATTTGATAAAGCAAATAAAGATAAAATTCAATGAAGTGTTAATAATTGAATATTAAACGAAAATGACATTTACATTCATTTCTACTTTAGTTCTAAAGAAAGCAGCATTAGAAAGGTTGTTTGAAAATACTGAAATGTATTTCAGACTGCTTTGAAGCCTGTTGCAACTGTACCCAAAGTTTTAAAGGTGATTCTTGAATACTGGTGAGATCTACCCTGCTACTATCTGTATTACACTGGCTGGAAATTCTGACAATTAAACCAATATACTCATTATATACTAACCAAGAGCAAAGGAAATCAAGATGTATTTATGAAGAAAATTGTTCAAAATGAAGATTTTTTTAAAAATTATACTACAAATATTTATTGGAATGTGAGTAAAATAACATTTGTGAAGTAAATTTAAACAATTAAATGAAGATAAACAAATTTGAACCTCAAAAGATCAATGCAGAAGGGCTAAACAATATAAATTCCATGTTCAACATAGTGTTTCATATTAATTTGTATAGAAAAAAAGAATTAAAAGACAAAGAAACTACTGAAGACAACTCTTTGGGGTCATCAATCACATTTTCAAATTAATGTTAAATTAGAAACCCCAAAATGAGTTATTGATATCTTAATAATTCTGTGAAAAATTGAATGTTTCAATTTCATTAACTGAAGACAGGTATGGAACGAGACCCGAGCCTTCACAGGCTGTGGACTCTGGGAGTTTTATTTAGATCAAGTGGGAGCATCAGGAAAATCAATTAGTCAGGTTGTAAGCACTCATTAATTCCAACGTTTCGAAGCCATCCGAAGATCCATGCCCCGGCCCTTCGCAGGGCTGCAGCCGTGTTTTGCACCACAGCTGCACAGCGCCCTGAAATTGGCTTTACACGTTTTCCTGGGTTTATTGCTTGTTTTCATTGTCTGATAGAACTTTTAAATTATGACAGCACCACACTAATGTCCCAAGGAAAATCTGATTCCCGGCTGCTCAGTTTACCAGCGTATTTGAGGAAGACGACTGCAGCAGATGGAGTGGATCTGTCAGCAATTCATACCCAGCACAGAATTCATGAAAACTATAAATATTGTTTTTTTGAAGCAATATCGAACTTAACTCAATCTAATGTTTTTCAAGACAGGAGCAACCAGCAAGTAAACTAAGCAGACTGATCCTTCGGGATTTCTTAAGCACAGAGAAAGGTGCATTTTGAATCATACATTTTAATAGAAGAATTTTAAAAATTTCTCTGGAGCTCAGCGGAAGCCTATAGGGAACAGCAGCCAATATACAAACAGCAACGTACACGTCTGCGAGTAGTAGGCAGTTATAGCGGTGGATTCGTTATTCTGATGTCCTACAAGTATTCCAGTGATACCCCTACCACAAAAGCAGCCAGAGACTAGAACGGGTTGATCTGAAAGTGAAGGTGAGTCGGGTCTTTGAAGCTACAAGCGACGTTTACGACATGCTGCCTAACCAAAGGCTATGGTCTGACACGACGGGAAAAGGAGCAATGATGGACACGAGTCACTTTATAATCTTCCAAGCATCCATGTAAACAAGCACCTAATGAGGTTTTCGTCACTTCCATTTATTGCAGCCAGAATTCAGCACTTAGATACACTCTGAGATTTCTTATTGCAGTCTTTCGAATTGTCCAAATACTGTAAAAAAAAATCTGGTGCAAATAATCTATAAATTTGATCAAAAGTGTCTGGAAATTGTTCTGTTAACATCAGTGGAGCATGAATCAGGCCTTTGGAAGTAAAGTGAATTTTCCAAAGGAGATACCATTATGAAAGCATTTAAGGCTAAGTTTTTGGAGTTAAATAAATTTTTCCTGCTCTGAAAATCGCATCATTTATTAAAATTCTGCAAACAAACTCTTCAGTCTGTTAAGTAGGTGGATCTCCATTAATAATGTTTGTCATGTGAATATGTCAAAATCTACTCTAAAAGTGGATAATTCTCAGAAGTTATATATTTGTTGGGTTATTAGTCTACCAGATTACACAACAGATAATACTGGGTTATAAAAACCTAAAATAAAAATCACAGAGTAACCTGATTAGGCTTTCTCTTAGAAGGCTGCCATCTGCTCGTGAACTAGTGTGCAGTATTTTAGTACAAAGGCCTTCATAAAGCCTCTTTTCCAATATTATCTCCAGCTAATACGAATATCAATCCCTCTTTACAAGATATTTTTTAATAGAAAAACCTCTGCTCCCTTTCTAAAAACTTCTGTCCGCATTACACAGCAAGCACCGATCTTTCTCCATGAGCCAGACACTACACAGTAACAGTGATGTTAACAGAAAAGGGAGAGATTATGGGGTAATAACAACATAATTACTGAAAGACTTCCCCCGTGGATTTCCCCTTTTGGAAAAACATACGGATACATTGCAGTTAAAAACACAGCTGTTCAAGTGAAATCCTGACTTGGAGAAGCACATGCATGGCTTAACAGAGCGAGCATCTCACCACCCATGTGTCTTCCAATTCTGATGGGGAATTATTAATTAAAATTATTTAAATACATGTCTTCCACAAACAGTCCCTGTTTTTCAGGACCCAATCACAGAGCAAAATATTCACGTCTGTGCTACAGTGCAACACATCCATAGCAACAAAGCACTAAGAGCTGTGACTGGATGCCAGTTTTACAAAATATTATTCAGGTTCCAGGTATATTATCACTGCAAATCAGCCACCTATTAATAAAAATTTTATACTTACACAGCCACTGAATATTAAGTATAACTACACAAATTAACGCATTGATTTTACAATCAATGCTAGTTTATACTATGGCTCCTCTAGCTATGCCATGGCACACCATGTGCTTCTGGGAAGAGGCTGGGATTTCTAGTCATGAAAGCATCCCAAGGTTACAGAATAACAACCAAGACAGTCGTAATTGCCAGGCAGAGGTTGAATACTACCGTGAAATGAAGGAAGACCAGCTATGGACAGGCTTAGCAGATACATTTCCAAGAGGAAATGAGAGAGGCGGCAAAATTTCCATGTTTTAAGCTCGGCTTCCCTATTCTCTAGCACTAATTTTGGAGCTTGCAAGGTCTTGGTTAGCAAGGTTATAGACATTATCCCCCACGTTTGTTCACGAACACATGAAACAAGATCTGTTCTGTGTAAAGTGAGTGTAAGGCTGGAACAGAAGTGGATGGAAAACTGTATTTGACAAATCACCAGTGAATCACTACCTGCCTGGAAAGTTATACCAGTAGAAACCCACAAGGTCTGTCTTTGGCTGGCCACTATTTAAAATTTCCATCGGTGTTTGTTGACTGAATATAGATTTCACCTACTAAATCCGCAGATAAAGTCCCAAAGACTCTGGAAGACAGAATTGGAATTCCAAATGCAGAAGACCTGTTCAAGCCTCTCCACAAGACTGAGCTTTGCAGTTCAACGAACAAATTCAAAACATTGTATTTGGGAAGGAATAAGTGACTGCAAAACAGGAAAATCTCACAAGAGGGTACACAAACAGCAGTATCATTGGAAAATTTAAGAAATAACCATGTTCCTCACCCGGCGCGGCCTCCGCTCAGTTTTGGCTATTGAATTTAAACACGTGGGCTAGTCAAGAAGAATCAAAAAACCCCCAAAACAGTCCACTCCCCACCCCCAAACAGTAATCTAGAAAATGTGACATGCAGGAGAATACTCAAAAAAAACCCCAAAAAGTTGTCACCAGTTTCTTCGTGTACGTACAGGACTGTTACACAAAAAGTGTCTCAGATTTAAGCAGAGCCAAATATTGAGTCTTGTTACAAAAATCTCTGCAGTTCGTCCTCTCGGAAAAGCTTTTTGGTCTTTGGAGACAGAGGCTCCCAGAAAGGATGCGACAAATTATCGCAAATATATGTTTAAAATCATGCTCATATCAAGCAATGACTGGTCTAGAGATTAAAAAAACCCACAAAACAAGATAATCACTACATAATTGATCATGAAAGAGATATTTGCAGTGAGAGACAATACTTCCAATCCAGAAGCAAATTTGTTCACAGTAACAAACTAAGGAATAATATTCATAAATGCGCTACTTATGCTAAAATGTTCTTTCCCCCCCTCCCAGATTTTCAGCAGCTTCAGTTCTTATTTAATGCAACTTAATTATTATCACACGACTCTACTCCTTTGTTTTTGTTATTTTTTTATTATTACATTTTAACAAACAAGACTTAGTACAGCTGATCCAAGTACCTATGTGTGCTTAAATCACAGCTCCTGGGTATTATCCTACTAAACCATGTTGATGCATGCATGGTTGTGCTACTCCAGCAACAGTTCTCAAACCAGAAGAAAAATTCAGACTTTCAAGAAAACATATACATCTCAGTCAACAACAGAAACCAAAGACTTCGAATAAAATACGTCAATTTTCTCCAATCTCTTCCTCTTACAAAACTCTTACTGCATTCAATATATTTGTAAACAGAGTATCTATTTCCTTCTCTCTCCTGTTTTATCATATAATCAACACATTGAACTCCGCTTGCGACATCACTATCTGTTGCTATGGACATAGCTAGCAACCACTGGAAAGGAGTAAAATCTTTTCTAATATAAATGGGTTATTTGAAAACAAAACACTGCAGTTAAAAAGTATTGTAGGTTGTTGATCTCCACAGCTGGCTGACTTCTCTGACAGCAAGCACGAGGACTATTTGTAATCATTTGGGTTTTTATGGTTCAATTTTCAGATACAGATAGTCATGAATATTGCTCCACTTTATATTTCTCCTGAATTGATTATTCAAGGTGCTATGCTTTTTTTAAATACTGTGTTTTTTTTTCCCTCTCCTTTCCTTCACTGTGAAAGGAAAACTTCTGTTATTAGATCATACCTTGACTTCTGATAAACATGTCAGCATAATGGTATGTGGTATAGTGGTTTGCAGTCAGGTGTTAAAGAGCTTCCTGTTGAATCTTCATCCCATTATTTCACTGAGACATATACTACAGAATAAAAACTAATGTAAGGCACAACTGTGAACTGCACTAACTATAAAACAAATTATTAGGGGTAGGGCCCTGTCACAGGGCGGTGCATGGAAGAGATAATTGATTCTGCAACGACGACAAACTCCAACCTCTTAATAGCGTATTTAACAGACACATTTAGATGCTACAACCATGCCTACTTAGATGCTCCCAATCTCTATTTATTCATGTTCCTAAATCTGTGTCAGCACCATCTCTGCCATTTTATTCCTGATTCCACGTGTGTCTCATTCGAAACCATCTCCATTTTCACACAGGTGTAGCTGATAATAAGATTTGGCACAGCTGTTGCTGTGCAAACATACCTAGTCTCAGGGACCAAAACCATCTGTATCACAGCAACTGAAGTATCCACACAGTATGGAATAACACTTCAAATCTCAGACAGGTCAGTGCAACTCTCCAATACATTTGCTCAGCTTTCTCAGTTGAAACAAGTCCTTCTTCAGCAGATAAATCCCTGCAGATGAGTGTATTTAAAACAGCTATACCAAGTACACAGAGCACTAACAGAAATCATCTGGCTATAATCACAAAACCTAACGGCAGCTGTGCTTCTGTGAAGATGAAACAGCCACGCACCTTGTGGAAGACCTCAAGAGGACAGAACCTTCAATGACTGTTTATTACATGAACCAAAGGCATGGCTTTTCCTCCTAGAGCCAGAAAAACGTATCTTACAAAAAAACCCCACGTGTCTTAAAAACACTACATCCAAACTTATCACCCTAGTCCTACAGGTGAGAAGAGTAGTGCCAACCTACCCACTCAACTCCTTTAGGTGACCCAAAACACAAGGATGTTGAAACAAACGGGAAAGTTTCAAGGGACAGGAAAATTTGTACAGCCATAACTTATCACACACTTGTTTTGAGGAGTAGTAGGGAATGTTATGCACCAGGGCCAACAGTCTAGTAGTCCATTAGTTTTTAGACAGATTACTTCTCCTTTTAATAGTACCAAATCTTCAGAGGAAGAGCATGCATATGGTAAAAAGTAGCGAGTGACCCAAGCACCAACCTCTGCTGCTGTCAAAGAGCAGCAGTACTGGGTAGCAACAGAGCAATTTATTTAGACAAGTTTTACTATGAAAGATAATTAAAGATTTAGTGGCCTGGATCAATGCAGCAGCTAACGCTCTCTGTGTACAGCACTGCAGACTGCTGAGACCAGCAGTTGTGCGACTGCTGCAAACTCATGGCACAAGGCCATTATACAGTATCTCAGGTTTGCTGTCTACATCAAAGTAGGGATTTTGTGTAGTTATGTCTGCTCACACACCATGAAGACATATACTATTACTACACAGCACAGATTGAGCACACACCCGGAATCCCAGTATATCCAGGTTTTTCCAGTGATACGTAGCCTTGGGTGAGTTCTTTAGCCTTTTGGTCTGTATGTTTTGAGACGAGAAAAAAAGGGTAATACAGGTATGTATTTCTTTTTATGTTGAAAAATTTATCTAAAGGCTTAAATAGTTAATACCTCTAGCACTCAAAAGTTGTAGAGGATTATGTAAGTGCTAAATCTTAATACTCTTTACTCTCCCAGTCCTGCGTTTCAATTTGACTACCAGGAATTTTGTTATGATTTTAGGGAAAGCATCTTCTTGCTTTCTCATTTTCAACTACTTTAACATCTCCTGAATTACACACACTGGGCAGGTGCACATTGCTTTCCTAACATCAGTCTTCGAGTGACTCATTATTACTATTATTTCACTACTTATTTCAGCAGAATTCCCTCACACTGAGTACAGATGCATTTAGTAACAAACAAGTCTACCACAGACTGTAAAATCCTGGTTTTTACTGAAAATAATACAGCAGAAAAAGATGTCAACTCAGTCAATCATAGACTCTTTTAAATGCCATTAATGCAAACATTTCAAAGCACTTCAAGGTAGTGACAGTAAAACATTAACACTGGTTGAAAACAAATAAGCAGAACTTCAGCAGAAATTTAAAAGGAAGCAGTGGCTCCCTATTTCTATCCTAAAGAGGCCGTGCAGTGACATAAAAGCAAAGCCAGGTTGGATACATTGAACCATATGTTGAACATACATATGAAGCCAAGCACTGGAAACTTTGGAAAAAAAAGAAAACTGTGTAACATCACAGCAGCATTTTGTGCTATGGTTTCTACCCAAACTTGATTTCCTGTCAATACTGTGTGAAACAGAGCCCAGTAAACAACCGGAAAATATTGTTCTATCAATAGCATTTTATCTATTCAGTTAGGTCTGTGTTATACACTACTTGTCAAAAATCATACAAGTTGAAAATTTCTCAGAAAGAAAAGGAGAAATACATCTTTCCAATAAATGAGGCAAACACACACAAAGCTGTTGTGTAGCAAAGCTACAGAATTCTAAAAGGTGGAAAGCGAAGTTATGAGAGGGTTTCTGTAAGAGATTGAGAATATAAAGGCAATTATGTCTAAATCCAACCATTTGATCATCCCTTTCCCAGGCAAAGTAATAGCACATATATTAAAATCTATGAAAGCTCAACGTGAACATTAGCATTTTAAAATAAAGTGACCTGGAAGACAGTCTTTAGACATTCAGAAGTATAACTCCCTTTTGGGATCCATTTGTGTGTTGTATTTGAAACCTGGTTGTAGCCCTGGCCTTCAAAACCCATAAAGAACACTTCCAATATAAATAATGCATGATTAAAGGAGCAACAGACCATATAGATTTTTTTTTGCTTTCAACTTGAGTGGTGTTGCCAAAACCAGGAAGATAGGTAACCTATCAACTAAATTTATTTTTAAATTACTTGAAATCAATACACTGGTGTATTTTTATGACTTACTGCTTATTTGACTTCTGAGTCTAATGACACAAATTTCCTTGCGGTGGAGCAGCGACATATATTCAGGTCTTCTGGTTGTAAAGCTTAAGGAAGTCAGAAGGCCAAAGCTTGCGTAGTAAATCTTGCCGGTCCTCTGGTAGAATGACAGCAACTTCTATTTTAGAGTCCCAGAGGTAACATAGAAGGCGAAGAACTTCAACTCTCTTCTTTCTGATACTGAAGCTGTGCACACCACACATTCCCTCTAATGAAGAGCAATAGAGAGTGTGCATCTGAGAGACTGCCTTGTTTACATTTGCTGGATGATCCATAAACACTATGCCTATTGAGCAGGCAAACGAAGCCCTGAAGTGTCTGGAGATGCAGTTTGGTTTCTTTGATTTTTATGGCTACAATACGCTTTGCAGAGCATTTTTATTTTCAGTGCTGAAGAAACACTCAGCTATGAGTTACACGGCAAAAGAACTCACAAATACTGGGAAACACGTGTGCGTATTACCAGCCTGGCTCGTATTCCTGGGGTTGTGAACAGAATGCTCAACATCTTGCCGATGCAAGTGATTCTACATAATAGTTAGACCAGAACAGAAAACCTCTGATGCCCCCAAAGTCTTGGCTGCAATCTGTCTTCACGTATTTATCTCCTTACTTGCAGACATTTCTGCTGCAGAGGTTTTAGGGATTTGCTCCTGCAACGCAGCAAAATGCTGCTCCCTGCGATTCCCCTCATCTGGAGAAGAGGTGCTATTACTAAGTTAATGGACAGTAGACACAACAGTTCCATCACCTTCAGTTACTGACTCTTTGTATCCACTTCACCCTGTAACGAGGATCTCTGCTTGCCCACGTTTACATAACGGCAGCATCAGCTATCCCCTAATCCTGCAGCACATTAAAATGGAAAGATAGATGCAGGAAAACATTAAAATGCCCTTATCACTTGGCTGCAGGGGTATAAACTTAAAATAGGAGATTGTTTTTCTGTTGAAAACAAGCAAATAAATACATTTACTTAATTTTCTTCTTAAATAATCCTTATGAGTGTTGAAAGGATGGTTTGATTATTACTGGGAAGATAAACAATGAAACATTCCATTATATCTTACCTAGGTTAGATAGAAACAAATTCAATTCCTTCTTGTGCATGTTTTTCCCAGGTGCATTAACACACTTCTTTACATTCCAGAACCAACTTTTATTACAAGCTGAGTGTGTAGGGAACAGGGAGATAGGGAAAGAAAATAGAATGAACAGAATGCTAATGAGAAAGAAAAATACAACCCCGACAGCCAATCCCTTTAATTAGACAGACGTCGACTTTTTTAACTTCCAAGTTCTTAATCCTGTCCTCACTGAACTCAGAAGATGGAAAATAGAAACAACGCTCACATAAACCCTGCAGGCTACTTTGCTAAAGGAAATGTGAAAATTAACCTCTTATCTCCCAAGAGGAAAATATAGTACAAATGAATGACAAAAAAGGGTCATTTGAGAGGCAGAGCAATGAGGCCAATGACAACGACACACAAATTTCAGGATGAAATCTTGAAAACAGAACCAACGAAGAGGAGATACGGAACAAGACAGTTACATGGGACAGTTAGGCAGACTTCTTGTTTTCTTCCTTGTATTCTTTACCCAAAAACTAATAGCTAAAACATGTACTTCGTTATACTGCAGCCCTCCCTGAATCATGTAAAACAATCAGGAAAATTACCATCTGCAACAAGTCTTGCTAACTTAATAATAATAAAGAACAAAAAGACAGCTTCTTGCAGGTTTGTAGTACTTCATAAGACAAATTCTCATTTGTCGATAAGAATCTTTCCACAAAGGACAGAAATAAGTTTACATCGTAGCCCTGTGTAGAGGTAACAAAAGCACATTGTGCAAGTGCTTAATATTTAACTCTGGACAGAAGCTGAGCACGTACCCAGGGATTATAACTTTTTTTAAATCTCCAACAATTACGCAGGAACGCAGGCTCACAGTTACTCAATATATATGTCTACACTTTAGCTCAGTACGCTCTCTGCCAAGTTAGAGAGACCACTGGGAAACACAGAGTCACGGCATGGCTCATTTCTAATTGAGTACTTGCGTATGAGAAGGAGCAGAAGAGAGGGCACACATCCCCACTAAACCACACAGAAACGCATCTCGGGAGATGTGTCAGAGCTGCTTCTTGATTGATTCCTCTGTCAACTGAAGTTCCTCCTTCAGTTCATTCAACAGCCTGAGTTTTTGAAGTAGATACTTTAAATTCTGTTCCCCGGTGCCTCAAATGAGCTAGTAGTGCCTACACAAAGGTAGGGATTGTTATAATCACAGAATCAAGATTTAAGACCTAATGATACTGCTCTGCAGATAGTTTCAGCATTCTCAGTTTAGAGGACTTCACCCAAAAGGTCGTGAATATAACGTGTACCTTTTCCTCCCTCTTTCTTTACTCTTCACTACACAATGGCAACCGAAAAGGATTATTTGAGGAGAACTGCGAGTCACCTCGTAAGAGCAGAAGCAGCACCAACACCACTAACACTGTCTCAATGGTTTCGCTCCTAAAGCGGTGGAGGGACTGTCAGTTTAAAGAAACTCCTCACTCCAATAGCACTGGAAACAGAAGGGAAAAGCCTTCTCACCGAAATCAAACATTTCAGTAATGGAATTTTTTTCAACATTCTCAAGGTTGTATCAAAGTAATTTTTATTGACAATCTATCGCAAGAACAACATTAATATAAAGCATTTTCTTAAGAACAAAAATTCTTTTTCCCATCTGAAGCAGCTGGAGGTCTACTAGAGTTGCTGAGCCACCTGTACCCAACTCTTCCACCTCACCATCGTTTTCTGCTACAGACACCTTCAGCCCGTCACACCGTGGTGACTCTGTAAACATGCAGCCCACAACGCTCAGTCTATGTTACATGTCCAACCCTGAGACAAACTGCCAGTGAACCCACTCATGGGAGCCTGCAGCAATACATGAGGGATAACGTGAGACGACCTGCGAAGACAGATGAGCAAACCCCAAGCTCTGAATTTCAATGCTTTATTGCTTTAAACCATATTTCATACTTGATGTAGATTTAAAACAGGTCCTTGGGACTGCTTTCAACCAAGAATGTACTTTAAGAAAAAAAGGACATAAAAAATTTGCTGAAACACAATTGTAATTCTACATGCCTAACATTTCCACATTCGCATTATTTTCTGCAAACATTTACTTGCAGTAAACAACAAATGAACAATTATGTGTGTTTGTTGTTCAGCTGAAATTACCTGACAGGGTAAAACGGTGCAGAGGCCAACCAGTCAGCATTAAAACAGCAGCTGCTCTATTGCACTACGCTGCAGAAGCACAAATATAGTCTGCATTGCAAAGCAGCACCTGACAGCAGCAAGACAAACATGCCATTTTGAGTAGCAGAACTAACAAAGTCTTTGAAACTCTCACAAGTTGCATCTCATGCCCCTAAAACTTCCCACCATCGCCATAAAAAAAAATAAAAATCAGCCAGAACTCTTACCTTCTTTAACAACCAGTGCTACAGCCCCACTACCTCCTTTGCTACCTCCAGCCACAAAATGCTCTGGAAGACTTTCTACTCTGCCTTTGATCCTCTCTCCAAGCCGCTCTCCTGTTTTCCAGAACTCAGCCCAAAGCCTCTGAGCTCTTGATTCCTCCACCACCTCTGACCGTGTGGCTGAGCAGTGGTAGCACCAGTGGCTCATTAGGAGATAATTTCAAGCGAACTCAGCTCAGCTGGCAGCAGACTCTCTAGCAGCCGGGTACCTCTTTGGGGCTCTTTCCTCTAACCCAGTATCTGATTCCTACAAAGACTGTGGGAACTTCTATTTGTACCCTCTGCTCAGCAGGGCTAATTTTGTCCCACAGATTCAAAAACATTTTGCAGGAAGAAACCAGAGGCAGATGTGAACAAACAATACTACATAAGCTTCAGTCTTTTAGGAGGAACCTTTGTAAGGATGTCCACACCGTGCCAGATCCCACTTATTTCTTTGTAGCTGTACTACTTTGCACAGCATTGCATTGAGTCCTACGGATAATAATCTATCTTTTCATGACAAATTCCAGTGCTCCAAATCTCAGAGCGGAAAGATCCAGAACTGAAATCCGTGTTTACATCACTTTTTTTTCATGTCTGGAGATGGGCCCACATAAACTTCTGATCCCAGGATATACAGTCTATATCTATTGAATGCACCTCTCTATTCATATCTATAGAATAGGTATAGAGAGAGATATCTATATAATATATCAATATATATTCTATATCTATAATAAGAAATCTGTAATATATTCTATATCTGCAAGACAAGTTTATGTTTGGAGGTTTGAGTTATGAAATCTAAGATACTGTTACTAAGACACCACTCAAATTACATTTTACTCTAGTCTTTTTATTTGCATCCTCACACTGACTGTGTTTCATTCTTTAAATAGTCAGTTGCTTCGAGAGCTCCAGGGAGAAGGAAAACGTGTTACTGTTGAGGATATGCCTGCTCTCCTATTTAAGCTTTAATCTTTGCATCCAACAGCCAAATAAGTAGCAGGAAAGTGGAAGGTTAAAAATTTTGCATTTCACGTCTGCCAAAACAGTAAAAGAAAAATGAGATTGTTGAATAGCTGACAATGACGGCAGAATCAACACAGCAGTGATCTGCCTAGAAGCTGCAAAGGGCAAAACCAAGGCATCTGCTTAAAAGCTTATACCAACTGTGGGATAAAAAGAGTAAGGAAGCCACAATAAAACATAATTATTACAGGAACTATAATTATGGTATTATTCTTTGGCGTATTCAATGTTGTGCACATTAAACATTGTACACTGTGAATATTTAATGAATATATGCTTACTCAGAGCCCTTAATGTCCTTAAAATACAGGTATTTTTCATGTATTAAGAAGAAATTATACATAATTTTTGTCCTAAAGATCTGCAGTTGAAATAGAAGGACAACATTCTGTGAGCCTTCTGCAAATTTAAATCGCAAAGCTTTGGAAACTGTGTATGTTTACAGCCACTGCACTTCCATTTTCAGTACTTTTTGAAGCAAACTTGACCCCAAGAAAACCTTTGAGTTGTCAGTTGCAGCCATGTTCTGTATTATCAGTTATAAGAATTACTGATAAATAGCTACCTCCAATTACACTTGTAGCAGATCTCTAAGAAGTCTAAAAAACTTCAGATACATGCAAATATTCTTCAGTAGTAACAAGCAAAATATACATTTCTGCAGTAAGAAAGAGCAGGAAGCATGATTCACTGAGTGTCAACATAGCATAAAACATAGTAGTTTCTACTAAACTACTTTTCTATAAACCATGCAGCCAGCAACCATATAAAGAAGACAGATTTTAGTATGCAACGTAGCATAAAAGGGGCCAGGCATACAGTTTTCAGTATACAGGAATAAAGATAGAGGGGAAAAATGACTAGATTTTTCTAGCATGCATTGAGGCTTCAGTACAGTAAATATTGGCAATGGATTTACGACATTCTGTGCATTGCATCTTTACCTGAACGGGGAGCGCTACAACTTGATGTATCTGGTTTTTTATACTAGAAAAGACTGACATTTTAAAACAGCTTATTTAATTTTTTTGTCAACAGTTTGGGCTGTTGTAAGATCACTAATGGTTTCGCTCAAAATTTTACTTTGTCCAAATATTAACCTTTTAATCACTGTGAACGCAAATATGAAGAAACAGCTTCTAGGACTGCCTGTTGGCTCATCATACCAGGATGGGAATCTTGCACTTACAAATTATTTCACTTTAGCAGTGAACTACTGATAACTCTTCTCAAAGTATCATATTCCAGCTTTTCAGCTCTTTCCCAGTAACTGCTTGCAGCAGAACTTCCGAGGTGGTATCAAAAGCCTTGCTGAAATTAAGATGCGTGACATCTGCTGCTCCAGTTGAATCCACAGAGCTTGTTACCAAATCGCAGAAGGGTTCAACACAATCTACTTCTGACATATATACATTGGTTGTTAAATGACCTTTCTTTTTTGTTTAGCAGATCAGAATTAGTTTCTTTGGTTGCTCGTTACAGTATTTTTCCAGGAATGAGAGGTAAGCTGACTGACATTTAATTTCCAGATTTCTTTCTCCCCTTCCTAAAAATAGGCATGACATTTCCTGGTGTTTTGCGTCCCAAGCTCACATTCTGCATTTATCCCCCAGGATAACTGCTAACAGTTCCAAAATTGTTCAGTAGGTTCTCTACATAACCTAGATAAACTTCACCTGGCCAATTGATTAAGAACTATTTAAGGTATGACATCAAGTAAGAGGGATGGTTATATATGTAATAAAGATGAAATATTGCTTGTTTTCAAAAGCACCATGATGTTCTCATGTTTTTTATTGTTACTTATTTCCAATTTATTACCTCAGCAACACCGAATGCTCTATCATTCGAGCTAGCTGGAGAGCACTTCTGATCCTCAGGATATGGTTTGTGGCCTTGAAAGGATATTGAGTTAAAAAGAAAATTAATATGAACTAAATTAAACCTCTTAATGCATGCATTACTTTTTAAAACTGATGCTAAATCATGTTTGATAATGCTTCCCCGTGCCTCCATGGCTTTTGTGTCTCTGCGAGCAACCCAGCTATGGGTGCTCTGAGCGTTGGCCGCTTGCTCTTTGCTGCATCTGCTCACAGTTCAAACCAGTGAGAATTTTCTGCATTCCCTGGGTGATGCCAGCAGATTAGAACACACCAAACCTCATGTCTGCAAACCAGAATCTCTCTTTCCCTGCTCTAGAAAATATGGGGAAGGAGTGAGAGATGTGAAGGGAATTGGTGATTATTTTCTGCAGTTGCCTGGGGTCTCTTGACCATCAATATCTTGCTCTCAATATTAATGCAAATTCCACAAACAGAATTATTCAGTAGAATTACACAAATAATTAAAGTAACTAAACACATATAAAGAGGTCATTTGCACGAGTCTAGTTGTTTGTAGAATATTTCCAAATGATGTTCAGTAAAGTTTCAAGTGCAGTAAGGCCAAGAATGGGAAGAAAATAAAAAAATGTGTTAAGAAAAGGATGTTGAGCATGGCATTGAAGAGGAATCTTGTTTGCAAAGTCTCTTAATTTCCTGGTCAGCTCCACTATCTGGGGTCAAAGAAGTGGCATTTTGCTTGGTGGACAGGTTTCTGCAACACACCAAAAGATTTAACACTTCGTAACAGTACTATTTGTAGCATTTGAGGTTGGCCTGATACATGGCTTTCTACCACTTGATATTTAAAGGGTTGCAGATAATTGTGGAATATTTTGCCTATTACTTTGTAATGTGTGTACTGTTCATAAAATATGTATTACTTGGTGCAGTGTGTGTACCATTCATAAAAGTTTAACAGCTCTAAGCATTACCTTAAGAAGTACAAGAATTGTACTACATATTTGTGCATTTATGAGCACATACATCCTTGTAAACATATTTGTAAACGAAAAGGAAAGAGAATGGAAAAGAGATTTTTCTAATCATACTTTTGGCAAAATAACAGCATCATTATCCTTCCTACAATACGTAACTGTAGAATATTGCACTTTCAATTATGTATCTTCACTGTTTGTTTCTGTAAAACATTTTGTTACACCTGACCAAATTGCATAAATGTTATTTTAGAACTCTTAAAAACTGCTAATTCGGGAATGTAGTGCTCTAAAAATATCTCTGTTATCAAGGTTTTCCAGGAAGTAGATATAGAAAGGGAGAACTAATTGTTAGATTATGCAGTATACTGATATGAGATCCATTTTATTAAAAATATAGAAAAACTAATTTTTTTTACCAAGCCATAGATTTGATTTGTCTCCTTCCCCAATTTTGAAACTAACAGCTCCAACTTGTTGCTTCATTCCAGCCTCTTTTATGCGTCCAAGTCTAAAGGAAAAAATCTGTAGTCACTGAAAATATCCCCTTTGTCACTATGCAGCATACCACTGCCACTCAGAACTTCAAAGCATCAAATTGGGATCCTTCTTTTTCAAAAGCACTGGCTCCGTGAGATAAGGAAACCTTCATTAGCTGTTTGCTTTATGGAGACGATGAATCAATTAAGCAATTCTAAATTCACGCAACGAAGGGCAATAATATGCATGTATAGACTAGACAACTAGCAGTCGTAAAACTTGTACAACTTTCCACCGTTTAGATACTGCTGGTATTAGAATTGGTTCCATGACAACTTTTGGTTTACTGCAGTCTTTGCAATTTGACTTTTATTAAATAGCAATGGTGTATGGCCATAATCCAGACTGCTTGTTTTGTCCTGCTAGATGTTTTCAAAGAGAAGGATCTGGATGAGTGTTTTTTATTTTCAATGAAATACTTCACAGACCAGAAAAATTGAAATGATGTATGGTAAACATTTGCATTCCACAGAAAGCATCTCATGTGATAAGACTGTTCTTCGTTTTCAGAAGTGGAAGCATTCCAACACACTTTCTGGTGTTTGCAATCGAGCTGCTGAAAAGATAGTACTCAAAGATTCTTACTGTGGAAAATAAATTTAAATAGTTCATTTTCTGGAAGGGCTTGAATAAGTATTTTTCTTATGCATTTATTCTTTAAAGTAACGTAGCTTAATGCAGTTAATGCCACTGTTCTGTTGTTCCCCTTTTAAATTTATTTTTAGCACCAATACACAAACAAAGTGTTGTAACTATAAAAACCACAGGATGGTTTAACTTGGAATTAAGAAAATGCAGTGTTAACGGGGGCAAATGGGAAGATATTATTTTTAAGTCGACACATAAAATAGGCAGAAGAAAAATAGCTTGCATTAGAAAAGTTTAAATTTAGATATGATACTGCAGTTCTCAGTAGCATTTTGCAGTTTGCATTAGCTTTAACAAACACCACAGTATGGTGGAATTATTAGTAATCTGAAGGTGAATTAGCAGCTCCATCCAAAGCTGACTATGTGCAACACTGCAGAAGTTGCTCTGCTTGATGACAGTGAAGCCTCATCTAGAAAAAATGACGCCTTCGCAAACTTTTTCTCAAAAGAACTGTTACTCCTCATTAAAGGTACTGAGTTCAGTGAGAAAACTCAAGGTCAAAGTATTCCTACATACTTCCTGAAATCACTATATCACCAATGCACAAAGGGGCATCACTGGGAATTTTCCATGGGAAAGGAGTTAATCCGTTTGCTGTGACGTATTACAGGGAAAGCTCACCTAAGCGTGATATAAAAAGTTCTTCTGGAACAGCAATAGAAGAGAGAAAGTATTTTCTTTTTTCTAATATGGAAGAATAATTGTTTTGTTTCTGAAATCTGAGCCTGAATTTAGCATCTAGCACAGTCATTATTATTCTCAAAACCAGAGTGAGGAAATACATGATTAATGTTTAGGGATTTTTTTGCTACCTTCTATTAGGCATAGAAGCTGACAGCAATATGTATATGTATGCAGTCTATATATGATTGTATGAATTAATCTAATCCCTCGACGAAAACAGAAATAAAAATGGAAAAATGCAATACATTTCTTGTCAAGTAGGGCAAACACCAACTGCATCTTCTACAATTAAAGCCAGATTTCGGTTCTCCTTACCGATATTGGACCAGCTTCATTTGACCACTCGATACACAAGCAAAATTCAGAAGATTCCAACAATTGCACAAACGGATCTAAAGCGTGACATGCACATGAGTAGAGCATTTTGTATTCTCTTTATAAATATCGATTTTCCCAGGACAAGTCCTAACGTCTTCATCGCACTTTTTTATTTTGCTCTCTCTGCTTCAACCTTTACACTTTTTCAGAAGTTCTGAGGATTTTTTTTTACCAGTTGAAGTGATTGCTGCAAATTTGGATTACAGGAGCACGGAACAATCACACTTTCTACATGGCATTAAACAGGCCTGCAGCTACATGCAAACATGGGTGTTTCTCTATCAGCCTATAAAACATCCAAACGTTCCTGAAATCTCTGACCAGTACTTTTTAAAAATTAGTATTGCAAACATACAGCACCTCGTATCGAACTTGGTTTCTGATAGTAAAAATGGACGTTGTAGCTATATACAAAAATGGGGAACTAATTAATGAGGATTTAAACAGGACTTTAAAATGCAAATACTACAAGTTGGAAATCCCGTGGAAGTTGGCCTGCAAAAGGAAAGTTCTAAACCTCTAAGGAAAGAGGCAAAAGACCACCCATATCCACATGCAGCCACTGTGATACAGATATTAGAGGTGCTGAGAGGAATTCAATTTCAAGACTGGAAGCAGAAATATCAGGCATGAGAGGGGATTTCTGCAGAGACTCAAGTAACCGCTTTGGCTTACAGATATTGATCAGAGCATGCAGATGAAAGGCAAACACAGAGCTGGCCTTACAGACCAGCCAGAATGTTATTACTGTAACTAAATCAAGCTATCTGCCTTTTCCCCTTTTAATTAGATACTTCAAAAAGTATGGAGTGTACAGATTCTCATCATTTCACCAATAACTGAAAATAAATTCTCTTCAGTTTAAACGCAGGTTTAAGCTCGTTGCTGAATCAGCTCACCCTGCCTCTGGAAAAGCTCAGACTGCTACAAATTTAGGAACTACCTCTTAGAGATGCAGAGTTAGTCAAAATAAATCCTGCATCACAGTTCCCTCAGTTGCTAGGCCTTTTAGCTTTTGCTTTCAAGGGACACGAGCAATCAATTGCAATAAGTCAAGCTTTCCATGTTCTTCTAACATTTATTTTCTTTCTATTACTGCTGTTTCGAAAGTAACTGTGCCACAACAATCTTGCCAGGAAGCCCCCAAAGCCTATCTGTCCTCTGGACATGTCTGAAAAGCAGATATTCCTGCTTGGTTCTAAGAGATAATTGGTCAGACTCGCAGTATCCTAGAAGTATAGATAAATACACTATAATAGAAAAGGGGAGGGCTGGGAAACTAGGGTTAGGGAGCATCACTTCATCTATGACCCCTCATGCTCCACATGGAAAGAAATGAACCTGTTTTGGCTTTCTTGCATATATACTTATGCTTCAGAATCAGAGAAGTATAAGGAACTTTCTTTACTGCAGACAGTTAATGTCCGAATACGCAACGTATCTGCCATAAACAGCCCCTCTCAGCAGATTCTGAAGCTGCCTAGGTACTGTGCCATTTCATTAATCAGTGTTTGCCTGAGGCACAGCATATGAACTTACCTAAATTGCTGCCAGGGTTCCTAGATCTTCCTTTGGCTTCCTAGTATGTTTCAGAATGAGAATTACTCTCAGTCACTACCCTACTTACCTCCTCCATTCATACAACATAAAAATGTATGCAGTACACACAGAGTAGACAGGCAGTTATTATTGTGTTTGTAAATTAAGTCTCCTAATTCAAGGTGTAAGAGAGAACATTACCTGTTATGGACAATAAGTGATGAAGAAGATACGGAAAAGGAGACGGAGTAAACATTAATTTATCCAAAGCTGATTATAAACTACCATTCCTTTAAGGTAGAATTTGACAAGAATTCTGAAAATCTTGTCGGGTAATAAGAAGCAGATGCTACAATTCCTGACTTTAAAGGAAGTCAAGAACATTTAATACTTTGCACAATCAAGGTATTAAACAAATCTGAAATGAAATGATATTATCATTTATGAGAAACAAGAAGCTATGTTCTGCATCCTTACTGCAGCTCCATAAAAATCAAAAATCTTGTCCAACCCAGGAAGGAATATTCAAAAGATTCAGACCTTGCAGTTTCAAAGTACCTGCTTATCAAAGGTATGTTTCTGCACACTGCAATGAATGAATGATTAAGCAGCTTAAGCTTCAGATATTTCAAGCACATCTTAGACTCAAAGACTGTATCCTTCTCATTTTTAATTTTAATTCAAAAAAACATTGATTTTTCTTCTTGAACACATATCCACACCCTATAGACCCAGAATACTTAGACATGAGAGTGCAGTTGCCAATGTCTTCTGGCCCTGCCATTTACGTCTAGGCCCTGAGGAACCTAAAGTAGGATGATCTAATGTTCCCTGCATTCTGCTAAAATCACCTCTTGTTGTTTCATATCATAATCTTCAAAAAGTTATATGACAATCTAATTAAAATTCAATTTCAGAAACTAAAACAGCATCTAGAGAACTACATTCTTTAAAACAAAAAGGTAATGTTTCAATAAGCAATACAGTAAAAGTGCAAAGCTGAGACATCTTGAGGAGGAGTATCAGAAGCCCTGATGACCACTTCTTAATTTCCAATTCCAAGTAGCAAAAAAACCTCACGATTAATTATGTTAAAAAAATAAAATAAAAAAAAAAGCAAACACTTAAAAGAAGGAAAAAATTCCAGATGATTAAGGAAGAACAATTTTTTCTTTACATAGGAGATGGCTTTTGACATCAGCTCTGTCTACTCAAAAAGCTCTTTTTGTATGGAACCTACTGAAACAGCTCTCACTGATGAGTTATGTCACTGGAATGTGGTATTTTGATGATGTGTGACAAAAAGTCATCACCCTATTTGTTAGCATGGTAGGGAAAACAGCTTCAGCAACACTGAAAAGCAGCTCCCTTTAAAAACTACTACAGTAATGAAGTTTCATATGGAAAAAAAATCTGTGCTTTTATTTATTTTTACACATTATCTCCCACAAGTGTTAGACTGTTCACCTTCTGGCATAGACTAAAAGCTATTATTGAGTTCACAGACACCAAAGACTTAGTGAATTCCAACACATGGCTTATCTCTTGCACATAACAGTATTTTATTATGATGGAGAAACACTACTAGCAAGTGACCGTAGTTTATGCATCTGAAAGATACTACCCAGGTGTTTTCAAAATTGCCAGCGCAGCATAATATTCTTCCAGAATAGACATAGCAATTACAGCTTCTAGAGGTTAGCTTGAATTAAAACTTCTCAATACACTGCACTGATTCTATCAAAATCACCAGCTACACACCACTTGTGATACCTACAAAAGCAGTTGATATTATCCCCACTTTTTGCCCCTCAGCATCATTTGTAATCCTGGAGACCATAACACAGAAGACAGGTTTGACTACAGCACTCGCCCACACAAGAGCAGGGATTTATTACAGGTTCTTTCTAAACAACTGCAGTCCTAACGCAATTCCCTGCTCCAGCCTAAGACGGACAACCCGGCAGGCTTCACATCCTACTTTTTCTATTCAAAATCTATTTCACCAATGGATGTCAAACCGCATCGCAAGACAGATTGGATGTTCATTTCACAAAAGTCAATATACAGGATAACTTCAGGCAGAAGGAGAGAAAAGAAAGGGAGGAGGGAGAAAACACTCAGAATTTAGCGTTGTCTTTGTTAATTTAATGTTACACTGAGGTATTCTATTAAAGTGTCATGTACTAAAAACACCTCTTCAAAAGGGATGCCAAATTCTTCTCAGTGTCAACGAAGTTAAGCCTACAAAACAGATACCTTAGTTTAAGAGCATTTAGCTACTTTGTATTCCTGCCTGCTAATGTCTCATGTGAATTGTTTTTAGTGGTAAAATTTTGTCTATAATGTGCAAGCATTGCAGCACTTTGAAGTAATGAAACCCAATGGACCCTTCAACCTTATTCTGTTTATGTTATATAATTATAAACTCATTATTTTTATATAAAATGCTACTCTAATCTAAAAAAAAGATGCTACAAGCTATAGCAAAAGTATCTGTCAATCATGCAAATCAAACATATTTCTGCCAACTACACTCTGATGACATCTGCTCTGTTTGGAATGGAAAATATATTTGAGTTGTGCTTGTGAACAGCAAAATTCAAAATTGAGCTGAAAATTAAGTTGAGCTCTTTTTCTGCCTTTTTTTCATGCTCACTAGCAATAAGCATTGATACCTAAGCCCCACTTACTCGCACCTGTGCAATATCACTGTCCGCAAAGTGCGCCGTAATGAACTGCAGCACAACCACTGACCCACCATTTTGCCACTCCTGGTGATTCTTCATGTCACAGTCCTGAGCAGAGAACTCGTATTTTAAAAGCACTGGTTACTGTCCTCCCTTACACTGGCAGTAATATCTAACTTTAAAGCCCATTACCTCGTATGTATTCAAATTATTTTTTCAAATGCGCATTATTTTTCACTTACATTCTACTATAGGCTGCTTATAGGCATCTCCTACGTTATTTTGGCTAAATTAGTGAACAAAACTCTAAGGACCGTGTTTAGTCCCTTTTATCTCTCCTCATTGTAGTCATGATTAGAAGAACAGCTTTGTATCACTGGGATTTCTTATCAATTGTGTAATTTTGCCAGAAGAATGACTATGACAGTCACCACCGCAGTCATTACTATGGTAGTTAAGCATCAGGAAGAGAATCTCAGGATGCTCCAGGTTTGTGCTGTATAACAAAACAGATAAAGAACAGAATATGCATGCATAGCAGTATACTCACTGTTTCAGAGATAACTGTATCAATTGTACAAAAGTTATCAGCACTAGGAAATCTATTTTCAAGGCAGCTGGATTCCTGCATGTGAAATCCTTACTCATTCATGCGAGAAGAAAACATTTTGTTGAAAATTTTCAGGCAACTGAAAGCTACTTGTGATGAAGCAATGGTTTGTCTAGGAACAAATTACATGTGCAAGATAACAACACAAAAGTATGAAACTTAAATTACATGTACACCATCACTATAATCAACACTGATCATTCCTTTTTTTGACACTAAGTTTTATGAGACAAGACTATATCTTGCTGTAAGTATATTATGCCTAGTACCTTGAACCAACATCCTATTACCCAGCAATGTAATTTTTCTATTCAAACCTGCTGTCAAAGCACATTGATACATAAATCTCAGTGAAGAAATCAGAAAAACAATGCAGTTGACCAATAAATTATTTCTCTACACTACTTTTTTTTTTTAATCTGAAAGCTTTTCCTCTTGCAAGAATTTTAAAGCAGTTTATTTTTATGATGTTTTATTTGTTCTGTATAGTACTGCTTCTGAGCAGTGTCTACACTTCAGTTAATACAGAGTAATCCTGTTATACAATACAAGCCTGTATCCTCCAGAGTTTAAAGTAACAGCTTTTCTGTTCAGACTCCAGAAGATATTATATTTCCTCTGGTACTCTTCACACTTCCAGCTGCTTTGACAATGACGGTATTTACAACTGGGAAAAAATGGTTAATAAAATTACAAGGCACTGCTAAAGAGGGATTCAGACAGTAATGTACTGTCATCTTGGTCTCACTCTGACATGGAAGAGTCGTCCTTCTTCTGAAACCCATGTCCTGAGGGAAGCCAAACTACACATTTCCAATTCCGCCCGGCTTTCATGTTCGCTCTTTCTACAGCAGATACAGCTCTTTTTTAAGACAGCGTGTGAATCAAGTGCAGGAAAGGACATATATGATCAGAAAGAATTGCCTCACCTCTCACACCTTAATTAATCAAATTTCCATTTTGATATCATGTCCCCAGGTCCCTTTAATAATGACTGAGCATTTGAAGGTAAAAGCTGCACTTACACCAAACACACGGCAATGTTGCAATGGTTAAGATCAGTTTGCTGCTGCCAGTGTCATGAGGAATCGTGTTCTGAAGATTATGGTATGAAGCAATTTGCAATAAAGAATGTACATGTGGGACATAAAGCAAAATCAGCCTTTAATGTCTTTAATCCCAGACAAATATAATTCATGTTGTAGCGACGATATGAGATGCACACAGATATGTTACTGTGCCTGTTAAAGGCTCTGCCCTTAAACAGAAAGCTCTAGCTGAAGGTCCAAGATCTGGAAGAATTATTAAATTTTATCAAAGATAAAGCATTACCTGCCTCATAGACAAAACAAGCAAGTAGGAGAAATCTCAGGCATAGGGAAACATATCCACAATCTTTCCCAAATAGCTTCAGACAATTATACACAACTAAATCTGAAGCATCCTGTTGAACTTGGTACTCAGAAATTTCAGTTGCTTTCATCTGGACTTTGGGCCTTGAGAAGAAAATGGAAAATAGGCAAAAGAACAGGGAGATCTTTGGATGGAATTTTAATTTTCAGTCACTGGATGAGAGGACTGAACCATGTTTGCACAAAAAACTTAAATATATGTTTATGTATATGTGATATTGATACACAAAAATACGTTGGGACATACAATTGTATTTTTACACACTATATGTCCTGACATATTTTTATTAAATATAAATACCAATAAATATCCAAAATATCAATTTGATACATGTAACTAGAGATCTAACTTGCTATTTAAATGTAAATGGCCTTACTGCATTACTAATCATTACTCTGGGTCCAAATTTCTTTTTCTTCTGTAATATTTACAAAAGTGAATTTTAAAAATGTAGCATTTGGAAAATAGTGTGTCATAACGGCTTTACCGCTCCTGGATACAGTTGCTGTTCCTAAGTTCAAATATATGTTTTCTGGTCATAAATATAATTTGTCATCCAGTGTCTTGTTCCCTAACCAGTCCCATGTTCTCATAAACAACGGAGTGGATCCAGGTTACATTCCAGCCATTCTTAGGGTCAGTTTATATTTTGTGTGTCTTCTCAGCACAGCTTAGCACTCAAGAAGATTTCTAAACAAGCCCAGTCAATCTCTGCAGAACGCTTACTATAGTAGTTTCGAATCTTAAGAAAGAGTAACTTAAATGGACTTGCCTGCTGATGTTGTGGTATATACCTTCCAAAGTATCTTTTTCTCTGAGTTTCTTTTTGCCTGTAATCAGCATCTTTGCAGTAATCTTATCACTGTCAATCAGGATGAAAATATTAACTGGGGAAAAAACATGTCTATTTAGACATCCTTAGTTTCATCAAGTCTCTAGAGTTTAATTATGAATAATATTAATGTATAGGCAGAGATTTATGCACTGTGTGAATAATGTATACAGACAACAAAAGAGAAGACAGACTCAACAGTCAACTAAACTACAAGGGTCAGATGAACGTTTTCAGAAAAGCTAAAAACAAGTAGATTTACTTAGTCTTACTTACTCTTCAGTGATCGCTTCTGAATAAATTCATACTATCACTAAAAGTAGTACAATTTATTTAGAACTGGGTGGAAAGGTAAAAGACATAAACCAGCTTTTAACTGACAGCTCATCAGAACATATTACTGAAGACTACAATGCATTTTGGAAAAGGCTTTAAGGATAAGAAGAAAAGGATTTTTAAAGTTGAAATAAGTATTTGTAGATATGACAGTACACCCTCAAGAATTCCTGTTTACATATTGAGGTGTATTTTGGCAGCAGAGAAAAGCACATTAAGTAAATACTTTCCTGTTTTTCCTTTACGCACAACCCAATTTTACAGAAGGGGAATGCAGAAGCAAGCGGCCACCGTTCACCACTCCTGCCCAGTATATAGATTTCAAACTGGATCAAAATATTAGCATGAACACTTGAGTTTAATGAGCACACCCAAAAAACTAAAGTGGCCTTTTCCTTGCCATAAAGATCACTGATGTGCATGGAAGGCATCTAGCGTACTGTACCGACTGGGACAAAGATTTACAAGAACAGAAAAATATGGTGACTGCATTTGTAAGGTTGCTCTGCACTATTCAACTAAAAAACCATCAAAGTAACATAAAACATACGTGAAATTACATATTAGTTTTTCAGGTAAAGCTCTAGGATAAAGTTTAATCTCTAGGTTCTATCTCCTGAGAACCCAGAATCATATTCAGAAAATCCTCCTCAAAGTTTACAATTCTGATGGCAGTTCCTCTTCCCACCCCCAAAATCTTGTCTTTCAGAGCACAAGCCAAGGAAAAGGTGCTTTTCTTTGTGGTCTGCATTTGATTTGTGATCATTTGACAACAAAAATCAAATCTTTCTGAAACACCTCTCTGCTTTCTGCACTGCCAAAGCTGCTTCCAGCTCCTCTGCACAAAATTTCTCAACTTCAAAAAATCAGACTTCAAACTGGGTCCGAAGACCTCAAAAATGCACAAATATTTTCTCTCCAATGGTTTACAATGTAGCCAACAGGAAGCGACATCTAAAGAACAGACAAGTTTCAAAATTCAATGATCAGAGTTAAAGACCCGATAACTTCTTCCTTCAGTACGTTTGTGCAAAAGAGAACGAGAAGAAAGTACAGTTGACAAACTCCTGGGTCAGGCATTTCTAGTCCTCTCTCACTATGAATTAGGTGAGGCAAACAGGAAGGCAGTTTGCAGAAAGAACTGATTCTGAAAAAGCTTTCATCAGCTGCACTGGGAAAAGCTGTTTGAATTTCAAAAAAACATTTTCCTCGATCCCCGCAGCACCAGCTAACTCTCTAATCTCAAATCTTTAAAATAAAACATCCAAGGAACGGGAGGATATGCAGTTTGCAGGTAACGACATTTGGATTGTATGTCTGAGATGGATCAGATTACTGAAGTGTGAATTCACAAAGCATTCAAAGTGAGAAGGATGAAAAATTAGTTCGCATATTTTATATTACCAATGTATACGAAACACTAAGGAGGTAAAGCTGATCTTATTACACATTGACAGCATTTTCTGTACATGGAAAGTTCTGGTTAGCTTGTTCATACACTGCAAGACGCCACTCTTCAAGTACAGAACGTTGCCTCCGCCACTGAAAAACGCAGCAATTTGTCAGTGGTGTCAATCTCTGAACACAGACCAGCATTAGCATCTTTTATAGAGTCGTTAGTAGCCTGATAGGTGCCAAACACTCACAAGCCCTCTTGAAGTAATGTCATTGAATTATGTATGTAGATCGTTTGAGAATTATAGTTTTAGTCCATTAATTGTCAGCTAATGTGTTTGTTCTTTGGCCTACAGAAAACAAGTAACAAAGATTGACTTCAAGGTTTTCTCCTTTGGGTTTCACGTTTGATTGTTATGATTTTATAAGTTATCAGTGAAAAAATACTATTATCCCTGAAAACGCTGTAAAAAAAAAGACAAAAATGTTCTTCTTCCAAACTTAAAGAGATATTCAAGTTTTATACCACTATAAACGGAATTACATCATAAAGTTTGAGAATCCATTCCTAAGTGTAAAACCTGAAAACTAAAACTGTTCTAAAAATCCCATGTCTAGCAGGCAAACAGGCCAAAAAATCCTGAAACTCAGCAGCTGATCTGTCTCTAATTGAAAATAATTTAATAATTTTAATAAAGCAAAGATCCCCACATTAATGTGCAAGAACACCTTCAGTATTACCAAAATTCAGAATACACTGTACTCATTTGAATGAACGAAATTCAGTCATCTGCCATTTGATCAGTAGTGTCAGGAGACTGACCCAGTTCCAACTCAGTGGAAACAGTGGATTCCTCTGAAAAAAAACAGTTTGCCTTTTCTGTTTTTTTTTTTAAAAAAAAGCAAGGAAGGAATAAATAGTCAAGAATCTCAATGTGTCATTTTTTTATTGTTATATCCCATAAATTCAATGATTATTCTAAAGACTGCTTTATTAATAATATTCTACTTCTTTAGTAAGACTTCAATTTTTAAAATAGATTAAATTAATTCTCTTTTTACCACAAGACTTCTACATTGTCAACTCTATTTGAAAAGAAATTAATGCAGATTCCTAAAGCTGGCTGGATACCAAGCTACTCTTGAAGCTCACAACACTGCAAACAATTGTGTTCCTGTGGCTCCACTGAGTCCACTAAGGACAGAAGTGCTTGCAAACTCATCTACAAAATCCCCTCCTTGCTTATCCCTGAAATTGTTCGGCACTTTTCAGCTCCAAATAGCAGACAAACATAATCCAGTCCCTCTAGGAGAAAAGCCAATCTTTCCAATTTGCTCAGTTTAAGAAATCTCCAATATCAATGAGTATAATAATGACATTTACTATATCATGAAGTTCCAAAGCAACAATTTCATATCTATCCATTTATTCCTCCTAAAGGTTCTAGTATATTAAATGCTACGTTAGCTTTCTACACTTAAATTTCAGCTCCCTTTAAAGTTTGGAGAAGTTTTTCACCACAAATCATCATTATATCTGTTTGGCAAATGGATTTTTAAAATTTCTTCAGTCATTGACAGGGCAATATGAAAAAAATTGTTGCAAAACCCTACATTTTTGCTAATTTGAAGAGAACTCCACTATTATGCAACCTCACTTCTAATCCTCCAAACCCAATGATTATCATAACCTTCTACTCTAGCACTAAAATTGAAAATGGGAAATGCTACGCAAAGTCCAGACCTGTCCCCAAACACATAAGCACCAAACACATATATTAGATCCTAAATTCCCAGAAGTCTTCCTGCATTCTGCACTGTCCTTTTTGTACCCTGAGATGGAAGAGTACATGGCAATACAGGTGAGGTTTATTATTATGTTTCCTTTGGTAATGCCGAAGCATTATGCATCATACTTTGGGCTGTTGCTTTTTCTAGCAGTAGAACATGACAAAAGATCTGTCATGTGATCATAAGAAGCTGTACTAGTGGGTGAATAATGACAGCACATTTTTATAAAAAGCATCTGTTTTGTACATTTATTGCCCGTTCTTATGTTTACCTCAAACTTTCAAAACTGATAGAACCACAGACATCCATGCGTATGTGTGGTTACTAGATAATTTTTTTACAAACTCCTTTCAGCTCCTGATGTATTGATGCCAGAATATTCCAGCTGCTTCTGCTCACCTTCCTGAGTCTTCTGGGCTGCCAATGTCTAATTTTTGACCGCTCTAATTTCTGCTTGTCCAAACTCTACAGTGAGGTGCCCTCTGAATCCCTGGTTCCCAACCCAGTGAGCCATCAAACCTCTTTCATGGGCCATCCAGTCTCCCTAACTAAATTCCATCAAGGTGGTACTGCTGTTGCCTGATTAATTCATTTTCAGATCATTTCCCACTGTAGTGTACCACTCCTGCTTTATTCCACCACCTGAACATTTCAATGTTACATATTTTGCTTCCCCACTGAGTTGCTTCTATAATTTCCCCATCTTTCCATTTCTTTTGCTGCACCTTGCTTTCACGTTTCCTACTGCTTCTCCAGATCTAAGTCTTTTGAATCATTTCAGTCCCCTCTGCACATGTTCCACTGTTGTATTGTGAAATACTCACCTTATTCCTTTTGCATTTCTTGAGTCCAGAAGATTATGGATTTACTGACCTTCGACGTAAATGGCAAGGCTCAGCAGGAGAAAAGTCAATGTACCAGCTAACTGAGATCACTGAAGTGCTGTGTGGCACACCTGGGGAAGAGCCACTAACTAAAAAATCGTGGCCAACACTGCAATCACTTTCTTGTTACACACTGCAGTTTTCACATAGCTTATTATAATTTACATTGTGAGATACGTTCCATATAGAAGAGACCCTGTTTACTTCAGAGACGTAAGCCTGTGCACGTCTGCAACCAGCCGTAGCCAAGAGCAGAAAGAGATCAGGAGCAATACAATCATAAAAACTGGCTACCAAATAAATAGGAGACATAACAACCCGTCTCTGAAGAGGAAGCTGGTGACGGCTCCCTGTGCTGCAATTCGCTTTCAAAGTCACAAAACCCCTTTTGAACCTCTTGTATTCCCCTGACTAATGCCATCATTATTTCAACACTGGCTGTTCAGAGCGAAACAGGTGCTATCTTGTCAAACGAGACTCTCCTGCTTTCATCATCCTGGAGTTATTCATTGTGTATTGTTACCGCCGACAAGGTTTTGGGTTGCCTGGATACCAGGTCATGCTGATATAACTGCTAGTGATCTCTGCATAACCAAACTTTTTTGGTGAGAAGTAAGCGAGGGGAGGAACAGCGTAGAAAAGAATTGTTTTATTCCCATATGTAGTCCTCCCAGCAAAAGAAGTTCCCCAAGCTTATCTCAGAGGGCTGTGGAGAGAGGGCTGGTGGAACGCTTCCAGCGCCTGATTAAAATGATTCACTCTGTAATAAGCCAGCATTTCTCCTCTCATTTCTAAAAGCTTTTCTTCCTCATGACTTACAAGTCTACTAGATTCCTAAAAAGAAGGGAAAGATTAATCTGTGCTAAATTACCTGATGTGGGTTTAAAATTATTCTGACAGAAAAGTAGAACAAAATTTGCCCAAGGAAGCAAAAAATGTAGCACTCGCTCCCCTCCTCCATTCGGAATTCGGTTACAAACACCACATGAGCCGCGAGCACCATCCGACTCAGAGAAATACTTACAGTTACCTCAAAAAAGTAGTTCAATTCAGCTGAATCAGATTTTTGTTCTGCATTTTCTTTATATCTATTACAACAGATGGCTTTCAGAAACAAATGTTTTTCAGCCACATGCTTGCCTAAACTTTCCCAAGAACTTTTTCTGTAAACATGATATGTTTAGAGAGATTGTTATAGAAGAGGTTTTATTTTATGCAAACTGCTGTTTGCTTTTCAGAGCAATAAAGTTTTATTTATAATGCATCATTTTCCAATGAGCTGCTGGAGGCTCATCTTGTTCTTGTCCTGGGCCAGGAAGGTTTTTGACAGTATCACTTCAGACAGAAAAAAGCCTGATCTCACCTACAATTTCCTGCACAAAAATCTATGACTGAATTCCCCAAAACAACTGTTTTTTTAAATGCTTCAGACTTGCAAGACACAAACTGTAAATCTTCAAACTTCTAAAGACATGCACAACAGGGGAATCCGTCTTACTCAATCCATGGCACTCATTCTCACGTAGCCAGATAAAAAAGGTTTTGCCTAAATAATACACTTTGGCAGCTTGCTCAGGCATATCAATTGAAATATTGAAGTTGATTGAAATGCTCCTTAAGCCTTTAATGTTTTAAGCTAATGTTATATGGAAGCCATCATCTATCACACACAAGTTTAGAACAAGGCAGGCTTAGCCAACCAACAAGTTTTTCCTGGATGATGCCCTGATGATTTCGGGCAGGCAGGGTTTGAAAGTCATGAAAACCACCTGCTATTAAATGAAGAAAAATATGTCCAGTCATGCATTTAGTTAATCTATTCTATTAATTAAAACAAATCTTCTCAGTACCTTCAAGAAAGTAATTATTAAACACAGCAATTAAAAAATATGGATCAACACTCTTGACCACAACTGGTGAAAAAAAGGATGGGAAATGGGTGAGGTGGTATGCAAGAATAAGAAATGTGTTTTTATTCCCAACCAAGCAAACAAAACTTCTTTAAAGTCCTGGGTATCATGAGAAAATTAAATTTGCAACAGATACAAAAAGGAGGCATGTAGGAGCAGAAGAGAGAGGAGGTGAAGGGATAGAAAGGAAGAGAGAGCTGGCATACAGTGGAAAGGACAGAAACTGAGAATGAAATGATACAACGAGTTAGTTAAAATGGATGTGACTTTAAATGCATTATAAAGAAATTGCAAAGAAGTTAGTGGATTATTTTATTAATTCAATCCATATTAATGGATAACTGTTTACAAAGAAACAGCTTTATTCATATATCTTCAACAAAACATTGCATCACTTTCATTCAGAAGGAGATGTCAAAATATAGAAGTTTGCATCAGAGTTAATGTGTACAGTATTTCATGAATCATATGGAAGGAGTTCCTTTGACTTCCTCCTCCTATGGCTGCCATACAGGTGGATAACTGAAAGCCTACGTAGAGCAAACAGTGATGATGCAACTTTTAAGTGCAGCAGTACAGATTTTCAGAATTGAAATGAACTGGGAGGAAAAAACATTTAAGAAAACGTACACATCAAGTGACTTGCTGCCCAAAGTCTTTCAGATTATTTGAACGTGGACCCACAACTCAAGAAGAGCCAAAGAACTTCCTGAGGCCCTGAAGGGCAATACTAATAGGCATGCAACTTGCAACACTTAACATGTATTTTTAATTTAATCCATTAGAACCACAAAGGAATAACGTATTAAAGTGATAAGTCTGTATATTCGGTAAATAAATATCAAAGTGAAAGTCATGAAAGCTTTAGGAAAAAAATGCAGCCAGAAAAGACACACACACAAAAAAAGAAATTTAAAGCCCTTGAAGAAATACATCACAGAAAAAAATAAATTGATCTACTAAATTAATTAAGTAAATTGATTGTAAAAATTACTACCCTATGCAGTATAGAATAGGTCTCACGGGAGATAAGTTAGCGGAGTCAACATAAGCCATGAGAAACTTGTAAATCATCTCATAAACTCTTTCGATAATACTGTAGAAGAAAAATAGAAACTTTCTAAACACGCTAAATACCTGAAGCAATATACTACAAAGTATCTTCCTGCACTGCTTTTTGCTAAGTGTTCCCGGCTTGTCCACTTAAAGTCAAAATAACAAAACAAAACACATCATCCTTCCAATGCACATTTGTTTAATTATGCTCACAGTATGTGAAAATTCCTACACAAAAAGCATCTGCTTATTCTCCTTTAAGTTGACTAGTTGGACCTTTTATTCATTAGAAATAACAAAAATGATAACTTCTGAAACTCAGCAGTTTTGGGAAGCAATCGTCTTCCTGAATTTTCTGTCCCCCGTTCTTCTTAATCGCAGAACCATGAATCACAGACCCAGCTATTTCTAGAGCAGCCGTAAGAGACCATCTAGATAAATCCTCCAGTTTAGGGCACAACAGCAATACCCAGATTATTCCAAAGAGAAATTTGTCTTATAATACTTGCAAATATTACCTGTAAAGGATATGTCAAAAGCTCTTCTCACAGAGAAGTATCAGTATCCATATTTTTTTTTCAGTAAGGAAAAATCTACCCAACCTAAATCTTCCTTACATTAAATTATGCTTTTTTTTTTGTTCTCCTTTTCCCACCAGCTATATAGAAAAACTGATCATCATCCACTTAATAATCTGCTATGTGCTAGAAAACGTTATGTTCCTTCCTAATCTTCTAAAACTAAACAAATCCTATTCCTTCATCTTTTCATCATTTGCCAGTTCTTCTGGGAGAATTGCTTCCTCCACAGTGACAGTGTCTCACATCTTTGAGGAGATTTGATCTTTTCCTAGTTAACTCGGCGACAGACACAATGAAAAAACTTCTAAATTCATGAAGAACTGGTTGTGATCACAAAAAGCACTTCAGTCAGTGCTTCTAATAGATATGTTAATTAACAGAGATAACCAGTCTTAATCAAATTAATTACATTACAGATTAAAGGTATTTGGAATTTAACACAGCTTCTTCTACGTATCTGCATTAGGTTACGGTGACCTTAAGCAGCAACCTGGAATAAATTTGTTAATATGTTTCTTTAAAGAATTATTAACAGATAATTTAACTGTAAAATTTAAGAGACAAGAAATAAATAGGAAGACATCACGGGTTTTATGATTTCCACTCTCGTTCAGAACTGTGGGGAGAAAAAACCCTGTCAGCTCTGGTAAAGATCAAGATATTTCTCAGAATCACTGACTTGAATTTCAGCTTCTTGTTATTGATTCCCAAACTGTGCATGTCAGGCGGGTGCAGTGGCTCACAGCCCCCGGGGAGCCGGAGGCGACGCGAGGAATACGGAACCTGCTGCACTTGGGGCGTTGCAGGTCGATTATCGGCGTTGCCCGTCACCGTGGCATCCGTGCCTCGCGCAGCTTCAGTGTGACAGACACGAGATCATTTCACAAGAAGATGGAGGCCATGTATCCCAGCAGGAAGGACTGAGTTCAATTAAGGCAGTGCAATAGCTCTCCCAGAGATGCTCCATTCTTTACGTCACGCTAAAGGTTTCAGAGTGCACACTGAAACCGCGCCAACAAAGGCAGATGAACAACAGAGTACAGAAGTGTTTTGTTCAGTTGAGGGGTATGTAACCCTCTTCACAGCTCTCACTGTCCATCTAGAGAGTTTTCACTTGAATTCAGATTTTCCTTCTCACAAAACGTCTTACATCTCTCAAACTGCCTCACATAATTTTTTATAGGAAAGCTGGTCCGACAAGGTGATTCTTAATTGTAGAGCGCATGAAATCACTGTCTGCACTGCAAGAGGTATTTTATTCATCAACTTTGTTGAAAAAATCTTGATACTCCTCTTAGATTGCAACCTCTTCGCTCTCCCCATTTCTGATACTGAGTGGTGTCCTCCGTTTTGACCTTCTGTACCAGAGCTTTACATGAGACCATCTGACTAAGGTCTGAGGTGCAGAATGATAACACTATGGCCTATAAAATATTCTCCTTACCTGTTTTTTTCATTCTGCATTATGTTTTGTTTGTTTTCCCATTTCCACAGTAATAAATCCCATGACAGGATCACAGTGTCATTGATGCCAAAAGGTTTCCATGGCAAAGAAAAGTAGGAACATAAAACTGTTAAATGTCTGTAGAAGCTGGAAGGAAAACAATGTAGTGATTTTATTTTAATTGCTACCTGCACATTGTCTCATAAGGTCAATTTGAAACACATACATTTAAACTAATTAACCAACTTACTTGTAAACATTGTATTTGTTCTTCTGCATTCAGAGAATAAGAGCTGAAAATGATAGGGCAACTACAGCTTCTCTGTACTACAGAAATTAATACACACACACATAGACATGCATGGAAGAACAACCATGGGAGAAGGGAAGGGTGTAGGAATCCTTTCTGTATATTACAATTATACTAGTAAATACAGTAAAAACATCTAACGTTTCTCAATAAAGGTAAGAAGCTGGATGAAGGCTCAGTCTAGTCACATAATACCTTCTATTGATTTGAATTAGAAATGGATGGTTGGTGTGATAATAACTCATCATCTTTTTAATGCTGTTATGTCAGTTCAGGCTTTCTTTGTACGCTGTGAGGCCACAGAGTGTTTTAAAACATCCAATTCAGTGTAAGCCCTATACTAGAAGATACACGTTCTCTTCCACAAACTAGTTTAGTATCTTTAGGCACAAATTAGAAGTTGTAACTGTACCCACTTAGATTTACTTTAAGTCCTTAGGTCTACCTCATCCTGTTCCTTTTGAGATGTGCAAGAGTATAAAATGGTTGTAACTCAGGACATGCACATGTGAAGAGGCAAATGAAATGCTTGGTATAAAGAAGTTACTACCCTCACTGTTTGTTCTCGTCCTCTTCTTTAATCAGCTTCTTAACTGCTCACTTGTTCGAGCCAGCTTGGTAACAGAATACATCTTCACCAGCTGTAATAGGAGCTTATACCTCTACGTATACATACAGACACTTGGATTTAGATTTCTTAATCTGCTTTAGATTGATTTCCTCCTGAGATTTGAATGACTTGCCTAAACCCAAGCATCTAGTGCTATTAGACATTACTTGGGATACGACACTCCACATGGTAGAGTACACACAAGATGATCTTTGAGGTCCATTCCAACCCTAACCATTCTATGATTCTATGATAATGGAGACATGTGTCCTCCTGGAACTGCAGCTGGAAGCAAGTAGGAGAGGGCAGATAGTCTAAAATGGCACCAGACACTACCTTCAGGCAACTGACTCATAATTTGAGTCACTGTCCACACTCATAAAACTGGAGAAGCTGGAGATAAACGGCAAGAGACATAAAGTACTGAAGAACTGATGGCTGTGTAGATTATGTTCTTCCAGGTGTCAGGTAGGTTCACACAGGCTCCCTGAACCATCAATGTGGCAGGTCCGACCCTAACAAAGTATAGCAGGGATTCCACTGGCAGCAGAGAATGACGTTAGACTGTCATAATTTCTAAATTTTATCCTTTAATTAATTTTTTCATGTAAATATATGTTAGATACACTTGTTGAATCTTTACAACAAGTAGCAGGATTAATCCAAATCCTACATCCATGTAAACATTCTTTTAACAGGCAAGTCAATTTGTGAAGCCTATCTCAAAGCATCAATTGAATTTTTCTGCTAGCTCAGAGAATGCTTTTTTCCATGCTTGCACTTGTTTAAAAAGGCCTCTGGCTTGAACATCCTTGTGAGCTGAGTAATCTGTTCAGAGTTACTTTCTAACAAAAGTAAGAATTTACTGTTATTTTTTCTTGCTGATGTTGATACGATACCAAGACGGGACTTGAGTTTATAAGAGAATGCTGGAATGTACGCAAGTAACCTGAAGTTAAAACACAGCCCAACAGCTACAGGCAGCAATAAGAGGGTCTGAAACATCGCATGCTCTAGCACGCTCCTATATTCATTGTGTGTGGTTGGTAAGAACTGGGGAGCGTGATGGCCTCTCCAGAGCTAGGCTGGACACACTGCTTCTCCTCCCCTGCCTCCCAGGCAGAGGTTATTAAACCACAGATCAGCTCTCTACTTGTACAATGTCAATTCAAACTTACTAGCTCAAACCCTTCCCTGTGGTTTAAACCAGGACAGCAGACTTTGCCCTTAGGCACTTGGGGAATGTTCTCATGGCCAGCTCTGCTCTAGGATGGCAGTCGATAGCTGCACAGGGACACTGATACCAAAAGGCATAGTAACTTCTTAAACCACATTAACCTATTGAAAGTGAACATAAGCCTAAGTCCTAAGTGAACCTGTTATATTTCTTGAAGTAGTCAGTGTTTACTCTCTTCTGTTTAACAAGAATCTGGGCAGGACACTGAAGTATCTGTCTTCCTCTGAGGAGTCATGTTTACCTGGAAAAATTACTCCAAAGAAAGGTCAGATGTAAACTTCAGTGTAACAAATATTCATAACAGCATCAAATAAGAAGATTTCTATTTTAAGATATAATAATTATTCTGTCCAACTCTCCCTTTCATATACAAGCCCTGAATTTTGGAGGATCAGGAAGAGTGGAGGGTAGATTTCCTGTGACACCTTAGTTGACTGAACATTAATTCATTACTTCAGTCAATTTAGCTCCTGCTGATTATATTACCGGTGACTAGATGTAACTACTATAATATACAAACTACTATAATATACTGACCTTTTTGTTGACACAAAGTTTCATGTGCAGAACATACTTTTCCATTATCTGACATCATTACTAATGACCTGCTGTGTTACCCTTTAGTGAGCTACAGCAACTCTATAAACGCTATTTTTCCTCTAGTAACCTGATTAATAAAGGCTTCTACATGGGAGAGTGCTGAGCTCCGTCAACTTCTGGACAGAGCTGAAAGCATTAAATTGCTTGTAGGAGTGGCCTACAATGAACAGCCACCAGATAAAATTCATAAATGCTCTGCAATTGCTTCAAACTAGGAAGCATTAACCTTAAAACTGGACCGGAACGGAAGCAACCAGAGCAAAAACCAAAATGTTCTTACCAGATGTAATAGCATGCAAAGGAAGCTGATAAAGGTAGCCTCATTAACTACCACTCAACTGAAAACATCCAGTCAAAAACTAATTTTTAATATTTTTTTCCTTGTTCTGAATGACAATGAGTTTGTGATGAAAAAAATACCATCCTTTCCCATGGGTTATGAGTGTCATTAAAGAAAAACTAACACACAAAAAATCTGCTTTAATTACTACATGTGATTATGGTTAAATTAACCAATTTTAAAAGTACAAAAAGTCAGGAAGTTTCTATGTTTTTTCACATTAACACAAGCACTCAAGTTCTACTGCAAGCTTATCAGTACTATCTTCTGAAGAGTGTCTGGATGGAAGCACTCCAAAAGAAGTGGCAATTTAAATATTTCTGGCCACAACATAGAAAGCATCAGCTTCTGTCAAGTCGCACTATTTGCCACTGTAACCTGGTGATACTAAGCATGAGTAAGGTAAGGACTAATGGCATAAATGAATAATTGATATAGTTTTCTATTTTGTTTTCGGAGTCCCGTTTAATGCAAGCTATATGCTGAACCCGCTTTCTGTTCTCATGTTAAAAAGTACCTCACTCGTGAACAGTCCTCAAGACACCATGAAACCTATTCAAGGTTACTCCAGCCCCATATCATAATCTGTTATTCTCCTGTTAGATGTTACTACAACTTGAGAATTATTATCTGATAGAAGTTAGCAACACAGTACCCTATTCACACACCTCATCATTTTCCCTAGAATCCACACCCAGGCTCACTCCTCAAACTGCCTGCAACCCTACCAGATTCCTCCTCATCCTTCTAAATCTCCACAATCTTTTATTTAGATCAGCTAAAGACACAGTGTTCAAATGATATGTATTTTCTTGTGATTTTTATCATCTTATTGTAGGAGATGACAGGTTGACTGCAAGATGTGAAATTCATCTACGTAAAGCCCTTTGTCAAATGCACAGGAAGGTGAATCTCAGTTACAAAGTAAATTAAAACATACTGCATTTGAGCACAACAGAATGGTGACTGAACATGTCACAACCTGCAAAGGAAAAACCAAACCTCTCATCATGGTAAGTGTAAGCTTCAAAGGTGCTTCTTTTCATTTCATCACATTAACTACCAGAAAATCAATGAGGGAAGAAATTCTCCAAATAGTAAGTCCTTTGAGGAGCAGATAACATTTAGACCAAGTAGATTGTGCCAAAATGACCTCTAAAATGACAGAAAACGGTTGCCTTCATTTCACTTCTGGCTTATGTGTATCCTGTAACACCTGGTAAATGCATTTACTCTTTGGCCTGTTTCAGAACACAATATATTTTTCTGCGTTAAGGACAGATTCTGTTTTCCAAACATATCAAATAGCATTGATACATATGTCCATTAGAAAACCAGGAACAGCTTGTTAGCTTGGAATAGTCTTCCAGTAAGGTTGATACAGCTACCAATATTTTTTTTTCATCTTTATTGATACCTTCGTTATTTCTGTACACCTTCATCAGTATGTGGTGCTGGGTTTGTAATTGATATTTGTTGTAATTCTCCAATATTAATGTTTCTAAAATCATGTGGGGTTATTCTGTTTATTTTAAACCATCTCCAGCTATACAGATCTCCAAAATGTCATTTCACATGTCACCGTATTTGCGTTGTCACCCTGAGCCTTCCATGTTTGCAATTCCAGTTACGATGGGATGGTTCACGAATCTCTCATTATATGGACAGATGATCAGAAGTGACAAATTACTGCAGCTTAGAGAGTCTCCAACAGTCACCCGAGCCACAACAGTTGACTGTGTATATTCTTTTAATCTCCTCTATTTACCAAGCAAAACATATAAATTGATCTATCTTCAGGGTGGTCACCAAAGGCTTATAAGTCAAGCTAACATGTTTTAGTTTGTAGCTGAAGTGAGTAAAGAACAAATGCATAGTTAATAAATTTCACAACAACCTTTAGCTTCTGTTTTAGATTTCTAAGCACAGTCCTTCTCATACAGTTCTGGTCTTGTTCTCCCTCTAGAAGGGAAGTGTGTTTGCAGTTTTGGACTCAGATTAGCTGGTAAGATACTAAAATGAAAGGTTTCCAACAGATTTCTCAAAGTCAGAGAACAGCATATCAGAAGTGCTGCAGGTTCTGGGATGTTGGCAAACCAGAGAGCAGCACACTGGGCACTGCTGACTGTTCATGAACCGTTAATAGACGGATGTCAAATCAGGGCACAGAACGGGGTATCCCAGCGGATGCAAAGAAGCCACTGGAAGACCAGCAGCCCGTGATTATGTCACGGTGTTAATCTGTCTGCAATGTGAAATGAGGTTAAGCAAACAGCTCTTGCGGTTTGCCCTGTATCTCCGGCTGCACAAGCTATCCTGAGCAATGCCTCAACTACACGGTTTTGAGAGGCTTTTGTTCCGCTTGTCGGTGAGTTAACAAGATCAGTCATAAATTGAATGATGTGACTAGTGAAGAGAAGTCTCAGGAAAGACAGACACAGCTTTTTCTTTTTTTTTTTTTTATATTTAAACAAAAAAGCTTACATTCTGCAGACCAAGTTGATAACTGCTACATAAAGCCTGCACCTGCTTTTCAACTACAGACCAACTCAGGGCAAACTTTGAAGGATACAGCTCCATGGATAAAAGCACTTTTGGGGGAAATAGGGTGACTGACAGAAAAGCTGGAACATCACTACTCAGGTATCGCAAGGATGCAGAGTCTTATAAAGAGACTTTGTTCTTCTTTTGACTTAGCTGGAAAAAAAGCAGCTCGGGAAAGCAAAAAATGTTAAGGTCTGTAGCAAAACAAAAATATTCCAGGGAACTCCCTGCAGAGCAGGGGCCTTTGCCATTTCTTCTGGGCTGATTACTGCAAGTATGATCTAATACACAGGAAGACCTTCTGAAAGGAAGGCCAATTTGTGGGTCATGGTTCAAAAATGGGAAGGGGAGGATGACCTAAAGAAATGATACATGGAAAGATGATGAGAAAACGTGGAAGATAAAGGAAAACCAAATAAAGGAAAACTGAGACATATAAGAATTAATAAGGAAGTGATAGGGATTTATATTAAAAGCCTGAAAAGAAGGTGGAGACTATTTTAAAAAAATGATTAGCACTGGAAATTAATCCTAATATTTCTTGCTGCACTTTTCAATATTTTCCATTTCTTTAAGTCTTTCTAGCACATCATCTTTCATTCTAATTCTGGGCTTTTCTCCTTAAATGCCAATGAATCCTTGCAAATAGGCTTTCATCTGTTTTAACTGGATGAGAAATACATCTCTCATCTCTCTTAAGTGGTTGCTTACTTTCAGTCCTTTATTCCTGTGACACTCTCCTTCAAGGACCTTTCTGTATTAGAAGAAACTGAATGACAATTAATTTAGTGCACTTATCACATTTGTACTGGCTAGATACTCTCCAGATTGCTGAGCAGGAATAATTTTGATCTCAACAAAGGCAGACCCACCATTTTTTGGTGCAACAGGAAGAATGTGCTATTCAATAAGCGAAAATTCTTCCCAAGAGATTAAAAAAAAGCTACAAAAAATTGGTTGAGATGGCAAATTACTAGAAAATTTTATTGGAAGTTCTGGTTTTTCTCAGCAGTATAATTCTGTGTGGCAATTTGAGCATGAATCTGACTATAATGCAAACACAATGATTAAAGTGATTAGATGAAAAGTCTCCGTAATTTAACAGACATTTTTGACATGAAGAGAAGGCGCATACATCTTCCGCACCTGGTATTTAAGGGGAAAAAGAATGTCAATATATCTCAGAATTTTCCTTTCCTGGTCACCAGACTGTTTAACTGTTAACATTTTCAATGGCTATTTGGATAAATTAAAGCCAAATTTTATGCTACAGTTCTAAAAACAGATCTTATACTTTCTGCTGCTGTAAAACAACACATAATACGATTTACTGTGTTCCCTGTTTAGTGATTCTGATTATACATTAGATCTGTACACAGAAACAAACAGCAGTCAGATAAAATCAATGCAGCAACAAGATTCACTTTTAAACAAAAAGCATCTCAACTTTCTTTTGCCATGCAAACAATCATTGAGTGGCACTTTTTCTCAATGTCTATTTATGATGCAAGCGAAAATGAAAAAATCAATGCCCTTCAACAGAGGGAGCATCAGTGTCTCTTTGTAACCACAGCAAATGACCCATTCTTGTTCCTTATCACAGCCATGGCACTCTTGTAAAGTTTAAAAAGCACATTCCCAGGAATGTCAGTCAGAAGAGGAAAACCTCTTTAATGAGCCTTCACTAGGAAAAAGGTTATAAACTTTTAACAAACAGTTCTTATGTTCTACTCACAGATTCAGAAAATCTCCTAGGATATTGATTGGTTTGTGTTATCAGAAAGTAAAAAGTATATAAATATGAAAAACACTGACACCTACAAGATTCACTGGAAATGTTACATCTAATTTTTTTAATCTGTGATTTCCTTGAGTTTTATCATACAATTAATCCTTATTTCTTATTAAAAAATAATTTTACCTAGATCAATTGAAAGGACTCACAAGATATTCAAGACTTTGAGAAGGGCAGAAACAGACTTGTTCAGGATATTTCACTCTAAACGAATTTGTCCAAAAAATCTTGCATTAAGGGCTAAACAGAAGCTACAGAACATATACGTTTGCCACTGATTGCAATTATGTTCTGCTGTACATCTTGCTGATCTTGACTACATTTGTAAATGAACAGTGTAAACCAATCCATTTATCTCTAAACACATTAACTACTTAAGATGGTTCAGAAAACTACTGAGAGTGTTGCTAAGATTAAAAATAGAACAGTATTGTATAATTTTCAGCATCAGTATCGAGTGTAAAAACACTGAATGAAGGGTTAATTTGCACTAGTAGAGAGAGCCAAACAAGAGATGGCAGTTAGGCTATGAGAACATCTTCAGGTTGTGGAAAAAAACAGAATCTATTTTCTCATAGCCCTAAGAAGAGCTTACAGCTGAAATGTCTTCTCTAATCTTATTGTTTATTTACAATCTGCATTTATTATCCTCTTTGCTTGTACTTTGCAGCTAACATCCTCCTGCAGGACCCTATTTGTCTCCAGATGTTGATCAGTATACATTCTTTTTGCTAAATGTCTTCTGGATCTCAAGCCTTTTTCATACAGGGACTTGGTAATCACGACCCTTCCTATTTTTTCTGCTAGCCTAAGCCTACTCCTCGCAGGAACAAGAAACGATGACACTCACTGGAGTTAGATGTCATGCAAGCACATGGAATTTTTGTGGAATTTTTTGGTATGAGATTTTGCAAATGTACGTTATTGCAGCATTCTGGCTGGCAAGTAAAATGGAAAATTTATAGTTCCTTCCACTCCCTTTCTTAGTGTTGTGTAAGTACATTCTAAAGCAGACTCAGTTTAATGTTTTATGAAATTGGATTTTGACTGCTGTAATTTCACATACTTAATTGCAATTACAAGCTCTGTTTTTAAAGAAACTGTAATTCAGTAGAGTCACATGGTCCAAAAGGCTTCCTCCTGGAGAAAAGGCTAAATATAACATTGCCCAGAAATGTTTACCTGATAACGTCTGCTGTTTACCACAGAAGATAATCATCAGGCATGGAAGTATTACAAGTATTTGATAAATTCCTCACAAGAAAAGTGGCATTTTCTTTAGTTTTCTGTTGTCATCTAGTCTTCCATGACTGAGGAAGGGGGTTTCAATAGTCAACGTTTCTACGGCTGATGTCCAGACAACCCAGGAAATTGCTAGAGTGTGAACCTCTTCAACATAGGAAAAAGCTGATGAACTATGTTTTAACCCAAGAAAATTTTCGATGCTAAACATGGCTGTGCGGTGCCTTTTCTGATGATTCAGGAGTTATTGCTAATCCCCCTCCCTCGTGGAGTCTCTTTCTAACACACTAATCCTTAATCAGCTCTACGCGGCGATGACAGGGCAGATGTGAAAACGCTTCAGCTGGTCTACACTGGAGTAAGACAGTTCAAGAAATTTCTTTGGCTTGTATTAGTAAAGGCTTAGGATTTTTGCCAATGCAGTAAATTCAGTTAGAGATTGAAAGGCATTTCTCTATCAGCAAAAGCCACGATGCATATCAGTAATATCTGTATAGGGACAGGTGAATCCTAACCCTGAAAAAAAGGTTGGGTTTTAGTGATTAAAGGACAATTTGTTCCAGCATACCAGTATAACCACTCCCATACTACTAATGCACAACTGTATCTGTTAGGAGATGCTGTCAGCATAACATCCAGGCAAGCTTTTCTAACTTAGCCTTTGTGAAACAGAAGAAAAGATGAAAGAAATAAGAGAAACATATATTACTTTCTTTCTGAATCAAGTTTAGAGAGTCAGATGAATATCCTGAAAGATCATATAAAAAGTTTTTACTTTTTTTTTTTCCCCTTCCAGAACTCCTGGACTCATTCTTCCTCTACCAGAGGAAGTGTAACCTCATTAAATTGCTGGCCAAGATTTTTTTTTCCGTTTTTTCAAAGAGCCTCCATTTTTCAACCAAATGTCATCCTGTATTTACCTTGTCTAATATCTCCAGATGTTTGCTTCAATCTTTAGCATTCCATCAAATTCAATATAATCTATGAATGTTACCACAGTGGTATTATGTTTAGTCTCCTTCCTAGACAGGTTCTACAAATATTAAATAGGAAAGACATTTTCGTAGATCTCTGTTGTCATATTGAAATAGTTCACAGTCTATATCAAATTTTCCTCATTTTTTTTTTACTAAGCCTGAATTTTTAAAGAAAAAAAAATCATAATGCTGAGCATATGCTACCCTCCTGCTCCATAAGCATACAAGGTGCACACAGTCCTTTTGTTTGTAGCATTCCTTATGTAGTCTGTGCTAAAGAAATCCCATTTATGATTACATAAAGCTGTATTATAATTTTAATAATATTTAGTAGCAGCAAAAGAACTGTTAAATTTAGAGAGGCAGACAACATCAGCAGGTTCAAAAGAGGATTAGACAAACTCAGGGACAGTGAGTCTGTAACCAGATACTAAAAGAACTGGACAGGAACAAACCCTCCAGCATCCCTTATCCAAAAATTCTGCATGCTGGAGGAGAACAAGGGAAAACAGCTGCATGCTCTCTCTAAGGAATATCTCTTTTTATAAGTGGCAAGGCCTGATGGACCGTTAGTCTGAGCCAATAGGATATTTCTCATGTTCTAATGGAAAACTTAATTTATCTTTTCTAAAAGCCAGTTAGACACCATAGAAGACAGATAGTATTTTCAAGTTAGGACAATCCGTAAATGGAGATTCAAAGTTAGTAGCAGTTAGAGAAATGTAACTCATGTTAATTGAATGCTAATTATATGTGCAATTATTTTGGAGCAGTAAGACAGCATGTTAGAAGTAAGTGTTGAATGGAAGTCCATCATTTGAAAATTTGAACAAAGTAAAATGATTGGATTCTCCTTTATCATTTTACATATCTTTTTCTTCAATTTTTCATGGATGATTCAAGCTCATGTACAAAATTTCCCTCCCACAATCTATATTTCAAGGACAACTTCCATAGACATGCAGAGGTGGAGAACTGGTCCCTTTTTACCTAGTAGGGTTGCAATGCTGAAAACACTAATGATGTGGGAAACTCCTGAGGCATATGGGAAGATGGGATATATGTCATCCTACTTCAGGTACCATTTTACAGAACTATCTGAAATACCTTCTAAAGTTCCCAACTCATCATTCAGAAAAGCGGAGTAAGATCTGTGAAACAAAAGGGTTAAAATTTTATAATTTCTATGGTTGTGCAAACACAGCCTCACCACGGGCCAGACAAAAGCGCAACACACTAGAAGTCTTCGAATAGCAACTTAGATCCTGGAGTAGCAGGGTAACACAATTTGAATTCCATGACACAAATCTATGCTAATGAATTTCTCAAAATCATCTACAAAAGGTAAAATATTGAGTTACGCATTAAACAATGAAACTCAACAATCCACGCACTGCAAATGAGACAAAAAAAGGGAAAGAAAGGCAAAAGGAGTGAAGGAAGGAAAAAGTAACATTTTGCTATTAGGAAATTCTTCTTATTTCTACTGTTCATGGCTTTGCCTTTCTAATCTGTACCATTTCATTGAAGTTGGCTTAAAAGACAATATTTTCTCACCTTTGTCTTAACTAAATTTGCATGCCTGACAGTCTGAATGGGATTTCACCTGAGAAAATATTATCCTTTACACATCTTATTGCTATTTATGCTATTTTTTTTTCTTAATTTAAAATAGAAAAATATCAGGTCAATCTGTAACACAGATATCCTGGAATTAATATTGCATGTCCCAATTTAGCAACTTATAAAAAAGTTTCATTGATCTCTCTTTGTATCTGTGAAAAAAGAAAAGATGTAAAGGCTTTATTAAAAAACATCCTTAGATCACAGAATATGGCATTATCATAACAGGAAAAAAATCCAACAGTTACTCAAGTGTTCAATGCTATAGAGAAGGCTAGAGAACGCAAAGAAGAAATAGATGTTTCAGAGAGATATTAACATAAAACATTTCAGACATTTTCAAACATTTGCTTCCTCATTTCTGCTTCACCAGTAAAGCAATGGTAGAAGCAATGAATTCATGTGCTACAGTTTCAAGAATCAAATTGTCTAATTAGTCAGAGGAAAACCTACATAATAAGCAGCTAAAAATGAATGTGGTTACTGTTTTCTTCCCCAGCACCCATCATCTTAGAGTTGGACCAAGGGAGTCTTAAGGGGAGGTAATTTACCTGGTACAGCCCTGGTCCAGCACAACAAAAAAATAATGCAGTGACAGCAACACGTGCTTTGTTCCCAATACGAGCTGTTTAAGTAAGTGCCAACAACAGGCAAGAGGGGCAGAAAAACAGGAGAGAAAAATTACTCCAGTATTTCCACATTATTTCCAAAGTCTATCTCATTAGCTGGATCTGCGTACATAGAAGCAAAGCTCAGGCAGAAGCAAATCAGTAAATGACACTCTAAAGAATTAAAGTAGGGTGAATTTACCATTTTTTGTCACTACAGTGCCAACTGAGCCACTCAGCTACTTTGTCCAGGACTGATGTCCTCTAATGAGATGGCCATTCAAGTCAATCTTTTGGGGTTTTTCTAAGGACTTTAATTATACTGGCAGTTATACAAGCCTTCGAATTTTGCCAGGCTCTGAAAGATTTGTTAAAAACTAACATTTGCAGATAAGAACCTATCAGCTGAGTTCTTTAATGCACTTAGGACAAATTACCAGGTAAGCCTTCTACTTGATCCACATTACTGTGTGGGTTCTACCTACCTGTCTAATTCCATAGTATTTGTTCTAAATATAGAACACTTCTGTCTATTCTAAATAAATATTTGTAATTTGCATCTAACAATAGAGCCATACCTGATTTAGCTTAAATTTGCTTCTGCTACATTTTAAAGCTTTTGCATTGCCAATAACTTCATTGCAAATGAAGTCAGCTATTAGTTAAGTCTGAAATTTCTCCTTCATTAGAGGCACCAATCTGCAATTTGTACAGAAGAAACATCTTTTCATGCAACTCAGTGGCACCAGTGAAAACTAGAACATTGTGATTCTCAGTCCATTTTTATTAAGCAGTAGAAATAGAGCAAAGTAGGTCAACATCATCCCCCCATACGGTTTATCAGCAAGTTCCCTAAGTGAAAGCTCAAACACTAGATCAAAGCCACACCTAGACTGACACACTCAAGGATCCCTCTAGGATGTGCTTCCTTATGAAACACTCTTGTTAGGTTCCACAGGAGCTTAAAGCCTGCACGACTGAAACAGCAACACTTCCTTGTTGTACTTTACAGCTCCTTGAAATGCTGTTATTCTCTCCGAAGACTGTAATTGAAAGTTATAAGTTATAAAAACTGATCTATTCTTGCTGAAGAACTATTTAAAATGCTCTGAACTAACTGAAATTTAAAGTTTAAAAACCACATCAATAGTTCTATCCTCAACATTTATTTGAAAGAGGTTTTGAACAGAGCAATATGATATAATTTAAAAACGAATTCAACTGTTGTTTTTACTCCCTCAGAGAGCAGTTATTGCCTGTCACATAATTAAGTGAATATGCCAGTGATAGAACACACAAAGCGGCAGGGAGCACAGGAAAATTCTGAAGCTTCTTGTAGTCCATGAGCCTTTTGGCTCACCACAGCGAGAAAACCCCGTCTAATATATTACGGAGAGAGAATTAAAAGACATGATCACAAAAACAAGAAATTGCCAAGGAAACGCGCTATCGGTGTATTTCATACTGGGTGTGAATCAATCCAGATGATGCTCAGCGAGTTTTATGACACATTACAAAACATACTGTAACACTTTCTCTCACATAAACATTTCTTTAAAATAGAGAAGTCAGCTAAAAATAATAATATACATTGAATAGCTGTGTCGAATGAATGGAAGACGTTCATGTAGCTTCAATCCACAACGAGGACTGAAGTATAAAGAATTCATCTACTCTATTCAAATCAACCTAATATGTATGTACAACTGTAAACACCTTTGACATTTTTTTGTCTTCAACCATGAGACCCTCTACGACAAATAAAAGGAAATACAAGGTTCTTCCTCATCTTTAGCCAGGAACAAAGTGAATGGGAAGTTTTAGATTGTTGAATTCTGCTTCTGAAACAAATGTCCTTATAAGTTATCATTCTAGATATCTGGATTTCTCAAAACAAGAGGAAGCGTGTAACATCGCAACTACAAAGCCAGGAGTCTTCCCCATGAGACACAAATCTGTGTGGTAAGAGGCTGCTTGCCTTAAACACTGAGTCTGGACATATATATCACATTGCTGGCCTGTACTCAAGTCTATGAAAATTGTGAAAGATGTATCAAGCAGTCCAGAATTCACATTGGTAGACTCCTGGCAGAAATGCTTCTCTGAACTCAATGTGATCTCTAACCAAGATTCATGAGCACTATGGAAAACAGGTCCTGAAAGTAATAAAAAGAGGGGAAAAAAAAAAAAATTAAGTACCAGTAAATCAATTTATCACGGTAACTAACATCCAGGTTAGAACGATAGCAGTGCCACGTTGGCGCTGCCTGTTCCCTTCCTTTCCAGCCATTTCATCTATCTAAATTCCTTGAGCCCAGGACAAGCTTCTTCCTATAGTGGAAGATGTTTGAACAAGTGGCCTACCCTGGCAACCCTGCGACCACAGGCTGAGACAAGGGAATGGCTGTGTCCACGTGCATCTGTAGGAGCCGTGGAGGAGACTGGCACAGGTGAAAGCCAGCTGCGGGTTTTTCTCACTGTCTTCCAACTTTAGGGGGACTTCACAGTGGGTATTTCTCCCATGTGACTTTGCTATGCCATTATTTTTTCTCCCATATTCTGTACGTAAATTTATTGATTTTTTTTTTTTATTTATTGTTGAAAACTGAAGAAGTTTCATGAAAAATGCCTTCAGAAGCTTAGATTAAAATGGCAGAAGCTAAAAACGTAACCCTAGCATAAAAGTCAGTGTGTGAGCAAAGTTAATAACACACTAGCCGTTTTTCAAGAATGGAAGCAATTCTTCATGGTCTTGCCACAGGAGATAAGCACAGTCACGGAATACTGACCTCTGACACCAATCTCATTGGGCCACCAAAGTCATTGCTAGTCTCAGCATGTGGCCATGTCCTACTGTTGAGGGATCTGGAAAGAAGACTATCTTTTGAAGAAACATATGGTTTATGACAGAAGTCAAGGTGTGTTTCCAGAGAGGTGAGCCGCTGTTGTAACACCTGCGATGAATTTCACTGTTCAGAAACCAGAACTAACGAGCAAATTTTGGTTCTGTGACTCTTATTGCTGCAACACTTCACATATGAGAACATTTTTCTGGAAGCTTCCAATTACCATGGAATTTTTCTTGGGGATTTTTTTTTTGTACCATTGATTAAAGATAATCACGAAAAGAAAACTATGGCTACTAATTGTTGAAGTTGTAAGGGAATATATTGAGATGATTATCGACTTAATGAAGCTGGCATTGAAATACATTTTCCTGATCTGCTTACTCTGTGTACTGTGACTTCTAAGTGGATAATATGCTGTGTTTTCACTCAGCCTCAGTAAATAACAGACTGATCTCTCTTGTTTGCAAATGACAGCAAACACAGTTCCAGGAAAAATAATAAAACAAACAAGCGCAACATGCAAGTATCAGCCATTTCAGTCGCAATGAAAATGAGCTTTAGAGAGAAATGCTTGTTTCAACATACTTAAGCTTGATGCCAATTTGTAATTAGAAATCCAGTTCTGAACTACTTACTAATAAAAAATAACACAGGGTGCAAATTTCATGTGAATGTCTTTTTTCAAAGATATATTTACAAAGCTAAGTTATATGCACTTTCTGAGGAAGAAAAACTAAAATGATCACTTAAAACAGTCCATTCTTCTTCTAATTTCAGTAAAGGATACTATCCTTGAAAAAGTTTTTCTATGCATTTTTTCTTGTTCTGTCTTTATTTACCATATGTATTGAGAACAAGCTTTTTCCACTAAACGAGCATAGAAGGAAAACTGGTTGGTTTTGACTTCCCACCACCACATCGAAATGAGATTACCTTGCAAAACTGTTTATTCAATTACACAATCCTTAACTGAAATATGTTTTTTAAATCTTCAAACAGAGATCAGATCCTATAAATATTTATGCAAATAAATGCAGTAAGTTCATCCAATGCTTAAAGAGAAGTACACGGCTTAGCACTGTTCCATCAAAACACTGTGCAGAGATCATGCCTGTATTACAGTAAGCAAAATGATTCGAGGACTCATTAAGTGCTCATGTCTCCCAAGAATACCAAAAGAATTTCCCTGAGAATCTGAGTTTTCACAATCATTAAAAAATGAAATTAACTTATACTACAGCTTTATCAATTTTGCTAAGTTGTATCAACAAAGGATGAAGGAGAACTACATGGTACTACTTTAGAACTTTCAAAAACCCTGGTATTAAAAAATTGCATTCTCATAGAATAAGATGCAAAATGATGAGACAGATCAGAATTTTGACTGAGGTAAAAATGAACATTACATACAAATGGTCGGTTCAAGAGTCTGGCAGAGTTAACTCTGGACAATCCTGATGATTCTATAATTGGCTGATGGTGAATGATTCAGTTGTGATATGGCAAAACTGCGAAGCACAAAGATATATTTATCTGCTCATGACAACTGAACAAGGAAGGATGAAAGAAAAAACGAATGTTAAATAATGTAAAATACTCTGGGGTTTTGGAAAGAATAACGTGAGCCATTCACATACCAAAATGGCTTAGAACAATTCTGGTATAAATTAGTAGGCAACTAAGTCTTTTTTTCTGATTTGTGCTATTTTGAGTTATTCTGGAAAGGTTTCCATTTTTACTCTCTCTAGTTGTATTGCCACTGATTCTTCTCAATACATTCTATTAAGTTAAAATGCCAATGATACCACAAAACCAAGACTGACTCAGAAGACCCGGGTTCTTCACTCACCCAGGACTCTGCGAAGGAGCACCTGGCTGCTATCGTGAGTCACGACATGGCTTGGGGAGGCAATATACTTTACTGCTCTAAAGACTGTTATTTCCCTACCTGAACATACTCCAGCCTCTGCGTACCTCTGCCCTGCACACCTTCCCCTCCAAACCACGGCTAGCATAGCAGAGGGTAAAATAATCCGTAATAGTTAAAACATTAAAGTACAAAGAGCTTCTTAAATGCGACTATATTAAAGGAGTAGGGAACTGTTGGAACGGAAAGTAAATGTCGATGTGAGAGGGTGCACCTTCAAATCTCAATCAATGCACCATACTTAAAAATGTAAATTTAAAAAACTTATTAAAATACTAGATTTTATATTAGCATTTATAAAGCACAAGCTCAGATTCCTTCTCATAATTCTAGTAAATCCCTTTTGCAGTTTAATAAAAGAAGATATTCAACATTTGCATGTGAGTAAAGACCCAATGGACTTTTTTTTTCATTAAGGTCTACATGTGAGTAAAAGATGCAACCCTTTAGAAAGTACTTTGATGTTATACAAAGGAAGGTTTTATTATTACATTATAGCAGAGGCATAAATGAAGTATTAGGTAATTCAAAAATTTAAACTATTAGCAAATCATCTGGCATCTAGCTGGGTACCTTAGATCTGTTGTCAAACTGTTTGACCATTTTAAACCATGCATATGCTCTTTATATTACACAAGCTACACATAAACCAAAGTGCAGCAAATAAAATGTGCCACCTTTGCTTTTGTTGTGAAACAATTTCTATTCTAATACAAACCTATCAAAAGAACAAAAAAGTACTGCATTTGATGAACATGCATATTTTGCTGTAGAAATGATTAAAATACACACCTACCAGTAACAGAATGTATTGGAACAGATTAAGTGAATGTCCCATTGGGTGCAGCAGGCTTCAGAGTAGATGACAGCAGTCTGGAGACCCCATGTTTCGTTACTATCTCCCAGCGAGAAAAAAAGAACTCTAAAAAGTGTTCCTCGATCAGAGATTTTCCTACCAATGAAGTAATTTTGCTTAAATAATTTAAAACATCAGGAATGACATTCAGATTCTTTATTCACCCAGTATTACCTCTATGTTTCATGAAAGCAAGGTATAGTTTATACACTAGTTTTTCCACTTCATGCCTGGTATTATTTTCCATTCTGGAATTGTTTCCTGAATACAAGTGGCTTCCCAAAGAGATGAGAAGATGACAACTGAAATTGTACCTTTATGAATCTTGATTAGTGAACCTTCAGCACCATAAAGTTTTTTATTTAGTGAAATTATCACTGACAGCGATGGATTAGAAGCTATCAGGCATTAAAATACTGAACCGCCACTTCTCTTTGTTTTACTGAAACAAGAAGATTTTGCTAACTCCCTGTTTTTATTAAATTATCAGTGACATGTTAGCTTATTTCTGGTACTGGAATTTTTAAATCCTCAACATACATTAAAGGCCTATTTACAAGATCTCTTCGAGGTACTTTCACTACTTCTGCTAAAAGGTTTCTTAAAGGTAAATTAATTCACTCTTCAAATAATACTGTTGAAACCATAGTTGGGTCCAGTCAAAACCAGATCTAGGACCCAGCAAAGCAGCTGCACAATATTCTCTGCTCACTGTCTTGCTATGTACCCTTAGCCATTACTAATCAGGTAATTATCATCCCCCCTGTTGCAGCATGTTTCTAACTACACGTCTGCATGCAGACAAATTCGCCTCTCTGAAAATATAGCTTGATTTGTTCATAATTACGCTAAATGTGAGTAATTATTGATACACAAGCTGACACAAAGATGTGAGAGCAGATAGTTAGTTTAGAAAGCAGGTTTTGTGGTAAATATTGCAACAGTGACTCACATGATGTAAGATCAGTTCCTGTGAAAGCACAGAGTACGTATAGAAACAAGAACTGAGAATTTTCAAGGCAGTTCCGCTAACCCCTGCACGCTCCAGATTTGGGGCAGAAAGAGTTTGTGATGAGGGATACAAAGATATAAAGACCAGCCAGGACAAGAATTAGCACTGGAGTACTTTTATTTTGGGATCATCCAACAAATCAAGGAACTGTGTCATTTTACCATGTCTTAAATGGCTGCCTTGCTTCTGAACCAAAATAATGACAAGCTATAAAAGTAATGGTTTTCATTCTAAAACAGTTGAAAGAAAAGAAAAAAAGCTGGGCAGATATGCATATTAATACTACATTCAATCAGTTGCCTGATTATTCTCTTTGATACTCAAATACTCCACACAAATCTACAGCAAAATGGCATATTGAAATCCACACTACTACTACTACTTACTAATTTTATAAACGGGTTATATAAATGATGGTGCTTATATGACTATCATTTTTCTCCGATTTGCCTCCTTTTCCTCGTCTCAGACAGCTGTCTGTGCTGGTGTACGGTCAGTGCAGACTCGATCCAGATTTCTGCCTCTCTTCCAGAACCAAGAGGTAACGCTTTCGTTACGCAGAGAGCACCAGGGAGCAGGATGGCCACATCTGGCCACGCTCACCAAGAGGACAGTAGAAGGGGCAGCAGCAGAGGAAGGGGACAGGGAGCAGCAGCAATGTCTGGGCAGGAATTGAGCAGCAAGTACTGGACCCCAGAGCTAGGGGGTCCTACAGAGAAGATGACAAAGAGGGTAGAGAAACTTTGGTAGAAGGTTTAGGAAAAGAAGATGAAATTGCTTGGGGGACATAAGGCAAGAGATTTGATAGACAATATTAATGGAAAGGTAACAAGGTGTCTAGGTGGAGAGGTGAGGAGAAGGAAATATGTCTGAGTTAGGAACAGCCTGAGAACCTGGCTGTGGATAACAGGAATGGCTGGGAGGCAGGAATTGGAGATAGAGATGTTTCATGGAGCTCTGAAATAGAAAGAATTAGAAGAATTTGAGCTCTGGAGCAGGAAGATAACCTGCAGACTTGCAGAAATAGTTGTTCTAGGGCAAAAGGTATGGAGGAAATGAGACTTTGGAGAGCAGAAACTCTGGGATAAGATTAACAAGGGACAATAATACTGTACCTGACACCCTTAAAAGTGGGAGCCTCCACCAATCTTTTGCCATCTCAAGGCAGGACATATTCCCATTCTTTTTTATCACAGTCCTATTTAGAAGAATAGTAAGGACACTTGATGGAAACGTCCAATATTGACTGCATAAACTCTCCATAATACTGAGATTATTGACATTTTCTCTCTTCTTGATCATAACATTTCTGCTAAGTTGTGAAAAATATGAATAAAAATATAAATAAATTAAAATGAAACGTACATAGAATTTTAGAAGTGTATTATGAGGTTGTTGCTGTAATATCTGTTGGGTAAACAGAAAATGCAGCTGTCTAACAACAGCCATTGAAATTTATAAGTATCCCAATAAAGCCGGCTTCTTGTTGCTGCTAAGGCTGGTTTCAGTTCCCATGGAAACAGATGATGGATTGCCAAAAATGAGATTTGATGTTTTAAAATAATCAGTGATTTTAACTAGTGATTATTATGAAACTATTGGACTCTTCTTCCAGTGAAGAGGTATTATGCTGGGAGTAGGAAAAGAACACATGGCAGCTGGCAGACAGCAAGAGAGTTGTTAAAATTCTTGCAAATGGTGTTGGCTGCTGAATGACAAGAGCAAATGCATTTTCTTGAGAAATCATCCAGCAAAACCTAGCAAAACTCTATTGTAAAAAGTAAATAGCCTTTGACTTTTTTGAGAAAAATACATAAAATGTTGTTGTACAGATCTTAGCTTCAGTGCTTTCAAGTGCTTTTCCTAAATAAGGTCTCCTTTATACCTCTATTTTGAGAATTCAAGTAGCCAGGAACATACAAGCTAGAAATTGCTAGATATTTCTTCCCCTGCTTTTTGAGCTACAGATTTATTTGTCAATTACACACGAGGTTCCAATCCTACAAATAAACCACTACAAACAAAGACAAAATGTTGGCAATGTTTTCCGGTGGCTGGTGGATAGGTCCAGAGGGGATTTATGTCTGGGAGGGGTCAGGGTTTTAGTGGGAGTTTGGATTGAGATGATCAGTAAGATTTTGGCAGAAGAAATTGCAGAAGAGTGAGGCAGCTCACGGAACTGGTGTGGGAGTTTCTTGGACCTTCTGGGGAGACTGGCTTTTCTTCCTATGGGGCTTCACAATAAGCTGGTGACACGAGCATGGGTCACACTCTCAGGACACTGGCACTCCCTCTGCCATGTGAGGGAAAACTGAAAACTGCCACTCCCAGACCACCCTTCTCTTCTCCTAGGATTTGCGACCATTTCCACGGGCCATGCCATCTTCCAAGTTCTCTCTGTCTTTTCCTTCCTCCGTCAGGGTTGAACACCACAATCCATCTCTCTCCCAGTATCCACAGACTTCTCACATGCACCTGTCTTGACACAACTACGGGTTTCTTCACTTCTGTGCTGACAGCATGAATCAGCCAGGTGGAAGGGGAAGAGAGGCAAAGACTTTCTCCAGCATTTCCCTTTTTTATCCTTTCCCATTACCGCTGCCATGATGAAGAGTAGGCTGATCTATTCTACTTTTTCTCCACTCTAGTGACAGGAGTTTAGGGGAAAAAGCAAAGAGAATAAAGCTGAGCAAGCAAGCGATGACTGTGGTCACCCCAACAAACAGATGCCTTGTTTGTCTAAGTCTAGAATTGGTCCTGACATGTAAAACAACAGATTTGTGTAATACATAAAAATAGCCACAGGCGTATATTAAGAAATAAAAGATAGTGCTAACATGCAGCAGACAAATAGATTTCATGTGAATATTGGCAGTGTGACTGTTTTTTCTCACTTCTAATTGCAAGATGTCTTCACGAAGTTTTACCAGAGCCAAAAATCACCCCTCTCATACAGATCAGATAGATCCATGAAACCTCAGACAGGGCATTTACAACTTATTTAAATTCTTTTGGAATCTGTTAGATGAAGGCCAAACACAAACCAGCTAAAGATTCCACTCACAACTAAGGATCAAGAGATAAGCCATAGGCAGGCTGCCAGCTTCTTCCTTTCTCTGCAGCATTAATTACAGTAAAGTCTGCTTCACATTTGCTTCCATGTACCAAATTCTTTAAATTCAAGCTGAACACTGTTAACAAAGTAGACTTGATGCAAATCAACCACAAAAGCCACAATACATCCCCAGAGTGCGAAGTTCTGTGGGTTTTTTTCTTCCTGAATCACACAACGGTTTTCAATATGAAAGTAAATCTGCCAAAACTATAGGCTTTTAGAATTATTCTACATAAATCTGAATTATAAAATTACAAATTTATATGTCTTAACATCTTTGTACACTGGATAAAAAAATCTACTAGAATCATCAGGAAAGACACCATTTGTCTATTTCTGCATGGAAAGAAAATAATAATTGTTTTTAGTACCAGAAGTACTGACAGACATATTTTACTTCAGTCAGTTTTGATTAATAAAAGTTAATTGGTAAACATAAGACATTACCTTCTGCTGTATTTGATAAGTCACAAGCATTTTCCATCTATTTCCATAAAAATAGAGATATGTGAGGGGTCATAGGAGATAAATTGTTCCCAGGGATTTGTGAACAATTGCCACTTTTAAGAACAAAGTAATAGTTTTATTTTGCATATTTGCTCTTAAGAATGACTGCAGCACTTTTAAATATTCTTACCTTGGCTGCATATTAAAATATTTCTGTTTACAGACAGAGTAGTTCAAAGATGGACGGAAAAATGTTTTTCCACAAAAGCACGTCAGTTGTTAAAGGATTATATTCTTGATTTGTCCCTAGTACCATAATTAGTTCTGATTAAGAAATGCAGCAGATGCAAGAAGTGAACCTCAAAGGAGAATGACAATGAGTCTTCATATTTACCCACCTCTGAATTGGATACAATTTTTAAAAAATAGTGTATAGTTCACTTTCAAAGAGTAATGCTATTAACACTTTTTTTTGTAGTCCATATTTTCTCTCCCAAAGTACATTTGTCCCCAGAAAGCAACAAATTCATAAATCAATTTCTACTGCAAGCTGTAATAACTAAATCACACTTAGAGCAAAAAGGTTTCCTTCTAGTGACACTTCCATTCCCTTTGTTTTACAAATTCCAAACCTATGATTAATAAATGTAGTGGCACATAAAATGATTTTGTTCTTTAAATGCAATCATCTTAAGAAAAACAATATCCAACAGTTAGATTTTCCTCTTAGACAGTGATCTTTAAAGTTTTATTGAAATTTACAGCTGTTCAAGATTGTGCTGAAAGATATTTTTAGCAGTTGAGGCCCATTAAAATACAATATTAGCTCCCAAGCATCCACTCTTTTTCTAGAAAAAAAAAAAGGATTTTACAGTGCTAGCGTACCAGCAGCAACTTCGCCTGACTTATGAAAAAAACATATATTAAAAAACCCTCTGTGGTTTGTGATCCAAACTTGTAATGAAACATATTGGTCAAATCCCAAAACGTGTCTCGCATCTCATCAGTCGGAGTGCTTCTTTTGGGAAGAATCCACTTCCGAATGAGCCTTGCTAAAAGGCGTGTTCTTCAGCAGCAATTTTTTTTTCTACTGTCCCTCTTCCACCCTGTGATGGGCTGTGTTGCTTCTACACACTCTGCATTCAGCACACACATGGTCCCCAAATATGACTCAATCTTCCTCTCCCTTCATCTAAACAACACATGAGATTTCACCCTAAAAGTTGAGAGGTCTGAATAAATTAATTGTTGAAGCATATGTTTAAAACTTGTGGCAAACAAATTATGAGCAGAGAGAAAAACAGTGAGGTTGAACCTGGACAAATCAAACAGCTTTAGAAAATAATCCTGGGATTTGCGTACCCTGAGGTGTTACTGTTTTCCTCTACTGAACACAGTAGACAATAATACACAAAGCAGTGGACTGACAGCATCCAGGACTACTCAAACTGAGTACTTGAAGAGATGATGGGAGATTTCCCTACAGTCTTTCATATGCGAATGGCCCTTGGGGATAACAGCAAAAGTTTATGTAACATGATTGCTAGTGCTGCCAGATCCTTCAAACTGAAATTACTCAATGCAGAAGTTTGGTTAAATAAAAGAATAACAGGGTACTAATGAATTTCAGTTCAAGGAAATAATTTAATTCTACAAAATATTCTTCTTCTTCAGGTACTGACTTTAAAATTGATGTGGAGCTTGTAAAAGGTATGGACAGACAAAACCAGCTAATAGTTTTTTTGTCATGCATCTCGCTGCTCAGAGGTGTCACTCCACTTCGGAATGTTAGCAAACTTGAGAGATCTGCAAACTTTTTTTCAAAAAGTATTGCTCAGCTAATACACTGCAGAGTTGACAGTCTCTGAATTTATTGTTCACTAATGCTAATCATCACAATTTTAATTAAAGTATTATCCAGCGTATGTGAAAAGTAATTATGTGCAACTAATGTAAGTCGTATGACAGGCTAGTATTTCTAGATAAACGTGTTGCTGGCACTAGAACTGCTCATATAACACGAAGTGGTATTTGTTTTAAAGTGAAAAATGTATACACGGCACATTAAGTGAGTTGCCATCATCAAAGCAAAACCTAATATAATGCTAATATTAGCCAAAAATCTGATGTATTATTCCTAGATATTTTTTCTCATCTTTTAGCACCTATTTAGCTACAGTCACTTTTTTTTTTTAGACTGTCATTAATATAGTTACAATTTTACCTCAACAAATTGCTAGTAAATCTACACCAGCTTTGCTTATCTGCAAGGCATTATGAGTATTCAAAACCCCAGCAAGTCATATTTGACAGTTGCTTGTGTCTAACGTATTTTCATTTCACAATCTGTCAGCACGTTTCATCTCTGTAAGAGTTAGTAACGACCACACACATTCAAATGCACAATGAATTGCCTTTACTGCAAAAAATAGATATTAAACTCATGTATACCTAAAGGCAAGGCAATTCATCTTCCCTGTCTAGTGGAATGAAGTGCATTTGTCAAGTGTTTTGGTTCCTTAACAGTTAACTAAGTGCCAAACTGTCCACCCAGCTGAAAGGGACACCCCAGGAGTGCCCTTATATGCCAAAAAGGAACTTTCCTTTTTTGTGTCAGACATAATTCCACTGAAAAAAGACATGAGTTAATATTCATCTAAGTGCAGCTTACTAGGGGAAAAATATCATTTCACTGTAAGGAAGTTACTGAAGACAGTAATCCCACCTTCATAGTAGAAGTTTCCTTCTTAAAGAAGAAACCAGCCATAAACAAATTAATGGCTAGAGTGAACCTTTTCAGTCGAAAAAGTCCTTCACTTAGAAAAAGGTAAAAAAAAAAATCCTCTAAGAGTACTAATTCCTCAATACCACAACTGAAAGGCAATTGTAGACCTCGATGGTGTAACTACCCTTTGCGCCTCTCCAAGGTACTGTACGTGCCTCGTGTGAAGAAAGTCAAATATGCTCTGCTTTTAAGTCTGATGCAGTACACTCAAGCACGGCAAGATGAAGACTTGACATCTCAAGAGTAGTAATTTCTTTTGATGTAGTTACCTTTAGAGAGGCTATTGTTTTCTGCAGGATGTGAGAAGAAACAGGCAAAATGATCCCATCAGTCAAGACCTTGGATAACAGTGCAGTTATAATTCACGTTACTCTACTGGTATATTTGGAAACCATTAATCCGTCTAGGTGTAACACGAAGTCTTTTCTAAAAAACTATTTGGGAAATTTTCAGGTAAGATAATAACAAAAAGCATCCCAAATTCTAATTCCTCTCCTTGCTTATTTTCCCTCGGTATTGATCTTTTGGTCTTCTCTTTGATTCTCCACTTTATACTTTTCTAGCATGTACACAGCTTCTTCCTTCTGATGATTTGGAAACGCATCTTCAAAATACCAAGCTGGAGCTTTGGTGACATAAAAGCCAAAATGAGTACACACGCGCACTGTACTAAGGAGAGGAGAAGAAAATTTTAGGACTTAAATTTTTAAACATGCACCATCATGTCGCACTAGCTCTGCTGCAGATTTGTTAGTTGCCTTCAGTCAGAAACTATAACAACAACCCCACGAGTATATTCAGGCCATTTGCTTCACATTCATACATTATACAGGGGTTTGTTGACTTTACATGCCCACTCATTTAGGAGGAACTTGTCATGTTATTCTTGGTTTTATCTGGGGGCTTTAACAAAATACTATGGCACCAACACCACCAAAATGGGAATTAATACATAGTTATTTGCTGCAAAATTCCACCATGAGTTATACTACCAGTTAAATTAAAGAGAATATGTAGTTTGAAAAAAATTGCCTATGTCTCAAAGAAAACTTTCACCCAGAAAATATCAGAGCCAGGCACGCTCACAGAGTAGGATTACCATTCTGACTAAAAAAACATGAAACCTAACCTATACACTGAAACTTTTTTTTTTTTTTTTACCCCCAGTCTAAACAATTATCACTTTTCAGCCTAATGACCAGTAAGAGAAACAGGAAACTACAGGTTTGTTACACCTGGTCATCAGAATTCAGGAATATCTGCTCCGGTGAGACCCCCACCCAGAGTACTGTGTCTTATCTGACATATTGTAAAGTATCTTTAAAATAATACATATGGTGATACCAGAATTTTTTGACAATTCAGCAATTCTGTTATCTTAGCTCCCTCGCTAAGAAACACTACTACTGGAATCCCGAATAGCTGGCAGAACCCCTTCCCATAAACGTCCTAAATATGGGCAAACAGTGAAAGGGAAAGACATCAGCATTCACTACCTTAAACCTGCTAGGCAAACCCTACTGCAGAGCCAATTAAATGACGTTCCTTGAAAGACCTTAAGAATTATTTTTTTTCTCAAAACTATTCCTTACTTTTGATCTTTCCTATTTCTCACATAAGGACAACTCAGCACACTCTCTGTTTCCATATCAGTGAAAGGAATTCATTCTAGTGGTGCCAGTAGCCCTGGGTAAATAAGCATCAGGATCATAATTACGGCATAAAAACGGTGCCGTGTTAAGTATGTGTACACTAAGGCTTTTGCATGAGTAAGAGTTAACTTGACCAACTATTTAAATGAATTGTTTACTTAAAAGTGGCTACTGATAAAATATTGGGCAATGCCAACTTCATCTGTATTCAACAGGTACTGATGAGAAATTACTGGGTACCATAACCACTGCTACTGCCCTCCTTTTTAGCACTGCTCATTTCCTCAGCCTGCACACGCTGCACGGCACTATTAGCAATCATTGTTACAGCTGACACACTAGCTGATTGATTTGGCCAAATCATTGTAAGCTTGTTTAAGAGGATTAAAAAAGCTTTCTATTGATTTAGCAATATAAGGTACTTTTAATCAGTTTAAAGAGCATCCATACAAGGTGGTTGCATCAATTTAACTGATCAGTTTAGCAGGTGATCCAGTTAGATTGAGGCATCTGTCTAACTGGATCATCTGCTAAACTGATCAGTTAAATTGATACACCTCTTTGTGTACGGAAAACATGATGTTAAATGCATGAACTGCTCCACAGATAAGAAACAGAGTTCCCATAAGATATTTTTACATTTCTCACAGTTTTATGCATCCTCTCCTGTATTTTTAGGGTTGCCATATTTACTTCCAGAATTTCACAGAGAGCAATATGCAAGTGGATGCTATATGGCTTTTCTTTGAGGGAGCAGCAGACCTACTGCACAGAGTGCACTGATGACTGGTATGTGTACCATAAATCTGTCACTTCCTGAACTTATCAGGCTTACCATTCCATATATATCAAACTTCCAAGGAGGTTCACTCTTTCAGCATGTGTACTTCTACTGCAAAAGTTTTCAAACGCAGACCAGACAAATGTCCTCAAATTCCTTTCAGATAAAATTTCTGACCAGGGAAATAAAATATATGTGGAAGCCTTTAGGTATATTTGACCCCTACTGAAGAGCAGAGTTTTGCAGTTTTCTCATTTGTAAGCATTACTACAGTGCTATGAATTACAAGTGATTTTTCCCTAACAATCCCAACAGGATAGAAGTAAGAGTAAAGCACAGCGTATGAATATTAGGATTTTATATTAATGAATACAATTGCAATTTTCCGAAACTGTAAGAGAACTCACACAAATCTCATTTTCAGACACTACATGCTTGCCTAGGTTGCCCTGTTCCGTTCCCCAGTAATAGTCCTCAAGAAATTGTCTGACACCTCGATAAGAAGTCTTTTCCACCACCTGCAAATTTTTGATTTGTGCATTCTCAGCATCGACAAAAGAAAATTTGTAATGTGGCAGGAGTGGAGGGAGTAGATTCTTAATGGTTAATAACTCAGGATTCGTCACTTAGCTCTCTTCAAGAGATTGCCCAGAAACCCATTGTTTCATCTTCCAGCTTGTTTCCCACCAAATTACTATTAAATTATTCATAAATTATTACACAGTTGCTTCACATTCCTGCAATACTAATTTTAACAGTTTCAAAGAGCCTGTAATACTAGCTTTCAGGTTTAAAACAATGCACATTAGCAGCAGTAAAATATACAGTATGGATTAATAAAATTAAAATCCAAGAAGAGTTTTCTCTTTCTAATATAAACTCTAAAGACTCACCATCCCTTCTGGAACTTAGCAATATCCCATTACCATCAGTTGCTAGCACATTTATGCCTTTGAACGCATGAAAATATAATACACAGATAAAAATAACCACCAACATTCCTGGCATTTCAACAGTTTCCTAATAAATCAGGCAAGCAAAAAAGATTTTATCTACATTTTTTTAATGTTACAGCTAACCCCTTCAGCCTCTAAATAAAACGGTGCCGGTAAAAAACACAGGATGGCTTCATAACTGTTTCAGGAAAGGATAAATGAGCACACCTTGAGATAATAACTAATCAAAGTGCAAGTACTGTGCCATTAGTGGGTGAGCTGCTAATTTGTCGAAAAGTAATAAAACTCTCAATGTAGGCTAAAAAGGTAAGGGAAAAATAAGCAATATTTAGAACTTTATCAAGAGGAAAATAGTACTAAGCATAACTCCATGCAAAAAAAAAAAATCAGACTTATATATTAAAAAGGAAAAATCCCAGTATTCATTAAGTTAGTCCACTCAAGTAAACGTAACTGAGAGATCAGCATTTACTTTTCCAAAATACATCATGAAAATGAATAGCGTGAAGGAAGTGCAGACATTCTGCGTATCTACTCCCTTATGCTGCACCAGGACCATTAAAATCACATGAATTATTTTGTCAAACTGCTTAGGAAGTTCAGAGATGGTCTTAAAATAATCATTTATCTCAAACTTACTATGAACAAGGCTACTTTATTCTCTTTAAACCTTAATTAGTGTACTTAAAATGTAAGTTGCGTTATCAAATGCAATTCATCATATTTTAGAGTGGGGTATTTTGAGCTTTAAATTGACTTACATTCTGCTGCTTGGTATAATCTTGTGCCCGTCTCTAAACCATGTCACTTGTGGTCTTGGATAGCTGAGTATGTGTGGGAAGTTTAGGACTGCAGCTTGTCCTTCGGTCACTGTTTTTCTCTGGTTTGTGTCCATGAAATTCTCCATGTCTGCAAAGAAAAAATTATACTAAGAGTCCTGGAAGTTGTTGTCTCTCTCCCCATTTCTTTTCAGCGGACAGAGAAATAACTCTGCTTTACAATAGTCACTGGCATTGCTATAATTAGTCCATATGACACTACAGATCACGAGAGTGTGACGATTAATATAGATTTGGATAAACACAAGGCATGGCCAAGCGTTGCTACTGCACACAAGTGCATCAGCAGCACTACTGCATGGCCTCAGTGGTCTTCTGCAATAACTGACTATTTTTAACTGAAAGGGATATTTTAATGGAGATTTGGTTTGTTTTGTTGTTTTTTTTAGATAAATCCTTGCACAATATAAAATGAATACCTGTACAATGCAGAGGAATGCAAATGGTATATATAATTTTATCATTTTTATCCTTTTATCCACAGCTGCACAAGTAGACAAGCAGCTGTATCACTTGTAGTCAAACCAATGTATAGTCAGACCTATACCAGTAAGCCATTACACGCAAAAGGATGCCAAAATAACAAGGCTACAGTCATGTTGGCAGCTATTAGTTCTTCTGGCACGATGCTATCATCTAAATAGTGCATCGAGACCTGTGACATTCACAAAGGCATCAGTAGTATTAAAGAGCAGCTTTTAACAGAAATTTTAATGGAAGAAAGAAAAGTACAGTTGCAGAATTGTCTCTGAAGGTTTTATTTCAGACAAGTTCACATATCTATGGAGTCCTTGTAAAAATTCAGTGAACATTTTCTTCTTGTTTTTCTTTTGCCTTTTGTATCCCATTCCTATCCATTAAAATAAACAGGGCTGTAGGCTCCTACTTACTCAACCTCCAAAGAATTTCTATACGTTTTAATTTACTGTAAGCCAAGAAACTGACACACACAAAACCCTTCTGTTTTTTCCTGCAACTGAATTAATTTTTTGGGGTTGTTTTTTTTGTTTGTTTTTTTTTTTTTTTTAAGGACCACAGGGTTCTTTACAAGTTCTCTGCTGCAAAGAGGAATGCAAAGGACATTGAAACACAGAAGACTACTGTCAGGTCTGTGGATAGCAGGAGATGAGAAGAGACAGAACAAGAGCAAAATTAAAAACACATGGTATTCTAAAGAAGCTTTAATCATCTTTGTGATTTTCAAGTTATTTATTCAGTCATAATCAGCATTGTACTTCCTCTGTTGCTCCATATTTCTTACAACTGTAATCAGATCATCTACTTGAAAAGAAGTTTCAAACCGCGTAGGTGGATCTAATTAACTTCACTGTCATATGATTATTTTAGTCTTCACAATCCAAGAGTTTTTGAGCCCATTCTGTAATTAAGATTTACTCAGCAGTTTTCTCACAAATATCTGTTCCCATTCAGTTAAATAATATGTGAGCATGTGTTGAGAACATTTTTTTAAATTATTTAACAAGTTCCCTGCTACTTTGGAGATCTAGGACACGGAAAACACCTCAGATCTTCCTCAGTGCACATTATAATTGTGCCTTTCAATTTTTCACTAGAGATCTTGAGTTTACGTGTAATGGGAAGCATCCTCTGTCCAGTGGCAAAAATAGTTCATTTCTGGTGAACTCTTCTGAGTGAAACATCTAACATACAGTTCCCCATAACTCTTGATGACTGGATGAGATTACTTTAGTAACTCCTTGGAATGTTGTATCCCGATATGTTTTCAAGAATAATCAAAAAGTAAAATATGGTAAAATAACAGGTACTTCACAGCTTAAATCAATTAATCTAGATCGAAAAAGTTAAAATACAGAAAACAATCACATGGTACCAGTAGATACGCTGGGTAGAGGAGAAGAGGATATTTAAAACTCATAGAACAATTTCATCTGCAGGAATAGAGTGAAAGATTGACTGATGAGTTTCACTATAGGAGCCATACATGTCACTATAGGTTCAAGACCAAAGGTCTCCCAAGTCATCTAAGATCTGCTTTTCTTTGTCTCAATGCCTTTATCAGTGAAAATAAATACATAAATAAGTAGTCAGCTCAATTCAGACAGAGAAGTCTTAAGAGAGAGCATTTTAGCCTTGTTCAGCAATGCAGAACTACATAATAAATGGGGGAAAAAACAAAACTGAAGAAAAGTAAACAATTACACTTCTTTCTCTCGCAAGAACAACCAAATGCACACACAAAAAAGCCTGGAGAAACAAAACACTTCACTGCAAATCTTTCCCTCATTCAGAGGGGAATAAAGCTGTCTTTTCAGGAGTATCAAGGTAAAGTATTCCTGCGCCTCCTTCTCACTACCATTCCCACAAGTACTTCCTCCAGGATTGCTCCCTCCACTACGCCAGTACAGCTGCCTGTACAGCTGTGGAGGGAATTGGGCAGGAGGGGAAAAGAACTCTTTTGACAAACCCTACAAAATAACTGTTGGGGTTCTTTTTAATTTTGGAGGAGTTTCCTAGTCTGCAGCTGTACAAACAAGTTTTCCTGCTGAGCCTAAAGGGATAGCGTGCGACATTGCAATACAAGAGTGGGAACCATTAGTGGGACGGAAGAGAAAATGGGCAGGTTTCTCTGGTACTGCTACCAAAGCCTTCGTCCCCCGAAACCACACCTGGAGATGCAATTCCAGAGGCATCCAGGCTAATCTAATGGCTCACTGCTGCTGAACAAGCAGCATCTCACCCTCACTTTCTCCTGCTCCATCTTCCCCTTCTAACCTTGTCGGAGGTCCCCTCACCCCTCAGCTACACTCTCTCGCACCAGCTTTCACCAGATCCTCTGTGACCTGACGTAATTCACTAGAAGAGAAGAAGAATATTCCCAAAGGTGCTCGCAGGGGTCTGACACATGTCAGAGTGGCACAAGATCACTAGGAAGAGTATCCAGCAGGAGCAAAAGGGCTGGCAGAAGGCAGGGAAGGAAATCCCCATTTTAGCAGCAGTATAGTTTTATGTAAGCTCCCAGCATCTCTGGAACAATACCACTGAGATTAAAACATCAAATTACTGCTATTACTGACATCACAGATATAGTAACATAATTTACTGTAATACAGTAAAGTGGTGAACACGATACCAAAACTTACACAGTATCGTTTGCAACTGTATTTATCATAAAACACAGGAAATTACATGGAATTTCCCTCATGACACAGTGATTAATTGAAATCAGTTCCTTGGAATTGGGCTTCTAACAAATAATTCAATTTATCCAAATTCTACTTATCAAGTGACATTTACTACTACTGAATTTCCAGTTATTGACCCTGAGGAAGAGAAATTTCATCCACGTATCAGATTTCTTACTCACAGTATACAAGTTTATCTTTTTTTATTTTTTAATGTTTTTACTTAGAAAAAAGAACAAGGCTGAATTTTGTTATTATTTCCATGCAAATTATTTGGAGTATATTTTCTATAAATTAACTGAAAAAAAAGAAAATTAGAGTTAAGTTTTCTTCCAGATACCCTCTGCTGTCCTCTGGGCTTTTTTTTTTTTTTGGTAGTTTTTTTGATTGATTGTTTCTTTTGCGCTATATGGGCTTTCTTAATCCCTGCATATTCAGGGAAAGGTATAATAGTTTTCTCATGCTACAGCTATCTCCAAATGATCTCATTTTGATGGCTTTGAATGGCTCAAAGCTTGCTCTAAAGATTTAATGTTGCACCACTTTGAACTGTTTCCCAGAAGACTAGAGTAAGCGTGAAACTTCTTGTGATGCAACAATTTTAAAATTTATTAAATACTATATGTAATAACTTTTCAGACTAGCAAATGTTATTGGCATATTGTGTTTTTACCCACAAAAAGAATCAGCTAATGAATCTCAGAGTAACTTCCATTCAAACATACATGCCACTTGAACTTCAGATCTTCTTTGCAGCAACGCCCCCATCCTGTTCCGTACGACACACTGATAAAAACCAGCGTCAGACCTCCGCAAAGCTGGGATGATGTACCTACAAGACAAAATGCAGAATTAGAGCACACTTCTTCCTAAAGGCAGATCAGTGTTATGTGGCATTTCTGATTTCTCCTCTAATGTTTTACACAGTCTCAAATGCTGACTGTATTTTTTCTAACAAACTGCATTCTCACATAATCTCTGGTCTTGGCTACAATATTGTCTGTACTATATAGAAGAAAAAAAATACTTGAAGTGCATAAGACATCTTTCAGTCTTAAGATCTATATTTGATAAACACTAATTAGTTCTCCACAAATTCTCTTGAAATATAAACTTAAAAGTTTTCCTTAGTTTTATCTGCCCTCACTCATGAAGCAAAGATGCCTGGCAAATTGTTCAGATGTGGCACAAGAAGACTGCAACCTAATTGTAGAAATTAGGAAGACTTGCAAGAAACATCAAAGCTTTCCAACGAAAAAGGGATGGTTACTACACTGTGTGACCACTGTAACTCAGAGAAATATTGGAAAAGACACAGTGTACTGTACATTGTATTTGTTCTGCCCTTCACTGTGCTGAAAAAGTCACTCAGTCCACTAATTCTCACCTTCCTTATTCAACTATATCTGATTACTCAACATGAAAATGAGCTGATAGGCATAGTTTTAATGTGAATAAAACACATGAATAATAGAGATAATCCCGCATTAAATAAACATTAATCAAAGTGCATATTCCCCCAGTCACCTTCTGGAGATATTATGGTAGGATTAATGAAAGTCTTTATGAAAAGATAAGGAAAAATAAACCTGCTGAATTCTAATCTTCGAAATTTAATTCCACTAAAAGAAAGCATCTCTTCTCCTACTCGCATCTACTACACACACCCACAGACAGAGCTTAATATCTGAACAGGATCAGACAGCATAAAAACAAAGGAGGTAAAAGAAATCTAGTTTCAGTGATAAATGAAGACTATAATCACCTCATTATAATTACAATCAAATACACTACAGCAAATAGGTCAGACAACAAAATACAGTGAATTAAAACAGAGCCCAACACCATGGGCAAATTTGAGCAATCTACTGTGATTCCCAGGAGACCCTGGCTTCCCAACTAGGCGAGCTGTAGGCATTTGTGTTGTCTGTCTGCCTGTGTGCCTAAGCTGACTCCTCCTGACCTCCTTTGGGGCAAACAGCACATTTTCTCCAGTGATTATGAAAATTCGTACTGGGAAGATAAAGATGACTCAAAACAGTGCTCTGTTTGGCAGTAGTGAACCCAACAATCAGCACACAAATACTTGCTGGCCAGTGACTCTGCAACTCTGAATTAGCCATGTTGCCTCTTGCCTGATAAGTATGCCACAGGAAACAGAGTGAGAAAAGAGCTGAAAATACAAGGCATAGGACAGAAATCAATAGGACATAAGGCTTCCTTAGTTCCTTACAGACTAATTTTCTTCTCTGTCGGGCAGATGATTGTTGCAAAACATCGTTAAAAAAATAAATATAAAAATTAAAGATTCTGACAGATAAATATTGATAATTCCTTTTTACAGTTCATTTTACCAAATAGTTTATAGCTTAACAAGCCTTTCTTCCTCCCATAAAGATTTAGTATTGTACTCAGCTAACATTTATTCCTCCGCTTGTCTATTAAACAGAGCCAAAACTAAAGGCTTCTTTGTTTGCTGTTCATCTCTACAGAGACAGTAACACAGAGTGAGTTTTTCTACCACTAGGACAAAAGAAATCAATTAGATCAGAAGTGTCCTACTTTGGTATTCTTTTCTGACTTAATAATGTTTCGGCAGGAAACAGTCTTAATATGTTGGGTGCCTGAAGAAAAGAAAATATTTTAAAAGTTTACAATGAAAATCCTGTCTTCCTTGGAAATTTCAAGGCAGCCTGAGTTGGCTTCTCAGCGGGCCCTACTGGGTAACACTGTGTAGATAAGGCAAGTAAAATTAGAGGAATTAAATAACAAAAGTTAAAAAAAGAGGACAGAATATATGTTTCCATTATTTGAGACTAACATGACAATTAAAAACCTGGGCAAGAGATAAATCGATATTAATGGAATTTCTAATTCTGTGTTTACAATTCTAAACAGTCTTTATGCACCTGATATGTCTGATTATTTTTTTTTTAATATACTTTTCTGTTAACAGTCCAATACTGCTTTTTGTGCTATGCTTTCACGATTCTACTTATTTTCTGATAGGCAAGAAAAGATACAAACAGTGCTTTCTAAATGCAAAATAAGACTTTCTTCCACTGAATGAATTTATTTCAAAGATTAATTTTTTACAGTGATAAGACATAATTTTGCTTTAATTTTGTCTACACTAACTTTTAAGACAGGAGATCTTCCCATTGTAGAGATGCCAGGAGGCTACTTAAGGTTTCTGGGGATTTGTGCAAGTATTCTAGAAAGTCAGACCAGACAGTTTTTCTGGTTTAAATGGTACAGCCAACCAGAAACTGGCTGTTTAGGAAGTTTCCATAGAAAGATGTAAATTGACAATCATAAAAGAAAGCTTCAAGGGAAGTCTTCCAGGGCACAACATGCTCCATCACCAGGATTGCAATGAGTTACAGCTCAAGGATGAAGCGGTATCAAACACCTAGGGAGAAATGCTAGTTAATGGTTTCTTAAAGCTTCCCAACGTTTCATTCCTAATTTCAAATCTACACTCTCATTTTAATTTTAAATATTCTAAGAGTTAAAAGTGAACCTATAGGCTACAGGCTTTTAATAGCCATAGTTGTGAAGACAGAATTAAAACCAAATGTATTTTATTAGATAGTTATATAGCTTATTATCTATCAAAAGCATCATTATCTAAATTATCTAGGCATCAACTGAGGTAACTGTTTTATACAGAATAAAATTAAAACGTGCCCAATGTTAAAAACACAAATGTAATAATCAGATACTTTGAAGCAGTTTGGGAGGAAAGCCTACTGCTGCTTAGAAATAACCTTAATTTCTTTAATTCAAAGAAATTAACATCATCAGGCCACAAAAGCAAATATTGAAGGCACATCTGGTTCAGAACTTCATTCAAAAGAAAAAAAAAAAAAGAGAGAAAAAAGTCACTTCCTGAACTTTTAAGACTCTTAACTTATAGACATAACCAAAACCACTACTGCAGTCAGCAATATTGATTTGTTTTCATTACGTGTATCTCAGATCAGAGAGAATTTATAAGGTTGTTTTATAAATTCTTAATACAAACTAGTGTATGCACAGTCACTACAAAAGCCAGGCTGTGCACATAATCGGCCTCGTTATACAAAGAAAAGCTGTTCATTCAGGGTCACTGATGTCAAAATGCAAAGGCTCCAATTAGTTCTTTACTCACTTGGTGTGTTAAAATAAGCCTTGAATATTTTCAGCCTGTTACAACATAGACATTACTTTAACTGAGACACACTAAGTAATATCAATTACCAAAAAATCTTTGATTGATGATTCAAATTGCAGCAGAAGTCACTTACACAGGAAAGATTCAGGCATTTAAACACAGTATGTACCCAAGAGAACTGCAGAGCAAACTATTACGGGGTCAAAGTTTAAATTTTGCAACTGAAATTTTTATGTCTAAGCATACCTTTCCCTTGCTTTCATTCATCCTAATGCACCTATACCATATAATCCTTTTCAGAAGCTTAAAGCTTTGCATTTCTAAAGAATCAAAAACCTGTTTGGCTTATCTCTGACTGTGGTATAGTAATGGTAGTAGTAGGGCTGCAACTACTCAACTCATGTTTTCTACCAACGTTATTTTATTATTACAAACCAGCAGTTTCCTATCTTTTTCATCACCTCTGCAGCAGATGTTTTAATTAGAAATAGAAATAAGAATATAAAAAATGCAAAATTCATAAATATAGCTTGTATCATGACCTGATGTTCACTACATTATATCAAGTCCAATGATAAGAAACAAGATAATGTATACAGACACGTATACATACAGCTTGAGAAAGGTGTGCCAACACACTGATTCTAACTTTCCTGCTGTGCATCCTGCAATACACAGTAAAATCACAATTTCGCATTAGGATGTGCACTTATTTAAGAAATACCATGGCATTCTAATCTTAGTTTCAAAATGTCACACATTCTTATTCAGGTTTCTCCTAGTATCATGAAATGTAAGTCTCTCAGTGACTAGCACAGCTACAAAGCTTGAGTTCTCACCTTTGCTTTTTCTTCGTTCTATGTTCATTTGTTTTGTCCTTCCACACAATTTCTTTGTCTTACTTTCTGAGTATCTTACATGGTTAAGAGCTGTTGTCAGCTCCTTCTACTAAGAAAGTACAATAGGCTCTGCTGTTGTTGATCAAAACAAGTGGTATTTACACCAAGTGATGCTCAAAACTTCTGTGATTAATTGTGCTATTAGAGATTTTTTTTTATTTTCTAGAAAGTATTCACAAAACTCTTCTATAAATTGAGCAACACTCCATCATGTGGGTGTGACTCATTTTGAGATACGAGCATATCTCAAGGCTTGTAAACAACAACCATTATTAGATGCAATTACCCAGGACAAAGCGGTCTCAACTAAATCAAAAGTCTTGGATTTCTAGGAAAGTTCCTATAGAACTAAATGTTTGACTGGAAACACAGTTGCTAAATACTTGATGTTCTAAATGACCCACAAGGGTTTTAAAACACTAATGAAGGATTTTTTTTTTTCTCTCCATACTGTTCTGTAAATGTAAATAATATGGAAAATAGATAATGTTAGGTTACAGTTTTGAAAACCTTTGAGAAAAGTAATTATGGACTAACTCGTGTAACAATATAGAACTTTATATAATTATCTGCATTTTTATGCTAGTCTATACTGCAATTTCTGTCCATAGTGATGGAGCACAACTTTTCCCTGCCTTAAGCAATGTAATTACAAAAGCACTGTATTTAGCTTCGTTTGCTAAAGACACAAGTGCTCTGTTTGTTACATACTCACCCCTTATAACTTCTGAATTCACCAGGTAATTTCAACAAAATTTGAAAGCAACAAATAAGTTGCATAAACATTAAACTTCTATACGGTTATAGAAATTGCCAGTTGCATAGAAGAGATCCAGTTAATGCTCCCATTAAAGAAAAGCAGGCAAAACTTGGCTGGTTTACACTTTGATATTTGGCCAGCCATCTGCTGCCTATCAGCAAAAACGTAGCTCTGATTAGCCACAGTATGGTTTTTCTCTTGCTTGATGGAATGTCTTGCAAAATGGGGAGGGACTCAGTGAGGTCCTGGGAGCAAAGCGCATCATCATAGAAGTTTGTTAAACTGTTATTAATATTTGCATTCTCAGAAGTAAAACGAAAAGTTTCATACACGATTTAAGATAGATCACATTCTTCTAGATCTTATTGAAAAGAATAATCCCATGGAGCTTAGCTTTGTTCAGGATGAGTAGCACATCATACGTAACATTTAGTTAAGGAATATGTCTGATATTTATTACAGATACATGTAAGGTTAATTCTCCAGGAAAAAACATTTTTGGTACTTCAAAATTCTATGTTAGGACCTTTGTTTTGAAATGTGAAATAATCATTTTCAGCAAAGGAGATTCTCTCGTAGAGATCTTATTTGTTTACAAAAAAACCAGTTGTCTTTCATGATCAAAAAACATTGCCAACATATCAGTATCTACAAAGCTTTGAGTTATTGGGGATTTTTGGGGAGGGGTGCTCGTTTTGTGGGTTTTTTTTTTTCAATTACACTTAGAGAAGGCTATTATATAGCTTTTACTTACTTATATTCACTGGAGTAGGTGGTTATTTCACTGTCATTGTGTAACCACTTAAATTCCAAGGGCCAGCTGCCCTCAGCAAGACATGTAAGTACGAGTCGATTTCCTTCCAAGTGGATCTGGGGCAAGCCTGGTTCAGTTTTGAAGTATGGTGCAACATCATCTGAAATACAGAGAGAAAATGGGTTTGTAAGCTACTTAAGCAGGTATAGTACAAGCCACTGATATTTAGCTTATTCCTTCTCAAAATGGCCATCGTAAAACAAGAGACAATGTGATCCAGTAGTTATATTCATAACTAATCATTATCTTCAGAGGCAGAATTCACAAGACCTTGATAACCTTCCTCCTTGATACTTATTTAGGCGAGAAGCACCCACTCAGATAAGAAGCTTTCGTCCATGTTTACTGTTTATACATGAGAATTTCAGCATTGTCTGCTGTGGCAGGCAGTGAACAGCCCTGTTGGCTTCCTCCTCCCCCCCACCATGAGGATTAAATCCACTCAAAGCTTTTTTTTTTTACTTCTTGAATGGAAACTAGAAGAGTAATCTTGGATGGAAATTATTATCACAGCAGGACAAGTGTCAGGATAAATGAAGAATTTTGATAGGAAAAAAGTTTAAAAAAAAAACCACTTCACAAAATCACAAGATTAATGTGTTTTTCAATGTTATTGCCAACCAAAATGTGTTAAATTATATTACCTGAAACCACTAACCCATTTTTAATTTAGGTACTTCAATAACGTTCAAGGGTCACATGTAGTCTCAAACTCTTGTTCTCCCATGGACCACAAATTCTCAAAATTCTCCAAGCAGCAAAATTCTTGACTGGTAAATTGCCAAAGCTCCATTCAAACACAGATTTATTACAAGTCTACACTGCTTGGAGACTCCCCACCCCCACCTTCTCGCCGTTGGAAGATAAAGATTTTCACTCCTTACACGTCAAATTTTTACTTGTAATTATGTAGGAACTACAGACCTAATCTTAGATGTTTACAAATACCTTCTATAATCAAAATTAACATGTTTATGTATTTATAAAAACTACACAAGTTACATTCAAGGTCAGAGATTTAATACAAAATATGGAATAATATTTAATAGGTAGATGTTACTGCACTTTGCTTTTTAGGAGTGCAGAGTGTTTGTGTGTATCTATTTTATATACACACTATATATAAACTGTCTTCCCCCAGAGAAGTTGTGGATGCCCCATCCCAGGAAGTGTTCAAGGCCAGGTTGGATGAGGCTTTGAGCAACCTGGTGTAGTGGAGGGTGTCCCTGCCCATGGCAGGGGGGTTGGAACTAGATGATCTTGGAGGTCCCTTCCAACCCAAACCATTCTATGATTCTATGATATTAACTAAATAAAACAATAAAAAGACACACAAATGTTGTCCCTGAGTAACAAACCATTCAGTTAAATTGCTAATCTTTCTTTTAAAACTTATTTTAGATTAAGCTCAAGTATTCTTATACCTGCTATTTAAAGAGTTTAAGCTATCTTTTACAGCTTACGGGGAAGCGAACTCATCTACTATTTAAGGGTGGCTGAAATTTTTGAATCCACAGGTCACATACTACAGTCTTTAACAGTTGATAGCCACGAGACAGCAAACACACACATTAGGGAAGAGGGAGCTCAAGGAAGGGGTCACAGGAGCTTTCAAGGTGCCACAGTGTTCCAGCACAGACTGGGACAGCAGCAGGTACATGGCTCAGCCTGGTGATGACAACCCCTCTAAGCCCTTATCTTTCACTTTGCTTCTCATCAGGGAATTTTTATTCCTTAGCAGACCACATGGCAGCACAGGCTCATTACCAGCCTAATCACACCATCTCGGGGCAGCAGCTGCGCTTCAGCTGAGGGTGGTCAAGGAGTTACAGGTTGGCTGTCGCCAAATTATTAGCCACAATTGGCAATAACGCTGAACATCAGCTGCATCCACGTTTGATGATTTGTATTGCTAAATTGTCTCACTAGTTTTTAGAACTTAAATTCAGAAAGATACAGTTATTTCTGCAGAAAAAAGCACACCTTCTTAAAGCAATACTTACAAACTATTAAACAAAATCTGACCTAACAAACTGAACTAAAAAATTAATTTTGAGGTGAGGTCCTTTTCTGATTTGTAGCATTTCAATAATCAATGGCTATTGCAGATCAGTGATATTTTCTTTAAACTGGATATACAGGAAGCTACGGCAATTCAACATTTGAGAAAATAGGAACAGTTCCAAACTGGCAGATAGTCGCAGGCAAACCAAAGATGTTTTGTGCACTTCAGTCTGTTACATGACTGAGATTATATTCTGCAAAGTCTCTTTTTTTCTTGTTTTAGTAACAAGAAAAATATATCTTCTCAATATCATGAAGAAGTTTTATCTTAATTCTCACTTTACCCTGACTACTGAAATCAACCAATATTTTAAAACTTTATAAAGAGAAAATGTTAGTGTGAAACACAGAGCAAAAAGCAATTTTTTACAAAGATATTTCTAAAGAAGTGAGTAAATGTTAAACCTTTTCAGCGGCTTTTCATATATTTTTGAGAGTCTCCCAAAGGAGTGACGAGACAGACATTCTACCCTTGCAAGATTAAAGGTGTCAGGCTTCCCCTGGAGATGAAAAGGCAGTGGCAGGGAGATGTGCTGGCATTTAGGGGAACAGGAGTCCCTGTGAGTCCTACAGTACAGAGTCCAATCGGAAAATTGAAACTATTAGTGCCAAGTTCCCTGAAAACAAGGCTATTTACCTGCTAGTATATAAAGGCTCATGAAATGAGCTTGTTAAACCATTCCTTCTGGAAGAAAGTTGAGCCATTCAGAGAGATTAGAATGAAACTGGTTTCTGCACTATAAACCTCTAGTCGAGTAATTTGTTGATCCTGTTTTTCAGTGATTTAAAGACTCAAGTAGCATAACCTCCTTCATTATTTCACTCTGAATTATCCACTTACTCCTTCTAACTTATGTCTTTCCAAGAACAAATGATTTATTTGAAAGACAAAGAGTGCTGCCCACAAGTCTGCCACTCAGCCCTACATTTCCTGCTCAAATATTCCAAACTCGGTGATGCTGCAACCCACTCAGAGCTATCTCCCATTTCAAATATCACAATCAAGCTGGTATTACCTGAAAATGATTCTCAAAATTCAATTCAATTCTGGTAGAAACTAAAATTTAATAGACCTATGGGAATATTTTTATAAAGAATATAGCACGCCTGATAAATTACCCTAGCTCTCTGGAAGATTTACTTAAACCCTTGCCGTAATTTTATCTTCTGGTCTTTTATTCCTGATTTTCTCATCAATCAAATACCATCAGTTTATCAAATTCAATTATGTAATCAGAGCTCACTAAATATTCACTGAAAGCAGCAATGAAAATAAAATACTGAGCAAAGATTCCACGGAGAGAGGTAGCAGTAAAGCGTTGATGACTTTGGCATTTCTGCAGCACAGCGCTGCCCACACCTCAGACACACGATGAAAACGGTGCTGCACCCCAAGCTTTACATCTTTAAGCTGTTACAGAAAGCAGAATTTTAAACCTGACCTACAAGGACAAGTTTGGTTGTTATAGAGCATTCCATGGGAACAGGAAAATTAGCAGGAACAATGAAAGCCATCAGAAAGAACTGGTTAAGGGATGGAAGATACAAGGGGTCATTTAATGATGCTTGCACTTAATTAATTAAACAGAGGAAGGTCTCACCATAGGGCTAACCCTGGCCAATAAAGGGTTTAGAAACCATGAGAGCATCTTAGTTTTCATTCTCTTGAAGGACGGAGCGAAAAGCTAATAAAAAGCCTATCTGAGTCCTAGAAACAGGAATAATAAAATACTGGAATTAATACTCTTAGCTAAAATAGTTTTCTGTCTACAAAAAAAAAAAAAAAGCAGCAAGTATTCGTGCTATACACAGACACTCGCTTCTAAATGCTAAATGTGTTAATACTTCCATCCTCTCTGGCTCTTCAGCTATGCTGATTTAAAAATAAAAATAATAATAATAATAAAATATCTGAGTTGCAAGGAGGAGTGAAAGGATAAGGTGCCAATCTGTTGGCACATATATACAGCTTCTATAAATTAAGTCTGCATACCAAACTCACTAGCATCCTGAGTAGTATCCTTAAAAAGATAGTGCAGATTTATTTTTATGTAAATCTCAAGAAAAAGTAGGATTGAATACGCCAAAATTATCTGGAAAGTTGCTCCACAACATATCTGCCTTGCTTTTGCTCATCATTAAACTACAAGAGTTCCATTAGACCACCAGGTTAGCCTAACTTCTTTCTTTGGTACATGCAAAGCTTAGATGGAATTTTTTCTCAAAATATAGTTTCAAGACATAATTCAACAATGTCCATACACTTTTTTTTGGATTAATGTTGACATTTAAATACAAAAATGGTGCTGTATGCAATCATTATCTACTTCAGGCTTCCCCCCAGCCCTAGCAGACGAGATGCACCACAGAAAAGCTGAGAGCTCCCTCGTACTCTCTTCTCCCTGAAGATGATTTTCGGGCACAAACTTACAAATCCAATCTGTAAGAGGAGAAGGCAGTCTGACTGTACAGCTTTGTACTGAATGGAATGACAACAAAAATTCCAAGAGTTGCTACTCATGAGTTAACCAGGGGAACCTAATCTCATGAGAACAGAGTGAGTGAACATGAGTTCAGAACCTGAGGACAGCATCATCTCTGAGACTTCATACGCACCCTCTAGTAAACACATTAACAAAGTTTGGCTAACGATTCTTACTCCTCTAGCAGCTTACATTTGTAAAACACATAAACCAAAGCCAGATTAAATAGATCTTTCAGTTACTACAGGGTGCTAAAAGATCTTGAAAGCAGTCTTGCAGCCCGCCCCTCAGGAATTCATCTATTTTCATTAGATGCAATCCAATCTTGAACACCTCTATCCTACTGAGAAAAGAAACGTTACCATACTCCAAAGAAGCACCACATCACCTTCCTCAGTAAAATACACTGCAACTATCCTATTAAAAATCTCAGCATTTTTCTTCTCTAGAAATGTTGGATACCAACAGTTACAGGTAAAATCACATGCCCACATCTTGAGAAAATCAGTTACTGTGGTCCTGGACACACTCAGAGGAAAAATAATGCAGTGAGTGCGGAGAACAGGTTAACAGATCCCCATTGCCATTACTATTTGTCTTCGCCCTATATCTCTACTTTTAAGTCATTTTTAGGTGAGCCAATATTGAATACTAAAAGTAGATTAACCTGTCCATAAATCAGCAAATTAGAGCAAATATAGCTCAATCACTAACAAATGTCACTTGAGCAGCTGTCTTTCCATAGCTCAGTTCACCCAACACATACAATATTGAAAATAAATTGTTGACTGAGATACATTGTTCAATAAACTCAAACAAAACCACAACTGCTTTATTAAAAAACACACCTATATTGATTTTAGCTTATTAGTCTCCAGTCAAAGCATGATGCACATCACCCCTTCTTCATATGCATGTCTAAAGCTACAACCAACCGACAAAGAAAAATAAAAAACGGTGTATCTCTGAGGAATTCTCCTGGAAAATGAGACTAGATAAATAAATCACATAGAGAGGCGAATGATCAGCCCAGGAGAAGAGCAGCAATATAGAAATGCTTTTGCTTTCGTTGTTTGCAAGGAAAAGGGATGTGAGCCATCTTCAGGTAGGTTAATGACAACTGCCATAAAAAGTATCTTAAAAGATCCATCTAGGTGTTTGAATGTGTAACACAAAAGTACTGTTAAATTAGGAAGCTAAAGTCAGGAAACCTACACTAAAGACAGAAGACTCTTTTCAGTGATCCAAAGAAAGTAGGTACAACTATGGATAGCAGAGTCCCGTCAAGAACAGATTCAAGTTCAGCCGTGACATCCACAAGCTGATGCTTCAGAGCACGTACAGTTGAGTACAGGCTGCTCTGTACTTGACCGACAGCTGATAACTACAGCCTTCTGGGGAGTCAGGACCATATTCCAACTTCGATATGGAAAAGGTTTTTCTCTTTTTCCTTTTCAAAAGGACCTTTTAATCTTATTATCTTAGATCTTGACATCCATGCATGCACGCGCTAGCTCCAGATGCAAGTGGTATTCTCTTGTGGAAATGAACTTCAATAGCTTATATGGCATAAGAATTTGGAATTATTACACAGTAAATCTTGGGAAATGTACAAGGAAGTCAGACTGAACTCAGATGTATTTGAATCAATCTTCTTTTGAATTCAAACCTTCTAAAATGCACTGGTGAGATGCTGTGAAATTTAGTATATGATCTATTCACAAACTGTCAACAATGTCAAACATACATTAAAGCATTCAGTCACTTTAACTGTATTGATTTGCAGGAAGGCTATTCTACCCAAAATATTGGATATTTGAGATTCAAATTTTCTTGGTTGGAAGTGTGACATAAATCATCAAGTACAACAATTAAATTTAAATTGCATTTTACAACCTCATTCTAAGCCTGGATTTGAAAAGACTGATGCATCACAGTGAATATTTCATTAAAATATCAGGTTATTTTTCAAATATACTGCCGTAGTTAAGAATTTTAACACAATGGTATAAAACATTCCCTTAAAGTGGATTTCCTGAACTTTTATCAAAGATGGTATCTGATTTTATATTGGAATAATACTGAAGCAGCTGTATTTAAATCAGTCTTTATTCCTCAATTTCAGAAGTAAATGAGCCCACACTACCCATATTTGTGCTCACATAGAGAAGAAAGATAACCTGCGTGTTGGATACCTCTACTATAATCTCTAAATGCAAATACAGTATCAGCTGAGGTTGATGGATAGTGCTTTTAAAGGCTTAATTGGGGATGGAATTAAATTGTTTTAGGACTCAGCAAGTTCTGTGAGGAAACCTACATATTTCTAGAATAAGTGACATTTATTTCTTTTAAATGCACAGTCACTAGGAGACAAGATTTTGATGGGTAACTTTTTTGCATTGAACAGGTCAAATGACTAATTGGCCAGTTAGTTATTGGGTAATTGCCAATCATATATTTGATTTGGATGGAAGAAATATTGAACTTCAGATTGCATACCTGTTGCATGCCATCCCAAGAGGAAAACTAAACATTCTGTAATGTACAGTTATGATTAGCTTTCAACAATTCAATAGAATAGGAGTCCCAGGTGGCAAGAATGAGTGTTTCGCACTGATAGTTAAGTAGATTTAATTAATTTTTTTTATTTTTTTTTTTTTTTTAAATTGAAGCATCAGTTCTGTATTTCAGAATTACCTAAAAGGCACTGCAGATTCCATTTTGCTTCTAAGCTCCTCATTTCTTAACGGAAACAAATGTTTTTCCCAAATTTTGATCAATACTTAGTATTGCTTAAAAGAACAAACATCACAATTCATTCTCTTAGAAATTTCCACAATTCTGAGACACATACCACGAAATGACTTGCTACATGAAAACTGGATTTAAATATTTCCAACCCTTCTACTGTGTTTTAAGGCACAAACATTTCCTGTTATGTTTCTTAGCCTCCTTCCACTTTTCCCTCCAAACAGCTTCAGATGAATCACAAAACTATATTTGCATGTTATGCTAAGACAAGACAACAGAAAAAAACTAAAGCAGTTTTTTCATGATAAAAAAGAAAATCTTACTATCACTGGTTGCTTAAAAGTCCTTAAACATAACCTATTCTTTGCATTCATAAAATCTACTCCCTAACACTCTATAGTCTATTTAAAGACCATCCTTTCAACCACTACAGGATCACTTCTTGAAGAATTCCCTTTTGAGAAAAGATTTCTTGAGTTGTATTAGAAACACTCAAAACAGAACTGTAAGAAGGAGGGACAACCAAAGCACAAAAGAGGATTTTCACAGGATCTGGATTCTGACAGAGGAAAAAAAGACGGTGGTTGGTATCATCACTCCATTTAAAATTCAACATAAAACTCTCTTGGTTATCCCCAAATACACTGAGAAAGATTTTCACACATGCAATTGAATAATTTTTTTCTTAATATTGATTTCTTTAGCAAGTCCAGCCGAGGAGAAAAAATGAAAAAAAAAGAGCCAGTATCTTTTTACCTGAGCCTCAAGCAGCTACTGATGTATTAACCTAAAGTCCCACTAAGGTTTCCTCTTCCCGTTTAATTTCTTCATCTCACGTTTTAGTTTCACTTTCTGACCTCTGTAATACCTCAGTTGAGTCAGGGCAAAAAAAAATAAAATGGTTTGTTGTATATCGGAAGGCAACCACAATTCATAGTTTCATGAAAACATGAACTATCTGCTGTAAGATTGAAAATCAAGAAGCTACAGATGATGTTCGTAAGCTACATTTAGTGTAGTTCATCCTCAAAAAACACTGCAGAATTATTTTTGGAAATATTCATGAGGGTATCTTAAAGAAAGTTACAAACGTACTGAGTGAAAAAGGCACGACAGCGTGCAAAGTAGGCAAATGAAAGAGAACCCATTAACTATCAAAACCAACCCAAAACCTCCGGAGAAACCTACAGCCTCTCTGGGCTGAATTTGGTATCCAAGCACAACCTCCATGCTTTTGGCATTCTCTTCATATTTAGTGATGTTTGCAGAGACTTATGCAGCTCTCAAGGAAATCACTTGTCACTCTTTAAATCTCAGCACACAGCAGGTGGAAGGCAAAAGAAAGAGAATCCAAATATAGCCGGATTCCGTTCATTATCCTAACTACAAAGGAAGCTACTGCTCCTGCTACATAATCTACAATCTCCAACCAGTGCAGGGCCAGTCTGACCACACCGATATCTATCCATCAATCTACATAGCCACTAAATATTCCAACAGATACCGGGATGAGGGCAGGGTGAAACCCTACAGAACACTTAACAGAACAGAAAAGACAGAAATATAAATGTCCTTTCCACACGTTTGTCCTTGGTATAAGAGGCATTCTCAGTTGGTTGTTTTGTAGGAGATAAATTAAACCAAAAAGGTAAACAGCTGGTCTGGAAGTACCAGAACAGAAACACCAGCAGGAGGAAACAATGGCACAGCAAAGGCACTGCCAGACCTGAAAGCCATGTAAGGCCACTTGTTTATTATTTCAAGGAGAGAATTATTTCTAAATAGCGAAGCAGCTATGAATATCCATAAAAGACATAAACACACAACTCTTTTGATGAAGGAGACTGAAGAGGAAATGATTCATGCAGAAACCCTTGTTAAAAAAAACAACGCCCACTCCTTACTGCTATTGTTATTTTGTTTACATGTAACTTGCAATTGTCTTTTTTTGTCCTTTAAATGTGAAAAGAAGTAAATAGGTTTATAAATTGGATAAGGCCTGCCTCAACAAAGTCAATTCAAAGGATTTTGGTGATGCTACAGAGTTCAAGGGTGGTAAGCACATGATCATACGCTACACTGAACAGAGACAGGATTGTTCACATCCTTATCTGCTGAGGAATTAGGACAAAAACACAATCAAAGCACAGTCCAAAGTTAACAGAACTCAACCGAACTATTCCCAGAATCTTAAGCAAACTCTGGAACAGGCACCTGGTTGGTGCTTGAGTCAGTAACAGAAGTGCTAAGTGATCCTTGCAGAGTTCTCAGCGTATCTCATCGTGTAATTCGTGTAGACAACTGGATAATAAATACCCTGCACGTGCAAACAGGGAAATACACCTTGGCATTCTTCCATGCAGAAGTGGAGGCACTAATTAAAGGTCAGATCAAAGGCTCTTGGAAAACCTGGCATAAATTGGCTACCCTAATTTTCCCTAATATCATCACTTATTTCTGCCTCTTTTACACTACACCCTTTCAGAACTATCCGAGTGGAATTCTTTCACCACCTCAGGGATAATACATTTATCTAGAGACTATAGAAATATTTCCAACAAAACTGGCGAAACACATAATTTCTTCTTGTCAGAAGTTGGAAGAAACGTATCACTGTTCTTGAAAACATAACTCAGCTTGACATATCTGAAGGCAAAAAAAGGAGTTAGTTTATTAATCTGGATATTTTATTTAATTTTCTTTGGGTTATAAATAAGCAGCAGGTTAATACTGTTTTCAGCTTTTGACAGTTCTAGTGTTAATTACATGTACTGGATTTTATAAATCAATACTTCTTACATAAAGTGTTATTTAACTTGCCAAGTGTAGCAATAGATCAATGCATTTACTGTTCTTGCTAACATTGATGGATGACATACATCAAAAGGATATGTAAAGGAAAAAGAAAAGATTTATTTATAAGTCAGACAGGGTTAAACCCCACTTAGGCAGAAAGAGAACTTAAATAGTGTTTTGAAAATAATGTCATAATTTTATAAGGTTTGAGAGGTTTTCATATTTTTTTTTTTCCTTTGGATTTTTTTTCGTTTGTTTTGTTTGGGGTTTTGGGGTGGGATTGGGTTTTTCTTTGCTGTTAATGCAAAGGCCTTAAGCTATCATAAACACACTGCTCTGCATACAGAAATACCATAATAACTCTGTGTATCCTATAGGATGCAGGAGCAATGGATTGCTCCTCCCAAACTTTAAGTACATTCTTACTAAAGTACCAAATTCCTGTATTCAGCACACAGTATCTCTAAACATGCTACTACATGATTAAAAAAAATAAAGCATAGTTGATAATTACTTCACTATTTACAAATATGCTACAGTTAATGAGCTTGAAATTTTACAGGATGCACAACTAAAATTTTCATCATAAATCAACTTCAAAGATTGCATTCACTACACTATAAACTGTAATAAAAGAAACCATGCAGTTAAAAATCACTCTAAGAGCTAGTACTAATGCACTCGAACATCTTGAAGGGATATACAGCTCACTGTGTTATTAATATTCATTATTTATTTGTGCTATTTGTAAACAAGACATTAAGTATGTTGAAATTAGGAAATACCAAAGAACTGAAAGCTATTACTCTGTATGTAACAACAGCAAATCGATAAAATATTGGTTAAAACCCATTATCAGAAGCATGCATATATACAGTATGTATAATTATGTACTGAAATAGAAGGGAAAATTGTTTTCCTTCTAGTATGAACAGATTTCTCAGGACAGAGGTAATAATTACCCAATATATTATGTCCAAATCAGAGAACAGACAAAAAAAAATCATTTTACATAAAACATTTTCATCAGAAGGAGCTTTTTAAAGTTACAAAAGGTTAAGGGATATAAAACTTGAATAAGTGTTATCCTTTGGAAGTAAGTAATTCATGCCATCCTTATACTTCAGTGCAATTTATCTGACTAGAAAACAAAAAAGTTACCTCAGTGCTATCACCACAACATTAAATTAAGCCCAAGTAGGCTCTACTTCATCAGCTCTATTGCTCTGAACAACAGTACTGAGAAGCAACAAGTAATGACTGCCATCTACTAGTCATGGAATCATGGAATGGTTTGGGTTGGAAGGGACCTCAAACATCATCCAGTTCCAACCCCCCTGCCACGGGCAGGGACACCCTCCACTACACCAAGTTGCTCAAAGCCTCATCCAACCTGGCCTTGAACATTTCCAGGGATAGGGCAGTCACAACTTCTCTGGGCAACCTGTTCCAGTGCCTCACCACCCTCTGAGTGAAGAATTTCTTCCTTGTCTCTAATCTAAATCATCTCCTCTCTTTCACTTTAAAGCCATTGCCCCTTGTCCTGTCACTACACGCCCTTGCCCAAAGCCCCTCTCCAGCTTTCTTGTAGCCCCTTTAGGCACTGGAAGGCTGCTGGAAGGTCTGCCCTGAGCTTTCTCTTCTCCAGGCTGAACAGCCCCAACTCTCTCAGCCTGTCTTCATAGGAAAGGGGCTCCAGCACTCGGATCATCTTCGTGGCCCTGTTCAGGACCATGTTAGCATGTTTATGAAATAATTAATGAAAAGGAATAACTGAAAGAGAGTGGTGAATCTAAGTCAAAGAAAAAAGACCATTTAAAAATGTTCCCTCAAATCTGGTTGGAAAAAGATGAAATTCTATTGAGCCAAAATTTTTAAACAAAAAAAAAAAAAAAAAAAATTTAGTCTACTAGCTAAGGCATATCTTGGAAGACAGTGTAATATCTTTCATGAGTTCCACTTAATGCAAGAAAAGTCAGGAGATTATCTTCAGAGTTTGAGTATTTTGTCTCAAACAATCAGACAAAAGAGTTCCCTTCACAAAAATCATTCTTCTAAACTGTCAAAAGGAGTATGGGTACATAAGAGAAAGTGGATCATCTGCTTTAGGTAAAGTTTGGTTTTGCAAGATTGGTAGAATTTTCTGCAAAGCTTCAGTCTCCTTAAAGAGATGAGAATATATTATCCAAGCAAAATGTGAGAATTCTGCACATGTAACCTTTCTGTCCAACTTCAAACTGTGAATCAGAAGGCAGGAAGAGTCCAGGAGTGACTGGCTGAGAGATGTAACACAGAGCACGTGCAGAAATACAACATAAAGCTCAGTCTCATCTCACTGGTGCATAATACACAAGTTGTCAGAGAAGAAAACCACCACCACACTCCTACACGTCACCCTTGTTATGCGATATCATAATCCTACTCGCACGCAATCCACCTGAGCAGTTGTGCTGGAGCCTAATCAAATAAATACAGATAGTCTTGCTAAATCCTGCTTAGCAGCGTTGCACGAACGAAGAGCAAACCTCGACTCTTTGCTCTGAACTTAGACAACCTGACAATAATGAAGATGTATATTCGAAAGGAATATGGAATAAGCCTGAACCTCGAGTCACGAGAACTGCCGTATCCGGTACGAGGTAAGCCCTGGGCGGGTTTACAAGTTCTACAAAATTGCTCACTGGGGGAAACAATCTGCCGACTTAATTCACTGCAGGATTTCACAAGTCCCTCCAGTCATCTGTTTCTGCTGTATACATTCACATGCATCATCAAGCTGACAATTTAGAAACCGGACCAGATGGATGCATAACCCAAAACAGTGCTGTTTGTTAAATCTAAAAGCTATTAATCAAAATAATTTCCTTTATTAAACTCCGTGGGAGAAAGGGAAGAATACAGTTGACACATAACACACATTTACCCCGAGTGCATCACAGGACAATACAGACCAAGGTTATTTTCACCAGGCTCCACCAGAGAAAAACGTTGATAGCAGAAGCATTCTTCCTAAAAAAAGCAGATTATTGCAGGACAAAGAAAACAGGAAAGGGCATCTAAACGCTTTCCTTGAGTAGATAAGGCATGTTATTCTTTTTTCCCCAGAGGAAATAATTACATTCTCTGAAAGGACTGGCAACTTCAAGTTATTTTTAAACAAAGAGCAGTTCTTTGTCTAACATGAGTGCTAACTTGTTTTAAGAAAGCAGTGGGTGAGACTGGATCAACAAAGTTGGCTTCACCTTTCACCAGGCACTTAATGCCAACCCAGCTGGAAAACAGCCTGGGCTATTTCAGGTTTAAGATTCACAAATAATACTTACTGCTCTCCCTCTTCTCACTCTGCAATTCCTCACATACTTAGATATAGGACTAAAAACTCTCAATGTATACCTGCTGTTTTTCCAACCTAAAGCTTTACAATAAAAAAAAAAAAAAATTATCTGAAGCACGTAAGAAAACGTTTCAATTCTAACAACAGAAAAACTTGTACAAACAAATTACAGAAATAGAGTCCTCTGGAAATACCTGGAAAATAGTTTCTTAAATATCGAAAGGGGATTTATAAAAGAAAGGCAAGTCTGTAGCTATTTGCTTAACAGAGAAAACCACGGATTTTTATAGATTAACTCTTCTGAAGGAGGTCACTGAACCAGAACACAGTCGTAATCCTTTAGTGATACTCTGATACATTATTGCAAACAAACCTCATTTTGCAAGTTCTAATTGCGAGGCAGAACACGTGCTCTGGCACAGCAGAAATTGAAGTGATCCCATAAGCGAAGTTAGGCAGCTTCAAAAAGGAAAAAGTGCATGTAATGTACCTGTTCTTATTCCTAAAGGAATTAGCAACTGAAGTGCAAGAAAAATAAGAGAATCATTTGGCCTAAATATCATTTAATGTTCTGTGGTATACCCCAAATACCCTACAGGTATTATTTTTAGGGGTTATCACATAAATAGTCCTATTAATATATTTTTCACAATCGGAGCTTTCACTGATGTAGTTTATGAAAATGCCTTTTATTAGCACAGATTTTTGAAGTCTTGTTTACGGAGCAGATCTTCTGAAATACATCTTCAACCAGAAACCCTGTCTGACTTAAAAGTAAATAGACTGAAATGCTATTACATTATTACTGGCTCATTAAGAAGCAAATTAGTTGTTTTTCCTCTCTGTTTAGCAACACTCAACAGGTACTTATTTTGACACTGTTTTAATGTGAAAACACATCAGGTTAACATGTTTGTGGTTACAGGAAACATTTATTGGACAAAGGCAAATCCAGCAGCCTCACAACAAAAATGATAATTTCTAAATTAAAGCAAGTGGTAAATTGCATAAGACACTTCTCTACACGTGCTTCTTGCTGACCCATTGTATCCGACGAAAGCTGATTCTTTCTATCCTTCCACTTCATATTCACAATGTACCTCAAACATAATTTATTGCTAAAATAAATAAATAAAATTCATAAAAATTGTATACATGACAAAAAAGCAGAGTCCAGTTTCTTGGTGTATGCAACCAAATAATGAAAATTGTTTATGCAAAGTTCAACAACAAGCTCTGCTCTTTCTCTTCATTATGTGTAGGAAACAAGTTCTATTAATAAACAGTCAGCCAAAATTAGCATTAATGTAATATATATTTAGTTTAGACTTTTGGCCTTTAGTTTATATCAGCTTAGAAGTAAACAGAAAAAAAAAGCAATAATGGCAAAAAAAAACAATGAAGCAGTAAAAATAACATGATGATGGACTAAAATATATTGTTCTAGTTGGGAGTCAATAGGGCAAGAGCTTTATAAAAATTGTTTTCCTTTGACAAAATCAGTACAATACTTGCTGGTACAAGCAGTATAAAAAAACCTCCCATAAAACACTTCCGACTTCGCTTTCCATTTTAATGGCTGCAGGCAAAATTCAGAATACATTTGTCAAGTTGATATTATCAACACAACAGGGGCATGCCTGACTTGTTCTACATTTGTTCTGAAAGTTCACTTTTAGAGGCCAGCAGCCAAGGAAAGAACACAGGAAACCAAAATCATTCATATCAGGCAGACACAGAAACACACCTTCTAATATTTAAGAGAAGTTTCAGTAAATATTACCACAAATTACTCTGCAAGGCATCAATCACATTCAGTTGAACATTAAAGACCAACCAATCCTAAAATTGAAGGTGATTCGCACTCTCTCTTTGCTCAGTTTAATGAGACATCCTAGTCTGATCTGTGACAACTAGTGCCAACATCTTTAATTTTTTTCCTGACATCTGAAATTGATTTCAAAGACAGATACTTGAGAAGGGAAGAATACTACAGAAAAGGACATGAGAAAAGCATTGTAAGACAGAAAATCAAATGTATAGTCCTAGCTTCCCCACCCCCCGCCTCCCTTTGGTACTGCATCATTAAGTAACTGAAAGAAAATTCCATTAAAAACTCTTAATTGTATCTGAATCTTATTCCTCTGCCTTTGAAATGAATACTAGCCAAATATATTAAAAACAATTCTTTGCTGTTATACATTGTTCATGTGCTATTTTTGTTCTCTTTGATAATATCTGGCCAAAGTTTTTTCCATACTTAGTGGAAGACTATTCTTTCATAAAAATACATGCCCTTGTGCACGTATTTTTTTCTATTTCAATTTCTTAGATTTCTTCCTTTCCAGACTAAAATTTATAGAGGGAACAAATATATTTCAGAGACCAAAAAAAACTTGAATTGTGTAATTCTACAATTTGCCCACAGATTGAATGAATGCATGGTTAGTTGACCTAACTGATAAAAACAAGATTCACAAAATTATTTATAACCCTATGCATTCAGGCTCTACGGTAAGAACCACCACAGAAGACTACTGTTGTAATAGGAATTACTGTATCATTTAATGTATTCCAAGGATAACAAAGAATAGGTTTGGGCTGCTTATTTTTAATGAGGACACAATGATATCAGGGCAAGAAGCTTCACTTTGGCACCAACGCAATGCTTGTAAGAGAGGGATTTCAACAGCTGTCCTGTACAGATGGTTGCTTTTACTTACAAAGCTTTGGACTGAAGAAAGATTAAACCTATGGATGAGGGACCTTCACCTTGCTGCTTTGCTTCCATAGTTGGCAGAGAAAAAATAGCTAAGATGGATTATAACAACTGTCTTGCTTATATTATGCACACGGTATTTCTTAAATTTACAAAACATGATGCTTATTTCATTTTAGCAACATGCACTTTCCATTGAGTGCTCTGGAATTCTTCTGAAAAAATAAGTAATTTCAGCTTTCCTGAATTCCCATCAGAATGTCCAGTATTACAAAAATGGAAAAAACAAACAAATACAAATTACACAGAGGAAAAGATTCGGAGACAAAGCCAGAAGTAACCAGTATAAAAGCAGAATGCCCCACATTGCGTGACTAATGGTACATGCCTCCGTTCCAAGGTAATTAAGAGTATTTTCCATTGCAAGTTGAACATCTTGAAGGAGTCATTCCTGGGGAAAATGTTGGTTTTCTTTAAAACAGGGTGTAACAGTGAAGGATTAGATATTAGATTTGCTGTGTTGATGTAACCTTAGCAAGCAGCAATAAACACTATTCAGGGAAAATGTATTTGTACCAATTTCCCAAAACTCCAACTACTGTGCAACTCTGACCTGAGGTTTCAGTTCTGAAAGTCACTCTCCATGCTGACTTTTTAAAGATCTTGGTGAATTTCTTGGTTTCCTACAACCGTTCACTGCAGGTCGTTGTCTGGTACACGTTACAAGACCATCTGCATCAGTAACAGAGGTTTTTTGAGCCTTAAAATTGAATATTGATATACTAGATATAGAAACTACAAAATTCATGGCAGCTATGGCACCACTTCCAGCCTTTTAACTCTAATGAGTGCTTCTAGTGCACATCAAGGTTCAAAGGAATTATTAATTAATTCTATTCTGGCAGCTATATACTATTTGGAAGCCAAAATGGATGAAAACTGTGAACTTCTAAGACGAAAATTTATTTTAAATTGTACAACAGAATTTGAGAACTCTAAATTCTCTCAAGAGATTTAAAACTGAAACTGATCTTTTGATTTTATCAACTGCATTTATAAAAGAAATAACTTTATATAAAGAGAAGTGAAACAATAAAACACTAGTGAAGCACAAAAAAACCCCAAAATTCTGGAAGTGAACTAAGTTGAGCTATTTATGTATTCTTTAATTATAAACTTTGCTGGAAAACCATACGTTCCTCATCTTCTGACAGTAAACAAATATAAAACGTACCCAACAAGAAGAAAGGAAGAGAAGAGTAAAAACTTGGAAACACGGTGTATTTCTCGGTCTCAGTGGGTCACGATATTGGCAAAACTGACCTTTAACTCCAAAACAAGAGAGGCACACTAGCAACTTCTTTTAATTCGCAACTACATTTTACATGAGTAGATTCTAGATAATTGCCTTCCTGGTAACTACTGCAGGAGGACACATACCAGCTCCTTCCTTTTATAAAACCTACTTGGAGGACTCAGTTTGTGGCATCAGCCTATTGACAAATGATTTTTGGAAATGTGACAAATTACGGTTACATCTTCATGGGTATCCTGCAGGACACAAACCTCAACGGATCACATTTCTCCTCCCCCTTCCTCCCTCAGGGGAATGAAACTCATTTCAACGTGGCCTGATTGTGAATCTTGTTGCTAAGGTCCCCATACTGATGTCATTTGAAAATCTGAATCAAGAAACCATTCAAAACTATATTTTCTCCTCATTGTTCAGTGAAAGAATACTGCATCAGTGGTTCCATATTTTCGTTCTGATCTATTTAACTCAAACACACTTTTTGTAACGCCACTGTGCCTTCAGACACCAACTATCATCGATGCAGCTACAGGATACATCACATAACTGCGCCTGCTTCATCTCCTGAGCACTGCCCACCTGAGAACAGATGCCCACTTCGCATTTCAGTGCTTACTGAGCACTTTGGAAACTGAACTCAGAGATACAAAAGGTACCAGACATCTTACAGGCCTGAACAAAAACACCCACAGCAACCACGCAGATAAAAAGAGCAATTTCCTCTTTTATTTTGAAGGTGTCATTGGGGATAAGAATTATAAAGTATTTATATTCCCCACCTGTAATAAATAGTGTTGGATCATTAATGAAAATAAGCTTCATCAGTTCAAAATAAATCTTTGTACACACATTATTTTAAATTGTCATACTTCATCTAAATTGATGTATTTTTTCATTTTTTATGGCAAGTGTTTTTTTTCTCTATGCAAAAAGACTTGAACTAGTCATTCGTGTTCAAGGTTTAAAAAAATAAATTACCCTCAAGCATAGATCAGCATAAAATATTTCAGCTCAAAATTCGAGCAATTAAGAAAAAATTTTCCACAGTCAAATATGCCCTATAAAAAGTAAATATACATAGGCAAAATTAATTGGAGTAGCTACACCATCATAATGATATAGGTTTATGTAACAAGATACACATTAAACGCTTTCATTCTTCTTAACTCTTGCTCTCTGTTCATTACCCAACGCTGAAAATAGACTTTGCATCTCTGAAAATTAGACATTACAGTCACAAAACTGTAAATTTCATAAAAATTAATCATTTCTTTCAAGGAAACCATTGTTGGCTAAAAAAGTTATTGAGGGAAAATGTAATAACAGTGTACAAGTTCATCCTTCTCTCTACTGATGCAACGATGAGAAGTTACATACATAACTATATCTAAATATATCTGAATGGACGCATTATGAATCCATTTATTATCAAGGGTTGAAATTACACATGAATTCATAAAGAAAAAAAATCAGCATGGATCAACAAGGTCCACAGCATGTAGTATTGCCACTGCTTGAAAGAAATCAGTAGTAAACCAGAAGACGCTTAAAAGATACCCATGCTTTGGAGAACACTGGGTAAGCTGTAGGAAAACCAGTTCCACCAAGTTAAACTGCAAAGAGAGATCAGCAGAGACACTGTGTACGTTTAACACAAGAAAGGTGTCATGAGGGGGTGGCTTTGAAATGTGCTGGGTGACACCAGGTTAGCTCCAGATCACTGGGGAGACGGGAAAGAGAGAACGAGAATGATCAGAAGCAGACTATGTCCCCAAGGAGGCACGAGTGTCTGAAACGAAACAAGATCAAGAAACAAAACTTTAATTCTTGAACGAACATCGGCTCAAATACTGAAAATACTCCCAAATAGTGAGGAGCGTCATGGTAAATTTTCATAAGAATTTTGATTCTCTGTCTTTATTCTCCTAAGACATAAAATACGCAACACGACTTCTCTTTGCTTTAACCTTACGTGGAAATTCCAAAATCCAGATAGGGTCTACTAATTCAATTGCATTCTGTTCATGGTGTTTCTGGTTAAAAAAATGGTTAAAACTAGTATGTCTTTAAAATCAGAGAAAAATAGGCATGCGTGAAAATATGGATTAACAAGACTGAGGGTTTTTTTATTTGTTACTCATTTCTTCAAACTTACAGACTGTCAAATGATACACACGGACATCCATTAGTAACTACTTTAATTATAGTGACAACTAAAGGCAGACTGGTGGAGGGTTTTGTTTGGTTTCTTCCCCCTTTTTTTAACTTATTTTCCCCTTTCCCCACTGCTACCATAGCCACAGGAAGCTGCTATAACCATTCCTTTCTCCACAGTACACACCTCCAAATACACCTTTGAAGACAGAATTTCCCGAGTGACTGTAAATTATTTCCAAATTAGAGCCACAAACTCCACTGACAGAAAAAGTTCATTTCTTTAACCCTTCTTGAAAAGCAAATATTCCTTCCTCTTATTTCACCTTGCCACCCAAATAATAGGTGACAGTCATCTGTTTTACATTAGACTATCATTCCCAGATCCCTCATGCTGATTCATTCTCAGCTTTCACAGCACAGGCACAACTTGTCAAGAAGAGCTATGCTGGCATCATTTCCCATATGGAATCCAACAGCTGGAGTTCATTCATTAGAGCAAGCAAAAAATCCTGTTATAAATTAAAAAGAACAAAACAACACAGTGACAAATACGTCTTCTGGTACCTCGAGTACAATGTTGTAATGTAGTGAAAAGCAAGCACATCGTTGTGTCAGCCAGGGAATTCATGAAGTCCCATTACCAATGGACATGCTTGTGCCTACGAAATCTCCCTATTTTCAAATCCCAATAACCCTAAAGTTTTCCCCTTCATTCACGATTCCCATCAGTCCAGTCCCACACATGACACCAGGTCCCCTCTGCATTGCCATACCTTCATCCCTCACCACACCCTGTCTGGCGAGCCACTAAGTCAACAAAAGTCAATTGCTGAGATGGTATTTAATGAAGCAGTCATTTGGGTCCTTTATATTACTCAGCTACTAATTTTGAGGAACTTAGAGAAAATTAAAATTGAGGCTTCTATCTTAGACAAATGATAATAAAATTATTTTTCTGTCTCTAGGTCATTCATAAACAAATCCAATTCTTTATTGTTTATGTTTGTTTATGAATAATAAACTTTATTAACTGAACTATTAACTCTAACAGCTCTTTCAAACCAGCTACTATGAAAACTTTTATCCTTAAAATAACCAACTTTCTGCTAGTAACATTTAAACATAGTCTGTAATACTTCACAAGTGACATTGAGCTAAAGCTACTTCCAAAAAACTTTCTCACTGGTATTTTTAATCGAACTTTTAAATTCATGTCAAGGTATTTCCTAAATTTTAATGGTTTAATATAGTAGCGGGGAACTCTTTTCACAGTTTGGATTTTGTTGCTTCCATAAAAACATCTACTTTAATACAAGATTTCAGAAGTTCAACTATTATCAATCTAACGAGAAAATTAAGTCTCAGAAGGGGAAACTGCCTAGAATAAGGAAGCTTATTAAAAGGGCCAGAAAGGTTAAACAGCAGGATAGAGAAGGCTAGTAAGAAAAGGTCCTTCAAAACATTAAACTTCAAATGACAGAAAGAAAAAGAAAACACAAAGCCTTGTGTGGCAAACGTAAAAAAAATACAGTGAGGGTATCCCCCCTTAAAAAAAAAAAAACAAACCAAAAACAAACAAAAAACCCAACCAACTTTATAAGGACAAAAAAACAAAAACCAGTAACAACAAAAACCACACACACCTCTCCAAAAAATCCCAGTCATGTAGTTTTTTTCACATTCATTTGGAAATGGTACATATTACAGAACAGACTATTTAACAACCAGTTAATGCTTCTTCCACAACACAAAGAGACTGTAGCACAAACAATAACCAAGACCATTGACTGAATCTTTGATGTTAAACAGCACATTGCAAGACTCATGAAATATTTTAAGAGAATTATTTAAATATAGGTATTTGAAAATTGGTAAACCACCTGCAGGTTTAAATTCTTCTGTCTGTGTACAACTTTCACAAGAAGACTCTCCCATTCTAGATTTAGTATAATGTTTCAAGAATTTTACAAACCTGGAAACTGCAGGAGATTTTAACATCTGCCACAATATCACAAAATTTAAACAAAAGGCGGCTCTATTTGGTTGGTGCAAGAAGCACAGCAAATACTATTTGATCCAGTGAACACAGAGAATCATCAAAACAACTTTGCGTATTAATTGGAAACAGTTTTAGTGTTAAATGGCCAAAAGAACTAAAAGATAATGTGAAGACTGATAAGCTCGGAAGCCGGGGAGCTGGTAGTACCACTTCAGTCCTTCACTCTGTCCTTCAACAGAAAAGACATGTCTGTGTTTTAGCATAAAGAAGTTCTACTGTAGCTTTATACTTAATGTTATTTCTTCTGTAATAATTAATATATCTATATGGAAGTTTTTAGTATTGTATTGACAGTTACCGTGGACAAAATTAAGTTTGGCAATATTCCCCAATTTTTTACTCCTTTGTTTTAACTTTCTTAAACTTTTAACCATTAAGTTTTTCCTAGAAAAAGCTATCAGTATCTGATGTAATTTTTGGGTATGCTGCTTCCTTTTGATCCACGAACATGAATCTGAATATTAAAATCCAATGTACTTATAGTTTATTTAGGTGGAATAATGTGAAGTGGAAGATATTACAAGGAAGACAGCTCTTAGATGAGTCATGACTTTTACCTTAACTGAGCAAAAACTAACATTGCTGTATTGCCAAATAGATTAAATAAGCAAGATGGGAAACCATTAAAAAGTAGCACATCAATACAGAAACAAACAGAACTGTCCTTTAAATATGAAAAAGAGGAAAGTGCACTATATTTCAGAGGGATATTGATCTTGGGAATACTGACAGCAAAGTGTCCTAGTGCCTTTCTTTAAAGGAAGGCTTCACACAGAAATTGCTGGCCTATTTTTAAAAAATCATAAAAAGAAGCTATAAGACCATGCATGATGAATTGGAAAAACTTCTGACGGATGTAATACATACTCGTGGATCAAAAGATTTAATGTAAGAGCTGTAAAACAGTAACTCAGATAAAAGTCAGACTTGCAAACACCAGATACAACAGTTCAGATTTATCACCAGCCTCCACCCTTGTAACACATCCCCTCTGTCAAGTTTTAGAAATTACTACCATTAGTGGAGCCTTGGCCTTGAAATTGTACTAGTAATCAGATATGACACTATGAGTGACAGGCGAAGGTGACTGATTAGAAAAGGAAACACACAGAGAACGGCATAGAATGAATCATGGAATGGTTTGGGTTGGAAGGGACCTCCAAGATCGTCCAGTTCCAACCCCCCTGCCATGGGCAGGGACACCCGCCACCACACCAGGTTGCTCAAAGCGCCATCCAACCTGGCCTTGAAGACTTGGCATGCTCAAACCAAGTGGTTCACTACTTCTAGAAGAGAGTTGAAAATAGTTTGCTTAAGGGTAAATCAGAAGAGTTGGCAAAGAAAGATTATGGTCAGAGAAAGATCTAGACCTGTACTTTTTTTTTATGCTTTCTAGTTCTTGCTGTGTGCCCTTTGTACCTTTAGAAAAATGAGTAATTAATTCTTTGCTTTGGTGATGGTTTTGAGTCGTTTCCATCGTGTTGCTAATCACAGACCCAAAAATGAAACAGCTTGCAGATTCTCAAAACAGCGGGGCATGTGACGGTACAACAGCTACAATAAAACATCTGAAACATCATATCTAGGAAAATGGATACAGAAGTTTCAACTGAAAGTGGGAAGAGTGAAAAGAAGTATCACTTGAGGTATGACAATGAGAGGAAGCTGTAAGTGCAAACGAAGTTTCACCCATCACCATGACACACCTAATAAGCAAAGACCTAGAGCTACTGAAATAATTCTTGCTGCACTACAGACAGAGAACCCTTGGAAAGAGAACTATTTTATGAAAATACTAGATTTAAAGCCCATCTTCCCCATCCAAACTACCAAGAGGGGTAAGAAATGCATAAAAGGCCTGGAGGCTTCCTAGAACAATTTAATTCAGTTTTGTAGCACAATAGATATGCTGCCATTGCAATTAAGTAAGTTACTTCTCCTAGTTTATTATTTATGATTTTAATATAGGGTTTACACTTGTACTATATCATTGCAATCCATATCCTTGGACCATTCTGTCCTATGAAGCGAAACTGTCAAAGTGTTTAGCAATTTACCACTTTGAATTATATTACAAATTCGCCTGGAAGTTGGTTTTTATACTTTGATCTAAAACTATTACCCAAGTCTTGTACAATGTAATTAAATAAATTAAACCAGCCCTTGGGGACCTTTTGTCTAAAATGAAATTTCAGATCCAGAGAGTGCCTGTAACCTTTACTGTAACCATGTCTAAACTGCTACTTGTAATTTCACAACTAATCAGATCTTGACAGGAAGGCAGGCACTTGTTGATGGAACTCCTCCTTCTTGATATCCCCAAGGATAAATTTACCACATCATGATTGAAACAAATCCTATTTCATCAGAGCCCACATTTTAAAAAGGGAATTACGAGTTCTGAAGCAAGGCTTCTGGAACATTGCTGCTCAGTTATAACGTGTAGGTATCACTCACTCCCTACCCCGACTGCTGGACTGGTCAGCTCATTGAAAACTTCATATTTTGTGACACACAACATTTTTCTTCCAATTCAGACAATCTAGAAATCGGGCTGACTGCAATACCCAAGTTAGTAGTGACTAAGCTTGACAAGCTAGCATCAGAAAAGGGGCAGCTGAAGCACTAGTGTACAAGGCCAGCTTTAAACATGAACCACTGATGTTGTGAATAGAGGCAAATATTTTTTAATCACTAACTGAAAACCAAGAATTAACGGAACAGAGAGTAGCTTATGTATCATTATGAAAACATGCAACTAAAATATATGCAAAAAGCTATACCCATAATGAATGTAAGAACACAATGAAATAACGGTTCAAGATCAACACAAGAACCAGTCACAGCAAATTTTTACCTGACAGCTGAAAATTTCCCCTTCTTCTCCCCTCGGTTCATCAATCAGGGTGCTTAACACAGTAGTGCTACCGTGAGCAGGGTACGCGTTTTCATTAGTTTGAACCCAAAAGTAACAGGCACATGATAACACGCCGGCTGAGTCTAAGCTTGATGCCTTGATTCCTCCCTGTAGAAATACTTTGGAGAAGCTCCAGCTGCACTCGGCTACAGCACTGGAGCTGGGGTCAGGCACACGTCTGATGTCAGTTCAGAAACAGCGATCTCAAACGCAAGAAACAGCGGCCATCCACCGTCAGCGCTCCCTCTGAGGTCATTTGCTACTTCTGACACATCACGGTTTAATGGCTGTCAGCAGCTATTGATCAAACACGTGGTTTTGGAAACCTGGATATCACCAGCCAGGAAAACGCAGGAGTCAGTAATCACCGCTCAAGACTCTGCATACTTCACTTAGCATGTTTTTTTTCTCATTAGAATATCTTTTAGATGAATGACATGGAGCAAGAGAACATTCTGCCACCTGAAAACCTGCAATTTTGTCCACTGAAATGGGATCATCACCTCTCAAGGGGAGCCTACCACCTTCCTGCCTCCGCCTGACAATCACCACGCTCATGTGCTCTGACGTTGGCAAAACACTTGCCTTCAAGGTGTTCCTACTCAAGGTGGCACCATAATTACCTAAGCATCAGTTTTACTCCTCGAAACTCTATAAGAGTAAGAGCTGACTTCTCACCCAACATCACACCTTTTTTTTTTTGCCAATTAGGCAATAGTTTGAAAAGCACAATAAGTAATTCTTCTACAGTCAGTCAGTTGGACAGCTCATGTTTTAACTTTAGTTAGTTTAACTAAAGTACGTAACTTTAACTTAAGTACTAAGTACCTTGCTAAACTGAATCTTCAGTCATCACTTCATTGTAACTAAAGACAAAATTATCAATAAAAAGATACTGTACAAGATGAATCCTTGTAGAGATTCAAGGAAAGTGTTCTAATGCAAGTACTTTTGTTCTTTCCAGCGATGAAAATAACGTACTATCCATCCTGAAACATGAAGGTAACCAAGGAAGTATTGTATCATTTGCAAAAGGTTCACTAAAGCAAAGCATTCTTTTCCCTTTTATTATTATTATTTAATTTTAGCTTCTTCTGTATATTTCAGCTTTGAAAGCAATATCACACAACGTCAAAACATTTCTGATGAATAACGAGCCTGTAACAAGAATTACAAATGAGGAGATATTAAGAAAACATTAATTCCTTCATATGAGTACTTTCAAAGGTCATCTCTGCTATTTTCATTTCTCCAAACATGATCCTACTTTGTCCAAAATACCTCAGGCTTCTATCCCGTTTATTTGGTTTTGCTGTAGACTAGGAAAAAGTATAAAGCTACAGTAATTTGATCTCCCTAGCAGACGAATCAATATGTCTGAAGAGCATCACTAATTATAATAAAAGTATGTTCATTAATAATATTATGCATTTGCATGCATAACTGAATTTTAATTTTTCAAACACATAGCACAAAGAATATAGTTACAGTGTGCCTATATGAACCCTGCAGTATGACATCAATACATCACCTCAAAGTGCCTGCATTCAAGGCAGGCATGTGGAAGCAAACAGAGTTGTTGCACTCCATGGTCAGCATGCAGCAAGACAATCCGTTCAGGAAAATGTGTCATTTATGTCAAGCACACAAACAACAGCAGCCACTCAGAACCCTCTTGCCAAACCTCACAGTTTGATTACGCCAGCCGCTGTATTTAGCAGTTGGGGTTCAGTCCATGTCACTTATTTTGCATCTTACAAGAAAATGACAGAAATCATCCCTGTTTCTCCATTTTGTCTTTTTGTCCCCCAGCTGAACTAAAATTTTGAGATACACCAAGTGGAATAGGACGAGTTACAAAGAGACTTTTTGATCTCCTTGCTCACTGCTCGTTACAGAGCAAAGCACCAGAAGAAATGACATTTCACCTGAGCGCCAACGAACCCAGATACTCCAGTATTTGCAGGCTTATCTTTGTAGATATGATTCAATAATATGAGCATGCTGCCACACAGAAAATAACGTTACTGAAGGTCAGACATGACATAACTCACTAGGAGTTAAAGACCTGCACGAAATAACTGCTGCTTCTTACTTACAAATCCATTAAACAGGCTAAAAGTGACTTAAACTATGGAGTCTCAGAGGGGTTTTTTTGTATCTTCCAGGTGATCTTTTACTCACATGGTAACAGCAGGTAACAAGATGCAAAAATTTCTGTCTGTTCCCTCGTTCTCCAGAGGCCTAGTGCCTCTGTGTGACTTTGTACAGGTTATAACCTCCCTGGATTTCATTTACCCATCTCTAAAACGTGAATAATGCTTAACTTCCTCCTGGGAATTGTGTGGAGGCTTAGAATATTAATCCTGGTAAAGCGCTTTGAAATCAGTGAATTGAAAACAGCACAAAGCACCAAGTTTTATCTTCTGAATCCATTTCTTATTGCCTTTGCCTTGTCAAGCTCATACAGAATTAACTACCATCACTTAAGTCCGTATAGCTCCTGCAATAATAACCTTGCCTACTTCAATAATTAAAAAAATAAAAGTATGACAAAGGTAAAATAACTTAAACCAACACTTCAGGTTTTTCTACTCGCAGATGTAATATGTACTGTGATGTTATGTGCCACGTTTCTTTTGTGCCAGGGTTGTGTTTAACACTTACAATGCCTTCTCCTTCCTGGCCTTCTCGATCTAGATGAAGTGTTTAAGGAGCCTTTAAATTAACAATTGGGTCCATTATGAAAACCTTCTTTAAAATGGTTACAAAGTGGCCCTAGTGGATGATTTTCTGTGTGGATATCAAAAAGGTTCTCCTTATATCTTTTTATGCATAAAAAACTCTAAGTACTTCGATTTTATGGAAGATAAAGCATTTTGTTAAAAAACTTAGTAGGCATCACTATAAAATGCAAAATATTTTTCTAGTTGCAAATGACCTCACATTCAGAGCTAAAGAACAATAAAACCCAATGCTTTACTAATACCCTGCTGATGTCCATTATACATAAATACAATGGGAATCTGTTAGTTTTTTAAAATAAAAACAAACAAAAAAGTAAAAAAAATTCACAAGCAGTACTTATGTTCTGAAGTGAGTTCAAAGGACTAGAAAAACCTGAAGTTACTTTCACAAGAACTACTTGTATTCTATTTGCTTTGAACAAACTCAATAGAATGCAAAATCTAATAAAACCCAATAAAATATGGCGGAAAAATCCACAATTAACCTCAAATTTGCAATATATATTAGACAACTAGCTAGAAAGAAACTTCATGAGCTAAGCAAGCATCCAAATGAGCAGACGACTTTTCCAAAGCTTATTTAAACATTTTTGTACTTCTCTTTCACTTAAATCACCTGCCTCTGCCTGCATCTCGCAAAATTCTTGTGGTTTCTGCATGAACAGGTAATGAACAAGCGATTTTTTCTGCACTCACATCAGCTAGGCCTTGATCGTCAGTATCTTGACATCAGTACAATCCTTATAAATGCTCATGAGCTGTCAACTCTTCACTGTACCATAACTCCACCTTGATCTCGTGGAATTTCCATTCTTGTTTTTGTTGCTACAAGTTAGTCTGGACAGTTCTCTGCAAATGTTCTCCAGAATATAATCATAAGTAAATATGATGAAGCCCATTTTGTACTACATCACAAAAGGAGTTTATCGGTTATGACACCACGTTAGAACCTGTCTGGCTGACAAGAACAACCCCCAAAGTCCACAAGCCAGAGCAGTCATGGATTTCCAGCAGAGACTGGGGCAGTAAGTCAGTTCAAACACGAGACAATCCCCTGTGCAAAGGTGGAGGACCAAAGGGTTCTGTAACAGATCTTTCTTAACAATCACACATTTTGATCTAGCAATAAACTGTAACTAATCTACATTTTTACCCCTGGTGTCATTCATTGTGTTAAAAAAAAAGCTTTAAAATCCAAGAAACATAGATGAACTTTTGCTACAAGGTCACAAGTTTCGACATTAGATTTAACAATAATAACAATTTGTTAAACAGACTCCTTCAACAGTGAAAGAAAACAACCTAAACATTCATTCTCTGAAAGCCAAGCAGGAAGGCTTTCGTCTAAGTTTGCCGTAACATACTTCCAAAGCAGACTCCGTGATGGCAGTCAAATCTCTGAGAAGCTGCTCCACGTAGCTCTATATTGTTTTACCGAACCCGTGGGAGTTCGTCTTTCTGTATGTTTTACTGATGCGCAGAGCTTTGACGACACTTCAATTATCTCTGGCTGAAATTGAATCTGTTAAGAACACTGTAAACCGAATAATCCAATTCCTTCTAATACACCAGGCTGAATCCCTAAGCCCTAATGAACATTTTTCCTTTTTCATCCCCTCTCCCCAGAGCTAACTAAATTGTTGAGTCAAGAACTTAGCAATTACGTGTCATTTAAATATTTTTAGTTTGTATGTACTCGTCATTTGCAAGTGAGGACATATTTGCAGTAAGCAACAATGTCATCGATTAATCACCAGAAATCCAACATGGTAGGTGAAACAATGCCAAGGATATCTGAAACAATGCACTGAACACAGCTAGCAATACTGGAATTATAGGAAAACAAGATTTATAGCACAGGATATGGGTGAGGTTTTTTTAAACAATGTACCGTTATGCACTCTGTATTTCATAAATAAACGTTTATATTAAAAAGAACAAAACAAACAAACAAAAAAATCAATGCCTAAAACTTTAAATTTCTGGTCCGCCTATGTTCTCCAACAAACCTGATAGTCTTCAATACAACACAGTGCCAAGAACTTACTAGTTCTGAGAAGACTTCATGTTACTCCTGACTCAAAAATTTCATAAAACTCAACTGGATAAGATAACGAGCAACTGAAAATTAGTAAGACTAAAGAAAAAACAAACACCAAGCTCTGATGAGATTTCTTCTTGTGCAGTTAAAGACCTTATTTTAAACTAGGGTGAGATAGTGATCCTAAACCAGTGATCACAATACATAGTCATCTCCATGTTTTTGAACAAAGGCAGACATGCTCCAGGTTTCCAAAAATACTAACTGTTATCAAAGTAAATGCACATTTAGTGAGTCAGTGTAATCTTCATTAAACGTTATCAACACTTATTTATCTCTAAAAATAAACTGCGAACCCCAGTAAGTGCCTTTTCTAAACCAAAATACAGCATTTAGAACAGCGCGCGTTTGAAGTTACTAAAAGCCATTTTAAAGGAGGGGATCTCAAAAACATTAGCTTTTAGCTAATAATTTTCACTCTTACAAGTTTTAGAGTACTTCACGGCATATTCAACCTGAGAAGTAAAAGCCAATAATTTTTAAGATAAGTAGCAATATTGTATCTGGGAGAAAAAGTTGGCTGCAAAATGCAAAATCCTGGGAACCCAAACTGAAAAGTGGGAAGGTTGACAGGAATGGGATCTCTTTACCGTTAATTTTCTACTTCAAAACAATTACGCAGTAGCTTTCCAGAAATAATCAGATCAGCAGGATGATAAGATCCACCTGTTACATCAAGCCCACAACACATCCACAGAGTCAGCTTCTGTTTGAAATTCAGCCAGAGTCAGGCAATTAAACGGAATTGCTCTTGAAACGCCTGGTGCAGCGCTATTTTGGAGAATCCCACAAACTGCTGTGGGATTTCAGGTTATTGCTTGGAATCAAGGTGATTCAGTGACACAAATTACCGCAGTTTCTCTGAGGTCATTACAGATTTAAGCAAAAGCAAGAGCAAATTGCACTATCAATTTTCAAACAAGAAAAGCTTGTTTTGATCAATATTACCATATTGATCAAAATTTGATGATACTTTAAATACCTAATACAAACTTCTCCAGGAAGTAATTCCAATCAATATGAAAACATTCAATTTACAAGGTAAACATAAGTTGGATCAACAGTAATTGAAAAATACCATCTTCCCAGAGTTGTATTTTCCAAACTTTGATTTCGTAAGATCTTCAAGATACTTTGATGCCTCTATCCTGGCATATTACAAGTAAGTATCTCACTTCAAAGCAGAGTAAAGCTCTTACCTTTACTTTTGGTGACTCTATGGCCTATTTTAGTAAGATGTATCTTTCCCTGAACTTTTCATTCTGTATCATTTGTACAATAAAAACCTGCATAACAACCATTTTAAACCAGCCTAGAGAAATCTCCATCAACTTCCTCTTAGGCAAACTGAATACTTATTCAGTATTCAGATTTTTTTATTTAATGCTGCCATTAAATAATCTATGTGAATTTCATATTTGTTTAAATTATCCAATTATTCTAAGAATGCTCTTCTGCAAAGGAATTTAAAAAAAAAAAAAGCTACTCTTTTTTCAATAGCCAATTTAATGGTTAATCTGATGATACAGCATAATCAAAACAAAGTGTCACAGCATGGGGGTATTAGTTCCAGGCTTCACAGAACTAGAGAACCTTGAGTACAGGCAATTACCAGACACTGAGGACAATAAGAGTGCCTTCCCACATGCTCATTAACTCTGTTAAGACAAATGAGTAATGTCAGTAATTTCCACAAGGAGGCATGTATAACCTTCTTCAGAGAGTGGACATCTTAACATACTCTCATTTCTCTTTACCCAGAGCTAAGTTTTCCTCAGGTCTTGCTTCTTCATTTTTAAAAAAAAAAAAAGTAAGAAAAAAAGGAGAAAAAGAAAAAAAAAGTCTAAACAATTAGAAGATTTTCTGAGGAGTCTGGTATCTGGTCTACTTTTGTATCATCATTAATTCTGTGCCTTTCATATTTTAAATAATCTTCTTTCCTCTTAATACCTTTCACACTGAAGTTACATAAATGCTTTTCTTCCAGCCATCCAAGCCATCTCAGAAACTAATTCATTCTGTTTTGCAGTTATTTTTATATTTTACTTCCCAGTTTTACTCTGCATTTGCTACAATGTCATTCCCTTTGCTACCATCCCTATGGACACTACAGTATGTGAATTTCAGTTATCTCCTTTTAAAAATTTTGGATGTCTATACATTTTATTGTGAAAATTCACTGACACCATCAAGACCCTTGCATCTTTTTTTTTTGGCAAAATTATAATATGGTACAGCAGGATTATGATCAGAGGTGACTTTTGGCCTAGGAAAAATAGGTAACTGACATTTAGCAACTGACTGCCAGGAGGAAACCACAGTATTTTCAGTATGTGGTACCCTGACCTCTCGCCTTGCAGCAATCAGCTGCGCAGCAATTCATACTTTCCTGAACACTAATAAACATCTGCAGCACAATATTCTGTTCCCACTGTTTTCATAACCTGACTCTTTGTTTCCCATGTTTCTTTTCTCTTTTGACAGCATCTGAACATCCCACTTGGCTCCTCACATCCACTCTAAAACTCCATTGAGACCACCTACCTCCTCTTACCCACCTTACTCTTGCAGAGAACTTTTGGTTTTGCACGATCATATTTTGCCTACACTTCTGAGAAGCCTTGCGACAGCTCTCAAAATGATGTCCTTTAGGTCTATCCACTCCATTTTCATACTGGTTAAGATAAACAATGATTCCAGAGCTCTCCCAGGTAACTCTGTTTCCCAAGGAACACATTAAGCAGCAATAAAAGGACTGAGTTGTCATTTTCTGGAAGACACTGAAAAATTAAGCCCTAGAAATTGATACGGGGCAGGGGGAAGATCTTTGTAAGAGGGTGGTATCCATCCCAGGGAATTAATATTTGGTGTGTCTAACACTTCAGGGTTTATCTGAAGCTCAGGACACAAATCTCTCAAGGCTGTCTGCAAGCACTGTTCTACTCAGATCCATCACCTTCAGAACAGAGAGTGCTTTGTAATTGTCACCTCCATTCTGAATCATCCACAACCTAACAATGTACAATTAATACTTAATTACTTTCACTTAAAATTCTCCATATGTGGCCTAGTCAAGTGCTCAGAGTAGCTCCGGAGTGGCTTTTCCTGAAGGAAGGCACCAGGGATACTTAATTGTGATACTCCCCAAACTCCCCCCGTTCTGAATCAGACTCGATCTGCAAAGGATCATACAAACTGTAAGTTTTACCAGTGGACACTACAAATCTAGATTCACCTTGAACTTCTGCTTGCATTCAACCTGGAGCCATCCATTCCTCATCCAACCTGAACTGTTCCCTCTGCATAGTTGACTAATGACTCCTTTAAAATATATAATTTGCTGCATATATATTTACATTATATGTTTTCTTTCCATTGAGACCACACATAGAACACTATTAAGATAAAGGAAATATGGTACTAAGTTATCCTGCCTTAAAATGTTTGAGACAAAAATTCTCTCTCTTAACAGTTCTACCACACGTCACAGTACCACATACCTCAAGTCCCTCTCCAGTTCTCACAGATTTTCAAAAGACAGGAAGGACAGTCTTGTCTTCCCTAGGTGATTCGGAAAATCCTCCCTCTGGAATTTCTGGAAAGTGCTGAATTGACACCCCTGGATGTTAAAGCCCTTCACATGCTCGAAAGAGGTACACAGAGCACAAACCCCAAGTTTCCTTAGAACTGTTCTCCCGGTGAAACTGCAGAAATCATCCTTTGGAATGAAAACCCAGTTTGGCCCCCAGGACCATTCAGTTCTTGAACTATGTCAGCCAGACACCAGATCCTTCAGTTCCTGTGGCAAACCTCTGGAATAGCATTGCTGTACGACAGCAGCAGCCCCTGGAGACGGCAGATTTTTCGTTCTCAGGGAAGCGATTCTTACTTACTGCTTAGGCCTATTTCAGAGCAGAGAGAATGTATATAGTCAGCATTACATGGTCCCTCCATGACTGTCTCCACTACATATACTGCAGAATTTCTAGTGTAGGATTTATACTTTATTACAAGCAATACCTCTTTAATGAAATGTTAAGCAACATATTTAAACTACAAATGTAAAAGATGAAGTAATTTATCAAGTTTTAATGTCAAATATATTGTAAATGCAAAGAATATTACAACTAAAAAAACCACTGATATACTTCTGGTTTGAAAAATAAATAAGAAAAATATAAAGGAATATACAGCCAATTTGTGCTTGTTAGTTACAGCTATCGAAATACTATGAGATATTGTTAGATTGTAGACAGAAGTATCTACATACATGTAATATTTACATTGAAATAGTGACAGCTGGTGAACTCGATAAAATATTTATCTTTTATTCGGAAAATTGTTGAAAAGATCCTGTTGCACTTCAGGACCAGTTATCTGCTATCTCAACCACGGTGAGCTCCAGTTCTGTTCTTATCTTTCTGGAACTCGAGTTGCCTCAGATATTTAAGATTATGTTTTGGAAAGACAACAGCATTTTACCACCTCAAGACACATTTTCAGATCATGTTTTACAAATCAGATTGAAACCAGAGAAAAAACACCCTAAAGGTTAAAGTCTCCACTAAAACGTCTATTTAGCTGTGGGCTTTAACGGCACCAAGCTTTGGAGGATCACTTTCTTTAAATCAATGATGATCAATAGGAGCCAGATGGCCAACCTGTCAGCCTGGATAGAGCTGTCTCGGAGATAAGGTCACTGCATCTGTCAGCGGGAAGCCGCTGCGAAGGCGCCACGTCTGAAGCTCCCCATCCTCACGGCCCAGCCACTCGAGGGGAGCGCACCAGGGATTGGGATGTGCAGCGAAGGGATTAGATGAGGTTATGACATTTGACAGCATTTGTCAAATTATCTTTTACCACCTTTGTGGAAAGATACAAGAAATAAAACTGCCGTATTACGCCTCTAGTCAAAAGAAATTTCTAACCATTTTCTCCCGTGGGGAAGTGTTTTCTTTGCTTGTATTTTCAAAAAACACTTTGACGTAATTTCTCACACACAGTATATTTTTAATGCACATCATACTGTGTATAAGCTATCAGTAAAGATATTACCATAATTAAATGTCATCTCTTTGAAGAGGACAGAAATTGCAAGTTCCTGCTATATCATAACTGGTACTGTACAGTCACTTGTAAAATAACCTCTCCTGCCGCTCCAGAAACTCACGTTAGAATAGCAATGACTACCAAGCTACATAACTTTTATCATCACTGCTCCTGCATAGATAGTGATACACACACTGTATCACTACAAGGAAAAAAATCAAGAGAAAATTAAACACTTTTAAAACCAAGTACTAAACCAAACTGTCTTCAAGTAAGGTTTTAAAAAAAAATAAAAATAGATGTTTTCTTTGGTGTTTAAATGTCAGTTTTGGTTACATATACCAAATTATAGCAGATTGAAATCTGCTGCTCTTTTTTCTTCTGATGGCCTCACTTAGAGTCTTATTTTCCCTCCCTAATTCCGTAATTAAAAATAACAAAACTGATGTGACTCAACCAAAAAGAAACTGAGGGATCTGGGTTTTCTTCCTAATACATGGTTTAGAATAAGTAGCTCTCTGTTGCTTAATAGCCTGAATACTAATAAATAATTTACCACAGAAATACTTTAAAACATTCAAAGATTGTTTGAATGGGACGTTTAGTCCATAATTTATAAACAGCAAATTACGCAATAAAACTGTTTTCCATTCATGTACTTTTTTCATTGTTTCAAAAAGCAAAACAACCAAAACAAAAAATTACATCCTCTGACATTAATAAATGTTCTCACCACATGTGAAGAAAATTAGAGCTACACTTCATAAGTTTATGGGTGTAATATTACTGTTTAAAAATACAGAAGTATTTCTCTGCTTAGCTAATAGAGCATGTTTTATGTGTGTTACCAATTGCCATACATTTATTGAACTATGTGGGTTTAAGAGCAAAGAAGGTACTTTCAACACTGAATGTGTTTGCAATACAAAATTTCTCAGATTTTCAGATACTGGAAATTTGTTAGATTCACAATAAGCAATAAAACATGACTATTAAACTTTTAAGACACGCAAACCAGGCAATTTTAGGGGAAATGTGTGAGCTAGGAAACACTATTCCTTCCATGTCCTAATCTCAAAGTCTAAATTATTGTTTAAATCTTATTCTGTGTTCAGCTGGTTTCTTCCTTGGTAATGAAAATAGTGTATTCTTCACAAAAACACGTTCTGAGGGACCACTTTTGAGCTCCCAGCAGAACAACACTGACAAGTCAGACAGTGATTTCCTGAACAAGTAAATCTCCATTTATTAATTACAATATATAACCTAAAATTATAAGAGCCTTATGCATCTTTTCTGACTTCTCTGGAAGAATAATAGAAACACTGGTTAAACTTCAGAGTTGTTCATTTTTTTACTAAATAATCTGCTACTGAATTAGAGCAGTGGCATTTTTCATTCCACTGACTTCAAACAAAGCTTAAAATATCTGGGTGAAATGAAGAAAAGTCATCCAAGTAAACCAGAAAGCGTTCAAGCTCTCTGGTAGTCAACGAAATGCCTTCTAATGCATTAATATGTCTATGCCATTTTATTCATACTGCATTAAAAGAGGTGGTCGGAGTTTCTCAATTAATAAGTTAAAAAAAAAATAATAATCGACCCCTTTTATCACTGATCTTCTATAGAATTCCAGAGCCCTAAGGTTTGATAATAGACTAACTGAAGTTCTTGCCCTGATGTTTCTCTCAGTTCCGTAGTCTGACATCAGACTATTCAAAGAAAATCCTAGACATCGACTGCTCACTGCTGAACATCTGTTTTGCATATAGAATTAACAGATACACCGTCCATAAATAAAAGCAGAAGGCATAAAATGGCTTACAGTAAGCATTGTCATAATACTACATATACACTTTCAAATTTCTTAAGTCCTATGCTCTGTATTTCTATCTAAAAATGTTAAATTAACCATTTTTAAATGAACAAAAGACTTTCCACTGCTACATTCTTCAAAATTTACACCTTCCTGAAGAGCTTCCATGCATCCATTACATGAACAGATGAGTCTAAGGAGTCTTCACAGCAGCAGGGCAGAGAAAGAGAAAATTAAGTACTAAGGATACAGAATAGAGAATGCCTCACTGACATCTCCCTTTAAGCAGACATAGACATCATAGGAAGCACCGAAAGGATGTAGAGCATAAAAGTCACTCGGAGGAATTGATGAGAACCATAGCAGAACATACAACTCTGTTGCTAAATTCAGTTTGCTTTGAGCTCATATAATCATGGCCACTGATTTCAGTTCATTTTGCTAAAGTTTCAATTTAATCTCTTCTACTGTTATTTTGAAAAGAACTTCAAATAGCTACTTCATAATTTGGTAGGCATGCACAAAATTTCTTATTTCACTTCATATTTCTATTAATCATCAATGCAATATAGAGCAGGGATAAGGCAGAATTTTTCTATTTCTCTGTAGTTACCATCAATTAGTTCCATTGACCCTGAACAAAACATATTTATTTTCCTTGTTCTCCCATTTCTGCATGTAAAAAATAATAATAATATAATAAAGTGGGTTTTTTTTTCCCCTCGAGAAAGAGTTTTAAGTAATAGTCTAGGCTTACATAAAGGTCAGAGGATATTAAGTACTAGACAAATTGTCGGTATTAAGATTCAACATCTAACTAAAAGGTAGAAATATGTTTTATTTTTACTATAGTTTATGCTCAGAAAAAATTCTTATAAGTATTTCAGCTCCTCAGTAGGTATTAACTACAAAAAGCTTTTCAGAAGGGAAACTCTATTCTTTTCTGAGTTGCTTTCCTAATATAGTTCTCTCCACAGGATTGAGAAATGAAGTAGGAATTTAAGAAAAAAAAAATATTTTCTGTGATATATGAACAAAGACAAATTCTTTAGTACTCATTCACAGGTGGAGAGACGAGGTTCACACACAAAAGATAGTTTAACTTTTATTAAATGGAGAGGTTGGGGATACATAAGATATGCAGGGGAGGCAGAAATGAAAAAGGAAAAGAGCATTTTCTAGAGTCGATAACCTTATTCCCTCACATTCAGCAGGTATAATCCTGAAACACTGCTTGATAAATCAGCAACTTAATCATATTAAAAGACTGATGGGATCTTGAAATGTCAGGAAGGTTATGGGACAAAGCACGCAGCTTGCTCTGCCAGACGAGCCGAAGGTGGCAAAGCACAGAACTCGGCGGCTGAGCAGCACACGTCTGGGGAGAAGGGACCTCTCCATACTCTGTCTCAGTTTTGCAATGCAAGAGGTGATTTACAAGCTGTGACTGAAATGCCAAAGGATGTTGGCAATGCAGGGCACACTGGCACCACAGTGCTGAATGTGACCACAGCTCTAAACTTGCGAGCTTAAGTACCAGTAACAGCATATCCAGGGGAGTACAAAGCTGCTGTGATTTGGAAAATATGGCAAAGAACTTGACGAAATACTCTGGTGTCTCTCTCATGCAGAATATTGGGCTCTATACCTGTTTGAGACTAAGCTAGTGCTGGTTTAAGTTAGCTACTTTAAAAGTGGACCCAAAAAGTCTTTACAGGCTGTGATGCTGGTCAGACCCTATTTGTCACACAGGCATATCCTTATCTTACCTTCCATTTGTACCCGGTAAACTAAACATACAGGGTGTCTTCGACACTCCCCTTGCTGTATTTATTCATCAACCAGCTTTGTAGCTTCAACATAGGATTATTGGAAGATATACTGCCCAACCTCACTTTAAATACTGCTTTGTTTTGGCTCAATCTGCAGAGAACAAGAGCATGATAACTCTTGAACGGCTGGCAGTTAAAAGTTCGAGTCTAGCTGCTTCAGCAGACTTTCCTATTACTGTTGGGTTTTTTATAGGGTGAGTTTTTAAGAGTAGCAGCTCTTCCGAGTGGTTTACTTTTCTGGGATAAAGGGATGTCAGCCTGTAATTGGGGTATGGAGCTTGACGAATACAACAGGGACCCTTAATGGCACTGAGACATTTATTTTCTCTAGGGATAAGTACTTGTGAACTTCGCTGGTGTTTAGGAGCAAACAAATTAGGACTCAAAGATAGGATCTATAAGAGGTCATTCCTAGCTGGCAAAGAAAACAGGACAACCTAGAACAATTTCTTTAGACCCAATTAAGCAAGCAAACAGACTATAAAACCAGTAATGCTTTTTTTCCCACACTGAGACGTGATAACACAAGAAAGTAGCAAACACCTATAAACACCTCAGCAAGACAGACAGCTGTCCTCTGAAAGACAAGGGGGAATGGGAGGAAGTAAACAGAACCATTATTCTTTCCTCTAATTGCCATTTCATGATGAGGAATATTAACCTAAATCATTCCCAGTCCCTTTAAGAGACATTTAGTATCTCAGTCACTAAGCCTGGCTAAGGCAGCCTAGTAGCTACAGAATGAAGCAGCTACTGACAAGCCCACGCTACGATCGCGGTAATTTCACAGCTAATTGGAGCATAAACCCAAATATTAGTACAAAAATCCAAGCAAGAAGGCAATGCATCATATATCATTCTTGATCATTCCTTCAATATAAATAAAAAAATAACAGCATTTACAGGAAAACATCCAGAAAGTGGGTCTTTAAGTATGTTAACCTTTCGTTGCTTCATACGCAATGGATGTAATTGGCTTTAATGGAAGAACACGTTTCAAGGTTCCTGCTAAGCATGTTCATGTAAGAAAACATCTTCTGTGACTTTTTACTTTTGCAAAAGCTTCGGTTGTGCATCTCTGGCTAAAAGACAGATCACTGTTTAATGTCCAATTTTAAATATTCATGGATTAATACCTCTACTTTATCAGTTTATACGTACCAGGTAAATAACTGAAATGGCTTTATTAAAAATGAAGTTGCTTTTCTAGAATCTACCTTTCATTTCAACAAAAAGTTAGTGTTTAATAATCAAAATCCTCTAACTATGGAATGCTTAGTGAAACACTTAGATATTCATTTTCAGAATTTTTTTCTTCAAACTCACGACAATGTAGAAGTGTAACAATTTTTTTAATAGAAAGCAGATCTACTAATTCTTTGATCAAAATAACCCCCAAATCAACCAAATTCTGTCAGGGGTTACAGTGGCAATACCTGGCAGATACAAAACATACAGTACAATTTAGAAAGAGATTTTTTTTTTTTTAGAGTGAAGGACTGATGCCTAAGACATTTTCTCAAGGACACTACCAACATCCTATGACAGCTCTGGGCATTCACCTCGGAACAAGCTGTCTCGTTCTCACCTGAGCTATTTAGTGCAAAATCCTGCTCTGAAAAATGACTGTGCAATGATAAGAACATCTTCCTCCCTTGTGTCTTAATAAGTTAATAACAAAAGTAAGGTTAATAATTTAACTGTAGTACAGTGTTATTATGCTGTCTAAATCCCTTCCAGATGTTAGTAGTAACACCAGCATGTCATGACTTCAAAACAATTTTTATGTATATATCTACCTAAACCTTTAATGTAAGCCTTTTAAGCACCCAAATTATGGGAGAAAGAACTTATTAAAAATTATTAATATACATTTGAGACTGCATACCTAGATATCCACAAAGTTCTGAGCATGAGCAAAAGTTATAAGTTCTTCTCAGCATTCCTGAGTGTTCTCACATCACAGTCACGCTTATTTGTAACGTGATAGAGAAGTTATTCGTTTTTATCTCCAAGATAAATTGAAAAAGTACAATTACAAATTCATCCGACCTAATATCAAGCAGTACCTTTACAGTAACCTTCTCATATCACGTTTATTCAGCAGAAAGGCTATTGAGGGGATCGGCATTATTATTTTGGCGTAGCGGTGGGTTGAATCCAATTGCGAGATGGCACACAAAGCACACGGATAGAAATACTGTACTGTGCAACCTATTCTAGCTACAAATCCCTATTCTACTTTTTCCTTGGAACAGCTCCTGCAGCTGATACCAAAAGCTGCCTTCCAAACACCCTACAACAAGTAGCATCTTAAAAGCTACTTCATAGCTGCTCCCTCATTCACAAAGCTTCACTGTATCCTGAGGATGATCCTACCCACAGACAATCTTTCTCCTACTTTGCGTTATCAGCAGTCGTTCACTTCACTAGTTAACAGTGGCTTCGGTGGAAGTGAAGTACACCACGAAGAAACACCAGTACAGTCCTATCCAGGAGAAATAATGGAGCATCATTTGTACAGAAAGGAATGTTTCAGCTGAGTTACCACTACACAGCTAATAGAGCTAAAGAGAATTGATTGTAATTCCATTTCTTGGAGTGGTAACTTTTATTATTTTAATTATTTTTTTAACATGAGGCAATTTAAAGAAAGGTAAATAAGACGCAATCAGCATGAAACCTTGTTTTACTAGAGAGACCTAGACAGAAAAGGAGCAAGAAAACTGCACATCTTGTGTTTTATGTATAAGAACAATACATTCAAATTTGAAGCAGAAGGGATAAGGAAATGCTTATTAGCTTTGTTTACATAGTACTGTTTAACCTGTACATCCATATAATTGATAAAGGACAGAAGTTATTTCTCCTAGAACTCACCATATAAATGATGCAAATACAATGAACCAGTGCAGAAAACGTCAAGTTCTTGTTTACAGAAAAAAGTGGATTTTAACAAGCCATTAATCTATCATTGCATATCACAAGTCAAGCAATTTGCAACTGAACATGAGAAAAACTTGCACAGGTCACACCTGCTACTTAGAAAGTGTTGACATTCTTGCCATGTTTCACAAATATACTGTCAAAACTTGAAAGTACAAGACAAATTTATGCAATTAAGTTTTTGTTTAGATTACTAAAACAAGCCATAATTGATTGCTCATATTCTTTACTTCATTAATGACTCTTTAATTAGCAAAAACTTATCAGTATTTGTGGCTGGAGGGTTAGCAGTCAGTGATAGAAATACAGGTGTGAAATAACCCAATTTATGATATCAGATGATGTTAATGATTTCACACAAAGAACTAGGGTCCCATGAAATATACTCTCGATTCCTATTACTACCTACTGACAATCACAGTTTTATATCATGAAAAGATTACTATACTTATCTTCTCATTAGTAGCTAATTTCACTCATTCCTCTTGCTGAACTAATTATAAAAAAATTTTTCAGGCTGAAATGAATTAATAGGGCACTTGGACCCCACTCATTTTTCTCATGATAAAACAATTAATAAGCACTTATACACAAAAAATCACAATAGTTGCATTAACTAATTAGTAACACTGAGGACCATAAAGCCTGTAATACATTAGAAGTAATAAAACCTCATTTCAGTAAGTAATAATCATCAGATTTCCCTAACTTGCAGTTGTATTATAACAAAATCAGAGAAACGAAAGCAAAATATGGCTATTGTTATAAAAATTATTTCATTTTCAACATCTCAGTAGCTATTTCTCAAACTGGAAAAAGTGAGCAACAGTGCACCCCTGAAGTTATTAACAAAACCAGTGTTTTGTTTCAGTTATTAAAGATTTAGAGGGACTGATTAGTGAGCTGATGAATTTCACTGATTCAATTACATTGGTTTTTGTCAGAAAAATAAATGGAGAAGATTTTAAAACTCCAGAGATACTGGGTAAAAGCAGGAAGACAAAACCTAATATCTGAGTGATATTTCTCTCCTTCTGCAGCTCTCTTAGCAGTGCTCCTGTTACACTGCACCCACATTGAGTGTACCTGCCGCTGTGCAGAGACGACTGGTAAATAAATACAGGTGATGAGGAAAGCAGGTCTGACAAAAAAACAGCCTTTAGAACACGCGGCTGTTCTGCCACCAGCCAAACCAGCCGACAACTAGCTGACTGAGGCATCCTGTTGGAAGATGAGGATACTCGAATTAGGACTCAGAAAAGAACTGGATCAAATGGTATGGTCTGTAAGTACCAAAAGGGATTTTGCGTATGGTCTTAACCTGTCACTTGTGGTAAACTCTAAACAAAGTTCTTGTACCTCCTTTTAAACTCAAGATGAAGTTAGATTCATTGATGTTTCCCAGACAGAGTAGCAGCTGATATTATGATCCCATCAGTAATTAAAGTAAAAAGCAATAATGAAGAAAGTGGGATAAATAAGGCATCTATAGATTCTGAAAAAAATAAATAGAGATTTCAGCTTACACGGACCAAGTGTCTCAGAACAGCACGACTGGAGGTACCAACACTCACATGAAATGCAGGACTGGTATCTGACTGGTAGTGGCTACATTGCAACAAAGGGTAAATAAGTCCTAAGTGCACAGGATCTAATAAAATTCGGGGATTTTTTGTACAAAAAATACCTATATGAAGTCAATCATATCTGGAAGTCACCATGCATTTCTGCTGCTTATCCCTCTGAACACTATCTAAATGGTTAGGTTACTTTAAAAATCCTTCCCCTCCCACCCCCAAAGCAAATATTCACAACTACTGGAAGTGAAGTGACTGATTTCAGGAGTCTAAAACAGGAACACAGATTATTTGAAATTTCAATACAAATATGTGGTCTTAAAGGAAGAAAAAATGTAAACCCATTTTTTCAAATTAAAGGCACTGGAGGCACACAGCTGCAAATTAATGTCTCATTTAAATTTTTTGGATTATAATACAGTCTGTAAGCACAGCAGACTCTGCTTTTAACTTGCAAGAACAAATTTCATCCGAACATCAGCACCTCAATATAAAGTTAAACTCACATTACTTAGAGACATATTCTGTTTTAATTATGTTATTAGAATCAAGCCCTTTGTAAGTCTTTTTAAACCTAATTTTGTCCAGAGGGTACTAGATTCATCATCCCTCTGGATTTTAAATAACATAAAATGATCCATAGAGGGCTGGTTTGGTTTTTTGGTTTTTCTTTCCATCGGGCACCATACACATTCATGTATTTTCAGGTTTTGTTTTCTGTGGTGTTTAGTTGTTTTTTTTTTTAAAAAAAAAAGCTATGATCACAACTCCAAATCTCAATTCCCTAAAAACAAACAAACGAAACCCCTCAAAACACTATGTGAGTTGAAATCATAGGTCATATTTTCATTTGAAAAAAATGCCTGATAGCTTTCTTTTTAATCTATCTTTACAAAGCTCTCTGAAGATCAAAGAGGTCTCACTCAGACAGATGCATTTTCATGCCAATGGCTAGCAGAAAGAATAGCCTTCAAGGAAACTGCTCAGTGAATCCCTAAGTAATCAGGCAGCAGAACAGAGTATAAAAACCTTCAAAAAGGTCAATGGATATGGAAGAAAAAAAAAAGAAAATCTTGACTATTAACTTAAGGGTTTTCTGGTTTGGGTTTTGTTTGTTTCTTTAACTCTAGTACCCTGAAGTTAATCACTAACCGTGGAATTTCACGATATTTGGCAGCAATTTATCTAAAATAAAGAACTGTGTTAATGAAAGTAACAACTGCTGAGAAAGAACAAGAAACATGCAAAATTCAAATCACTGCACTGTTTCTGTCCAAGATAAAATGCCTTTTCTTTCTTACTTCTAGCACTACTGCTTAAGCAAACATTTAAAGAACAACAGCAAAAATCCCTCAGGATATTAAGAAATTAACTGAGCAGACGATTAACCTCACTATGCATTTAATATAAACAATTAACAAAAGAAAATATACAGTGCTTCATAAGATCAATTAAAATTGTCTTTTTGTAATATAATGGGAATCTAACGAACTAATTCTAATCACATATCCACTATCACAATCTGAACGGATCTTATTCTTCATTATCCCACACCCATTACACTCTCATGTATCCTGAGGAGGCTCACACGTGTTGTTCGCCTACATTTCCACGCAGGATTTCCATGTGAGCACTTATGCAACGCTTGTGTCATGGTTTTCTACATGTCTCAAACTCATCAAGCCAATGGCAATTGCACTGTGTTAATGGCCTGGTCACACACAGTAATTCTGAATCAATTCTGCGTGTGGCATGAAGTTGAACTGAGCATGGACAGCTGCCAGAATCTTTCTCCGCAAAAACATTAATTTCCAAATGGAACAAGAGAACTGGTGCAGTACAGCCAAGCATGTAGAATGCTAGAACGAGTCCATGCCCTTCACATGGGGCCAACAAAACAAACGACACTGAGATTATCCTTAAGAAGCTTATTAGCTTTCCCTGTATCACATATATTATCATGTTTATTCCTTAACTGAAATAATTTTCAAGTTTTCATTTTTTTTACGTAATTCTTTTCCTTAAAGTGAGTTCACACGACTTACATGCCTGTAATTTATTCTAAAGCTCTGTCGTGATGAAAGGTGACCTTAAACCTTCAAGAGCAGCACAAGCAGCACTGCAGTCATATTAGCACTAGTCATATGAGCACTTCCAGCCTCCTGCCCCCATGGTCCTTTTCCTGTTCAGATGTATTGTGAAGGGTCCTGCAGCAAATTTTTCATTGAAACACCAGAATCACTTCTAAAACATTGAAGCAATATCTGAATTATGAGCAGGAGTACTTTTTCTAGCACCATTTAAACTGATAAATGGGAGGAGACAGCTCTACAGGATCCCTGACAGATCACCTTGAAACTCTGTACTATGGGTTTCAAGTAAAGACAAAGCAAACTGCTTACTTAGAACACCTGGGAGTTTTAGACTATTTTGTATATAGGTCAAAAATGTACTTAATGAGGTCGCAGTTCTTTATATCAATCCTAAATTAAAAAAAAAAAAAAAAAACACCAAAAACAAAAAACTATTACATCAAATTTAAATAAAACTTCCTAAGCTTACCCCAAGAACTTTAAAACAGTGTTTCCTCCCTTCATTCCACTGCCCATACAAGCTTTAGAGATGAACAAAACATTCAGATCATGCTAACTGGAGGGGCCAGTCTCCTTTCTGGTTATACTGTTAAATGAGAATGGCCCAGGGACCACAGCCGTGAAGGAAGGTGACACAGGCTGGCTCATGTCCTCACTGCATCGACAACAGGTTCGTAGAGCAGAAGGGTTATGTTACACAGTACTACTGGGCTCTCAATCTCCCTGGGCTTACCACAGATGCTTTAAAATGTAATTTTCTGTGTGTTTTTCTTGTCAAAGTGTGTGAAACCATTTCCGAGTATTGCTTTTAGGACCTGGAACACAATTCTTTTCTGCTTGCCTGAAGTTTGAAATAAGGACATGATCTGAGGGGTTTTTTGACTGTTGTATTGCGTTTTGCTCTGTTGTATTAGTGATTCAGGACAAATCAAGTCTAGTACAATGTGGAGAAAAAAAGATTTAAACAAAAACCCTACTTGTAAGTATTACTAGGAATATAAAAAACTCCTTGTATATGATGATACAGAATTAATTGCAGAACTGCTATTTATAACACATCACTTCCATCATAGATGAACTCCTACATTTCAGAATAGACCCAAAGTAAACATCATGCTTCACAGTTAATTTTAATGGCAAGATTGACCTCATTACTGGAATAGCACTCAATCTCAAGTATGATCCACAAAGTACAAACTCTATAGCTGCTAGGAAGACTGAAATATCTAGGAACTGTTCAGCCAGTTTTGAAAGGAAATCTCTTCATGTATCTAGCATTCAGTTGTTCTTCAAAAATATTCCTTGTATCCAAGATGAAAAACAAGATAATATTCATTGTCTTCTGTGATATTTCACAGAATTTTCACTGGCTACACTCTACAGCACCAGGAAAGCTGTGGAGTCTCCTCATTTAAAAGGTTCTTATCAAGACTAACCAACGTTTTGCGCAAAAAGAACTCGTACCATATGCAGGGTTGACTTTGTTGTTCACTTTTTAATATTATACATTAACACCAGCTCTGCAAGACATTTTGCATCCTTGTTCATATGCAGCAAAGTAAAAGAGAAATTAAAGCAGATGCTTAATGAGTGTTCTCAAGTTCAGCAAGGACATCACTGATATTTATTTTACCTTCCAAATACTGTTCCCTAGCTGTAGCTGCCTCAGGGTGTGTAGCACTTGTTCTTTGACAGACTGGATGCTGTGAGCTTCAGAGGTGTGACAGGCAAGAAAGCTGCCTTGGATTATCCTGAAGTTTGAAGAAACTAACCTGGCACCGAGCACAAAATCTTTGAGATTCTACCTTTCATCTGGTGGAGACTGCCAGTTTAAAATAACGACACGTATACGAGGACACAGGCACCTCTGCTTTCTCTGGCTGCTGGTTTCTCACTGTGTTTGCTGTAGGCCATCCCCCTTCCAAGTCACAGTGGTTTCTACTACCTGCATGTCCTCCTCCTGTGCTCTACAATCCAGTCATTAATCCACAGAACAACATTTTCATAGCCCAGTATGAACCAGTCACAGTCACACAGCTACTCCTCCCCAAAAATTGATAGCATTTACCCCATTACATCATATTTCAACTAAGAACTCAACTTGCAAGAGAGGGACAGCAAGCATGAGAGAATGAGCATGAAAGAGCAAGGGCAAATGAAAGCACATGAGAAATCTCAGGAAAAAAAAAATTTCTAGCTTAGGAAACAACTGGATACAAATACTTCATTGAATAACTGATACAGGACAGCTGATCTTTTTAAGGTTTCAGATCATCTTAACCACGACAAGAAATGAGTACAGAAAGGAGAGGAAGGAAAAAACCAAATCAGCAACAGCTCACTTAAAGAATTCCCAAAACAAGCAAACAACAATCAAGACAGCAAGATAAAGCACAGAAGTTCTTTGTCTCTTCCAGCTTGATGTCTTCCTTCTGCATTCTAATACTGAACTAAGTCATGAAGGAAAGGAAGTCACGGGCTTTAGACAGGACAGCAATCCTTCCTGGGCTGGGAGAAAGGGGAGGAGACATTATGGGCTTTCACTACATTAGTTCAACATACAAATCCATATTTCCTTCTGATAACATAGTCCATCTCTCATCATCTCTGGCATAATACAAGGACTTGAATTACTAGCTTCCAGGGGACAGAGCTTGATTTAGCTTCTAGTACTCTGCACTTACGGCAGGTGCTTGGGCCACTGTCAACTGAATAAAAATTAGCTGTTGCCCTGACCACCAGTACAACAGAGAAAGGAAGAGTTCTAAAAAATTATTTGAAGAAGCACCAAAAAATATTCTTGACAAAGTGGGAAGACAGGCTGCTAGTGAGTGAACTCCAAGTTGATGACTTGCACTTTTATTCCCCTCAGATTAAATTGTTTCATTGGTGTTGAAAAACAAAAAATGTATTTTGCTAAATTATTCTGATTATTGCAATCCCATTACTGCTGAGTCAGTCGTCAGCTCACAGTCCTTCTCAGATAAGCACAAATAAATAAAACAGGAATACATGAAGTAAATCAAAGAAAGGAAGCATAAAATAGCATGCGAGTGGAATTTACTGTTCTCCCCTAGGAAAATCCTCTGCCATGATCTCAGACAGGCTACAAAATAAAGGAACTCGGGAGTTTTTCCATGATGTTCTGTTTTAAAATTTCTCCAACAATGTAAAATATGATAGTCAATGTTTTTGAAGACTTGAAGCAACATTGGTAAGTTTGTTTGTATATGCTATAACAAATTTGATAGTAGTTTGACCTTCCAGTTACTTTAAGTTTTAATCAAACCATCTCAATATTTTAAGAGTTCAGCTGTAATGTCATCTTGTCACATCAATTCGCATTTCAAAATGTAGATAAGTAAAAATTATTCAACCCTTGGATCATACACATCTCAGCCATTTCCTTTCATTAAACCTCTTTTTGAAACTTAGGTGCCTTTTGCTCAATCTCCAGTGAGCGTTCCTGCAGCACGCTGGCTAAGAGGACACGGCAAATCATTGGGGAGTCTAAGGAAAGTAAATCAAGACAAAAGAAAAGAAAACCCCAACACACAAAATACTGAAATACTACAGGGGAAAAAAAAAACACCACACAAAAGAACAGAAACAAACAAAAAACCACAAGCAACTGCAAACTCTCACCCCTCAACATTCTTAAAATATCACTCAACTCCTGAAACCCTGAAGAGTATGCAGCACTTGTCAGTCTGTGTGTCGGGAATACTTCGCAGCATCCAGAAAAAGGCAAGAGAAAAGCACATGCTAAGCAGCAACTCGCGTGTCATTTCTGAAAGCAACAAGAACAGCTAAGAGCCACTGCTCTAGTAAACATGTCAGGTATTTATTTCAGGAAAATACCAAGTTTAAAAAGCAGAATTTCAAATTGCGCATTTTAGTCTGTCATTGTGTGCTTATCAATGAGTATGCTCAAACATTAATACATGCCACTTTACTAAGACAAAAGAAACTATCAAAACTTAATATTTAACAGAGAAAAAAAAAATATTTAACAGAGAAAAAAAACACAAACAGAAAAACAATGCAAGACAGTTCAATGAAATCAAGCTCCATAAATACATTTTGATGAGTGTCTGATGACAGGCTGTAAGTCTAAGGGGGTCAGAGCAGCCCCATGAAATCGTTAAATGATTCATTTGCACCAAGTTGGATCACTCCAGCTCGTTTAAAGTTCACATTTGTTAACTTTAACATCTATAAAAAGCAAAAGGTGTGGAGAACACACCACTGCCATAGCAGTTCAGACCAAAGGTCAGGCTGCTCTCAGACCGTGTCTGTCTGGGACACTTTTTGCAAGCAAGGACCACAGCTCACAGGTCCATAAATGTCTGCGTGCTTGGCTGCTGTTACCAGCACCACTATTTTATCTTGAACAGCTTATTCACTCTTTGTACCAACCACTGCTACACGTGCAGGATGAATAACAGTAGGACTAAAGGATGAAGCAATTTCTCTTTCACTTTAGTCACCTACAGTCTAGAACTGTGCAAGTCACAACTGTCTCCAATGTCACCACATTTCTTCCCCATAACTCATAAAGATATTAAATAATGTCATAAGTCTGCTAAGCAAATTGTGTATTTCTAGAATGCATATTCATAAAAGGTGAGGATGTTTTTGTTCTTTTTAATATGATGGCTAATATTCTCGTGAATCACTGCTAAACCTTACACAAGATCAATTGCAATAACGACAATATATAAAATACAGGCTCAGCCAAGCCTATATTCCTATTTTATATTACCTTATGATCAAAAGAAGTGAGAGCCACTTGAGTTTAATGATGCATTCTTATGTATAGCCTAATTAATTCAGCATGCAAGACCAATAGTCTGAAATTCAATAACTCTCAGTGAGAAACAGCGAGTAACCCATATGCACCATAGTGCACAAAACACTTAAACCTAGAATTTCTCATTCATCCAATATTGGGTATTAATTGTGGGTTTTCTAATTGATCAGAACTAGAAAAAAAAAAACATCTTTATTTACTCAATAACCATTTTGGTTAAAAAATTAAATTAAATTCTTAATGAATTTAATACAGTCTGAGCTGTATGATGAGACACACATTTCAAATTCACTTGAATTTTTCCTCCAAACATCTTGCAGCTATGAAGATTCCTTTATCAGGAATCAAAGGCTTCCCAAAGATCAATGAACTCAGCATCAAGTTTTCGATTTGGAGATACTTACCTACTTATTAACAAAGGGAAGCAACACAAAGCACTGATCAACAGTAGAATACGAAACACCCAAAGTCAGCTTGCTCATCACAGAAATACACGTTTTCTCAGAAAAAAAGCCTTACACACAATTTGTTTCAACACCAATAAAACTAATAACATCTAACATCAGTAATATCTAGGGTCAGTTTTTCACCCTTCTTGTAAACTGAAATTACTATATTTACATCCCAGTTCCTAGGAAAAGAGCAAGACCTTATAACCTATAAAAAAAGTCTAAGACACACATTTCCATTTTGAACGAAACCAGATCCTGCCAGCTGTAAGAGCTGTGCATCTCCAGAGGGGCAATTCCAGTGAACTAGAGAGTGGACTAAACATACTGCATGTGATGGCTCTGATGCTGACTTATTTTGTTTATAAAAATCAAAGAGTACTTCTTGGTTTTTCTGTTCTTACTGTAGGTTACGGAGTGACCCTCCGTGGTGGGTTGCCCCACACGGCAGCTAAGCATCCACACAGCCACTTGCTCGCTCCCCCCATAGCAGGATGAGGGAGAGAATGAAGCAAAAGGGAGAAAACTCAAAGGTGAAGATAAAGACAAATTAATAAGTGAAGGAAATGGGGAGAGGGAACAAACAAGTGATGCAAAGACAACCACTCACCACCTCCCACCAGCAGACTGATGCCACCCCACGTCTCTAAGCAACAATTACCATGGAAGACAAAATCCCCCACACTGCTCTTTTTTAGGTTGGGGATGGGAGGTGTTTAGTGCTGACCATAACATTTCATGGCCAATTCAGGTCAGCTGTCCTGGCTGCATCCCCAGCCTACAGATAAGAGAAAGCCTTGACACTGGGCAAGCACTGCTCAGCAACAGTGAAAACACTGGTGGGTTATCAACACCATTTTAGCCACAAATTCAAAACACAGCACCATATGGGCTACTATGAAGAAAGTTAACTCCATCCCACTACCCAAAAGGTGGGGCCCAAGTTATTAATATGTAATATCAAAGATAAGAACAGATCTGGTTAAAATCCTCTTTCCATCTGCCTTCACTATACAAATATCAGTATTTACTGTGAATTCCACTTGTCATAGCCAAATTCTATGAGATTTTCTTAAATCTGAAAAGAAAATTTTTTAGTTTTAAGTAAAATCTTCTCTGATTTTAGTAACACTCTAAGGCTAAAAACACTTTAAAAACATTAGGAATACTTTCTCTTATACCTCCCATTTTACTCTTCCTAGAAATGTAGCTTACAAATACTAACTTATTTCTGTATCCCAAAGAACACCAATAAAATTCTCTCTCATCTCCAGAGTAACCACAAATTTAACATTCATGCAAAAGAAATGTGGACACTACACTATTGAGTCAAGTATATCATATTTATATCAGGCCATTAAAAAGCATTTGCAGTATTTATTTCTGCACGTATCCTGACTCCCTACATATTGCAAAACTTTATGCTCCGATATGCAAGAAATATATGTAAATGGAATATCCACTGTAAAATACTCATTTTCTGCACTTCTCATCTATTTCTTGGTTGGGGGAAAAGAGATGAACTGAAGATTCTATCATCAGTTTGAGACAGAAATATTACATACGCTGAGTTATCTTGAGGAATTAAAATGTCTCTCAGTTATAATATTCCAAAGCAAAACCTATTACACTTATTCTGCATATATTATGAAAGTTTAAAATCCCATCTGACACAGACTGAATTAAGCACATCCTTCGAAGATGGCTGTACAGGTAATGGAACGACTCATAAGGATGTTTAAAACTTCATTAAGTTTTTAATTACTTTCATACAGGTAAATTGTATTAAGATTTATTCAGCATTAAAATAATTCAAATACACTTCTTAACAGGAATCATGTTGGCTGACTAAATCAGTGCTTTCTGAAAAGCAAAGGAAATACTGGGAAGCACCCAGTTTTTAAGAATTCCTTTAGGATTTCCTTGCACAGTCTAAATGGCCTTATTCTGGAGCTACCTCACTGTGAGGACACAGAGGCCACCATCAAACAGGTGTTACACAGACACAGATCCACGTAACACCAGCTGTACTTTCATACCCTCATGTCCTCTACGTTACTAACAAACATAACACAGTTCTTTCAAAAAAAAAAACAAAGATCCACAGCATTTTTATTTATAATTTTATATCCAAAGTGGGCTAGCAGTTGAGAATCTGGCTCTTGGGAAGCTTGAATGCCTTGGAGCCAGGAATTCTTCTCCATATGCACAAGAACACAAAGAAATATTTTTGCATATTAAAACATGAGAGATTAAACTTAATTTAGGGATGTATTATTAAATAAATGAAAATAGCACATCACCATTAGCTACAGAAATTCCAGAAACAAGGACAGAAGTGCTTAGGTCACTGAACTACACTCCATGTGTCTACTGACCAAAGCACAAAGTCAAATAGATAAACCAAAAAACAACCAAACAAAAACAACAACAAAAACACCCTCTTAGCTCTGAGAAAAGCACGTTTTAAAACATAATCCTCTCAAGTAGACTTGTATAAAAGTTCCTTTGAAACACAACTGGTGATTTCTCACTAATACTGGAGAAAAATCACGCTAATGATTCTTCTCTGCTTGTTTAAAACAATATCATTCATATAATTTCATAGATACAGTGTTTTTGGAAAGACTTTGAAAATAGTTGTACCAAACTTATTTCCACAATTATAGTCAAAAGTTAGCTTTAACTTGTATATAGAAATCATCAAACAAAGTACCTTAATCTACAAAGCCAATCATTTACAGAACACTTTTTGTCAAAAGCTGGCTAGTTTGACAAGCCTGGTGAGGTTTATGATTAAGCACTTTATTACCTTAAACATGGTCACTGGTACATGTTAAAACATTTATGAATACACTTCGCTGGCGTCCAGTTTAGGATACTTTTACCGTTTTTAAAGAAATTTCATCAGAGGTCTTAAATTGGAAGTACTGTTCAGGTCATATGGTTTCTTTCTTTTCATTTATGCACTCATTATGGAAGAATATCTTTTATCAGTATACAATGCCTCAATAATTCTTTTCATCAGCTCTCAGAAGTATCATATATTTGGTTTGTGGTTAAATGGGACTGAACAAATATACTAGAAAAGACTGATGAGGAAATGAAGTGAATGATTAAGGTAAATTAGTAAACGTTTTCATTGTCAGGAAACTATATATGTAAAAAATTAGTAACAAAACATACTAAAACATTTCAGCACACTAATTTAGCAGTTAATCAGAGCAAAAAATATATTCTTTATAAAGTACTGTAGTTACGTTTCATATTCTGAGTTCAAATCTCAGGAACAATTTCAGTATATACATTCAGTGTCTGAAACTGTATCTTTATGAACTGTATAATTTCAACCCTTCCACCAAGTAACAGAACACCCTTTTGAAATTAGAAAAGTGCATCTGAAAGAGAAAAGCACTGCTACTTAACATAAAGTTCTGTATCTTCTCTTAGCACAGCAACATCGTTGCCTTACACAAAATCTGTAAAAGGATTTTTACCGTATATTAGGTATTGATTTCAGAAACCGGGCACGGGCAGCTGCATCTGTCAGGAAAGTTTTGCCACACTAGATGCTTGGTCTTTAACTAAAAGATGGGTTTTTTGTCACAAAGATAATTATTGCAATTCCTGAAATTCACATTTGTTCCTGTAGGTTATTACAAACTACATGAACACTTGTGGATATATATGCTTAATTTGAGTTTTCGTTCAAATTAGTTTCACTAACTGTTGAAAAAACCCTAAATTCTAATGGGTTCTAACGGCTTTGTCTTTAGAAGTTGTTAATATACTACTGTCTAAAGAAATTTTATTTTCTGTTTTAGCTATTTATTTTGCCATATTTTTCATTCCTGAAAAGTAACATGAGTTTATTCTGAGAAATAACAATTTTCTTCCAAGTTCAAAGACATTATATGGATTATCTGTAACTTATTATATAGGAAATAAATTTTTTGTTGAATATGTGTATTATAGATTTTTAATCTTTCAAAACTGTAAGTTCACACTTGTTCACTCTAACATAAGTTCTGATTAAAACAAAATAATCAGCACAATGGCAACATTCACTGATACAAAGTTCAAAGCAAGAAATTACTTTCAGTTATCTTATATCATAATTATTACAAATATTGTCTTTAAACAAAGTATCTCCAGCACTGATGCGTCCTTTTCTTAAAAGTTAAAATTAAGTTTTTTATTTAGTTCTTAAACAATCACACCAATAAGGATAACAGATGGATCCTTTATCAAGGCAGAAGAGACATCCTTGTGTGCCTGTTCGTCAAGAATACGAGGCTATTACAACACAGACAGTTCAAACCTGTTAAGTTTAGTCTTGATTACGCTAGTGGAAAGTAGAAAATGTCTCATCCTTCCATATAGCTGCAGTCCTTTTTCCTGCCTTTCTTTCCTTCTAGGGAGAAGTAACTAGTAGAATGTAAGACTACTAGTTAGAGCATAGCCAGAAGGTCCAGGGATGTGATTATTGCTCTCTACTCAGCACCTGGGAGGCACATCTGGAGCACTAAATCCTGCTTCCCGTTCTTGCATACACAAATGACATCAACAAAGTTGAGCTAAGCAAATACAGGACCAGCGAGGCAGTGGGAAATTGGAGAAAACACTGCATGGGAAGAGGCTGAGAAAGCTGGATTTGTTGTACAGTCTGAAGAAGCTGGATGTGATTGTTTTCCTCAACTGCCTTATAAAAGAGCTTAGGCTGCGCTAGAAGCACTGCCTGCAACACTTGCAAAATTCCTGAAAAAGTCAGATCTGCTGACACAGTGAAATTAAAAAGAGAATATATTGTTGACTTCAATATCATAAGGCAGCCATGCCTTAACCTTTGAACAGTCACTCGCAGAAGATCAGCTACACTAATGCTTAGCAGTGTATGTTACCTAATGCGTACCAAACGCATATGCAAACGTTTCGTGCGTGCTTTCTGCGGCCACAAAGGTTAATAAAATTGATCTTCAGTGGGATCATTAATCAACAAGGTTTTCTCTCAAAGTGGAGGCGAAAGTTCTCCAGTTCCGGTCCAAAATTTTATTTGATATTTGTATTTTTTAAAAGAAAAACTAACAATTCCATTTCGGCAATGACAGATGTATTTGCTACCAAAGGAAATCAAAGAGGAGCAGCAGAAGGCTAAATGTGTTCAAAACCCAAACATAATTTTCTCCAGCCTTTTTGGCTCCATTTAGTAAGTATGATGGGAAGAAGTAGACCTCTTATTAATAGCACAGAAAGCAGAAGGTCCCTTGAAAAACTACTGTATAGAGTTAATTACTGAAAATGGAAGATGTCCGGTTGTTTATTGATTATACTATTGTATTTAAGAAAACCCTTACATATAAAGTACCAGTCTGGGAAAGCGATATTGATTTTAGCTTGATAATTACAACCAGAATAGTCTCTTTGCAATATAAAGCTTTATTCAATAAAATATTTACCGTGAAGTTCTTTAGGCCATACAGTACAATCAATTACCACCCATGATCTCTTAGAGCAGCAAAACATTAACATGGATATTTGAACAAGTTTGGTAGGGTCTTTTTGTTCGTGTGCGCTTTTTTTGTTGTGGTTTCAGTTTGGCTGTTGGGGTTTTTTTGGCAAGGGGAGGTGTTAATTCCTGAAAAGAATAATTTTTTTTTTTTTGCTTTAATAACTGAAACTATGAATGCTGCCAAACACTGTAGAAACTACGAAAACACTAGTCATTTTCCTCATCACAGCAGAGCACAATTACATATTCCAAACTTCCTACCTGCTTTCAGTAACTAATCAGCCTCAAAAACAACATGAGAGACTTCTAAATTCTTCTGAGATTAAAAGGTACGATTAACATATTAAATATTTAGTATTTTTTAATTTCCCAGTAGTCTACATTACATTGCCTTTAAATAGTATTGCACTCAGTATAGTGGTCGAGGTATATAAAAAAAAGAGAAGTACAGATACAAACACAGGTAAACAAACATGTAATTTTATAGATATTAATTCCTATTACAAAGTACTTTTTCTGAAAAAGCGGTTGGTAATCTAATTAGAATGCACTAAAAAAGGATGATTGATAATTCAGACAAATCTTATCTTTTCCTTATGGTCATTTGCTTTATGATTACCTGTAATTAGAGATGACTTTCAATCAATTTAAATAGATCTGCAGCCACTTAATGAAAAACAGTGCGAGAACATTTCTCAGTCTCCGTTTCTCAGCAAGGAGGGTCAGCAGGCCATTAGAATACCAAATCTGAACGGCTATATAACAGTAGTCAGGCCAAGAAATAATATTTTATTTTTATCTAGCATACTGACAATGAAATGAAAATATACTCAGTATATTAATTCTCATTCAAAACTGAAAATAAGTTTAAAATAATGTATTCTAAGATAAGCTTTTCCAGTCTAGGATGGATGCACAGGTCCAAATAATCATTTCTTAGATACTATTTGTCAGCGTTCAGACAAGGTCAGTTACCATGAATCTTTTTGGCAATAAAGTACAACAAGCATTTTCACTCAAGAAAAAATATCTATCTTTAACATTAAAATTTTTTCTATAATATAATTAATGTACAATGCCTTGCGAAAACATAAAACGCTGACGTATTTGCTCCAAAAATACATTGTTTTAAGAAGCTAGAACTTTTATTTTCTTCCCCTCCTCCTTAAATCCCTTTACTCCTTTAACAGGGAAGTGTAATGCTGCAGAAATAAAGCAAGCAAAGAGAGCCACGAGAGCATTCGCACCATGCTGGTCTGTTCCACTATACTAGAGAAAAATCCAGCTGCATCTTTGAAACCACACATTGTAGTCAAACATTCACCTGAAAATTACATCAAGTAAAGAACTGGAGCTTTGTCACTCCTAAAAAGTCTATTCTATACACTGTTAAAATTGAAACTTTAAATCTTTAAAAAAGCCAATATGATGAAGTCTGTAACTTGCTGTCACCATAGGAGTAGTTTTAACTTTTACCAGAACACTGTTGGCACCCTGAGTTCTACTGGCAGGAAAAATAAATACAATTTGTGACAGAAACTAGTATTTTTAAGTCAAAACCATTTTTCCACCGGTAGTTGCATGAAGTAATATCAGTATGTTTTATTTTATAATATAAATCATAAGATCAAATCAGAATGGCATATGAAGTTTCTCTCATCTTTTAAATTTGTTCAGTACACTGTTTCTCTGATTTATGTACTCAGATGAAATGCTGGTGATGGCTACACAGAGATCTTTATCTGTGGTACAAGAAAATCTTTCCGGTCTAAGGGTTCCATTCAATATTCTCTGCAAATAAGCATTTACAAGTAGAAATGGGAAAGTATGAATCCACAAATCAGAAATGCTCACCAAATATTATGTAGAAGAGTGGCACACCAGTATTCATCTCCATTTTATTTCACAAATGCTAATGAGAGTCCTTCAAGAGGCGATCTGAACACCATTTTTATGCTACCAACAGAATCAAAAGCTACTTGGAGAAGCATCTACCTTTCCAAGGTCTTGGTAAGTTCTAATATATTACATTATTTTAAAAATTACTAGGAGTCTTGCATTTAACAAACCTTTTGAACTTAGTACTTTTTAAAATCACACAGCAAAGTTCAGAAAAAAATATAGTACAATAGTACTCCAACGTTGTAGTGATACTTGTAAAATGCTCAATTAACTAGAAAGAAACCAGAATTTGCAACCTGTACTTATGTTATTTCACTGTTGACAAGAATCCAGCCAGGATTTTCAAACATTTGCACCCAAGCTCAAGAAACCATATCAAAATATACTTCCACTCCTCCATATACTTCCATATTTTGATTATCTGAGAGCGATCATCTTGAAGTGAAGTATGTACGTAAGAGGAGGAAATGCAAAAGTGGTGATGTCTGTGATTTCACTCAGCACTTCAGTCAAGGTGAATTCTCAGTGTGCATCTTCAAAATCCAGTCACTTACTCAGGCAACTGTATCCTTATTTCAGTGTTAAATTTAGGCATATAATTACAAGAATATCATAATTTCTCTGCGATGTTTGCTTCTAAGATGCTGCACAGTCAAAATTTAAGAAGTGCTACTCCTGTTGTATCTGCTACAACAGTCCTGTATTTGATACAAAGAACTGCTGTATCTTGTGTTTCCATGTGTTTATAAATTATTCCAGAAAAGATGAGAGACAGTACTCCTCTAAGATGCTAGATCAACCAAAGTTCTCCTTTCTTAAAATGACTACTTTTTAATTAAAAAAAAAGAGGAAAAAAAGAGATAGCTGTATTCTATTGAATCTGCAATTAAAAACAAACCCGAAAGACATACAGACTCTTACCACATCTTCAAGTAGAAGCCAAAAGGCAGAACATGTCTATTTTTCTTTTCAGTTTCCAGTGTAGGTTTTTTTACCTTTTAATACATATTTTCAGAACAGCTGCTAGGTTTGTTTTATAAGAAAGAAACAGAAGCAATCTCACTCGATGTGAAGTTACTGAAAGTCCAGAGCCAGGTACCCTGGGATGACAAAACCTGTGAAGGCATCAGCTCACGGCAAGGGAGACGCGCACAGGCTACCAGCCTCCCTTTTGCTGCACCAGCAGTGCAGATAAGACTCATTTTACCAGCTGTTTCATACAGGAGGTCTCAGGTACAGCAGCAGTACCAGTATGAAAAAGAAAAGTTCAGTACCTGTGAAGCTGTTTCACCACACCCTTTATGGTGCTGGGCCAAGAGATATAAAAAGAGATGATTAGCATCTAAAAATCACCCTTTCAACATAACAGCCAAACATACCAAGCAATCTTTCTGCTCTCCTGGTAGCAGTTTGGTATCACCTTTGCAACAGCAGTGCAGTTTTGAAACAGCGCTTGCTACTTCATTGCTTCCTTGCTAACGCTTGTGTCAAGCCATAAAGGTGTGAGCAGGTTCAGACAGAGAACAGAAAATCCTCTTTGCGAGGAACACAAGCAGACAACTGCTACCGCAGCTGCTTCTTGTCTGAAAGCCTTTGGAAAAGTCTAGAAACTCCTGCCTCGGGTATTACTGCTTTTGGGGGCTTCAATGACTCTTTTCTAACTGGTTCTTATGCAATTAGCAGGAATCTTTGCAAGGTCATGATACATTCTTGCATTAGACAAAAACATCTCGATCAAAGTTCAGAGGTTATCACTTCCAACAGACCTCTATTTTTCCAGATCAATGGATCCAGTTTAGAACAGGAAAAAAACAGTGACCTTACCAATTACTTTTATTTATCATTTTATTTTTATAGTCTGGACTGATCTTGTTGAGGTACATCTAGCATTCTATTAGACAATGCATTTTAACAATGATCCTTATTTTACCTTTATCCTGTAAGCAAGACGGAATTTTAAAATGACTACAGAGGACATCTCTGTATGGACAGGTATTCCACCTGTGTTGTGAGCCAAACATAAACCAGTCCCAGTTTGGAACTAGACAGGCAGATTAAGGCAGTGCAGACTTCTAGTAGGTCTTGCTAACTCAGGTACAGTGATACACTAACACAACACTTCCATATTATACTAACGCATTCTACACAGACTCTGGACCCAAAATATAAGGACAAATGACTGCATAAGAACCTGCATGTGTTCTCTTAGACATATCAATTATCACAGAGCTAATATTAAACAGAATAGTTGGGTTTTCTCCAACAGTTTAAAAGATGGTCATTACGGTAGTGTTGTGTATCCTTGCTCATGGAGACTGTCACTTTCTTCCCCCCTACACCTGTTAGTTCGACATGAAACCTTCTTTTGTAGTCAGGGGCATACATATATAGAAGTTAAAACACATTTTATTACATATTAGAAATGACAAAACTCTTAAATAAAAGTAATCTCCAAAACTATATACGGTTAATAACATTTAAGAAAATTCCAGAGAACCCGACAACTTGATTTAATGAGTTCATTTTCACTGTTCCTTATCTTGGCTTTAACCATAAAAGAACATCTCCTATTACGACAAGAACAGCTCTCACACCTTGAGGCTCCTATAGCTCTTCTTTGAATTGCCATCATTCTTTGATATGTCCTACCATATATGCCTGAGGCAATACAGTATTAAACTACCATTTTAAAAATTTGAGTTTGCCACGTGTATTGTACTCAGTGTCTGCACTAATGTGAACCTTTTACTGAAGAAATAACATGCTGTATAGGCACAAACGATCAGTGTATAAAACTATATCCAGCATCAGCATTCTGGACAGAGTAAAGATAGACAATATTTATTCTGGAAACTCAAAAAGAAGAAGAAAGTGACAGAGAAGCCTAACTGAGAACAAAGATAACAGAGGCACTATGTTGATCTTCTTTCAATGCCCTAAAATCCGATAAAAAACATAATTCAATTTTCTGTATTTAAAATTTTAGTTGAGCTGTTGCTTACTCTACCAATGTTTGGATCATGTATCAAGAGTCTATGAGATGTAGTTCACCAGCTGCTGCCATGGTCTTCACAGCAAGTTTGTAGAGTTTAACGCAACAGACTCAGCTGGTGCACAGAATTTGGTCTTGTTATTTGAAGGCATCGCAGTACACTGTAATCTGCCTGTTTTCCAATGTATTAGATTAACATTTATCTCTTTAAGCACACAGCTTATCTGTCAAAAAAATCCTCTACAGTGTCTGGAGCTACGTCTCCAAACAGAGTGTCCTAGTTCCGCTCAGACTGTTATTTAGTGTCCCAATTTTCTTCTTTGATAAAGAAGAAAACTATTCCATTCTGACAAGTTGATTAACAACAATCAGCATTATTTTCAGAAAAACAGATCAGCTACTCCCAGAAAAACTGCAAAACTATTCTCATCTATTTTTGACAGGGCAGAAATGTACATCAATTCCAAATATGAATGGCAGTGATAAAGTCAAAGCAGAATTAAAGTAGGGTTACTTGTGTAAGAACTACACCTGCTAGCAAGTATTTTCATGCTGCAAATGTGTGACTTGACCCTAGAATTGTACTTTGAAAGATGAAGTATTTTCTACAGATTCTAAAGCTTTCATTTCAAAATAAATCTTTCTAACGTAACCACAAAAATAATCTCCAAAAACTAGGTTAAAGCTGTTTCACTATATTAGCAAGAGTAAAAAAATGTACATTTGTCTTTCCCTTTTCAATTTTCATTCTCTTCTACCATAATAACGTGTAACACAAGTCAACCAACCTCAGGACTGTGCCTGTTCTCATCTACTTTCCTATGTACATTTTTATTGCTGCATCATGAATGATTAGGTCGATTTTGACTTCTACACGCCCATAAACACCTCTGCTTTTTCAATTAATCCTAGAACAAGATTCAAAAGATACACTGCTTCACAATAAATCTGGTTCAAAACAGTATAGCTCTGCACTCTACTGTGTTTTTGTATCTACCTGATAACTACGGAGTTTCTCCATCCAAAATTGGATATTGAAGATCAGAAGGAATTGTATCTAAACTCCTGGATTTGATATAGTCATAATCATCTGCCCACAGAGGTAGGACTACAGTATCAGAATATGCATTTTTGAACGTTTAAATTACGTAATATTTTATTAATAATGTTAGTTTGTTACATATTAAATTGCTATATATTAGGTACTATTATTAGATTAGGGCTGCTGCTGTTGAAAAAGTAGAATACAATTAATAATAAACCTAGGAATATGCAGTCTATTATTTTTCTGTATGAAATTATGTATTCACATTGAAATTTGGACTATTGCTATCAACTTATATTATGCTATAACCTGTGTGAAGGCTAATGAATTCTTATTTACCACGGCATTCCTGGCTCTAGATTGAAAAAAACCAAAGGATTCTGTGACAGGGAAAAAAGCACAAAGCTGCAGGTGGCTTCAGATAGGAGAAGCAGATTGAAGTATCCCACTCAGTTCCTACACCTGATGGTTTAATTGTGTTGTTCTGCTGTATCGTGAACAACTGGGTAAGTCTTGACTATCATGATTACATACATAATGTTCTTCCGTGAAGAGCATTCCAAGAAATTTTGTATTAATTACAGTAATTTATTGTTCAGTAGTCTATAAGCAAATTTCAGGAACATTATACCTGTGACATATCTAAAATAGATGCTCTGCATCTTAAACAGAAACAAAGAGTGATTGAATAGAGATTTTTTTTTTAAATGGAGAATTTATTGAGGAATTAAGTACACTAATACCAACAAAGAATATATGATTTCAAAATTTTTAACTTTGTCCCTTTAACTCAGCAGGAGATAACTTTCTTCTTCAGAAAACATACTTTTCTACCACTTCCATACATTTCCAGCGGATTAATAGAACACACAGTACATATTCAAAAACTTCTGCAAAGTGATAGAGAGGGATTAGGTCTGATGACCATTCTTGATGTGTTCAAAACAAGAGGCCTTAAATTTTGAGAATAAGCAACATAAGCTTATTAATAAGCTAAAAAGTTTCCTTTAGCACACAGAGGTCTATTTCTCTATCCAAGCCCAAAGAGGAAAACTAATGGCAGTAACAATATATTCACTTTTTTTTTTTTCCCCTCTAGTGATTTTGTTTGTTTGTTTTCCCCTCAGAAGTTGACTGCATAGAATACTTTTATGGCAGGAAAGATATGATTTGAGGACATTACCAAAAATGACCAAAGGCTCCAGAAAGTACTTAGTAACTAACAACAATGATGCTGTTCACAGATATCACTGAGAAATGAGACTCACCCATTCCAGATCAGCACGCTGTAGATACAAAAAGTTTTGTTTAAAAGTATCCTGTATTCTGAACGCCCCTCATATACCCTGTTTGTATTCAGAACACTCAATACATACCATAAGAGTAATTTAAAGTCATATTATTCAGGTTTTCTTTTAGATTATGATGATTAAATATAAATAGGTCAGTTCTACTCTGCTTCTTCACTGATGGAAATTTTGGAGCCAATTTTTATTTGATTATAGATAGAAGCCACATCTTCAAACACCAAGACACTCTTTGAATATCACTGTCATAAACAGGACTCAAAAATTCAAAGATAAAAATGAAAAGCTAGTATGTGAATTTGTGCTGAAAAGCTAGAATCATCTGCAATCCCACACCACAACAGAAAGAAAGCAGCTTATCAAACTCCTTTGTCCACATTAAAAAGTCATTAAATAATACAACCTTGCTGGTAAGCTGTGATCTTAAGTATAATTCTAAAATATCCCAGTTGGGTATTAATGGAAATGATACAGCACTGGTACTGTAATATTTTAAGAAAGTTATGACACCAAACTGAATACAGAGTGCACTATACCAGTGCTACACATTCTCCACGTGAGCTATCATCATAATTCAGTTATAGTTTAGATGTCACAATCAAAGTCTTAGTTGACAAATTAAAGTTATGATATCACAAGATATCATTTGACTGAGTTCCTAATAACTTTCTTAATTTCACATCCTCTACAACATTTGCAAAGAATACTTCTATGAAAGCAACTGAGAAGGACAACAAAGCACAATATTGCTAATCCTGCATTAAAAGAAAAAAACAAAACTAAATTAATTTCTAAATGAAATCACACTGCTCCATAGACCAAGACGTCAAATTTGCACAGAATCCATAGCATACTTCCACTAGGGTTTTTACTAAATAAGTGAGAAATCTTGCCTTAAAAACAAATGCAAAAATACTTGAAGAATTTCTTAACACTAAGTACACTGACATACACCATCTCAGGTTCAATGACACCAAAACTTTGTCATAGCCTCAAGGCACAAAAATTGTAATTACTACTTCAAATATAAACATAGACATAGGTCTTACCAATAACAAATTAAACAATCTTGAAACACATGTAGTTGATGTAAAATAAAAATAGTTACATTAACTGTAAAAAAAATTACTAAATAAAGTTGAGGAAGTCCACCTCTCTACTTACAGCTGCCTTCCTTTCTGTATTAAAATTAAAAAACATTGAGGTTATGGGTTTTTTTAATAAACACAAGTTCTACCAAGGATAAAAATATTTTTTTGCCAGTAATAATAATTTCTTTCTCTCATCTAAATCCAATACAAACTAGAAAGCTAATACCACATTACTTACTTATTAAACAGAAAGTTTTTAATTGAACCTTCCTTTCATTTGCTTGCAAAACTGGAGCTGAAATCTCTTGACAATTGAACCACCTTTTTTTATTATGAGAACTTTCATTATAAGTTCCTGAGAATGCACAGAAATATGCTAAATATAATTTAAACTGAAAAAACACTCAAAGAACAGATTTTTGCATTATTAGCATCATGCATGTAATCTCTTGGTGCCATTGGAGATTTCCTGTTATTCTCCTTTGGAAAAAAACAAAACAAAACAAAAATCAAAACAAAACAGTAAAGGACAAATCCATTCTTTTCTATCTATCCAGATATTTCTTTTCCTACTGGAAATCTAAAATGCCTGATCTCAGTATGGCATCTCTTAAAATACTGGTAAAGAGAACACTGTTTTGAGAGGAAGAAGAAAATAAAAATCTTAAATGGGTAAATTAGCCTTATTACCTCCCTCAGTCACTTTATACTCCACAATTCACTACTACTTACAAGTAACCAGTTGTAAAACCAATTTCCATAAACAAAAGGGAAATCAGAAGCACCACGTAAACTGAACCAAAACAGAAAAAAAAGTTTTAAGTCCGATATCTCCATCCTTTACATTTGAAGTGTTAAAGGACATTGCCTGGAATTAGTAACGAGCCAAAGATTGTAAACTGCCAGTACCATTTGTGGCAGAAGCAAACCAAGACACGAGATGGGAGAATAAATTTTTCCATCAGAGAAGAAAGGGGCATTGCACACTGCCTGGAAAGCAGGCAGGTATTAGACACAACTTCCTTACTTCCTGGGGATTTTTTTGTGGGTGTTTTTTTTTTAATTCTTTTAAGCATAAAGACTCTCAAACAAGCATTTTGGGGGGAAAACGAAGTGACAGTGAGGCACAGCTAAACCATGTGCACGAATTCCTTTTATCTAACTTCAGCCATCTCCACTGCCATGTTTTTCCTCAAATACCAATCTCCTGAAGCCTCCTGTTTTCCAGAAACAAAAAGGATATGAAGAGATGACAATATGAAAGAGGTTTTGAAAAAAAAACTCTTACTATGAAACAGAATCAAGAGACACACAAAGAAACCCCATTTTAATGTTTTACAGTATTTTTTATTTTTTAGAAGTGGGAAGCATTATCTGTGGAATATGAGCAGAAAAATAAAGTAGCGATGGAATGAAGAACACCTGGCTCTGCAAAAGGAGAAGCATATGCTTTATAAGAACATCTTGTAGTGGTTAGAGAGAGAAAGGATCAAAGATCTTGTATCAGCACTGACAGTTTCCTCAGAATTATGTTTTTCTACTCAGTCTATTGCTGAGCTAACATACCCCAAGCACTGAACTTACAGAGGAGGCTACAGAAAGCTACTTCATATTCTTGGAAAAGGGGAGCACCTGATCCATACCACAGCGCAGATCTTCAGAGGTAATTTCATTTTTTCATGAGATTATTAGAGTCCAAGAAAAATACATCAGTCTTCTCCCACAAGGACAACTGTAACTGTCAGTTTTTAAAATTATTTTTTAAATGTCAAAGCATGTTAAACATAACAGGTCAGATTCTCCAGTTGCAGGGGAGCACAGCAAACTGAATGGTTGGCATGGCAAATAATTCTAGTTTTCTGCCCACCGTGTAGTCTCATTCACAAGTTAGAACGTTTTAGAGACGACATTGAGCCAGCTGTCAGACGGAGGGCAACAGACTCCAAAATTCTCTCTCACTGTATTCATGACCTTCCTTAACTGCCCAATATTGCCTGCCAGGATGCAGGTGTTATTCACACCGGCAAGTTTATACACCAGTTCTGAAATTTTAGGCTGTCTTTTCTCCCTTCACAGCTCCAGAGCAATGCAATAAGAGGCCTTCAATCAGTATTTGAAGTTTCCTGTATTTTAAAGAGAAATTAACTGTTTCAGGTTCTTGCTATTTATTCCCATCTAGGGTCTAATGCAATGCTTTAACAAGAGAATCATGCAGCCATAATGAAATTCAGTGGGAAAAGAGGAAAAAAATCCAAATCAACCAATCAATCTTCGCTATAACATACAGCAATCAAGATTCTCAAACGAAGAGTTTTCCTAAGGTATTTTCACAGGCAGATTGTTTTCAACTTCCTTAAAAAGGATAACAACATTTTTGTCTGAAAGTCAACCCACGTCCTTAGAAACATCAGCAGTAGACTACTCCTAACATTAAGGCGCAGGTCACTGTGTAGTGATGGCAAAAGAGTAGCTCCCCATCTACTTCCTCAGTAATCTTGGCAGCCACAGCCCTAAATCTGTGCCAAACAATCTGCATGGAGACTCTTCTGCTAGTTTCAGGTAAAAATGAGATGAAGCTGTGTTGAAAAAAAAAAAAAAAAGCCAGCCAGAACTGCATTTTTTCCTCATTTTTGTAAAAACAGATTCTACTCAATGACTCAGAACAATGTATTTACTAATTTATCATAGATGAAAAAAGAAGAGAGACAGAAAAGGGGGGATAAAAGGACTTCCGGGCTTTAGGATCTTATCAATTTATTAGAACAGTTCGTTAGTGAATATAAAACAGAGTGGAAAAGCACATAGAAAAGCAGTACTTATATCACATGGGTTCAGTCTGTTCTTTCCAAGAGGGATTATAAAACAACAGTATGAGTATAAACAAAAGTACTTGGAAAAATTAATCTTGGCAAGCTCTTCCTGAGACACCTTTTTCATTGCAATTGCTTTTAAGCCACACAAATGGCATGAACTTCTTCATATGAAATGAAGATACTGCAATAACATGAATTGTAAAAATACTCTAGCCTTCCACACTCTCATCCCACACAGTAAGTAGTGTGAAAGATAAAATATACTCTCAAATGAAATACTTATAATTTTAAACAGAATTTGAAGCCTAAGCAAACACAAGGTAAATATCAGATTGTCAAGACTTACGATAAAACTAAAATACACTAAAATAAAGGGGCAGAAAAAATACAGAAGGGGTTCACTAAGAACTTCAGCTGCATCCAAAAAATGATTACTTCTTTAACAGGAACTAGCAAGTTCCAAATAAAAACACAGAATGAACACAAAGGTACTGAAACCACCTGCACTGTGATGCCTTTTAGCACCCCAGTCCTGGCAATTCATCCAACAAAAAAGTAAATATTATTCTGTTTGTTTAAAATTCGTTAAGTTCAAAAAGTCAATTCAATGTACTCCCTCAGAGTTCAAAAATTATAGACTTAATACAGAAGTAATTGATAAGATAAATACTAAAATATTCAGGGAGAATATAATTCTAAATGCCAAATTTAATAAAAATACGCAACATTTTTACATTACTAATACTTTTTTCTGCTATTAACATGCAAGATCTCTTTTGTTCACTAAATCAGTGCAGAGCTGTTGCTCACTTGACTTCAGTCAAGTGCAAATCCTCTACTTTAAGCAGATCAGCTGCATTTAATATCACCAAGTTTCTACCTTTTACAAACGTAAAGATCTTGAATTACTTTTGAGCCAATTCATGACTTCCAAAGATACAAATATCTATGTAGAAAATCTGAAAACTAAGAACTACTTTAGGGTTAAAGTTTTTCTAGAGCCTTCACGTGCTGTTGAAAATCAAGAGATTTCAGCTAGAGGTTGATTTCTGCTCTCATGCACTTGTCATTTCCTTCCTGTGACATCAGCTCATCGCGCGCACATGCTTGCCTTACAAAATTATTGCAATGTTAACTTCTAATTAGAGATAAGCCAACTTAATTCTAACACAAGTACAAAGACACATTAAGGCATGCAATGCAACTTTTTCTTTTTTCACCCTTCCTATCACGGTCTATCAGCATCCTAACCTTGTAAAATGTCTAGATACCTTAGTAATTAGAGAAAAATGTCTTTTTTTTTTTTCTATCTTTCACCCTCTGTGTGCAGCTGGAATTCCAGAGTTCAATAATAAAAAGAATAGAAAGTGTATCATGTGGAACAGCACCTATTCTCCCCACTGTCTCATTGCAGGACAGTGGGAAGGGGAAAATGTGTCAGCTCCGTGCCTTACGCAGTGTGTAAGCTGTAAGAACTGGGAGCGCACACCACATGACCTGGGATCTATGCCCACGTATTGTCTTTTCCAAAAGAATTCAAGGCTGTGCAACTCGAAGGTCTTTAGTGGTTGCTTCACTTTCTGGCTCTTCTAGCAAGCTGAAAAGAATCTGAATTCTGACCGAAGATTTACCCGCCCTGGGACATTTTTCCAATCAATCCATGTGATCTGTCAAGTACAATGCAGTATTTTAGTGTTCTTACAGAGTGAAAAACTGAAATGCACACGTGTATTAGCAGTACTGCCCTCCCACACATACTGTCCTGGATTTAATTTCTTTCACTGTACTGGAAGGGGAAGTATTTAACAGGATTTTCTGACATATCACTTCTTTTATTCAAGTTGAGTCATAGTGAATTCATGGCAATTCCCTCTGCTGGCTGACAATAGCTAAAATTTAACTGCTGGTAACTGTCTTCCCTAGATAACTCCATCCTAACATCCATAGTTCTTTGTTATTCACTCAATTTATTTGGACTTGGCTATCTTATCCAACCAGCACCTCTTACTTCTGTGTTCTCCTTCCTTTTCTTCCCCCATAAAATTGTCTGAGCCTTACAGAGTTGCTACTGAATACGTAAAAACATATATATTTTTCATTACATAGGAATTCCTCATGTTATTTATACAAAAATACGTTTTTTTTCTTTCCACGTTACTGAGCAGAATATTTCTCCAAGTCTGCAATTTGGAAAACCACAAGCTTCCTGATGGGCTCCTGGACATCTAAAACAGTGCACTTTCTTGGGTTTGGTTTTTAGGGTTTTGGAGGGTTTTTTTTTTTTAAATCAACTGTTTAAAATTTTTCTACAAAATTCAACCTAAAAAACTGAATTGAACTTTTTTTTTTTCCTGAAATGGCAGCCCATTCTAAAGGCAACACAGAATACAAAAGAAGTGCAAACAAATTAGCTTGCTTCCACAGGGACCAATAGATTTACTATAAACCAGCAGGAGCAATATCGTGGCAGTAGAACCAAGCTGACTTGCTCCATAAAAAGGCATGTCTAATTGCCATTGATCCACCATGGTACACCAAGAGCCCAGGGAGTATGAGGAATCTCTCTCCTGGAGCTGGCTGTACGTATTCAGCAGAGTTCTACACCAAGAAGGCACATTTGACACAGGAATTGTGATTATCCACAGATTGTCCTCCCTTTAGAGTCGTTTGTAGAAGTTGCAGTGGCACGTAGATATATTTGAAAGAACTGGTGTGACTAAAACTAGCCAAGTTACATGTTGGCTTATTGTTACTGTAATTTTCAAATTGTTTTTTCCTCCCTCAGCAGTCTGCTCTACTCATTTGTGCTGCTAGCAGAGACAGATACATAGAATCTAATTCCCACTTAAGAGCCTCATACTAAATCACTCATTACTCTATTTATTTTTAAAATGAGCACCATGTCTTATTGACAACTCTCCCAGACAATTCTCCATTCAGTTTTTGACTATATAATATCCCAGGATCAATAGCAGAAACCTCTTGTGTGGTAGGAAAGTAAACATATTAAGAAGCAGAAAAAAAGAATTGGAATGAGAGCACTGAACTGCTCTCCTCTCGTGCTAGCAGATGTTTTGCAGACTACACTATTAGATAACTTTTTTTTTTTGCCATTAAAAAACCCAACAAAAACAACTAACAAACAGGTCATATATAAATGAGGAGCAATAATGAGATCAGCTTTGGTACAAGTGGGATTACACCGACATGGATTCTACATCCATTCCAACTCAGCATGGCTACATCGACAGCCAGAACGTAATGGGATCAAGAAACAGCAGAGCTAGTTAGTAGCCACCCTCGTGAGCTGGACTCTACTGGTGATACATAAAACTGGTGCCCACTTTTCTTTACCATAGAAATTGTCCAGCACTGGATAACAGAACAAGTACGGGCTCTACAAACTCTATGAAGAGCTCAGTGATCAGGAAAAAGAACACCTGGGCTTCCAGAGGAACATAAAGCGTAGGTAACTTCACTAATGCACGTATACATTTGTAAGTATAAATAAAAATATTTAAAACAACATCAAGTTTCCATATGCATATCATGTTTCCTTGTGCATCAGAGTCATTTTGGGGGCTTTTGGGCTGTTCTTTCCACCTCACCCCCAAAGACATTTCTTTTTAGGAATTCTGAAGAGCTTTATATAAATAACTACTTTGGTAGAATTATACTCAGAACACAAACATAAAAAGAAACCATGGTGTTCTGCAAACTCCTGATCTCGTTATTCCTGACAAAGATACAGTACAATAATCTAATGATTTCTCTGTACATTCTTAAATAGTCAGGCTGAAAGCTCAATTTTTTACACTTGGAAGAAAGACTAGCAAGTTAGCCATCCTAAACCTTTTCTTTCAAAATTCTAGCAGAGCTTTTACATTTGCTTCTGATTAAAAAAAAAAATTATCTCAACATTTAAAGGACTCAGAAATGGTGTGATTGGTCAAATTCAGACCATTTGCTGGGTTCACAGTTGTTGATATTGCAGTTATTGATCTCAGTCAGGTAATAACACTGACAAGAATGAGCTGGTTTGCAGGCTGCAAAACCACTTCTCGGTGGTTCTACCACCGTTTTGGTACATTTTTTCCAGTTGCACACATCTTACTTCAGTTACAAAGAATAAAAAAACCGCACAACGATTTTGTGTTAGGTTTTAGTAAAGCTCATTATGAATTTTATGGATACAAGTTACTAAGTTTGTTTTGCTCTTCCTCTGTTTGAGCAATACAACACATTCAAAACATCACGATTCAAAATAGTTTTTCACAATACTCTAAATTGCAGTTAAAATAGTATCTTGTACTCAGGCATGAATGTAAGTAATGACCTGCTAACAATCTTAAACCTACATTTTAAAATTAAGAAACATGTAATTGTAGCTGTTAGCTTTCTTGTTTATGTAATCTGTCTAAATGACTACATGCTCACTATCTAATGAGTAACAATTTGGTAAGTTTACAATAACAGGTTATAGGTAAAATTGTTTCTTTTCTTCCTCCTCACTTTTCTCTTTTTTTTTCTTTTTTACATCAGGATCCACCTCATGCTATAGTTTGAAGAGCTCTTTCTTATCCTTCCAGCATCAACATAAACCTTCACTTGTGAAAATTACATTTGGCAAACTTTTGTTTTACACTTTCATCATGATTTATTTCTGAAGAAAACCAACAAAAGAAGCAGGTATACACCAGTGTTGACTTCCTCATACCTGCATCACCCTGACACAACATCTCAGATCAGTATGAAATTAATTGAAATCTGTTATTGACTCTGAAACCCAAAGATGGCAATTTAGATGTCAACGTTAGCTAACTTGATTTTAATGTTAACATACAACAACTATGACAAATGAATTGATGACATGTACAAATTTCTGACATTTGTAACTTCGGACAGCAAATGGAGTTGACAAATGGATCTGATGGCAAATATTATGTGACTCCATAATTAAGGATGTACTGAAGTTTGCACTGAAACTGCGCCGGGATAACAGAGTGAATTTTCCACTGACTTGCATACTAGGTAGCTATTTTCAGTTATGTGATGTACGTGCAAGTTCAAGCATTAAAAAAACCCCTACAATCTGATTTAGTATTGTTCTTCACTTATTTCATATAGGTGCAAAGCAGAATCAGACATTAATTCTCCATCTTTGACCAACAAGCAAAGAACAGTTGAATATTTACCTCAATTATACTAAGCAGTGACCAAATCAGTTTCATTAATATTCTATGAAAATTACTTATGAGAACTTATAAAAACCATTCACCAGTTTATTCATTAAATATAATTGTTAGTTTTAATGATTCAAAAGAAATATATGAAAACAATATTTAAGTAATTCAACTCCTCACTGAATAAGATATAAATACAAACAGGATTTGCTTCCTATACCCGAGGAGATCAATTTTCCTTATTATTTCTCTAACTTATGTTACCATTGCACATACAATTCCCCATCACAGACAAGGGACTTTGCCCCACTACGTAAAAACAGAGCAAAAGATAATAGGCAAAGAGCACATTAAAAAATTCCAAGGAGTTATTTTTAGACAGATTTTTAAGGATGCAAGCATCCTTAAAGCATATACTTTAAGTCCATCCGTTAAGCAAAGCTTTTCATAAAATGTTTAAGTCCTGTTGATTTCCTTGGGACAGTCATCATCAGACAAAGTCCTGGTGCGAGTCCAGCTGTGTACACGCTGAGGCACACGACAGGGAAAGATGTTCAGCACAGAGCTCTAATTTGGGGTACGATACACACCGCAGAAGCTCTTGTACAGCAGTTTGCTTCCTCAACCAGGTAGGGTTGTGAAGCTGGAAAGCAGCCACAATGCTACAGTAGGAACAGTGCTGAAGGGCAAGGAAAAGGGAAGCAGGGACTAATTTGGAAGGTTTATGTGCCTTTAGCTCCTCTATAATTCCAGAGCTGGTCTTAAGTACAAATTTAAATAATACTGTGAACTGGGCAATAGTCCTTCTGAGTCTATAAAAAACCCCAAACGTCCTATGAACAGCCACTTTTCCGTCCCATTTTTGGATTTCACCATTCAATTTGCCATTCCTAAACTGTAATCACAGCTTACCTACTTATAAAAGCATCTTTAGTGAGTACTATTTACATATAAGAGGAATCTTCAGCTACGGAATCCTGATCCATCTCTACCTGTACGACCTGTAATAACTCTGCTTGAGTTGGGCCATCAGAATTTAGCAAACTAAGAACACAATCACAAAGCTATTCTACACTATGATTTGTGCAAACATAATAACCAAATACTACAAGTCAAAATTCTGCTATATTATAACTAGTACCTTAAATACATTTTTCTAAAATGTATTTTTAGAACATGCCAGAACATGCATTCTTAGTCTCCTCTGGGCATTTTTGGGGGGTGGAGGGGGGAAGCACACTTTTCTTAAGCTGATAAAGGGAAAATTAGGATTCCAGGGTATCAGTCAAATTTATTTCACATTTCTTGCAATGTCCAGCTTAATCCACTGAACAGATCATTGTAGATCTAAGTTTTGAGCCTTTAAACTTCTATATTTAAAGACCAGACCACAAGGGAAAGAAACAGCACGAGAATAAAAATAATCCATTTGATTCCTTTAGATATCAGAATCATCATCATGAACTATTCCCATACTATAAAAATACAGTTCCAACTACTCTGCCTTCACAGAGCATATTCTTGTTTCATTTGAGGAAATACAATCACAGTTTTATGTATGACCTTCACAATCTCTTTTTCACAACTCAGTAACAACTTCCTGGTAATTTCTTTCCACACAACATTCAACCTTACTTCAGGAAAAACGTAATAGGAAACTTCAAAAATTCATATAAAAATGGCAATTCTAGTGAATATTTAATTTAGGCTGTCCTCCCTCTCAAATAAATATTAGATTTGACTTTTAGACAGTTAAAAGCATAGGCAGAGTAAGGTACTGAAAACACTCTAATTTTAAAGGTATTAACGATACAGCCACTGTGTTATGTCAAACTCATTTAAGCTATAGCTAACTGATATTTAATTATTAAAAAAGATTTTGCTCTTGTGTATATTAACTTATCAGAGATTGATAGTTTTAAGGGCTTTTACAATGTTCAAACCATTTTTTAAATGGAAAATAAATCTGTGAAATTCCATAAAAATCACGAGGAAAACTAGTTTAAGCTATCGTTTTTTAATCACTGCTGTAATCAAAAACCAATTTTTTTTTGATAAACACTGCCCTACACTAACAGTTTTCCCATTTGACCAGAATGACAGTGTGAAAAAGCTGTTGCTAATCTCACTATTGATAATTCCTGCTTTACATTATATGTATATTATATTTTTATAATTTTTTTCACATTTATCATTTTTAAAAAATGAAAAAATCAATAGTTTTGCCTTTTATTCTTGCTACTAAAAAAATAACTTCTCATTGCTCTAAAACGAAATAGCCATATGTGTGCATTGTGCGAACAACAAAGGGGTACCAGAAGGGAAGATTTCTTAAAGACATCTCATCATTTAATATTTATTTCTTATTCTTCTTCTTTCCATAGCCATACACAGCTTAAGACCACTTCCCACTTCTCCGAAATTATTGAAACCATACAGAATTGATTACGATGTATGGAAACCTTTCACCAAGTTTCTGTCCTTGATCAAAATCAGTTTCTCTCTTTTACTTTCTAGAGTGAATTGACGTTTTCAGTGAATGTTGATATTCAAGTAATAAAAAAAAATTACAGAATATGATTAGAATTTGCTATGAAAGCAGGAACATGAAACATAATATTTTAACATCCAGAAAGCCAAAACTGTGCCAAACTCTGCAAAGGTGTTTACATATTTTATCACGGTTTTACTGTCTATTTCTATGCATTAATTATAAAAACCCTGTGCAGCTCTAACTGTGGCTTCTGTAATTATTAAATGTCAGTAATGCAAACACTATCCTTTAAACAAAAATTACTTAATAGAACAATTATAAACAACTGCTCAAAACAAAAGGCAAAGTTCCAATAACACAGAACACCCTGTGCTTCATCCTTGGAACTTGAAAAACAAGATGTTGCCAAGACTGCTGAAATATGTACCATACAAAAATTTTAGATTATAGTTGATTAGGACCATTAAAAATTAATACTAAAAAAAAAATGGGCTTCAGAGAAGAGCAATAAATCAGGAGTCACTGCAGAAGCGTAAGAAACAAGCCATAAAAAGTTGGGTTTTTTCCCCCCATGTTTGGCTTTAGTGTTGATGCAGTATGTGCTTACTAATCTCTCTAGTTGAAGGCTCGGACCCAACATTTCCACAGCCATACTGGTTCATAGTTAATGAATTTATATTGTACCTCTGCAGAAGTCTTCCATGACTTATCGTAATCTTCCACCTCGACTAACCTTTGTCAAGTATGTGGGCCATACACTTAAAATAGAGCACAGCTGCCTCAGTTCAGCTACACAGTCTTCCAGACAGAGGGATTCAGGCATCCACTGCACAAAACACATGCAATAATTTCAAAGCTTCCTAGCTCAGTATGCATGACTCAAATACAGACAGAAGTCCATAAAATAGTTTTCTAAAATATTAGACTTCCTACATAGCAAATACTGAAGCTGCATAAAACGCCTAGCAGTGTCCAAAAGGAAATTTAGCTTTTCCAATAAGCAGAGTTAACATGTCTGGGACTGTCTAGTATGCAGCAGCCCAGCTCTGACCACCAAGCAGTAGCTGTGCTGGGAAATACTGGGCAAATGCAAGAGACATAAATACACACACACATAAACACGTGTGCATGTGTGTGCACTTTTCCATACATATGGATGGATATCCTCCCCGGGAAAAAAAAGGAAATCCGGGAAGAGAAAGAGAAGGTCAAGCTGAAGAATCCTGATCATGCACAGCATTATATCTACACCAGCAAGACTTTTACCCTCTGCAGTTAAAGTAAATTAAATTTATGCTTACCTGCCAATTTGTTTTCTGAGAATTAGCACCTGCTCAAGAGCTCAATTAAGTTCCTTCGAGGCCCTAGAGCAGTCAGTACATCTAAACAAGGGTAAAGAACCCAGGGAGAGTGTTCATCTAAATTTAAAATCTCTATGATTTAGTACATCATATAGTAAAACTAAAGAACTAAATCTTGCTTTTAACATTGTTTCCGAAAAGAATTTAGAAGCTGCATACATAATGATGTGAAGATGACATCTGGTTCTATAGCAGAAGATACTAATTCGAGAGAAATCAATGAGATTATATTGAAAGACTGGAAACGGCCCTAAAACTAAGTATGAAATTTTGTGCTTTCCTTCCTAATAGTTTCTATTTAAGCTTATATTTACGCTCTTTTTTTCTTAATTTATTTATGCATATTGCAACTTCATGCTACATTTCAGTATAAATATTTGCTATTGTACAAAGAGCATTATAGAGAAGATGTAATGGGACTCCCTGGTAGAAGTGATGGGTGTTAGAAAGATCAACAAACACAATGTTTGAACAGCACACTAAGTGTAGTTTCCGTCATAGACATAGATCAACTTGGATGAAACTCAACCCCTTCATATTTTTAAGGATACTTTTGCAAACACTCAGAAACATTAAAATCACACTTTTAGAAAGCTAGTCTTAAAGCACATTAAATTATGTGTGGCTACTTCTTTTCATAAATAATGCATCCCAAAAAGGATTAGGAATAACTACAAAGGAAAATAACATATGACTGTGGAACACATAAGAACACAACGTTAGTTTTAATCTAGCTAACAAAGGAAAAGGGCCAGTGGCAATATCGTGGCACGGGCTACTTGGATTCCATTAAATGACTTGAAGACAATGAAAATAACAGGAACTACAAAGATTTTTCTTTGGAAAATTAAACGGCTTCTGTGTTAGAAGTAGAGTAGTCTAGAAACAGGAAAGAAAAAGGAAAAAAAAAGAAAGAGTATATAAAATCAATACACTCACTACTGTGTGGCAGAAAAGCTTCACCCAGGGTGACTGTCCTCTGGCATGCGTCAGGGCACTGTAGTAGTGTCCACTCCCTCTCCATGACATGAGTACCAGGCTCACTGCTATAAACAGAATGAAAACCACAACAGTGGCTTCCAGCTCAACTCCTTTGGTGAGGAACAGTGGCAACTACTCTACTAAACAGTCCCTCCTCCTGATGACTGTCTCCCTCCCTCCCTCCCTTATTACCCCACATATCCTGCTAGTACTATACACTAGCATCACTGTAGTATCTAACACCCTGAAATAGTAAAGATAATAGAAATCTAAATTTAAATTGTTGGGAGAATTATAAAATTAAACCAGAAGCTTGTTCTCAGAATAAGCATTGCTTGAACGATCCCTGATGTAACATGCACATTTTGGAAAAAGGTTTCAAAACACTGGCAAGATTTTTCCAAGATGTTTTTATAACATTCTGCCATTGAACTGAAATAAGTATTGGAACACAGGAGAGCAGTAGCTCTGTCCAGAGCTGCATCTGAACAAAAGCTGAATTCCCCAGTCAACAAAACTGCAGAGTAGATGAGTGTGTCACTACTGAAACACGCAACGAGCTACTTCAGCTTTCACGTATCCACGTGGCCTGAACAGGCAGAATTATCCAGTGCAGCAAACACTCGGTGGAAGAGATCACTGTCTTTCAGTAAGGGTTAAACAGTATACAAAACCATGATGTAAACTTTTCAGGAGTGCACACTGATGCCTACAGACACTTGTCCAAAACACAAGGAATTATTTATACAACCTGTATTAACTGCTAACCCTTGAAAACCATTTCCCACACTCAAGGTCAGAAATAATGTGTAAATATTTCCCATCAGCTGAAGGGCAACAGGAGAGCAGACACATCACCTTAAAAAGCACCACATTACAGGCTCAAGACATTACTTCAAGTGGTGAGGAGTTAGGGAGACTTTTCTGGTTTGCTTTAAAGATTTGAAAGGGAAGATTTGATACTATAAAAATTGGAAAAAATCCTACAAGAAAAGAAACCAATTGAGATCGTGCCTTTGAATATTTAAAGTGCCATTTTTTCAAGAGCCTACAAAACTTAAATTCACTAGGGAGAGAAACAAGAGTTGATTAGACCTCATTAGGAAAGTATTTCAAGAAAGAACAGTGTCTTTTCTTTGTTTTTTTAACAACATAGCAGAAATTTAAATTATAGATTGTAACATCCTTTTTTTACATCACAGGTATAAGAAAAAGATTAGGGTACTACTAAAATAACAGTAAGAAAAAAATATTTAAGTGTTACTAAAATTAAAATTCAAGCATCAACTATATAGACATTTGCCTGAGAAAATAATGAGTCAATGATTTACTGCAGGCATTTTATGCTATGGAATGTAAGATCATTGTTTGTAGTATTTTTATTATTTAAAAAGGACTAAATTGCATTTTACAGCTCTCTGGCTGTCAGCTTTTAGTTGATCAGACAAACCAATATAATAAAATTAATTTTCATACAGTTGCATGTTGATTTTTAAGCCCCAAAATAAGACTAACAGAACACAGAAAGGTCAAAGATTGTCGTCTCATGTTTTGTTGGTTGTATCGATGATTCAAAGGTTAAGATTATAAAATCCAAATACGATAGGTATATTGGCCCCAGGTTTTTTCAAATTTAAAAAGACATACTTCTTCCACATTTTTAAGTAACTGAAATCCACGCTGACCTGATGTACCTCTAAGGATCAGTCCTTAAGCAGGTAGTGCAAACCAATGGGCTGACTTACAGAATCACTTTACAAGTAAGGAGTTACAAATTAGCACGATACATTTAATAGATATTAACTTTACCATATTTCAAACTGAACAATGAAAATGTTCTTCCAGTAAACACTGTGAAATGTTTTGCTGAAAGGCAATATATTCTGAACTTAAGTTTATCCCATGACCTTTTAGTTTGCCTACATCTGCTCATTTCATTACCTCCATTTTCTTTGTGCTACAAATATAACCGATCTGACCCTCACCGTGTCTTCTGCCTTTTGCCCTTGTCCACTTAACAATTAAATGCATGTTCATGTATTACTGACATCTGCAATACCAGCATTTTTACTTCTGTTTTCAGCATACTATGAGATAGAATGCTTGCTGAGCAGTGATGACTCTTTGCACAAGAGTTAAAAAGAATTTCATTCTCCATCTCTTAAGATTGAAAAAAAAAAATTTAAAATATGAAAAATATTCATATGTGAAAATATATAAACCTAGAAATTCTTATAAAGTAGTACTAGAGTTTTCCTTTGAAGGCTGATAGCTGGTGTTTTGAGTGTCAGCAAATCATAAGCAGCAATAATTCAATGATACGTTTAACATTTTTTCATCACATTGTTATTGAGTTAGGACTATGAGTGAGGAAAAATGAGTGCTAAGTTCAGAAAAAACACTCACTGTAGATTTTAAAGAAAGCTCTTATATCTTTGAAACATGCTTCTCTCCTTCCACCCCCAACTCTAGCCCTAAGATCCATTTTTTAATCACATATTGCCAACTAATGTTTATGTAAACCTCTGAGCTCCCTGGATCACTGCTATCATAGCCTCTTCACTGTCCTTGTAGAAGTTGATGAAATTTATTCATTTATATATATTCATAAATGTAAAGAACGCTAAGGCAGAAAGCCTATTTCATTATTATCTTAGAATACAAAGTACAATGCCAGCAGGTAGTAATCAGCAACTTCATACTCCTATGAATCCTTAACTACTTCACTCCAGAACAAACACTTTTAACAATTTGTTTACTGTGATTGTACTTTACTCAACTATTGGTCCCCTTTCTTGCATCTTCAGGACACGAATTTTCATTTAATTTACAACAACACAAAACTAAATTGCTTACTCAAATGTAGAAAAAAGTTTATCCTTCATTTAGTACCACCTTCAAATAATCACAGATTCATATAATATCAGAGGGCTCCAATCAAGTACAATCGCCCCTGCTAATCCCAAGACATTTTCAGGATACCATTCCTGTTGGCTACACAGGTTCGTTACATTCACAGGTCAGCAGAATTCACAACTCCTAAATCAGGCAAGATATTACAATTTATAAAGTCAGGATATTCCATTAGATCTGGAATTCCTTGTTGACTGATGATGTTTCCACGTGTTCTACTGAGGTTCTAAGCTTCTACTTGGCAAAAACAAATTTAATGAAATTCTGCAATTGAGAATTTACCCCTGTCTTCTGTTGAACTAGAGAAGGGAACAAAAAGTGGGAGAAAGACGTACAGAATTTTCAGACAGCTTTCCTGTGTTTCTGTTGATCAAAAAAATATTTCTTGGACTATTCTCTCTCTGATTGTACACTCAAACACTTCAGAAAGGAAAACGACTTTGCCTAGCAAGATTGTTCCCTACTTGGAGAATTTCTCCTTTCTACTTCACATGTTCTAAGGATTGCTCTGATTGCAAGAACCAGGCACTCAGCTTAGGTGAATAGATGCCTGCAAATCAAGCGCCCTCAAGATCTCCCTTTTTTAGGACACATTGCTGCCAAAATCTCATGATTCCCAATTGCCAGATTGGGCTCTTCAGAGGAAATCTTTCTCTCTGCAAATATCATTGTATCTTTTGCTAAGATTTAAGTTACATCTGATTTTGTTACTTGAATAATACAAGTGTTTTCATTTTGAAACTTGTGATATTTTCAATATTAACTAATAAAATCAACTTTTTGCCACAAACTACTCATTCAAAACTAATTTTGCAATACTGCACTCAAATAAATAAAAGGCTGTTGAAACAAAGAGGGAGGAAGCTCTATTTACACATTGCAAACCTTGCCTAGGCTTCTGATTTGCCTTATTTCATTTTAGCTTCTTCCCTAGACTGCTTGTACACTCAATAACAATATTTATTTTTTTAAAGCAGAAGCAAAGTCTGATGAAACTCGAAGAAGGGCAACATGCAGCATTCGGATTCATTATTTAGAGACTAATCAGAACACTGTATAGATAATAGAGAAATTTGTGTCCTCAAAGAACACTACCACAAGCTATTCATCCAAGGGATACCTCAGAGCAACATTCACTTCCTCAACCAGTGCTTCCAGCATTTAACATAAAACTTGAGAAGCAAGTATGGGGATCAGGAGCCAGGAAAACCAAAGCGCTATTAGAACTGACATTTTCACTTTCTTCAGTGGTATTTTCTGGTGTGCCTAGCTTCTCCACACAACGTTTTCATTGGATTTTTTTTTCCAAGCAGATGTATTTTTAAGAGGTCAACTGTTGCTCAGAAACAGCCTTGCTTTTACCATTAACATTTCAGGAGACAGGCTGAAGTAGGAAGATTTTCTCCCCAAAAGCGTTTCTCTCTGTGTCATGTCAAAACTCTAGCAATTTAGCACAAGATGACATTTGCACACAATAGTAAGGTTTACCTCACTTACTAAAGTGAAACCTCATTAATTGGGAAACTATGGATTTCCATACTTTCTTATCCCTCACTGAAAGTTAAACAGGAAGAGAGAGAAGAGAAAGAAAAATCACACTTACGACAAAGCTGGAAAAGTCAACATTCTCAAGTAGCAAAACTCTTGAAGTTTGAATTCCTATTTTTAAGAACCAGGTTTTACACGAAAAATTTGGTCTATCTGCAGTTTAACATATCTGATGTTTAATTTTTGGATCTCATCTTAAAAGCAATCCACAGCAGGTCAATTAGATAGATCAAAGAATTTTCAGTGCACCCATTGCAGATTACAACTTCCATGAACTTATGCTAGCACCAAAAGAAAACAAGTATTTTTCTTAAAATGTAGTTGAGCTTTGCATTGACACTATTCTTTCTCAAGACTCCTATTTTCAGATGTAACCAATGAAAACCACCCTAGGACAAGAACTCTCCTTTCCCTCGCCCTAGGGGTTGCTTTTTGTACACAGTGAGAATGTGGCGTATTTTTACCTTTCAGTTCCATTTTTTAAATTAAAAAAAATGAACTCCCTTTACATGATCAAGACTGGTCTATTTCCAGCAAAGAAGTTAGTTTATCATCTCTAGAAGCTGCAACAGTGCTAAACAAAGCAGTAGAAAAAAAGGAAATACAATATTAAATTATATGTACAAATAAAGGAAAAACATCTATTAGACAACCTGGTTACAGAAAAATAAAGGTACTGGAAAAATCTTTCAATAGTGCATTGCCAGTTACAGAGTTAGCTGAAAGATATCACACTGGCTTGGCTGAAGGTCAAATCTTCTACCTAGAAGGTATGGTTTTCTTAGCTTTTCTGCTAACTCACTTGCCAGTTACAGACATTGAGTAAACTACATTTTCTCTCATTCAGAAGTATACTAAAAGCTTTTCTAAGCAACAATCTTAATTTCATATTGTGTTCAGATGTGAAAAAAATAGATTTAAATTCTATTTCACAGTACAATCAACCACCAATTGCTGCCACAATACTTGACCTTCATAAAAAACAGCAGACATAGGCATGTACCAAAATAATGGGATTTGAAATGTTAACCTATATCCTATTGATTATTTTTAACTAAGGATCTGAAAGAAAAAGTGTTCTCATTTCTAATTGGTTGCTAATTGGATTGGGAACTGCATCAAAACAAAGTAACTTGAGATGAGCATTCTATTTCTTTGGATAAAGCCCTGAGAATGGGGTCTCAGAAGGTTAAGAAACAGGTGCTTACTGAAGAGTCACCCATCCAGATACAGTCATTCACCACACCAGGGAGCAATTTTCACAACACTGAAAGAGAAATCTCAACTCTCCTTTTTCCTGATCTTAAGAAAAAAAAAAAAAACACACAAAAAAAACCCACCCTACCACCTCCCTCCCAATTCCAACCAAAGCTTCACAGGTAACCAAACAGCAAAACTCAGGACCAATTCTCCACTTTCACTATTTAAGAACATACAAGTGTTTCTTCTTAATATTTTAGGATAGATCAAAGAAACCAAACTCTTGGCAACAATCATACAGCAAAATAAAGTAAACCCATGGCCGACTGTAGGGAACACTTGAAAACAAGTGAAAGTCTAGAGAGCAAAGAGCCTACAAAGATAACCTAGAAAGAAGACGGTTGCTCTTTCTTTCAAATACAACATGCTTAGTAATTGCTAATGGTGCCAAAATTATCCTTCCAGGCACAGAAAGCTGTAACAACGCAAATTTCTATACACCGCCCTGTCCCAGCTTATTTCACTAGAAAATTTGCCTAAACTCTACTCCAATAGCAATGAAATTATTCTTGTATTTACAGCATCGGAGCATAAAAACCACGGTATAAGTCTGAAATGAAAAAACATACACAAATTAAGAATACTACCTAGTGTCATTCCATCTGACTTTTTATTTTACCATAGACCAAAGCCAGGAGAGAAAAGCTCAAGAGTAAACGAGATGACACAATATGATCTTAAAAAGGCAATTTCACAGCCAACAGGTCTACTAGATATAAAGAGAAAAACTGATTGAAAACAAGAAAGGAATAGAGAAGGCTGGCTACTACTACCATGAATTAAACCAAATTCAGAGTATGTTATCATAACATGCTGACAAGCAGTTTGCAAAAATAATTTGTGCAATAAAAATGAGTGGGTAGGCCAAAAATAGTGTCAAGCTGGCTGCTTACATAAACAAATAAAAACAGTTAAGTAGCACTGTCCAAAGTAACAAAAGCTTCACTGATTGTTGAAGTCATTTAAGACTATAAGGCTATCTGAAAATAATGTTCCGTAATGTTTGATATTACACTAAATTCTATTTTATTCATACTCACAAGATTCTCCAGTATTTTGAATGGGATAATGCATGGCTATTCCTATAAAATGCAAACATTTTTACTTGAAATATTTGCTAGCAGAACAAACCTATTAGTATTTATAATGAGTCTTACATTAAATATAAATACACAGTTATAACTAACATAACCAACTGAAATTGGAAATGAGCTGATGGAACTCTTAGGATTCATTTTCTACTAAAGTAAACTAAAAATATGCAAATTAAAAAGGTACAGTAACTGCTGTGGTTACAGTCTAAAAAAAAAAATCACTTATATTTACCTCAATATAAGATACACGTCATATTTTCCGGGGCATTTTTTTTTTTACTGTATTAAAGAAAAGAATCTGAGACTGTGATCTACCTTCCCTGGGTGTCCTTTTCTGCAGCAAGAATTGATAGAACTAGAATGACTACAGAGCATTTGCATAGTCTCTGAGCAATGCATGGTTCCTCCCAATCCTGTGACCCAATCTGATGCTAAGTAAATCTAGTTTGTTTTGGACCAGAATACCCTCTGCTTTAAAAAAAAAATAAATGAAAGACGTAAATTTTTAAAAAGCTAATTTATCAAGGTGCAATAAGCATAAGGTTATTAAGGATACAGCTGTTGCAGGTATAACTGCACAGGTGCACCATTGGTGTTTAGCAAAGGAGGGAAAATTTAGAAAGATTTTACTGAAGGTTATAAAATTCTAGTGGGGATTGGTGCCATTCAGAGTAAGAGGTGCCCTGGTAAGAAAAAAAAAAAAAAATTATAAGATGTGTAAACACAAAGACGAAATGTGGGTAGGTTCCAAGTGAACCCAAGCCTCAGGAGTCTGTGCTCACTCACTTTATTCAAAAATCAGGAATTCAGATTATCCAAGAGCTGGCTGCACAATCCCAGGGCCGCATATCAAACACTGTGCAGCTGGGACATCCGAACCACCCAAAAGCTACAAGATGAACTCCTCTGCTAGAAAAGCCAAGAGAGCATAAGAAGAGGTGTAAAAACAAGAACTGCAGAAGAGCTTTAGCAACATAGAATGGTTTTAATATTTAAATAGTTGGCTAGATTTCACATTCTACCTCTGCCATCTCCAATTAATACCACGTTATAATTCATATACTGTTAATTCTTAGATGGTACTCTACGTGCCCTGTTAGTGAGGCTGGCAGAATCCAGAAACCAAAAAGACACCACAACAAAAGGATAGAAAACTTAAATGAAACATCAAACCTAGGTACTAGTGAGAATGACATTTAAACTAACAAACATAATGTTCAAACCAGAAAATTCCTCTCTATCTTCTATCCTGCTCACGTTTTCTATAAGTAAGGCTTTAATAACTAGATTTTTTTAATTTGTCCTTCAAGAAAACTTTATTGCATACATATATAATGTAATTTCAGCTTGCAACCAAATCATTATTTAATTAGACAATAAACCCTCATACTAACAGTAAATAACATTTATGTAAGATTATTTTGCAATGTTTCCACACCATGTTAATTTTTTTTAGCATTTCAAATTTAGCTTTTTACTGTGAAATAACCTTGAAATGCTGGCTGCAGCTGTTTTTTTAAGCTTCACAACAGGTACAATTTTCCTTAGCTATTTGGCTCAAAAAAAAATTTCCATGCTGACTTAAGCAGTGTAAGTCAAAGATTTACACTTTCAATTAATTGAACTCTGAAAGCAAATAAAGTATCAACTTTCTTCTTCATCAACACAATTTTCTGTTTTAAAAGTCCAGGGGTTAAATTTAGATTAGAAACATTTTAAAAGGTAAATAATTTTTTTAAAAAGGCATGACATGAGTATCTGAACACAAAAATAACTTACCCACCCTGTGAAGTCTATCTTTCAAAAATCTCAATTAATATGTGATTGCTATAGGAGATATATAAAGAACAAAAATTGAACAGGCTAATGTATGGATTTCTTATTACTATGCTAGATGTCTTTTAGTAAGACTGACACCGACTCAAATGAACTGAAAACCAGGAGGCACAACTGCACCATCCAACTCTAACCACTCTCGCATTTTATTTTGACTTCTGAAGTTTAGTCTCGCTGGGGAAAAAATAGATTCTTAGTGTTTTCCAAGTTGTTATTCATTGACCAATATTACTAGATACGTGGTTAAAGAGACAAAATTAACTTCTGCATAGAGAAGAACCACAAGTATGAAGTGAAGTTACTACTTGTGATGCAGTAAAGTTATCCCATTATCTCAAAAACAAAGAGTTGCATAAAAATCAGTTACTACTGCAGCATCTATAAGTGCTCTGAAATATCCCAGACAGTCACTCTCTGTTCTCAATATCTTTCTAATTTTTTCCTACTACCCTGCCCACACACCTCATTAACATTTTCCCATATAAATATATAGGTGCTGTACACATATATGTGGGGAGAGTTAAAGATTATCTGTCTTGCTGAAATAAAAAAAATACACAGGAACTTTAGTAGGGTAGGAATTTAACCACAATTTTTCAAATTTAACTAAAAAAAAAATTATTCAGATTCTTCAGAGAATCTTCTAAGCTTTTCAACATATATTGAAAGGCAATAAAAACAACAAAAAAGTTTAAAAACAAAGTATTGTTATTTTTAAAGCAAATCATTCTACGTACAAAGGATACTTTTACTTGCATAAGATGAGAAATTCGGACTCCGTAGAAGATGCTGTGTGCACTGCAGTTGGCTTATTTCCAACCAAAATGAGCGCATGTTATAAAATAGGAATGAGTGGTATCTATTTCTTTGCATCAACCTTCTTGTAAATAATTTTCTTCTCTTATTCTATTTCACAAATAAAGACAAACAATAACTGCTTATTATGTCTGCAGTATCTCAGACTTCCCCTTCCTCAAGAAAAAATTAAATTTCCCATCTACACTTGTTAGCCAAGCCTCTATTATCTAAATACAAGCCCATCTAAAAACTCAGATGAGAAAATTGCTTTCTTATTTTCAAAACAAGAAAAAACGATAACATTCATTTGAATGGGCACAGAATAGTATCTGAAATTCATTTTAAAGGTCAAAGAATTTCAAAGAATTAAAGTTTTGTTTTTAAATTACTACTTTACAAAGAAAACTAAACCCTGACACTCAGAGGTAACTTGTGAAATTCTTAAAATTCTTTTTCGAAGATCATGAGGTTTTAGGTCTATTTCCTAAAGTAGTTATTTTTAGACAACAGACTTCAAACTTTCAGTCTTGGTTAGGTATATAAAACAAATTAATTAAAACATCAGAAGATAAAACTACTTACAGCCCATGCACAAATCAGTTTTGCAGCACGTTACTAACCACTTCTCTTAAATATATATTAGCATCTTCACGATGCTGTAATTGATACGAACTTGACCTGAGGCAAATTTTGTTTTTTCATGCTTCATTATCTACACAGCCACAAGTTAAACACCAGCTAACCAACTGCACTAAATTCCTAAACGTAGGTACTTTTTAAAAGACAAAGTTTAAAAACTTACATTTAAAAAACGGAATATTTTTCAGTAATTAGATCTAAAGTGCTGTTTTGCTGCTTTTTTTTTTTTTTCCCCCTCAAGTGGACAGTTGGGAGACAGGGGGGAAGACTGACAAGAGACTTCTCTATCCCTTAGGGGTTAACATTTGTATAGCTGTCTCTCTTTGTTGGCACAACCCAATTTGAAAAGAAAGAACCATCTGCCCAGCTGTCTGGAATCCAGCCTTGTCTGATAATTCCCATGTTGAAAAACAAACATTTCACAAAACCCATGCACTAAGGAAACCGATTTACTTTTCTTACAGCTAATCAGTAGGCTATCAAGTAACACCTTTGGAAGCCACACAAAACACTGAAACTTTAATTTTGGTTTGAAGCTCTGATGTTTTTCTTTCCTTTTGTATGGCATACTATTTTCTAGAAGTTGTAAGTTTTGCAATTGACTCATGAAACAGAGTAATTAAATGAAAAAGACTCAATGCAGTTGTTCCAGTTTGCTTGATTACTACTAGTACTACTACGAATGCTCCCAAGGAACAAGTGATACAAAGATGATATTTTAATAACAATTCTGGTGCGTAAAAATTAATTCAATAAAAAGTTTATGAAGTGGTAATAATAACATGTTATGGAGCGATTATCAGAAAACTCTATTCTTGGGTAAATAACTTAAAACTATTGGTGCCATTAGGTTTTTCCAAACATTACAGTTACTGTTCAGACCAATTCAAGAGAGGGTAGAGGATACTAAATTATCTACATGTTCCTAAACATCTTTAAAAAAATGGCTTTATTTTTATTATTTTTTAATCTTCATATTTCATCTTGGGTTTTAGGTTTTCTCAAGAGAGGAGATGGGAAAAAATATTTATTTATGTAGCAGAGAATATTTGGACATAGTGGATGCCCCATCCCTGGAAGTGTTCAAGGCCAGGTGGGATGAGGCTTTGAGCAATCTGATCTAGGAGAAGGTGTCCCTGCCCATGGAAGAGAGGCTGGAACTAGATGAACTTTAAGGTCGCTTCTAACCCAAACTATTCTGTGATTCTAAGATTCTCTGACCCAATCAACTCCCTTGTCTTCTGAAGATCTCAAACATCAGTTGCACAAAGCCTAGCTGTTCTCAGCTTTTACACTTCACCAAGTTTAAGACTGAACTAAGCCTACTTTTTGGTCTTTCTTTTTAAAATTTAATAGCAAGCAGTGTCTTCTAGATCCTAGGAAAAAAAAAAAAAATAGAGAGACATAACCAGCTCTCAAACTAACCCTGTCACATAGGCCTGTACTGCAGGCAGTGTTTTCTACTGTTCCAATTCCCATTAAACAGGGCACTAATAGCTCCCTCACTCAGGCTGGATGACCAAATGACACCTTTCGACTGTAAAGGTTATCAAACTAAGAAAAGGGTTTTCAGCTGTGTATTAGTGCTTTAGGAGATCTCATGTATTCTCAGGTAAATCAAGTTTAGAATGAAATAATACTTAATCTGTTTAAGTATCAGAAATCAAAACTCCCATAAATGGGCTATTACGTTTGTATACCAGTTCAGAAAACCGTAGATAATCTCGTTAAAAGGTTATTGCAAGATTTTTTCTTTTCTTTCCGGCTTGTTCAAGTGAATGGTGCTAGACATGTCTTTTCCTACTGATTTTTAAATTTTTCTATCAGGATTGAACACGACATGTTCTCGATTTCTGCATTCAGAAGCTATGGCATCATACGCAGTGTCAGTCGGAGGGAACTAAGATACTTAAGTCACAACAGACTTATTTTCCTTGGAAGTGGGTGTTTCAAACCAAAGAGAGTATATTGCTGCGCCCTTTGCCCCCACGGCTGGGCAGCTCTCTTTGCCCGTAAGGTTGGGCAACCCTCCCTGCCTGTTTATTTCTGGCAGGATGAGTCAAGTATGTTGGTGAGGCAATTTTCTTTATTTGTAAGAAAGGTATTTATACCAAATACCTTTTCCTTGAGCAGAACAGAAAGAAATCGGAAGGAGCGATTTCCTTACATAGCATCTCTATCTCCTTAATGGAGATTAGCTTCTTTTTCCAAATAACTTCCTTCCAGGGATATAGCCATACTGCTTCTATGACTATTTCCCTCTGGTACCCACGATTTCCGTTTTCTTTTACACACACAACCACAATGAGTCAAGAACTTCTGCAATCACCATTGGAAGAAATCTTTCCAGATACACACAGTTCAGGTAGCACAGGCACACCAAGCTCCTCATCTAACTGGGCTAAGGAAAGAGATTACTGCTTACAGCTGAGAAAGGCTCAGCTTCTATTCCAGCACTGCCAAACCACCATGTCTTCAATATACCCATTAGCTTCATGAGATAATTGAGATCTACTAATATCATATAAACATATGTATAACCATTTCTGTGTTACTGTTAGCATAAACTTAATATGTAGTATGAAAAATATCCCAGAATTATGAATCAAACTTCTTTCCTCATCTTCCCCTACTCTTTTAATTACAACGTATTATGCTATTCCAGACTATTTCTTCTCATTTTCACCTCTGCATCCTTCCTGTTGCAACACACTTTCATCTGCTCCTCTCCGTCTTCAAACAGCAAGTGGAAATTTTAGTACTGAAATATTTAATTTTCCTGCTCCAATACTGTCTGTGCTCTGTCCTCTGATTTCTCAATCCTACAGCAGCAATATGCTCAGATTTGTATGCATGAAAAATTCAAGATATAACCTTACACACCATATGAAAAGGGAGCCCGCTCTCCTCTCTTTGACATGATAATTAAATAAGAGAAATGTAACTGCACTGCTCCCAAGTGCAACACTATTATATATCATCATATATCCAAGATTAATTCTTCACTTGAGTGGATACCAGGCTAAATTCAGACAAAATATAGTAAATTAGCTTTTGCACTTCATTAATACTGTCAGCTTCACTCTCAATGTCCATCACATAAAAGATGGGAAGCTTATGAGTTTAAAAAATGAAGAAAACCCCCAACCCCACACAAAAACTCCATTACATAACAAAACGAAGAAAACAAAGTATATTGGATATAAAATATATACTTTTCAGACAAAAAAAAGTGTGTGATGTTGAATTGCTAAATCTTAATTCTTCACTAAATAATGCTTTGCTCCAAATTTGAAAGCGTACTATTTTATAGGCTCTTAATTGGTATAACACTTTTTCTTAAATTTCCAGAAAAAAAAATTATTGTGTTGTTTCATGACAAATTATGCAGTGGTCTCACACCAATACCAATATAACACTCAAACAAGATGTGATAAAAAAGGCAGATCATGATGTGCATCTGAGATGCTGAATTCTAGGCAACGCTGTCAGCAAAGCCAAGATATTTAGAGGGGAATAAGCAAGGCCAATAAAAATCTTATCCAGAACTTTCATAGGTGTGACAGTCAGTTTCAGGATTATGAAATAAAAATTCAAAATGCCAACACATAAATCATCTTTGCATCATGAATACCAGATATCTATTAGTAATCCTCTCTTTATTCAGGAAAGTAAAAGAATTCAGTAACATTTCCAAAACATCAAAGTCTTGCTGCCGTAAGTTGCTTTCCTGAAAAGGGCTAGAAAATCGGTTCACGCTTTTACTTCAGAAACAAGACGAGAATATGGAGGCTCGGAAACTGTAGACTTAAGATAACTTTTTGGACTTCTTACAAGCAGCAATGAAAGTCATGATACCTCTGACAAGTCAAGTTAAACTTTGAAAAATCCAACCCAAATAGAAACCATGCGAACTGTGATGGTTATCACCAAGTTTATATATCATGAGCAGAATTTTTTGAGTTGCCAGCTGAAACACAGACCAAAATCAGCTTATACCCACGCTGCAGGGGCAGTTTGTCTACCAAGGAGGCAAAATCTCCATAGGTATGGCTCTAACATCACCAGTCCTTTTAATAACATTTGCAGCTGGATGTACTTTATACATGTCCTAGCTCTATAAATAAATAAATCACTTGACTTGAGCTAAATGACAGACACACTGAAAATACACCTGACCATTTTGTATATAGCTATGGGAAGAGTGGCCTTAACACATCACTGTCCTGTACAGAAGATTTTTCTACTTTCTTTTATTGAGGGACTAGTCAAGAGTCAAAAAAGAAACTATGCTATACACTACATCCTGACTTCTCAAAGACAGTTAGAGAGCTGTTTGGAATGAATTTTGCTATACATGACTAAAACGGCCTTTTGCTGCACAAGTATACTGGAGAAACAATTAGGTTAAACTAGCAAAACACAGCAATCTCATTAAACTAATAAACAATTACATGTTGTTTAATTAAAGTTTCAGTTTAGGTAAGGTACTATTTTTCAAAGACATTTTGATTTACTGCAGAGTATAGAAGATCTATCTCTGATATGTCAAGGAAGTATAACACAAAAAGTAGCATTATTAAAAACTTGACTGCAAAATCAGGCTTTCTCCCTCTTTTAACATTCTTGGTAGAGAGGAAAAAAACCCTCAGGTTAGATAGCAACAAAACTCCCATTGAAAACAAGAGCCTTCATAAGCACTGTGCTGTTGTTGCTTTAAAAATTTGAGGAAAAAACCTTATCTTTTACAGAAGGCTTTTGAGGTTTCCAAATTTAAATTTTCTCCTCAGGGAAAAGTTCACTTAACATCCCATATATTATTGTTTGAAACATACAATTCTAAATATTTTCATAAAAATGAAATAAAGACTACCTGTTGTCATTGTGTTGATGAAAACATTTCTGTACAAAAGAAGCAAAGCTATCTGATGCTGGCTGGTTATCCTGGCAAGTCATTGACTCCCTGTAAGTTAAGTGTGTGTGTGAACTTGCACATGTGTTGACTGGGGATTAGTTATATATCTGGCAACACTTCCTTAGGCTCCTCACCAAAGGGAAGAAGCTACATTCCTACAAAGGTCATAAGAGAAGCAGCCTGATTAAATATACCTGATTAAATACCTGATTAAAGGCAGATATACCAAGAGTTACATAATTTTTTTTTTTTCTTTTGAGTAAAAGAATATTTCAACAAAGTGAAAGCTCTGTGTTTTGAAAAGAAGGGAACTGGAATTACTAAACATTGAAACATTATTTTAATTAAATACTAATAAAATTAGAAGAATACCATAAAAAAGAGAAAATTCCTTAAAATCCAAACTGAGGACCTCAAGAAAATTTCCCCCTACCAAGATAAAGGCAAACTAAACTGTCTATTATATATAAAACAGGACAAGTCTTGCAGAGCAGAGTCCTCCTAGCAGGCTAAATTGCTCAGTTATCTTATCCACAGAAGCTGTATGACTAACCTATTCCTTTTGTTAACAAAACAAACCAACCACACACATTGTTTCATCCCCCAGTAGTCACAACACTACAGTCTATCACCTGCTAGAATTAGGTAGAGTTGAACGCTTCAGATTCTAGTTACCAGAAAGGAAAAACTCTCACAATCTGTATGGGCATAGGAAAAAAGAAAAGGTGGGGTGTTGCTCACCAGCCTGCGCTGCGGCACCAAGGACACCACTGCATCTTCTGCAGCCAGGAGGAAATGGCCTGCCTCTTGTAGGCAGGGTCTGTACCTTGAGTTAATTAGTTCATTATATTCAACTCAGTCCAGCTGGGTAATAATGATTGGATGCCATAATTCCCCCTTTTTGTTCTACAATTTTTTGTTTTCAAAGGTTTTTTCAAGAAGGCTTTAAGGTGAGCAGAGACCCCGTCCATTCATTCCAACTCCAGCACGCTTCCCTCCCGCGAATACCACGTTGAGGCTTGCGGCTTTACCTTCTTCTCCGAAGGACTCTCGCTCGGGCTCCCGGCTCCGGTGAGGGAGTCGGGGCTTCTCAGGGTCTCACGGATGTATCACGTCGGGGTCACCAGGTGTTGCTCACCAGCCTGGGCTGCGGCACCAAGGACACTGTTGCATCTTCCACAGCCAGGAGGAAATGGCCTGCCTCTTGTAGGCAGGGTCTGTACCTTGAGTTAATTAGTTCATTATATTCAACTCAGTCCAGCTGGGTAATAATGATTGGATGCCATAGCAGGGAGAAGGAGAGGGCAAGAGTTGAGATTTCTAGTAAACCATTTCATTTAACATAAAAAAAAAAATTATAACTTTTAGTACAAGACAAGAGGTAGGTAATCAGATTGGATAACTGGTGAATATTTAAGAAACGCAGGATATTTAGAAAAACAGATACCCTTTGGATAAACGCATATTTTCTTATTGTTTGATTCTCTTAATATTAGAGCTTTGATGTCCCTCTATAGCAAAACCTTTTCTAAACTCGTTGAACTGAACTTCCAAGTACAACAGCAGCTCTGCTCATTCTGACACCAGTAGGCAGGTAAACAAACTGCGCTGTGTATCCTTCACTGCTTCTTCCAGACGGTCAGAGATCTATGAAGGATAATCAAAAGACAAGTTCCAATAAAACCCTGACCCTATTAAAGTTACCAGGACTTCAGCTGTATTCTGAATGTAGCAGAGGATCTTGCATGAAATATTGCCTTCCCTGAAGTGTAAAGACCATTTTCTGGGATCCTTTTCTCTCCAGAATGTAACTGGATAGCCAACAAGTCATTAGTTACCCAAAAAAGCTTTCTGTAATTCTGAGCTCAATTCTTTCAACAGGTTGAACATCTCTCCTCACAAATCAAACATGTTTTTACGACAAAAATCAAATGGATTAGGATAATCTTGCATTATTTGTCGACTCGGTCTATACCGCTCTTGGACTGAAGGGAGAAGAAAAATCCATTTCACGACTGGAAAAAGAATTTTCAAACATTTGTCTTAGGAGGTTCAACGTGTTCACAGCCAGGTTGGATGAGGCTTTGGGCAACCTGGTGTAGGGAAGGGTGTCCCTGCCCACGGCAGCGGGGTTGGAACTGGATGATCCTTGAGGTCCCTTCCAACCCGAACCGTCCTGAGATGCCTTTGAAGCCTCTCCTGTACATTCCCCTCGCCTGCGCTAACAGAGGGGACGGCCTAGATCAAAGCAGCTTCTTCCAATAACAGGGAATTTCCCCGGGAACTACGGACGGGGCGGATGAGGCGGTCGGAGGGGACGGCGGCCGCGCGCGCCCCCCGCCGCCTCGCGGGCCAGCAGAGGGCGCCAGAGGGCAAGGCGCGCGGTCCCCGCGCGCCTTGCCCTCTGGCGCCCTCTGCTGGCCATCCCGGCGGTGCCGCAGCGCCCGCTTCCCGCCCGCTTCCCGCGGGCACTCCGCCAGGCACCACCGGCGGCATTGGGCGGGTTTCCTTCCGCTGGGCAAGCTCCAGCGCCGGCAGTTTCGGCAACTTTCTGACGCCGGTAGCGGGACTCGGCCGTTGGTAGCGCCCATCGCCCCTCGGAGGGCGCAGATCCCCCTCCATGAGTGGCACGGAATTCTCTGCCAGGGTGCCAGACCTGCAGGCGTTCTGACATAGAGGTCACTGACTCCAGAAGAGTTGACAATTGAAGCACAAAATAACTTGGCGGTTTAAAAGAAGTCACTCTGAAAAGACTATATGGGATGCCCTATGGAGACTATGTGGGATGCCATATAGAGACTATGTGGGATGCCATATAGAGACTATGTGGGATGCCATATATATACAGATATATACCATAAAGACTTTATACCATAAGGACTATATGGGATACCATATATATATATATATACACACACCATATACTTAATATATAAGCACATCATTATCTTCCCTTTGTCAGTTTCCCTGCACTTTCCTCCTGCTCTTTTGTGTTCTCGAGAATTTAGGATTCCAAACTTTTTACCTTGGGCCTCTAACCTTCTGGCTTCTCCTGAAACACAGACTCCAGTCCTACTCCAAACGGCTTGCTTTGGCAAAAGTACGGCCTCCTATTTAACAAGAAAAAATAAAATCCCATCTCATTCTAAAAAACTGCACTTCTGCTCTTTTGCTCCCTTTCGTTTTTTTTTAAACGCCACTCCAATACCTTTTTTCCTCCTCCAACACAAATTGTTCCTCCTCCCTGCAGATAAACACATCCAAACAGTCTTCTTCCAAATTCAGTATCTTTAGTATTTCTTTGGGAAAAAAAAAAAAAAACAAGCCCTACAAGTCAAAGTAACAAAACAATGTAATTTTACTTGAGCCACACGTAATATTTCATTAAACACTAAAACCTCCAATGTTCTCCACACTTCAATAAATTCACTTTATAGCTGGCCTGGAAGCATTCAGGCAACGCTTAGTGCAACTACTACGAAGCAAGGAGAACGAAGGTAGATTTCAGACTCAGAAAACTGAAATTTTACATCTCAATTTTACCTTAAGGAATAAATTACTGGTGCATCCTCCCCAGCTGAACAGTCCTAAGCTATACCGGGGGGGATGCTGGAACGTGTCTTATATTTACCAAACAACTTCAGAACTAAAGGATTCTGATTAGGTATCTGAAACACAAGAATGTACTGAGAACACATCAGGCTGAAAAGAATCAAGTCTGAAAGGAGCATAAAACTTCACCACCATCTCTGACTGAGGCTGCAAAAGCGCAAGTGCCTACACAAAGTTGGGAGTTTGTGTTGGGTTCTGGTGGTGGTGGTTTTGTTTTGCTTTTTTTTAATGAAGGTCTTAATTGCTAACTCTTCCCCAGCACTCTTACGACTTTCAAAGTGGTTTCCTAAAACTTGGCCAAGTAATCTATCAAGGACACAGTTTGGATACTTGTTTACTTCACTAACAAAAGATAGTTCAGTTCAGTTCTCTTCCAATTTCCATGTAAGAAGCATAGGATCATCAAAACCGTGAAACAGAACAGGATTATGTTTAGCAGGTGTCTGAAATACCGTCTACTTTAGCAATCTGGAGTACTGGTAGCAGCAACAGCAATTAGACTCTGAACTCCAGAAAATTCTGTCTTTACAGCTCAGATAGTTAAATAGTGAACAGATTGACAATGGAATCTCTGGAATCTCCCTTACTGAAGTGTTTAGAAAACAGATTAAATAAATATCTGTCAGGAATCGTGTTGTTATGATTGATCCTGCCATAGCCCAGAATATACTGTTGAACCTTTGAATCCCCTTCCAGCCTCCCTGCTTTTTTCTTCTGAGTCAGTGAATTGCAGCATCTGCATCATTGTATTCTAGTTAATTTATCTTTTAAAAACACACTCGAAATTAAACATATTTAATTCAGTCGTGAAGCAGCAAATTATCATAAAAAGCTCACAGCCTTATGGCAACGGTGGGGAAAAGTTACACTGAAGGGTAACATCAACACAGCAAGGTAGGCGAGATGGGCTGACAGGCACGGGGCTCAGAAGCAGCTGGGAGGAGATGGAAAGGTGTACTGGTGCCAGGAAACCACATCTGAGCCAGAGAGCCGTGTTTGCTGTTCACACGCTGATGCAAAAGGACAAGAATAAGAGCACTGGCTGCCAACGCTAAGAAAGTCTCTTTAGCACCGGGCTCGTCCTGGAACAGGATACTGGATGTGCAGCAGCACCAAGCAGCAGCAAGGGCTGGCTTTTCCCAAAGGGAGAGTAAGCCAGGAGCCAAACATGGCCTCAGCACAGGGGTTCCCTCCCCACCCAGGGTGCAGACCCCCAGCACGTGAACACAGCAGGCAGAGGGAGGTGCTGGCAATGTAGTCCACTGGCAGCCCCAGACAAGGCACGAGATGGTGATACCCAGGTAGACCAGCCAGAAGCACGAAGAACCAGAGACCCAGACAGCACTAGACACAACTTACAAAGCACACCTGAGGGGCTCACCTAGGAGCCAAGCACACACCGCACAGGCCTGGGGTCCATCCAGGAGGCAGGCATGCCTGAAACAGAGCTCACACAAGGACTGAACACCCAGCCCTGAGCTTCAACAGAGCTCCTGGGGCCAGGGGCAGAGGGTGGGGATGAAGGGCACTGGTGAGGCTGGTCAAGGAATTTAAGACCTAACGTCTGAAGGCCCTGACAGCACACCTGATCTTCATGTACATGGAGAGAGGTCAAGTTGACAGGCAAACCCCAGCCACACCTTAAACAGCATAGTACTCTACATAGCTTCTATTTCTCATCAGCTGAAGCTTATATCTTACTAAGTGCAGATCACTTTGTGTTAACATAAAACAAGACTAGAGATGTTACAACAAAAAAGACAAGACTCCCTGATTATGGAGCCAAAACGTGACAAAACTGCAGCAATACTCCAGCCAGTTTTGTACAAATAACATTAAACTAGTGGCTCAAAAGTACAAGGGATTCTACACAGTACTCAAAATCCCCCAAAAAAATTCTAGAGCAAACAAAACCAAGCAAGACTAAGAGAATATTTTCCATTTACTAAAAGTAATTCACAGAAACTTTTCATTAAGACCTCAAATGTAGGAGGGTTTTTTTCTACAAATGATGATCCAACTTCAGTAAGATAAAACATGCTTGACTTATCAATAATATCACTTCTTGTGTACTTGAAATTAAGCTTTTGCTGAAGTACCATACTGAATTTGGCCTATAAACAGAGTATTCGTTTCATTAGTTTTAATAAAATTGTATGGAATCATTGCTCAACAATTTCGAGATAGAATTTAACTAAATGAAAATCATAATGAAACCAACCTTCCAAAACCAAGAATAACGAATTAATTCTTGGAAATGTTTTTCATAACCAATTCCTAGCAAAGAACCCTTTAACACCAAGAGTCAAGTCAAACAGCTGTAGTTGTCTTTCCCTGGCTTATCAAGTATCTCTCTTGTTGCTAAGACGGAGAAAACGTTTGTAAGAAAAGGCAGAAGTATCCATGTAACACTACTTAATTGCACCTAATTTGAACAGAAGATACTTAACAATGAAAGCAACTATTTTTACCATATTCTAACATTTCAGATGTAACAAATGGGTATATATGCTACACCTAACTTTTGACATCAGCTTTGGGCAGTTCAATTCACAAATCCAGCTTCAGTGTTGGCTGAGACGAGCTGGGTACTTGAGATTCTCAGTAGCTACTATCAACAAGGAGTAGAAAACATTAGATATAAGCTTAGCTGGAGCTAAAGGTTAACAAAGGGTAGGTTAGAAATCCTACTTGTCCAGTATTCAGATTCCTGTCTAAAATGCCAAATCATTTGCTTATACATAAATGCCTGAAAACACACAGGCGCTGTCCTGCCATCATCCATACCGACACGCTGTTAACACAGTCCTTGGCGTGGTTTTGGTGATATACCAGTTATTAGTGTCTCAAACTGTGCCTGGGCACGCTTTCGGTTTAGTGTGTCTACTAGGGGCTATTTCCAACATACAGATTGGATGTACCCACCTTGTTTGGATAGATACAAGAATTTAACAGATTCTAATGGATTATATATTATCGTATCATGTTCTATGCGACATATGGTTCTATCATGCCAAATGTCTTCAGTGCAGAGAACAGGTCTGGTCCATTTTGTTTACCAGCACAGATGTGCTACTAGATTCTGCAGTTGTCAGCACAGAAAACTAGTCCCACTGTTTTTCCCAAAAACCCAGCATCTTTCTCTGCAGGATATGAAACATGGGTTCAGTCATGTCCCTCAGCACAATGAGTTCTAATCTTAAATTCTTGTGTTCCATTCCCTGAAAAGTGCCTACAACATGAGGCCACAGGACAAGGCTGGAAGTATTTTCCATTACCCAGTTGAATCTGTCCCTTGTACATACTTATAAATAGAGAAGGGTCAGTGGTCAAAAAGAAAAGGGCAAAAGCATAAACGCACAAATAAGAAGGATCCTGATGCTAGCATAGAGAGCAGGAAATTCTTGAGAGGGAGGAGCTTTGGTTTCCTACGCCTGCCCTTAATATTTTTTTTTTTTCCTCTGTTTTAGATTGCACATGTGATCCTGAGGGTAGCGACAAGATCATGGGGCTTCCCACTTTAACCAATGTACCTGCATTAAGCTCTGCACTATTACTGCTAGATTATTCCAAGTTACCTGAGATAGCTTTTCAATTTAGAAATAAGTTATCTCTGCACAGCCCTGTAAAATGGGGAACAGAGGCAGATCAACAGACAGTTAGAATATACTAAATGTAAAAAAAAAAAAAAAAAAAAAAGATAATAATCTCCTTCCATGCAAACAGCAGTACAGTAGCAAAATTTACTTTTCTCCCTGGAGTTTTTTTAGTTCATTTAGTTCAAGTTTTTTATTAATTGGCTCTATTCTAGGCAAAACCTACAAATTTTGAATTTATCATTTAATTTTGCTTCATTTCCTAAGACAGTATGGTGCTTAAAAGGGGCTAAACCTTGATTGAGAGATTAAGGAGCAATTTCAATTGATCTTTTAAACTTGTGGGGTTTTTTTTTTTCTTTCTGGACATTGCTCCATCCTCCTAAGAAAATAATCTTAATTACTTCTAAGTTAAATATCCTTTTTAATATAAAACTATTTAAAATATAAACATATGTTTAACTGAGCATTGCGCTTTTATTCACAAATATTCATCTGCAGTTTTTCCATCAGACCAAACGGGCCCAAAAGAAGTGCTGTCTGAAAAGGAACAAACATACAATTAACAGAATCTACAAGTCCTCTTCAAACAGATGTCTACTTATATTACAGATGAATACCCCAGATACTTCTCAAAAGTCTTAAAAGTGTCATGCCACTGAACATACAAATTTTCCCTGCCAATTGTGCATTTTTATGTAACAGTAACTAGGCTGATGCCAAAGAACTGAAACAAAATTATATACCATATGTCATACCAGAAGAAGCCTATAAAGATTAGCATATTTATGAGACAAAAAAATGCATTTTAAGTAATGCAAATATGAAAAAAAAATCTTTTTGTTTGTAAAAGCATTTTTTTTCCAAATCAATTTAAAGTATGCTTTTCTACTCTACAAGATCAAAGAAATTAAATTCTATCCTGTAGGAAAAATCTTAGAGAAACATCTGATATTGTGCAAAATGCCAACAATCAATAATCCATCCTTTCACACGGCAATGCGAGCGCCTAAACAATAATCCATTTCACCCAAGGTACGACAGACAAGTCAGTCAATTTGGTAACGGTCATAATGGCCCAAAACATTCCAGGTTGAAAACCATGTAGGACAAGAACTGAATATATAACTAAATTTCTAACTAAAATCTAGTATTTTTGAACCTACTTTTGCATGTTTCTAATGGGGCATCTCAATTCATTTAGCCAAACTTTTTAAACTAGTACTTTTAAAACTTTTCAAAGCACCATGTAAAAACCTGAAAAGTAATGCCAATTGAAGGTGAACAATTAAAAGCCTGTGTTTTCAGCAGAAGGCCAATATGCAAATTAAAATGTTATTAAAAACAAAACTAATGGATAATTAGCAAGCTATACTCACCTTAATTATGGTCATTAACTCTCAAAGCAGCAATAAAGTCAGAATAATATTTGTCTACCTCCCAGAGACATGGTTCTCTGCAAAGTTGATGGACTAACATGTACTTCAATGTATTCCACATGTATTTTGTTATATTGTCTTTGATAATTTAGCTAATTTCACGTCAATATCAAAATAGCTCGTCAGAGCAAACTGGATGCTAGTTAAATATATATTTGGCCTAGTAGGAACGTAATTTGCTGTACAAGAATTTTCACAAAAAATAGAATTCTCTGACAAAAGTTTTCAAAATGTGAAAACTAACTAAAAATAATTTTAGATTAATTATTAAAACTACTAAAAAAAAAAACAAAATAGACTCCTTTTGACGATGAGGCCAATTTTTCCCATTACTGTGGCGTTCATTTTAAGAGTTCAAAGCTATGAGTAGCAGATTTTTATGTTGTTAGCATTGCCATATGAGCTAGTAAACATTACAAAGTCTAGTAAACTCTGATCAAATAATCTTCAAAGGTTTGGTTCTTCTGTCTTTATAATTTTATTCAGTCAAGTTGAGAGTAATCTGATCTTCATACACACTTTATGATGAACTACTAATAATCTGTAATAAAATTAATAGAGTAGCTTCCAGGAAGTTAGCAGTACAGCGACAAGACTATTTTTGTTGCACAGTTTTTTCAACCTACTATTCATAGCTAAGGAAGTACTCTAATTTCCTTAAATAGCTGTTCAGTAATACAGAAATATGCTTATTAAAATTAATTTTTCTTCACCTAGATTATATTGTCAAATCAATACAAAAATGAATGAATGGTATTTGCAATATCAATGCAATATTGATATTGTGCAAGTGCTTCACCAGCACTTGCTCAGATTATTCTGCCTTCAAAGAGTTTGCATAGGTTAATTGTTCAGAACTTAATGAACAATTCTGTGGATGATGCATGAAGAAAAACAGGATCCAAGCTGGTCAAATAGCCATCAAGACACTAAAGAAGATAAATGACGAAGGATTCCTCTGCCACTCTAATCACAGTAATACAATAAAACTCTTCTACCTACCTCCAGTCTTACGAACAACACAAATCAGAGCGGATCCGGGACACAGTATCTGGTAAGTAAAAAAAGTGATGGAATGTGCCATGCTTAAGTGACACAACAGTGATCCTTGTTTGATGTACGAAACTTGTGGCTCACTTGCAAACCCAAAGTCAATGTTCATTTTGATGAACAGGTTAGAGTAACTGGAACCTGAGATGCTGAAGGGTGGGGAAGACATAACTGCGAAGGCTTCAGGACTACAGGAGAGCTCTAGCCCCCAGTTCCCCTGCAACTTACAGTTAGTGAGATATGTATTCTATGCTCTGCCCAGAAGGACAGTATCAGGAATTTATAGATAAGAACTCAAGAAAGATCCTTCATCTTTCAGTGTGGAAAAAGCCATGTATGTAGTATTTCTGTTGTCTCCCACACAGGACATCCTTTCTGCTAATAAAAGGGCCTGCACTAGCTACAAAAGAAAAAACAAAAACAAACAAAAACCCAACAACAACAAAAACTCAACCGAGGGCAGGTGGAAAAAGGAGCAGGAGTAAGGGAAAGCTCTGGGAATATGGGATGCTGGTTTTTATAGGAAGCAGTTTCTACAGAAAGAAGGAAGATACACAAGGAAATAAGGTATCTTGAATTCTATCAGTGATTTTTAAAATCATGGCAATCAGAGGAAATTCTTTTGCTTAACTTACTTGCATTTTTTTGTACTGTGAAACACCTAAAAGCACGATAAATCTAAATATTTGAGTTACTGAGAACACATATCTTTCCTTTGGATCTAGTGAAAGGAAAAGATAAAGTTTGGAATAAATACTGCCCTCTTATGATTGAGGATCTACACATCTGGAATAGCCAAGCACAGTAAAATACAACTCACAATTCAGTATTACTGTTTCTGTCTAGAATACCTTCATAAAAAACTACACTTAAGACATAAGACTTGGAAAAAATATCTAATTCTATTAAACAGCTCACATGCTCCAGTAGAAGACTGAAGATTATGGCTATCTTTTACTAACTTGGGGAACCATCAAACCGCTCTGTGCACTTTGCTAAGCAATGTTAACCAGAATGTACTAAAATTTTTTTGCTTACTATACACATGAAGACACAGCCTCATGTCTTGTTTTTTCCTGCTTCAAATAAAATTTTTGACTAAAAACCTTTCATGGTTTTCATCTTCTCATCAGGGGGGTTGAAACTAGATGATCTTTGAGGTCCCTTCCAACCCAAACCATTCTATGATTCTCAACAACCTGATTCTATTTATTTTCTTAAGCTTCTCATATAAAGCCAAAAAATAACATAAAAAAAAAACCACCACAAAATCAAAAACAAAAAATAGGACCCCTTGGCTTTGTTATTAGCTGCTATGAAAACTACGTATCTCAAAAGACAAGTATTTGCATTATAAAATCCTTACATTTAAACTGACTTTTTACCTGGAAAGGCTATTACTCCCATTACCAATCTGAGTGAGTGGATAGACTAATTTTTCAGTTCCTGAAATCTGCTGAAACATATCCTTTTTCACACACAAAATCCCCCACATTTACTTATATGCAAAAAAATTGTATCAGAGTGACAGTAAGAAGAGAATAGCAATCTACACACTGACATTAAAGAACTTAATTGAAATTAATCTGTGTAACTTCAGTAATACTTATTAATAAACTCTACTGTATACATTAATTCCTCTGCCAAAAGAGTTTTAAGACTGTCCCAACACAACTGAAGCTTGTAAATGCCTAAAGAAAAACTATTGAGAATTTTATAGTAGCAATATCAAAGTTTAAAACTTGTAACCCTTCAAAATATTTTAAAGTAAAAATCACCATGTCAGAGAATGTAAACATGTAAGCTTTACCAAATACAGGCTAAAATTAAAATCACCTACTTTTACACATCACATTATTATATTAGTAAAATTACATTAGTTACCATGTTCAACCAAGCCATACAAATTTCACCTTCCTTTTTGTGATACTAGTTTAGATGGTCATTAGTTTCCTCCTGCCAAAAGGATTCATTGAAATTAGCCCAATAACTTCTGCAAGTTCTCAAACACAGGAGATATGCACTACATAAGGAAAAATAGAAACCCCACAAATTTAATAGTGCACTTAATAAGTGACCAAGAGCGATGACAGACCATCCTTTACCCAGGACTCAAAGAACAAGGTTTCAAAGAACTTGAAACCTGTTGCCTTCAGCTGTTTCTTCAAAGATGGTTCATCTGAAAGATCCAAACTCTGTTTCCAACAGAACTGCTGCCTGCACAGCAATATGAAATAGCAGGACTAAGTAACTGAATAACCACAAGTGTTTCCAACATTATTAAATTTCACAATGCAGATTTATGAGATTTGAGATCTCCATTTAAGATCATGCAATTTTACAGTTTCTCTCAGTCAATATATAAAGTACAAAATGAAACTACGTTTAGATGCAGTCATAAACACAAATTATGTTTAGAAATCTGAAATTCAGCAATACATGCATTTAAGTCACGAAAATTAATTGTATAGCCCCCTCCAGTAAGTTACAGCATCCCACATAACACAAGGTACTGACATTAATGTCTCTAACTGAAACCAAAAAAAAGAGTCCACCCTGTTGTATGTCATTTGGCTTAAGAACAGCATCTTAATGTTTATTAAGGTCACAACATTTTAGATAATTATTATCAACATTTTTGATAATTATTGTTATTAAACAATATCATTGTTTTCACAGATTTAGACAACTAAGAAAGATTATAAATACTATGTGAATAACAGCAATAACTATGATCTAAATGTGAAGCTAAAATTCTTAAAATATATTCCAGTTTTTCTCTGATATAAAGAAAATAAAGAACCAGATAATTTTGTAGCAGAAAAAAGTTTGAGAGGTCTACATAATTAAATATGTATTGACTGTACATAGCAGAATGAATTGTTTAAAAGCCAAATACTGCACAAAGTTAAAAGTGTTGGCTTAAATATCAGAAGCATTCTAAAAGGAGTTTTGATAAATTTCTGTGAAATGGGAACACATAAACCTCACAAAAGGAAGGAGGCGGCCTCCAAAACGAGTGTTTTAAAAACTGGAATGTTGCTACATGGCCTTCGTTAAGGATGGGCACTATTCACTCTATTTCTGTAGCTTACTTCCATGTTTTTTTTCTTTGCTTTATCACCCCACTGCTTCTGCCAGCAGAATTTAGAGGAGCAGCTGAACACAACTGAGTAGAGAAGAAGGAACTAAGGGTGGAAATTATTACTAGCACAACATTTTCCTTCTTACACTGCACCCTGAGGGTCACAATTCTGAACACTATAAGGGTGCAATTATTCAAATCAATGCCAAACAACACAAAACATTCTTTCAGGTATGTTACAATAACCTGTTAAAAAATAATTATTAAAAACAGGGCAGAGGCATTAAAATTCGATTTTGGAAAATATAATTATGCAAAGTACTAATATTCCTAATAATAATATGCTAATTTAAAACATCTTTCTATGTAGATGTAATGCTTTGTCTACAAAAATCAGAAAAGGAACTTCTGACCAGCATCACTAATAGGACTTCAGAGGGCTTGAACACACTGAAGGCTTCAAAAATCCCCAATATATCAATCACTTTGAATGGTCCTTCATGTGTTCAGTACATTCTATCTGTCAGCTTCCTACGTGAGCTCTGAACAGCTGTCTCGTGTGTTATTTGCCCTGATGCAGCATCTGACCAAGCGTACATACACACAGTTTATTCAGCGTGTAGCCACTTTTCCAGAATTTCAAGGCAGCTTAGACTGTTGGATGTCTGGAAAAGTGACCGAGAGCTGAAGTATGTATGAAATCCACATTCGCCTTTCACGTGGAATATAAGATTTGATCCAGTTATGAGAAATCCGTACCTGGCAACTCCAGAACTGGTTTTGGGAACTCTTTCAGTTAAGGCAGTTATGCCCTTAGAACAGCACTATATCTGGTCTTGTAATAAAACAAACCATAGTAAACACTTTCCTTCTTTCCCAAGTTGGATAATATCCACTGTTTTTGTCACATGCCAATAGTTCCACCAGAGCTCCTCCAGTAAACAGCTACGGATGTCAAATAAATTCAACTCAAGTGTGAGGGACAACTAGATGCACTGCACGTGCCCAACACCAACACGCACTAATTAGTTACAAAAAACATGCAATATGCCATAATTTACCAAAGCACTAATGCCTAATCACTTCATGCTGCAATGAATTTCAAGTAAACACCAGTAGTTATGCCATTAATTCCAATAAAGTGACAGCTAACAACTCCACTATAGCCAACATTTGCACAAACCTGGCTTATCAGTAGCTACAATGTCCAGCAGCTCCATAGAAAGATATTTAGAACACGAAGAATTCTTCTAAGAATTGTTCTGGTATGTAAGAATATTTGTTCGCACGTAAGTGTGGAAATGCAAAAATACTTAATGCTTTCACATACAATATGAAAACTTCGACCTCATTTTTATTAAGCCATCAGGAAAGGTATTAAATAATACCACTGATGATTTATTAACCTAGTAACTCTTTTTGACCAGACTGCACAAGCACAAACTGACAGTTACTCTTTTCTTTTGTTCGCCAAGTTGGCAGCGTGATCACGAGGAGCTTTTTGTGGCCACCCAGCTCCACTGGCACGTGATGATTGAGAACTTCTGGGGATGTAACTTTAGCTGAGGTCAGAAAACACCCTAATGGAGAGGTTCTTCCCAAGCTGAAGAGTTTACATGGGCACTGATGTCACTGAGCCAAAAACTGAAATTAGAAGATTAAAAATAGTGTCTCCCAATTCACCTGCCATCAATTCATACTGATAAATCACTTCCCTTTATTACTGTACTTGCCAACAGGTGAAAGCTTTTGTATTTTGCCATTTGTAAGTATATAAAAATAACTCCTACTTACCAATCCTTGATTTAACCCTTGATTTATTAACTATCACAATGAAACTAACAATTTAAAGGGCAATGAAAACCCAATCCTACTTAGTGAGAGTAAAACCAAAGAATATCCTTCCTTCATTGAGCCCATTTCGGGGAAGCCACCACTGTTTCTGAGGTAATTTTAACAGCTCTGTCTGCCCACAGCTTCCTCTGCTGAGTTTTTAGTTTTACAGTGACATTTGTCTGTGTTTTAGTTGTTTTCCTGCCTCTTCTCACTGACCGCCAACTTATAGAGGAAATCGCCTATAGAAAGGAAATATTAAAACAGAGGTGTTTGGCATAATGTCAAATGTATAAGATAAATCGATTTGTATCTCTATTCAGTCAAAGAACATTTAGGATGAAAGTGACATAAATGGTTGTTGGTGAAAGCTATTTTGCAGGCATCAAGCTCCTATTCTTCGTTGTTACAGATGAAGTATCCATCTCCTGCCATAAGATTAGGATGGTCCAATTGCAGAGCCATCTTAAATTTTATCACCGACTGCTTGACTAATTTTTTCTTATAGTGGAGCTCAACAATTTGAAAATGTCAAAAATTTAGATTTCAGGTCTCACCTGGATTTCTGTAACAGAATTAATAAGATTTGCACTCTTCAAATTTTAACAGGCGCAAGAGTTAACATTGCAGATTTTTATTGACACTGGCATGCCGTACATACGTCTGTTCAGGTTCTGAGGAGCAGCAGACATAGCTACATCCAGTATACAAAAGCTAAAAATTATACTCAAGAGAAACCTGAATGGGACTGACAAGGCATCATTTTAATTATGATACATTTACATAGTGAACGTAATGTTGAATTACCAGCACTTAAAATTTTGAGTTTGACACGACTCTCATTAACTCAGAATTCTCAACTGAAGATTGAGAAGAATATGCATAAATATTTGACCCATTAAATGCTAATAATAAATCCTATATAATGGAAATTATTAAATCTGAGGAAGATTGCTATCAACACTGGTATAGAGGAACTTGAAAAAAAGATGTTAGGTACTACATAAATGATTTCAAGGTAAGTTTTCAAAATGCACAAGTATAAAATCTACCTTGCTCTGTTGTACATTGCTACTTCAAATCTGTGGATAAATGGGAGATTTATCCTCAGAGTCACCTGAAATTTTTCTGCTAATGACTTCATTAAACAATAGAATCACCAACCTATTTTGTTAATTGAATTAAGGTAGCATCAATTAACCTATTCTCCCATTTCCATGAACAAAAATGTTTTAAAATAAAATTTTAGCCTTGCTGTATGGGTAACGAACAATAGCATGATTAGGCTCTGTGAATAGGAAACATGATCTCTCAGTCTATACATTTCAAGAAGTTACTACATAAAATATGTATTCTTTTCAAGAGAAAAAAAAAAAAAAAACAGCCCTCTCAGTAGTTCTTAAAAGTTAAGAATTTTGCATACTAGTTCCAAGACAGAATTAGCACAGAATTTTTTTTAAAAAAAGTTTAGGATAACTAGAACAAATACTAGTTTCTTTTAAAAATTATAATTTAAAAGTGATGGTCGCACATGCTGATGCAGTAAATAAATTTAACAATAATCCACATAAAAAAATTCTAAAGGGAAATGGGTGATTGATAGGATTTACCTTCAAATCTGGTGTTTGAAGTGTACTAAAATGGTTTTAAAAAGTAACTTCAGTTACTCTCTCTTCAAAACCAAGTCTAACTTCTTCATGGCAATAAAAAATAGCAAAAGGTGAAACACAGGAGTTACTCTTCTTGATCTCTAGCCTCTTAGTCTTATCTAACGTTTTTTAAAGACAATGTCTGAGATAATCCCCTGTGGAACAATCTTTCTGATTATCTGTTGTGAACAAGGTCTCCCAGCACAACTGAAGCCCTGCTTCAGATAATACCAGTGTGCTGGAAAAGCTATTCTGTGTCCAGTTAGAGGATAACTAAGGAATCTGATCCACATTTTGCATGTAGAATCAGGGGGTTTAAACTATCACCTCAGTCTTTTACTAGCAGTAGGCATTATTTGTGTTACAATAGCAGGTAGAAGCAATAATCGGAGACCAGAAGCACATGGTGCTAGAGGCTCTATCAACCTGGGACAAAAGATAAAGCAAATAGAAGACGACAGTGAGACACGCAGATGGGCATACCTGTGAACAATGAGACAGTCTTCATCATAAGACAACAGTATTTCCAGTGCATTATCAGCTGATCTACTGTAAAAGTTCTTTTACGCATCATAGAAAAAAAAAAAGAATGCTTGAAGACCTTAAAGGACATATTTGTTCATGGACAAAGAGTTTCTCCTAAGCAAGGGAAGGGGACAGCAGGGAAGAAAGCGCAAGGGTGCTATTTTGCAAACGTTGTGTTAGCAAAGGTTAGAATCAGAGTTTATTCAACCTCTTGATACGGAAGGCAAGAAAACAGTCCCCAACAATCTGCAAGAAGTGTTAGTTGTAGCTCTACATGCACAGATTCAAGAGGACTTAAAACTACACTAATCCGTACACACATTTGGAAATACTGACAGAGAATTCCCCTTACCTCCTCCTACTCGCTTCAACACTACAGCAGCGTGTCACTTGCCATATGTTCCGTGTTACAATAAATGTATTATCTTTGAATTGCCAGTATGGCATAGCACCATATATTTCTTTTCCCAGTCACCACATACCGTTTAAGTTATTTCAGAAGTTTTCAGTCATGAATGTCCTTTGCAGTTCTTGACAGATAAGAAATAAGAAACCAGGGACATTCCACGAGGAAGACAGCAATGACTGTGTTGTACTGAGTCTGTATTCAACACAAGCATTAGGTGAGCAAACAGTACCGGTATAACGAAATACATTGGTTTTGAATGTCTAGACATTTGAAATATTTGCAGTAGAGTTCCATTATTTTTTAGGACCTTTCCTTAAAAGGTAGCAATGCTACTGAGTAGATTTCCTATGAACTCAATGCCAAAAACATTTATCACAGCCACAACGTTCTCAGCTAATAAATATACAAAGTTAGATAAACATGAATCTCAGGATGGAAGTAGCGTCTACCAGATCTTCTGACTCTGTGTAATAATGAATTACAAACTTTTCAATTTCAGCCTGGAATCAATGTGGAACCATTTTGGCAACATGTACTGGAGCTATGTATCTTTATTCTCTACTTTCTGGTCCAAGAAGGCTATATCAAACAAACTATTTTTTAGATAACTTGTTAGACCTAGGAGTTTATTAGAAAAATATATGGCTTGTGGCTTGAAAGAGCGTAAAGTGGTTTAAAGACACCTAAGGGACAATGATTTATCTACCAGAATCAACTTTCTCTTCAGGCTGCAGCAATAGAGCATGGAAATGTGAAAAACGGGATTAAGGATTCAAGTCATCTGCTTAAAACTACAAATGCTTTATTGTTTATCAAGAATGACACTTCCAAAATTATCTGGATGGTAGGACATAAAATCATATAATCCACTTTCACATTTTGCATAAAGTGGCGGTAAAGACTTCCTTTTGTCAGAGATGTTGGAGCTCAAACCACCATTTTTACCTGCTGAATCTGCATATGAGCTACAAATGTTAAAAAGTGATACCTGTGGAATTCGCACTTTAAGGGAAAAGTTTCTTTTTTTAAGAAAACATTATTGTTCCCATTACAGTCTTGAGAACTTCGATACAAGGGGAGCAGGAGGAATATTCATATTACTGCACTTAGCACTTACATTGCAAGCTTAGGTTAGGAAGGCTTCCTTTAGGAATACTCCATCTGACAGAGGGAGAAACTCACTGAAAGGGTCTTTCAGAGAAGAAATCTAAAGTTAAGCTTTCTAAAGCACCCCTTGAAAGGCACTATCCTTTCTATTTTCTACCCAGGAACAGCAGCCTCCACACGTCTGTAAGCAGTTAGGCAGTGTACCTTCCCCGGTGTTTTGCCTGAGTCTGGAATCTCTCTAACAATTTAAACTGATCTTAGCGAGGGCTGCCAGGGTCATGCCCCTGGCCATGCATTCCCATCGCCTCCTTTGCATTGTCCCTGATGCTTCTGTAACCCCGGCTGGAACTAGTTCAAGGAGCTAAACAGCCGAAAATTAACTTTAAAAACACTTCCCTTAAAAAGCCTAGGTCTGTATTTTTCATGTTAGTGAGGGTGCTGTTTGTGTTACACCTCAGGGGCATTTCACAGATAAAGTGTACGATTAGCAACAGACTAGTCTATACTCTAGTTAATAGATTTATTATCTTCCATAGCAAAGGCGGAGTGAAAAATAACTTAGTAAATCAAAAATACCAATGCTCAAGACAGTATAGAAATACCATGTACGTCTAGAAGCCAAGAATTTGTATAATGAATAGATCTTACAAAAACAGTCATATATGTCTAAAAGTAATTAAATTAGTGTGCACATTAAACTAAAAGGTTCTTCCCTTCTCAGCCTTGTAACCCCCCAAGTGCTACATGAACTAATTCCTATAGAATCTATTGGAAGTTCCAGGCCTGTGACATTTCAAAGACCATGTCCATAAAGGAATTGGAAGGTTTCACTTAGATGCAAAAAAAATAAAAAATCATCGCATCTATTTAACATCTATTTATAACAATAAACTGAGAAAACAATTCACTTCCTATAAGAAAGCACGCCAACTACTACATGTCTCCAATTTAATAAATTTAACTGGGCTACATGTGAGGCCATTTATCAGAAGAGTCCTAGAGAATTAAAATTATGAAATTGTCTGAAATAGTCTGTAATAAGACCAACATCAGCACAGGCAGAAATAACTCCAGAAACCCCAACTTCTTCAGAAACAGACCTTTCATGGAGTTATATTTTTGTTCTGCATGAGCTATATGGGTGGTGAAGGGTCATCTTTGAGGCACACGGAGAGAAGAGTCTTTATTCACTAGAAAAAACTCACTTGATAGTCAGAAATAGAAACCAAGTCTCACCAAACACCTGCTTTCCAGCTGTAATAACTGTAAGTAGTCTAACCCGATGCCACACCATAGCTGCTAACAGTTCTTCCTCTAGTGCACACAAAAGTCTTCTTGTGCTGAATTTAAAAGATTTGAAGCAAATGAAAGATGGAGCCAAGCACTGATAAGAAAACAAAACACTGAAAAACTGATCAGTGAGCAGAATTCAGTCTTAGTTCTAACGCAGACAGTAAAATAATACATATCAATTTAAACTTAATCATAGTGTACATGCTTAAAGAATTCAGTTTAAAGATGTATAAGCTACCTCAGTTCTGTCATTTTCTAATCTCTGCACAAATCTTATGAAAATTATTTTAGTTTTTCTGTTATAACTTCAAGAAAACGCAATTTTGAAAAGACCAACAAATCATCAATTTGTTCATTCAAAACTATTTAAATACATATTATGTACATACGTATGCAGAGGGAGGAAGGAAAATCTATTTCTGCAATGAACTCAGCATGAACAAGATTTTTCTCCTTGAGGAATCCAATTGCCACTAGTCTGCCCAGAGATTCATTACAGCAAAAAAGTCCAAGCGAGCCAAATAACTAGTCCATTCAGAATGTGATGTTCAGGTAAAGCTGTATACAAAGTTGCTAAATGCATGAAAATCTTTTACGTGAATCAAGACTGTGTTCAGTACTTGTATGTATGTGCTGGTAAGAACAACAAAACAACAACAAAAAAATCCCTCTGAGACATATAAAAGCCCAAACCCTTCACTTAACAGCTTCCTAATAATCTACTTTAAGATTGCTTATTAAAATTTATATGGTTTGTTTAATCAATCGGACAATCTTTAAAATATTAGCCAATATTTGTCTTTGTTATTCAAAATACAAGCACAGAGATGACAGAACTTTCCAGAACAATCTTTCAAGGACTACGAGCCATGGACACAGATTCCCTTCCCACCTTCTTAAGTGCTGTGGAAGTCACACAGCATAACTCAGAGACTGAACTGCCACAACCTCCCTCTCCATACCTAGGTCACTCCTGGTCTAAGCATCTTCTGGAAATGCATGACAACAACGTTGATAAACACCTATGACACACGATCTTCCTTCACCTCCAACAGTTTCTTTAGGGCACAGTGTAATAGTACTATCTGAAACACTGCACTTAAAATGTTAATATATATGTACACGTATCTCTTAACTTGCTTTGAGAAGTCTTGAGAATCAGTCATTTTTCACCAAAACGTAAGCATATAAACCAAACCTAGATTCACCACAGTAGAGAGAGTTAGAAGTCACACAATATGGCCACAGAAAAAGCCAACTGCCTCCACCCCGTTTCTATTTAGTCTAGGCTTGCATCTACCACTCCAAACCAATTTTTTAATTATTATAATTATATACACAAAGAATTAACCTGTTTAAAAACTAGCACATGCTTTAAATGTTCATCTAAAGAAAGGGAACACAAGAGGTAAATCCAATATGAATTAATGAGTTTCCAGTGAACAGCAACAGAATCTTTCAGAATTAGAAATGCATCACCCTACATCCACTTCAGAATGCTCTTCATTCTCCAATAAGCATTGTCGTCACATTTAACCATCTCTCTCTCCTTCCAACAACTAAATACTCTACACAAGTTGCTTATCATCTCTCCATCTTACACAGTTTGAGATTGGCTTGAAAACTTATAAATATACTAAGTTTATTTATATATTTCCAATATACAGTATATTTATAAGCTACTCCAGATCAAATATTTGAATTAAAATAGTTGGATCCCAAAAACATTTTCTTCTATCTTCCACGTCACGGCTTCTGTCAAAGTGTAACAGATATCAGTATCACCTTAAATGCACATTTGGGTACATGTAGAATTCTGAATTACAGATCTAATTGAGTAGCATAAAAATATTATACTTCCATTGCTGTAGAACTAAGAAAAATCAGACAAGCTTATCTTTCTTAATATTTAAAGGTATCCATCTCCTGCTGGAGAAGCTTAAAGCTTTCCACTGCTTTTGGCTATTTCAAAATCATTCTAAACAACAGCCATCAATCCTAAGAAGTATATTTTCTAAGTATTCTTTCACTCTTCAACAAAAGAAAGACATTGGGAAGGTACTTCAATTCATTAAGATGCATGTAGAGTAGCCTCTAGCAACTTCCAACCTATTTACATCAGCAGAATTTTTCTATTTCCATACAAACATTCCAGTATTTTAGTAAACATTTTGTACCTCAGTAGGCATCAGTGTTTGTTAATCTCATACATAACTAATAAATTCCAATCCTGCAACGAGCTCTATGTATTCAGCAGGACTATGCCCAGGCATGCTAGACCACTGAGCTAGAGGTCACTGCAGGATAATGTTGTTCTACGTACAGTAGTTAGCTACTGTGTGGAAGTGATTCACTTCTACCATCGCCCTGCAACTTCTAATTTGATAATTACAGTGATTATCAATTAGCATCACTGCCTGATGATACACAATGACTTAAGGCTAACTAGCACCTCGTACTCAAATTTAACAAGAGGCTAGCGGGCATGAAGAGCTGAGTAAGCAAAGAAACATGCAATAGCTTTCAGACTCCTATAGGTTAATTTTCCTGACCAGCTTCCCATCCACAGATGGGCAGCTGTAGTAAACCAGGTGAGACACATGCATGGTCTGAACAGGGTCCACGCAGATCTGCAGCCCTTGCAGAACCGGAGTACCACTCTGGGCTGCGTTCATGGGGCAGACCACAACCTTTGCCAACTGTACCTTTCCTCCACCCAGAAAGTAAGTCCCACAACGAGAAGGTCTGCAGTAACAATACTAAGGTTCGAAGAGAAGGGTTTATTGTCCAGTACAATAAACCACTGTATGTTTTGTAATAATTGAATTCACTTTGAAAAGGAAAGAGAAATAAAATAAATTATTGCATCTAATTATGTAACGCAACTACCAGAAGACAGAAAAGCTGAAGAGCTAAGTACAAAATGAATCTACGAGTGGTTTTATCCACAGTTCGCCTCTAGATCTGCTTTTACCTGGATGATCATTCAAGTCTAGAGAATACTCAACCAACCTGTTGCAGCTGAAAACCTTTTCTTCCGTTCGCCTCACAGTATGAGATACTTAATCTCAACAACTTCATCTCACCTGTTTCCTATTGAACTGAGAACGTGCATTTCAGCATGCTTGAAATATTTCTTACGTCTTTAATGCTGAAATAGTTATTATGGAAACATTAACTGCATATAGGATAGGATTACGATCCATTCAAAATAGCCATGGCCCATATATTTAGAATGTTCAGGTTTTTAATCACATAAAAAGCTTGGAGTCACGTAGTTCTCATGCATACGACCACGTCATTCCATTAAAAACTTTCTGTGGCTGTAGCAGAATTTCCATTTACATGAAAGACTTTTCTAAAAATTGTCATCTTCTCTCTAACGTAAATTTTTGCATAAAAATGATGAACGTGTTAGACTCCATTAGAATTCAGAGTGCAAAAAGAACCAAAAGTTATAAATGAATACAAATTTCGTGAAAACCTAATAGAAGCACTGTGCATGAAGACCTCCATGCTGGTTTATGTATCAAGGAATTTTTAAAGGACTAACGAATTTGCATTTTCTGCATTACATTAAAAAACTCATATTTTGTTTCTGCATTATATAATTGTTTCTTCTTTCATTACTTAATGTGTTCTAAACTCCATACCTTTATCTGCACCAACATTTCTCAGAAATAAGGTATCTTGTTTGCTTCCTCTCCCCCTCTTTAATACTGATGTGTAAAACTAACTTGGTGTTAGGAGTTTTCTTTGGGATAGTTCGTAAACACTACATAACTCCCTGAGTATATGTTTCCTAAAACTGATACTACTGCAAATGCTTCAGAATCTGAAATACGCTATCGACAAATTTTTCTACACTGTGTGCTAAACAAGTTTCAACTCACTTTTTAATCCAGTGAAATGGCTGGTTAACTACTAAACCACAGAAAACTGTTTTACATGGCATCTAAATTGATTCCTGAATCACTGGCACTTAAAACTGCCTTATGTGAAGATTTTTTGCATTTTCAATATAAACAGTGAGAATCATCAGCATTTGTCTTCCAAAATGAAGCATCCTGTTGGCGCCTGTCAATAACAACTACCAAAAAAGAAAAAAAAAGTGGCGTGAATTTTAATTTGCAGAGAGAATTATTTCAGATAGGTCTTGTTTGGGAATAACAATACCCTGTTAGGGCTTGCAGGCCTCAGCATAAGTAGTTTGGGAATCGCAATGACAGCATAAACAAAGCCCTGAAAAAGGTTTATGAGGGTGGAGTCCATTATTAAACACTGGATTAAAACTCTTCTGTATCCTGCGGCTCCAAACTTTTCGAGGACACAGTAATAAACCCTGAGCGGACAAACTACAGCAGACTTGGCTTATAACCCCTCTTCCTCAATAAAGAATCCCATCCAGTTATTAAAACTGAATGCCCCATTGTTCCCTATGAAACACTTGAAAACAAAGAACTAAAACACAAAGACCATTCCCCTTTATGGAGCATTAACTTCCGCTTCCAATAACTAACTCCGCGTCCCACACGACACAGTTCTGCATTGTCCAACACATCCCACTTCAGCCAGACAATGCACACAGCAATAAAACTCAGCCCGGCAAAGAAAGTGAAAGCTGCGTTTGTTCAGCATGTTATTTGGCGCAGCCAACTGTAATGCTTCTGCCTGCCACTCATTGTTTACTCTGTCAAAGGATTATTAAGAATTAAGCTACATTTGGCAATTTTTGGAGAAGGGAATCTACATGCAAAGTGACTGACACTTGATATTTAAAGTCTATTGGTGGACTCTGACCCTTCGTTCGCAAGCGACTCGTTCGCCTGCACGGATCTCTGATGTGGAAACGCTCGGGTACGAATCAATCGCAGTTTTTGTCTCGGGTAAACGTTACTTGGCAATGCAAAAGAAATGAACAATGCTCCAACCCAGGTTCACACAGAATAGTACTCATATGTTTAAAGAATGCCTTTTCCATGCCTGATTTAGTTCTAGTTGGCGGATTTATGAGTCCCCTTCTCCTAATAACTTATCTCAGTGCACAGTGTTTTTAAACACACATACACACAACCAGCAGTTAACTCTTTTGCTGCCTAAAAGAACAGAAACGTACGGACGTATTTAAGTAAACAGAGAAAGCAGATTCGGTCCCGATATGGCTATTGATTCTGTGTGGGAGGCGGGGACAGGGGAAGCACAGTACGAGAAAGAGAAAGAAACATGTAGGTACGGTTTGCAAATCCCCATTCCATAAAGAAACGATTGTGTGTAAGAAACGACCATTCCTACATGAAACCAGCTCGGTGAGAATTCTGCAGTTTACCTCTGACAAGGATAAAGTAAAAGGGTCGGTCTGTACCCGAGCGAGATTCCCCTCCTCTTGGAAGGCAGACGCAGCATTTCTATAAACAAAAATGTCTCTAGCCCTACCTTGTGCCAGTGCTTGCAACATGTGGAGCTGAAGCAAGAGAAACGCCCACCATCCCCGACAGAAGATGAAACAGAAGTTTAACTTCATCATCATTCCGCCTCGCCTGCTATTCCTTCGGGCAATAATTTCACGATCCACCTTTCTTTCAACCGTTACTGCCTCACTGATCCCCATCCGATCCGACTGCCTGCCACTCCTGACAGCGCTCCGGTCATTGCTCATTCCGCACCCCGAGGCCGGGCTCTCTTTGGTGGGCTGGGAACATCGCCCGCTGCCTTTGCCCTGGAGTTGTTGGGGAACCGAAGCCCCCACTTCACAGGAACGGCGGACTCTTTGATTTGTGCTCGCTTGGTGTGCAACCCGAAAGCAGCACTCCCCGTGCCTCCCGGTATGAGAATCGCCACCGAAGTCAGTGTTTCTTGTGGAGGTATTGATTGCACCAAAACAACCAGTCAGAAATGTGAAACACATGTTTCTCTGCACTGTCAGATCCAATGCCTTCCACAGAGAGGGAGTAAGTTTATTGGCGTCAGTATTTCAGTAAATCTGGATCCTTCAGCACATCGCTAGCAGAAACGGAGAAAGACTGATCCATCTTAGCCACCAGCAGACAATCCAGAGTACCTTTCATACCGCAACGATGATGGACACTGTTACCCCTGTGATTTTTATGAAGCGTGGTGAGTTTTCCAGCATGCGTCCCATTCTCCTGTAAAAACCTTGCAAGGGAAGTGTTAAATTCTTGTAGAGGGGAGGGGGGAAGCGTCAAGGAACAAAAAAAAAAAAAAAAAAACAACTAATTGAAAGTGTCTCGCTATTCCTTGCACCAAGGATTTCAGACAATTTCAAGATTAGCCATGCAGACAGGGTAGTCTCCAGATATCCCCGCAAAGCTCTGCATAGTTTATATTAATCCGATTTTCCTTTGGATACAAATCTCTACCGTCAATAGAAAGGTTTGAAGGGTCCTCGAGCAGGTAAACTGAGCAGCTCTGGCTGTGATTCCAGCTCTGTGCAGTCAGTCAGCCACAGGCCAGTGGCGGTGTCACTGGAACTCTCACGTTCAGCCGGAGGTAAGGAAAACCTCAGTTGATGGTATCTCCCTCCTCCTCGAAGACTGGTGCTGATCTCTGTCTTGCAGGGAGACCACGACAAAAACCACCTCTAACACGTAAAGCGCGTTTCTTCTGCCCGGCTATGGAGGCAGCAACGAAACAAACCCTCAGCTGGATAGTGTCCGGGGCGGGGGGAGGGAAAATCTCCCGAAACAAACAGCAACAAGGTGAAATCCTTCCAGCTTTGCTCAGATGGACTCCTGCTTTCCTTGTTTGTGCAGCTCAGGGATCCTGGTTCTTCCTCGGAGCGTCTCTCCCTTACAGAAGCTGTAAACACAAGAGGGAAAGCGCTATCACAACAGCAGCAGCGGCGGCAATAAAACCGTACCGGAAAAAAAAAAAAAAAAAAAAAAAAAAAGAGAGAGCTCTTAAGGTTTTACATTTGAACAATGCATCGGGTATTGTTTCAGTCCCGCCTTCCGTAAAGGGAAAAGTTTAGTGGAAGATTCCCTCCCTCCTCCTTATTAAAAGGAAAGCACAGGAGTAGTTACAAAAGAAGTACACCCAGGACAAACGCAAGTGAAAAACAAAGCACCTAAGCACCAAGTTGATCAAACAAAAATCCTGCCAGCTCTCCCACCCCCCGCCCCCGAAAGACAGCCTGAACTTTTCTCGCCTCCTTCAGCACAAGCGCGGTTTTAACCCTCCCCTGGCCGCGGGCTCGCACTCCGCCCGCCATCCCTCCCGGGCGCCTACCTCGCCGTCCCCGCCCCGCTCTCACCTCCCTCGACACCGCGCCTGCTGGCTCACCTCCCGGCTCCCTTCCCGGCTCCCGCCCGCCCCAAACACACGCCGCGCCTCACCCCACCTTCCCCTGACCTACACCTCGACGGGGCTGTGTCTGTGCGGGTGCGCATCCTCCGCGGAGCTGAGGAGGGAGCTACTGGGGGGGGGGGTATGTGCGTGACACTGCCGGGACCGGGCGGAGGGGAGCGGAGCGGAGGGAGGGGGGGGGCGTTTCCGTACAGGTTCGCCCGCCGGCTCTCCGCCGCCGGAGGAGGAGGAGCCCGCGCCCCGCGCACACAACCGCGCGCTGCCCCGCCGGTAGCGCGGGACCTGCCCGCAGCCGCCTCCAACGCGCTTCCCCCCCCCGCGCCCCTCCGGTAGCACCGCCTCCAGCCGGGCCGCTGATTGGGCGGCGGCAGCGCGGGGCCGGAGCGCGGGGGGGGGCGCGTAAAACCCGCGCTCGCGCAAGGCGGGAGGGACATCGTCCCGCGTCCCCGCGCCAACGGTCGCGCGCGTGCAAGCCCGAGGGGAGGCGTCGCTCTCTCCTCCCGCGCCCCCGCGAACGGCCGCGCGCCCGCCCGCGCGCCCGGCGGGACGTTCTTCCCGCGTCCCCGCGCTAACGGCCGCGCGCGCGCGCGCGCCCGCCCGGCGGGACGTTGTCCCGCGCTCGCGGCGCCCCCTAGGCCTGGGAAGCGCCGCCGCCGCTGCTGCTGTTCGGGCGGCGGTGGCTGCCGCTGGCAGGGGGCACGCCAGGCACGCCCGGGAATGCCGGTGCGCGGCCGGTCCAGCCGGTGCGCCCCCGCAGGGATCGTTTTTGTCAGCGTAGCGGGGGCGATGGGCGGCGCGTGGCGGCGCCGGGAGGTGCGAGAGCCGACCCCCCGTCCTGTCGCGTTCCGCCGGCGGGGCTGGCGGCGCGGCAAAGTTTCCGAGCTCCGCTTGGTGTTACCGAACGAGTTCCGCGGATGTTGGAGCTGCGGATCGTCAGCCGGCGCCTGCTCCGCTTCGCCCTTCGGACCGGCGAACGTAGTAACTTACCACACCGAATCCAAGGTCATTTTTTGTGTTATTAACGGCTCGCGTTACGGGGTTTTGACAGAGGTACATTATTCAAGAAAGCACTTTTTATTTTTCTCGTGCCTTTTTTATTTTATAGCATAAAAAAAGGTAAACTGCCTCCACTGTTTCCACCCCGCCCCAGTACAAGTGAACAGCTTTTACTCGCTCCGCGGCAATGTCCGCCTTGCGCCTGTAGCACGTACTCCTCAGTTGCACCTTCACCTGTCCAAGCCCTCGAATCCACGCAAACTACTAGTAGGTCGGTTGTTCCTCTGGACCCTTTGTATCTCACAGGTAAACCTTGTCTGCCAGACCCTCACCTACACGGCTGCCTGCTGCTCCTAGTATCTAACAGGTTATTAGGGTTTGTGACATCCATTTTCTGCCCGCCCTTCTTCCCTGTTTGCTCCTACACTCGAGAAGTTGCTGTGCTTAAATTCTTCTCCTGTTCTGTCACCTTTTCCTGGGAACTAAAAGATATGAGCTGTACTCAACAGCCGTCTCTTCCTTGTGGCCAACAGAGCACAAATAGCAATTCTGTTGTATCTCTCGCGTCACACTTTCCTTTTTTTGTGTGTGTAGACCACATGATTAATTATCTACAGATATCAGGACCTGGTGCTTATGATTTTCCCTTCAATATGTCCGTTTTGAGAACAATGCAAAGCGAACCCGGATTGTTTTCAGCTGTGTTGAGAACTGACCTCAAGGAAGTAACAAGCTGTTGGTAACTCCCACTGTGCCATTAACACTAGTTAATGTACTGCAGCATGAGGAAACTTTTTATTTAACTAGTAATTTTGGGTGGGACTGACTTACCTCAACTGGAAATGGAAAGTATATTTAATTGTGTGTTTGGTGGTTGATTTTTTGAAGTACTGTTAACAAAGGAGCATAGGGCTGCTGATGGAAACTTTAGGATTTCAAATTTAGTTTGACCTCTAAGAAGGTACTCAGTGCTTCCCTATCAGTTTTTAGGCAGGCAATTTGTGGTCGTTATGTCAGTAATGTCTACAGTCTGCTGAAAGAGTCCTCCTCAAACTGTTAAGTTTTAAAACCAAGATGCTACAAAAGAGAAATACTATTTTCTGTTACCTTGTTTAATTTTAGTGAAAGCTTGTTTCCTCTTAGAACTAATACGTTTTCCTTGTAGCATTACGAATCTGTTCGACCTGCAAACTAAGAACAGGAAGCTAACCTATTTTCATTGTTTAGGCCTTGCTTTTTAGAAACTATTTAAATATAGTAGTATCTTTTATAGTTGCCAACTTGACATTTCGGGCGAAATGTTTTCAGTTCATTATTTCCTTATTTTTAACAATGACCACGTTTCTTTGACATGTCACAGAGGATAACATTTGTGGTGCTTTGTTTTTTTTTTCTGTTTGCCTTGGTTGCAATAGCTGTACTCCATAGTGTTCAAGCCAGAAAAAAAATTATCTGAAGTCTTGTTATGTAGATTAGTGAAAGCATTTCACCATTTTACTACCTCTGTTCTGTACCTGCTTCTTCACCCTCTTGCATGCATGTAACAAGTGAGGAACTAAACCATTAAGCACACAGCAGGAAGACTAGTAGGAGAACAGCTCTCCCACCTGAAAAAGCAGAAACAACAAATCTGATGCTCATAAAGACAGGAAAAAGAAAAAATAAAAAAAAAAATAAAAAGGAGGGTATGGGTTTTCAGGAATTTTAAAAGTAAGAAAAAGAAAAGAAGCAGCGATGTAGTTAGTTTCATTTAAAGGTGGAGAAAACGAGGTAGAAGAGGTTTTTATCCAGTGACTGTTGTGTTGTGCAATGAGATGTAAACACGATGGATCTTCTAAGGACTGCAGACTTTTGTGTAATTAGTACAGAAGGGTGGGACATTTTATTTATGTTAGTGGTGAGACACTGAGGCAAAAGAGAAAGAAATAGAGGGGTCTACTACTCAAGACAGGCCACTTAATGAAAGGCAGCTTTCTAGCCAAGAAAACAGAATCATGGAACTACTTCCAGAGTAAAATCTTGCCAATGTTGTACAACTTTACTTCTTAGTTTCCTTTTACAAGACTTTGTCTTCTAGGGTATAGCTTATTGACTCTTTCTAGCACTTGAGTTTAGCTAAGCTCCTTCAAAGAGATCACTCTCATGTACAAATCATTTTATATGCTTCTTTGAGAAATGCAGCAGGTTGTTTTAATCTAATGTAGCTCCTGATGCAGTCTCTGTTTTTTGCAGTCGTTGATGGATCGTGCCCAGCTGGGGTGCAGATTATACCAAATGTGAAGTTTTTTCAGTCAGGTGTACTGCTATGGTCTGCTTGTGTATCTTGGTCCTATAAGCCAAGTAATTTTCTCGCGTTCATTCCTCTAGCAAAAAAAAAAAAAAAAATTACTGATTAATTTTGTATTATGTGGTATTTTCCACCAGTGCACTTCCTTGGATGATGACTTACTCTACCTGAAAAATTTAACTGGTAAAGTAAAAGCTCTTACCGAAAACTTTGAAAATTAAACTGAGAGATATGAACGCTGTAAAAGGCAAAATTGTAATATACTGTTGCAACCTAAAAGTTAATATTCTAGTAAGATCATCAAAAGTAATGTAGAATAATTAATATTTCTAGTTGCTTGGATAGAAGGGTTTCCTATAGAAGGTATCAATCACATAGGAACCCTGAAAATGCTGGTTTTGTTGCTTGGTTCTACGCTTCCATTTTCCTTCACTCAAAACCTTAAAGTGCAATACTCAGGGCAAGCAATCGTATTGACTACTCATGGTTGTCCCAGAAGATTTTTATATCACCTTTCCTTTTCTCCCAAGAGGGACGAAGCTTTAGAAAACAATGAGTATGTGAGTAGAAAATAACCTGCTTTCAAATGGGATGGCTTTTCAGCATACTAAATCAACCTGAATGCAGCAAACTATTGGAAGGGGGCTAAAATCTTCCTTAACAAGGATGTATTCCCAAGGGTCACTAGCCAGCTGCTTTGCTTTTATGCTGTAAATATGCTTCTACATCAATAATAAACACTGGAAGAGAAGGGGGAAAATATCGTGTTACCTAGCTGGAAGTCTCAAGGGAGGCATTAAACAATGACTTCACCATACTTCTGGAAGTATCTTCTGCAGTGAACAGTGTTGCAAGAACAAGAATAACTCCCATTAAATTTTACTGGGCTTAAAGAACTTAATATGGTGTCAATTATAAAGCCCCAAAACAGACAGAATGACAGATTTTTGTTTTCTCCATGTGATTTGAATTTACATAAAAAAAATTAGAATTAGATTTATATTAAATTCAGAAATGCTAGCAAATTCAGAGTTAAATTCCTTCACTTGCTGCTTAATATGGTTGTGCTTAGGAGTCCAGGAACGGACAAGGCACAGTTCTACGGCACAGCGGTAAAAGTTGAGGGCAGAGCAAATAGATCGAAACGTGTGTTTCATGGTTTTTATGAGTCTAAGAGCTGTCCTGATAGAGCTGAAGCACAGCTGTGTTTATATTCAAAACCAGTTGAGCTGATATGGACAATGTCTGTACAGTCAGGAGAAGAGGCTTGTGTAGTTTCTGAATTTTCCCATCTTCTGTGTTATCCCAAGGTCACAATAAGCTTTCCTATTTAGCTATCAGAAGAAATTCACAATGACCTCGCCACGTTGCCCTGCTGTGTTTTATGGAGTAGAGAGTTAGCGAAGTGACATAAAGGATCAAGACAACAGGTTCTGCCGTTTTGAAATGTAGACGTTTGAAAACATTCTTAGAGCCTCCCAGAGGAAGACTACAGGGGCTGTAATGATTCTACTCCAGACAAGTTTGGCTAGAATGCAGAGAGAGATCTTATTTTCAGAAGTCTGTGTCTTCAAACACCAGCCAGTCTGGCTATCCAGCCATAGGTTGCAGGGATTGCCCTTTCATGATTCAGATGATGCCCCAGGCATAGGTGACCCGAGCACTTTGAGGAATGTCTGAAATTGCCCATAAATACTGGGGAGGACTTTGGACAAAGAATAAATCTTTTCATTGTACCTAACCTTTATACTTATGAGTGCCATCCTGGTAATTTTCTCAACCTTCTAGTTGATCAGGAAAAAAAAAAATAAGTAAAGCAGAACCTGAAACCATAAGTACAAAAGAAATCTACTAAACTGCAACAGAACCTGTGGTAATATTACTACTGAAATGCATTAATGCATCAACTTATGCTTGATCACGTTAGGTAGAAGACTTTCGGAGAATACCATCCTACTATAGGGAGTGTGGTGTTCTCTGCTTTCCACCCTTTTTATTTCTCCTGAGCTGAACCAAAACCCATCCATGACATTAAAAGGTGCTGCTTCTGCAGGATGTGTTTCAGGTAGAACATAAAATCTTAAGCGCTTTGAAATAAGATTAGGTTTCATGGTGTTTTCCGTTTTCCAAAGGAGTAACTTTGATGTTTAAAAAAATAAAACAAAACAAAAAACCTGAAATTATGGTATACCATGCAAGATCTGGTGTGATTTCTGTTGATTACACTTTTCTCAATTTCCTGGTTGTCTTGGTACGTACTAAGATGCTATAACACGACCGTGGTTTCACCCAGAGAGGATGCTAGTTCAAAGGTTAGTGAACTGATTATTGTTTCCCATGTGCTTACTCACAAAGGCATTTTGAAGACTTAAACCAGCATTCCTGCAGTCTCTGAACAATGTTGTAGAAGATCATGTGTTTATCAAGGGCATGGGTTATTTTCAGATGCTGTATAAACACCTTGTCTTAAGTACGCAAAGACATCTGTTGAGCGTTTTGTGATGGGATTACATTGTTACTGTGAAGAACAGTGTTAAATGTATACATGGATATCATATTCTAAAAATAACATGTTCTTGAGATACTGTAATTAATCAAGAAATGCAAAGTAATAGAAGTGATGAGTTAGTTCATTATTACAATCCTGCATTTTTCTGAATTTCTGAATTGGTCGACATGATACTAATGAAATAACCTGAAAAGAAAAATCCCATTTATTGCAACGTGATAAACAGATAACAAGAAGGAGGATGAGAACAATTACTACAAGGGCTTGAGCAATCACACTTACTAAAGGGTATATAACTGAACATCTCAGCCATATTACTGCTGTCATAGTCTACAATTTGCCTGTCATATAAAATAAATGGGTCACAAAATGAGAAAATAAGCTTTAAAGAATATGTAGAAGGTATTTACAGTGATTGCAGCATTGGCCGCTGTAGTTATAAATTATATTTTTCTCTATAGGATATGAAAAGATATTGATTAGTAGTGTTTTAAATTGTTTTAGACTCAAATCTGCCACTATTGGGACTTCAGCAGAAAGTTTTCTGTGTTACTCGTCTTTTAGTGACATTTTGACTTTATTAATCTTTTGGGCCTGCACATTTGTGTATCCAAGAATTGTCCAGATTTATTGATGACTGAAGTTGAGACATCAGGCTTAGAGCTCATAACTGCAGTTTGCAAAAATAAAAAAATGGATCAGACCGTGTCAGTTTAGGGAGATGAAGTAAGAGGATTAATGTGAGTAAGCCAGTGTGCCAATTGGTTTTTACAAGTACTGCTATTTTGGCATAATATTAAAGTTGTCTCAAAACATTTTTCCCACTTATTTGGTGCAGAGGATCTCCACCAGCAGGTTCTTATCTTTAGCAGCTAAAATAATTTATTTGTCACCACTGCTCTCCTTGGCTGCATCCTTGTATGTGTCAACTCACCCCTTCCCTTGACTGACTGTCTATAATTCAGCTGGCATCTAATCAGTGCTTCAGTGCTTTTCAAGACTGGTGTTTCTCAGTGCTGTGATTCTTACTTTCTGTATAAGCATTTTTTTTGTTGTTTGTGTTTTTTTGTTTTGTTTTGTTTTTTGTTTTTTTAAGATGATCAAAAGTAATTATATTATTATCTTTGAACCTGTTCAAGTTAGGACAAGAGTCCAGATTAACGCTGAAGAGCTTTCTTTTCCCCAAGTCTCTTATCATGATTTTACTAACAGAAATTCATTTTGTGGAAATCCAGGCTGTGGACATGGACAGTACGTTTTACTATTCTCATAGCTTTAGGTCAAGGTTATTGTTATTCTTTGCTCAAAAAGGGAAAAATGCATCCTAATTATAGAAATTTTATCTTAATTTCCATAGCAATTAAATGTTATTTTAAAAGGCTAATCTGAAATATTTCGTAAGTGATCCGCTTGGACGACACCCTTGCACCATTTTTAGGAAAGCTGTGAAAATGTATTTAGATGTGTTCTAAGGTCTTCTTACTTGATTCAGATTCAAAATCCCACTTTGAGTAGTAAACACAATATGAAATGTGTATTCCTTGAAAAAAACACTCATAACAAAGGAATTCACACCAGTGGTAAGTTTAAACAGCAGCAGAATATTATGATAGCTTAGACTGCAGTAGCTGAAGTAAAGGAAAAATATTGGAGTAAAAATAAAATAAACCAATCTTTAATAAAGAAACTTGTGTTTTCAAGAAAGTAGCAAAGCTTTGCGGTTATTTACATAGAAACCACTGATTTTTCTTAACTACTCTGTAATGCATCTATGCAGTAATTTGGAATGTTTATGCTTAAAACAGATGCCAGCATTACTCTTCAGAGAGTACTCAGAACAGAGTGAGTGCGAGACAGATGGGCGCAGAAAAATCAATAGTTCAGAGAACGACATCGGATGCATGCATTTCGCATAGGTCAAGTTTAATGAAACCTATGTTTCATGAATCAACACTTCTGATGTAAATAATTCACAGCAACGGAAAAAAAACCACTGTGCTTATATGGGATGAATGTAAATACACTTTTAAAATAATCGTTAGTGAGTTATAATACGATCTAAGTCTTGTAATTGCTTTGTACGTACATATCATTCTACTAATACAGGGGTTTGGGACAGCAAAAGATTGAAGATTTTTCTTTTAATAATGAGTTTAGCAAGATATGGAAAACTTCATGGCAGTTGCAGTAACAGAATGCTACAGGTTTTTGACTTTTTTAATTAATATATTGTAAAAAAGCTCTGTACATCTTCACATTAATATTTAAATCTGATCTCATTCTTGACTTTGTATGCATATCATCAGTTTTTAAGTATTCCAAGATGACTATAATATGACCTTCCTTTGGGAGCAGCTCCACAGCACTCTCATAGATACAAGAAGAAAATGTTAAGTACAAACTACAAGGTGAGAGGACACGCTATATAAAGCACTCAGTAATCAGGACAGGACTCCTGTTGCCTTAACGGGGAAATAAAGTAAGGCTCAGCCCAGTCTGGATTGCTACAAAGAAATAGAACTGAATTCTGATCTAGCATGTTACCTGAACTGATGCAACTCTACAGATTTTGGTATCGTTAATTCTGGTTTATACTGGTTAGATGACAAAAACATGGAAATTCATGTAAATTTTTTTTTGCAGAAATATAGAGGATTCCAGATCAGGCACTATGTGAGACTAGAATAAGGGCTACTTTGTTTTGCTGAAAATATGTATCATTGTTTTTTGTGGCAGTCTTATAAAGGAGCTTTTAAAGTCCCCTCACAAGGACAAAAATTAAGCAGATAAGGGTGAAACTTAAATATTGAGTTGTAACTTGGGTTCATTCACTCACAACTGAAGTACATTATGAAGTTTATAAGCTTAAAAACCTATAAAAGCCTAAATATTAAAAACTAGTGCTAAACAAATTGAGAGAAGGTGGTGAATACACTACCCCTTATGGACGCAAGGGTTGTCCTTTGCATTTCTTTGTTAGTCAAAATTAATACTTTATAAGAGTCACAAGGAAGAATGCAAAATACCTTCAAGTTTATAATGCTTGGATAATAGCATATAATATAATACAATGCCTGGATATACCAGGTATTCCTAAAAGAATTGCCTAAGAAAATCATCATCTGGTTGAAAGGTATGTGGAAGAAGTGTGTGTACGGGGGAACTTTGTCAGATCTATTTTTTGGCCTGATGTTATTCAGAATCCTTCCCAGAGAATGCTATTCTGATAGGTCTGTAAAATGTCAGGAAAAGTGTGCTTTAGGGGGAAAAAAGAAAGAGAAAAAGAAAAGCCCACAATTGAAAAATGATGCTAAATTATTTCAGAGTACAAATAAGAGTAGGGGTTGTCAGTGGTGAATTAGCATCTGTATGGTGACACTTAGAAAAGCTCAGCTGAGGCCACTGAAACTGTGAAACTGGAGAACATAAATTGAGGAATGATAAATCCCTTTGTGGATGCCATCATTCCTGAGTAATGTGAACTCTAGTATGCTGGAGTTCAGAATTTAAGGGATTTTAACATCTGAAATGAAATAATCTACATTGAATTTAACCTGTTTAATTTATTGCCAGTGTTCACCAGTTTAGCTTTCCCAATCTATCCACTTAGACCATTCCAGTTGGTAACTGGCCTTCAAATACTTTACCTAGAAATGCAATGGCTTCCCTCTCTGTAGAGGATACTGTTGCTTATTCAGAAAACAATCTGTAAATAGAATCTTTGCTATTCCTGAGCAGATATTTCTCAATGTTCAGTGTTGTTTCCCAATAAAAATAATAGTTGTGTTACTATTCTGACTCAGAAATGTTTGCGTAAATTTTTTAGCTTTAAAAGTTAGTGAGAGTTTGCAATAAAGATCATTGTTGATCACAGTAGCACCCAAAGAATTACTCTGATGTGCAACAAAGAAAGAAAACACACTAAAAAGTTCCAAATTCTGAGAGAATTGTCAAGAGAAAAACTAGATGAATTCTTTGGGACAAGAACGAAGCCAGCAAGGAAGGACATTTACTATTAAATATATTAAAAAAAAAAAAATCCAATTAAATTAATCTGTGAAATACATTGCAAAAAAAAAAAAGTCAGTTTGGAGTCTCCCTTTCTCTTACCTGACAAGAGAAACTTTGTTTTGTGGCATTCTTTGAATAATGGCTGCATCTTGCTTTTTCTTTCTAAACTCTTGACTTCAGCCTTTCAAAAGGAGATTTACACATCTCAGGCATCTTACAAACATAGATTAATGAAAAATAAATTGGCCTTGGATGTTGACAAATCTCGAAACCATATGTTCAGACAGTTCTTTCATTTGATCATAATTAATTTTTTACAAAATGAGTAGATTTAATTATTTGGATACCTGGATAGAGTCTGAATCCTGCTATGGGTGTTTGAAGTCTCAGGGAGTTGCAATAGATGAAGAGCTTTCATAGATGTGGCCTTTCTGCTTTCCCTATATACATCTGTTCTGAACAATATTGAGAGTAATTCTGCCTTTTGTCATAATAACATAAATCCAAAATAAAGCCTTAATACTGCAAGGACTTAGTACATATACTCAACTTCAGGCAAGGGACAAATCCTACGTGTTACAGCAGAAGTATATCCATGCTGAACTCCCAGCAGATTAGTATCTCTGCAGGATTTAATTGAAGCAGACACCCCCAGTTTCAAGGAATGTCACCTGGAGCAGGACTTGGTGCTGTTTGGAGACGTTGTGCCTGGCTCACTGTTGTTGGTTGATCTCTCTAACAAGTCACAGAGGCTTACGGTGACTTAGTGATCATTGTTTCAGCAAAAGCTCATTAAAAAGGATCCTAAAAAATGCTGTAACATAGGTGATTATAAAAACTCTGAAAAAGAAAGAACAATACATGTTAAATTGCTACTTGAAATACTCCAGGTGTAATTTTTTCAATAACAAAGCATTTTAAATTATCCTATTTTTAGTTACTTTAATATATATTTTTAAGTAATACGTATAAGTTTGTCTCTAGAAGACCATCAAAAGGGTAAAAAAGAACCCGGTGTTAGTTGTACTCCTGACCTGACTAGTTACACTTCGCATTGTCTCCCTGATAAACATTTAGATGGAGAGTAATTCTGGAAAAGAAAAATGAAAGAGCAGCTTTCCTTCTAGCACATTGCAGTATATTGTCTTATGACACAGCTAAGTATAGCTAATTTATTTGGAGCAAAGGGGTTATTAAGATGAAGATTAATGCACAAATAACTTATTCCTGGAAGCTTACTGTGATGCATAAACTTGCGGCGGTTGAATGCACGGACTCCGTAGATGTGATAACAGAGTGACCTTTATTATTATTATACAGACAGCTTTTATAGATTTATTACTCTAGCCACGATGTGTCCACGCGCCCCTCACCCAGCTGTGATTGGTTACAAACAATAGTGCACGCACCTATTTTAACTTTACTATTGGCTATGCCTAAAAAGGAGCTATTTTTCACCTGCTAAACTAAACATCATTTTCTCACACACTCTATATCATCTTCCCATACTCCCATGTCAGCTTCTCACACTCCCTGCACCAGCTGTTCACACTCCCTTCTCTTTCTCATCCTCGTTATCGGTGTTTTCCAACTTCAGAAAAGAGCACAGGCTTAAATCATCAAGGCCGGGCCCCAACGGTAACTGTGTGTATGATTCCACAATTCCCCTTTTTTGTTTTTCTATGACCATTACTTGATGAACCTTACTTTGTACCATTTGTTGGAAGCATGACAATAGGCAGGGGATGATTATTACTATGCATAAAAGAACTTCTAGTAATATAACGCCTACTTTTGCTAAAGATTTTAACCAACCTGTAATTCCCCAACTCTTGGTGCAAATATAGAAGCTGCAATGATTTTTGCTGGATCCCAAAATTCTGCTCTGGAATCACACTAGCTATCATAAGCATGTGTGCTTCGCCTATTCTGGATGTGTCTATGATTTAGGTTCATGGTGGTGTTAGGTAAATACATTCTTAAAGTTTCTATAGTACATAGATCTCCCTTTATATGCAAAGGAATACCCTGCCAAGCTCTACTATAGCCCTGCAGAAGCAGTTACTAGCATTTTGTTTTGGTACAGCTTTGCAGAAGCAGTTACTAGCATTTTGTTTTGGTACAGCCTTGCAGAAGCAGTTACTAGCATAATGTTTCCCTTTCTGGGAGCCTTACTATTTCGACTATGCCCAAGATTCCGCTGAGCAGGAGGGTGTCAATCAGCAGGGTCATCGCGGAGAAGGGAGGCAGGCACAGCACCTTCAGGGCGTCCCCTGTTTATCCACACAGTGTGCTCCGCAGCCTCCCTCAGCTCCGCTCTGAGCCATCTCTTTTCACCCTCAACAGAGTCTATGACAAAGGTACTGACACGGCGTTGCTGCACGCGTGGCCAGTGCATGCAACAAGGCTGCCCAGTATGTGCTCTGCCGGCTAACAGCGGCTTTTGCGAATCGCAACATGTTGTTCAATAACAATCCTCCTAGCTTCTCTTTTCAAAGTTACATACTCACAACTAAGTCCAGTTTGTAATTCTTTGTCATTAATTTGGTACCAGTTAATTCTTTTCCTTCCAGTAGCTACAGGTGGAATCCATACACCTTCCGATCGGAAAAAACACACAAAGCATATATACAAGCAACTTTCACACACGTAATATACCAAACAATAAGACAACATAAAAACAGTTTACATATCAACATGCAATCTTCTATTACAATTCATTTGAGCCATTTTCCTCATTCTGCGTCTCTGTCATCGCTTTACGTTTCTTGCTGGTAACCAGTATGGACCTGTGGGAAAGAGAACACAAGCATACCCTCTTCCCCATGTAAGCAGAGGCACAGGGCCATCCCATGAGTTGAGCCCAGTTTCTTATAACATGCTGTTGATTTTTCTGCAAAAATGGCATTGGGTTTAAAATTATGATACACAGCTGTAGTAAGTTGCCTAGAAGCAGACAAATTAAGAAAATTTAAAACACATGTAGCTTTGTCTAAGGATTCTTGTGGGGAAATATACGGAAGACTCCCCCTTTTTTGTTTATCAAGCATTTGTTTTAACGTTAAATGAGTTCATTCAATAACAGCTTGTCCCGTAGGTGAATGAGGGATACCGATAATGTGAGTCACTCCCCAATCCTGTAAAAAGGTAGTATACCGGACCATAGTCTGTCCCGATTTTCTTTGGTACTCCCATGGTTTTCTCCAGTGTGAGCAGTAGCAACAAGAAAGGCAGAAAACATATCAGCAGTTACATGTACATATTTAGAATAAAGAAACGATTGAATATAAGTAATATCAGTTTGCCATAATTCATTTCCCGCAATGCCGATCGAGACGATCCAAGTTACGATGTGCTGTCTTTCGATAAAACCCGGGCCACGGGCAGCGGCCAAGCGTCCACTCTCCAGGCGCGCCCTGCGGGGTGGGGGGGTTGGGGGGGGTGCAGCAGCGGCGGGGGGCCAGCTCTGTCTCGCCTCAGCCGGGTGGGGGGGCGGAGTGGGTACGACGACCCAGCCGCCCTGTGCCGGCCGTCCCCCTTGTTGTTGCTGTTGTTGCTGTCGCCGCGGCTTCGGCCGCTCGCGCTCCGTAACCGCCACCGACCCCTCCCGCCGAGGGGGATCATCAGCTGCAAAAGAACCGGCGCAGCGGGGCCCGCCGAGCGTCTCCGTCCCCTCCAGCCGCGGCTCGCTCCGCGCACGAACGGCAGCGCCGGGGGGGGATCTGAAGGTGGCGCGGCTGGCGCCGGTGTACCGACATCGTTGGAAGGGGGGGAAAACAATAAGTCTTGTCTTTCGTTCGGGGCCCTGGATCAAAAGGATTCGATGATGGCTTTTCTAGGCCGGCAGCTCCACACAGTTCCTCTGCCGGTGGGGCCGCGGGGGAGGCGGGGATGGGGCCGCTGGAGATGGACGCCAATGTCCCCTCGCCCTCGCTCTCTCCCTCCGCGCCCTTCAAGGCCTCGAACACAGCACGCCAGGCTGTCAGCTGTCGCTGCACGGCAGCATCCCCACGGGTGGCTGCATCGCAAAGTTTAACGCCTATAGTGTCCCAAGTCCTTGTCATGTATATATTTGAAGAGTTTGCCTCCGGTACATGGGCTGATACCCAAACCAGGAGTACCAGGAGCTTTATCAAGTCAGTACTGTTAATGGTGCCGTTCTGTTTCTCTAGCACTTTTGTCAACACCTTAAATACAGACTTATGTTTTGTTAAAGCCATGCTTCCCATCGTTCCCAGTTGCTTACCTCCTCCTGTTGAGGCAGTTGTCGCTTATTTTTTCTGTCTTTAGGTTCTTATTTCTTCTTTCTTTTGGTTCCTAATTCTTCGTGTCTCTCGATATGGAAGACCCCATCGTCCCTGGCTGCTCACCTGTATTCTTCAGGTGTCACTGGTCCAGACTCCAGCTCTCGTACCCCGCTGTTAATTTCGGTCCGGACCGTTTGGCTCTCCCCGCCGCCTCCTCCGCCGTTTCGTTCAGCCAGGCACCGCCGCCGATCGCTCTCACACCGCGATTCCAAAGCCCGTCAGTCGACTTGAATATCAGGTCCCTGTTCGGGCGCCATTTGCGGCGGTTGAATGCACGGACTCCGTAGATGTGATAACAGAGTGACCTTTATTATTATTATACAGACAGCTTTTATAGATTTATTACTCTAGCCACGATGTGTCCACGCGCCCCTCACCCAGCTGTGATTGGTTACAAACAATAGTGCACGCACCTATTTTAACTTTACTATTGGCTATGCCTAAAAAGGAGCTATTTTTCACCTGCTAAACTAAACATCATTTTCTCACACACTCTATATCATCTTCCCATACTCCCATGTCAGCTTCTCACACTCCCTGCACCAGCTGTTCACACTCCCTTCTCTTTCTCATCCTCGTTATCGGTGTTTTCCAACTTCAGAAAAGAGCACAGGCTTAAATCATCAAGGCCGGGCCCCAACGGTAACTGTGTGTATGATTCCACATAAACTCACAAAATCTGTTGCATGGAAGGGTTTACAACTGTGCCCAGTGTAGCTGTGATCTTTTTATCAGTGTAATAATACTCCAGGTACTCCTCCAGAGGCTGTTGCAGAATAAGGGGGAAGGGCCTGGAGTTTGTTTTATCACCACAAATGTGTAAATGTGCATATGGAAGAAGAAAAATGGTATCTAGGGTTCAAGATCATTTATGATTGCAGGAGGAGTTAGTACCGTGACTGATGCTGATAGGGACAGCACAGAGAAGGCACTAAGCAACAAATGGGAATTGTTTTTCTTCTGTTAACTGTGTTTTATAAATACCTCGATCATTATGGAGTGCTTTTGTTTTGTTTTGCCTTTCTTTGGAGAACTTGGTATTCGGTAGAAACAATATTGTGATTTTTAGTAGATCCAGGAACTCATCTTGAATAACCCCCCTGTAACGTTGTACATACACCTTATGTGTATCTTATGTCTAGTATAATAATTTACAGTAATATATCAGAATGTTCCTCTAGTAAGGTTAGGGGTAATAAACTGTTGTTAGTAGTTCCAAGGTCAAACATAGTTCTTTCCATGAAAAAAAAAAAAAAGATATTGCTGCATTACCTTGTCAAGTTAATACAGTGTGATAGAGCATCTCAGGCAGCACATCCTGGAAGACTATAAATGTCTAATAGATTTAGGAAAACTGTACCTCAGGGAACATATTAGGAAGAATTCATCAATGGATCAAAACTGTCTTGGAGCCTTACTTATTGGGGACCAGCACAGTTTTAAATTATTGCTTGCTTAAGAAAAGCCTCAAGACAAATTGTATTTCTTAGATTAGCTTTACAAGAATGGGTCAATAATTTCTATCGGAGAGTTTTGCAGTTTTTGTGGGTTTATTTGCTGTTTTTTTTAAACACTGGCACGAGCAATTTCAATAATTTTAACTCTGTAATTACATTTTGAGTTTTTTCCCAAATGATTTTCAAATTGCTTAATGTGCTGTTTATAGTCTGTCATTCCTTACAGATGAAATTGGACATATTTGTGAAGTGTCTTAGCAGTGTGCCTCTAATGGCAGAGAACTTTAATTATAAAATATGGGTTTGCAAGTTTTGCATTAATTAGATGCAAAATTAACAAAGTGTAAAGCTTGTACACATGTTCACACGCATAGAGAACGTCAGCAGGTTTTCATCCACAGATGTGTCTCAATATATTTCAACATTTGGACTCAATACTGTTTTAAAGGTAATACCAATTAATGAGAATTCTGTTGTTCTGTGTGCTTTGAGTTGTTCCTTCTACAACTAGTCTCTGTGAAATCGGTTACTCTACGTTTACAATGGGACCAAAGTAGAAGAAACTGGCCTCTATTTTTCGTGTATAATAGAATTTAAGGTCTCTCATGCAATTTATAGGAATTTCAACTGTTCTGGAAAACTCATTCAAACCATCTGGCCCAGGATTTTATCCTGTAGACCTTATTCTCCATTTTATTTGCCAACAGAATTTCACCAAGTTCAGTGGAGTCTCACCAACGTAAAAATGGTGTGATGAAAAGGCGGTTCATGCTCTGTTACTTTCTAAGAAGACATGCAGCTAAAGAGGAGACAGAAACATGCACAAACATAAAGTAACTAAGGAGTGTAGCTTCAGATATTTGTAGGCCTCCAAGCTAATAAATTCTGTGTGAACTTGTTTTCCTGTTTACATGCTTTATAGCTATGGTTTTGTCCCAAATCCCCCAAAGGAATGCCTAAAAGGAACTTGGGCAGACCTTGGATGCCCCAGTGAGTTCTTCAAAAGTTTCACTTAAGGTGCCTGAGATTTCAGCAGTAAGATTTACAAGACATTTTAAAATCATCTTTTTACATACATCCACAAGCAGGCACACTTGATCTTGATCAGGGTCTTTCTTTTGCCATCTGCTCCGACAAGAGGCAATTCCAAACTTCCAAAGGCTGCTTCTTACATTCAAATGGCCATTGAACCAAATTCATCAACATTCCTTGGAGCTGAGGTTAGAATTCACATTTGCCAAATCTAGTGCCCAAATTAGTGCCAAACTCTGTAACAAAGTTGCAGAATCATGCTCCTTTTTGCTCTGTCTCTCTGACATAGTTGAACCTTTCTTATGAAGTTGTGCAGCTTCAGCAGCAAAGAACAATGTCACCCCTAAAAACTCCTGGAACCTTAAAAGCTTTGGATTTCTTCAGGCTAGCTCTTCTGTAGATGCTTCACCTGTCAGTTTGTGGTGGCATCAGTATCTATGTCCAGTGGCATTTTAACTTGAATCAGGAGTGGGCTTTCAAAGTGAAGCTAGCAGCTGTTCACATTTAGCATGTTTTGGTTTGCATTATGGAGTAGTCTTAGTTCATATGAACTGGATTTATTTCAGGTAAAGCTAAAGAGAAAGAGATGCTGAAGTGTTCAATTCATTGGATCAGACAAGAACAAGCCTGAAGTAAATCCCTGTGAAACATGCATAGATGTTGGGTCCTCAGCACCAGTTGTTTCATTTTGATGATGTACTCCTGTTGCATTGCATTAACAAATTTTTACAAGACTTCATTCTTCTAAAAGAAAAGCAGGGGTATCAGTTCTCTTTTTTAAAAGGAATAGCAGTTAAGCTTGGGAGATATTGCAGGCTGTCTGTCTTAAACCAAGATAAGCACATTCTGGAATCTACAATTAGATGTCTAAAACCTGGATAGAGATGAAATTTAAGACACTCATCTCTTCAAAATTTTCAACTAGCTAGCTCTGGTGGTTACCTTCTCAACTGGTTGGCTGTTCAAAATTTCATGTTGAGGTGCTTGATTTTCTTCTGTGCGTTGTATAAATAGTTAAAGCAGGTAGTGTGCAGTTATGGATTCTACTGGTTCCTGAAAATTAAAGCTTGAGACAGGCACTACAATAGACGTACTAAGGATGTGATTCTTGCAATCTTATTGATGTTGAGTAATGACTTAATTGCTAGACTGTTGTTTTGACATAGACTATTCTAATCTCAGAATAAGAAAAAACAAATGCAGGTAATTTAGCAATCTGTGTTCAAGCCTAGAATTAAAATGTTTTGACAGTATCACACAGAAGAGGAAATAAGGTTTTATATTAGTCATTATTATCAAATATAAGCCATGGTTTGCAGTGCGTGGAAATGAATGGATGTGACTTCTGTATCAAGTACTTATTGATTTTCAGTGTTGAGAAGAGTGACTAACCAAAATAAATTCGGAGAAAAAGAGCACATAGCTTTTTTTTTTAACCGGTACCTGCAATTGTCAGATCTCTAATTTTCCAGTTCCCATAACAACATCCAAATGACTGAAAGCTTTGTACCATTGCTGTCCATTGAACCAATGGGATGTGGCAGGCTATTTCTCCGATTTCCTTGTTTCTCTGAGAAAGGCAAGTGCTTTGGGAAGCTGACTTCATGTTTTGCTCTAGAAAAGAAACTTTACTGCTATTTGCTGTCTGTATTTTTCCACCTATAAAACCAACAAAACCACAATACCTAGTGTTTGGCAATTCTTACACACCATTCACAATTCAGGTCTTTGTTCTTCTTTGAGTGCCCAGAGGAATACAATACAGCTATATGTTTGTTGCTTCAAAATCATAGCACTGAAGAAATAAAAATATTAATTTTGTAAATTATGTTTTATTTCTAAGTAAGTTTTATCAGCTTATGTAGAACAACAGCAGAATCCAGCACATTAAAAGGTTGAGGGACTACTACTTTAAAATAATTTTAATCTGTTGGAATGCAAATGAATTAAAAACATATAAATGTGTTAAGATAAGGAAATAATATTTTTATGCCCTGCAACTTAGGCTTTGCTAAGTTAGATATTCGTTTCCCAAAACCTTTTTTTTATTCTCCAAATAACAAAGCAAACAGATGCACAATGTAAACCTGAAGCTATATTCTGAGATCGGTTTGAACAGAGTGGTTTAGTCCAACAAATCGGCAGGACTCGTACCCCTCTACAATGCTGACAGTACAACTAGATCATTCTGCCTTGAATTTGTTAAGACATAGACAGGAAAGGGATTTAAAGGTTGGGGAACACTGTTTTGTTTATCCTGCTGGTGATGAAACTAACCCTCTAGATATCTGCGGGCAACCTGCTATTTTAGAGATAAAAGTTGCCTGAACTGCCTGTAAAAGAGCGAATAGCCTACTTTGCAAGTAGCCATGATCTGTAATTTATTTATTAAAGTTATTTTCATAGAATATCTATGTTAAACCTGACAGGTTGATTGCACTGGGGTCTTGCCCCAGGGCGGCTATTTGGATGCATCGCGGACAGAGAATATCAACACAAAATAGTTTTGCTGGAATAAAAAGTCTGTCTCTCATGCTGTCCATATTTACTGTCTCAAGTGCACAATTCAACAGTTTTTTAAAATTGAATAGTATATGCTCCAATTCTCTCTTGGAACGTTGTGATGTTGGAAACTATTGTATTTCTGTGCAGAAGGAGATGGATCTTCAATTCCGTAACAAAGCCTTGCCTAGAGCATTACGATTTTTCCCTATCCGTATGTTTAATGTATGTTCCTATATACAAATCAGTGTTAGCCAAACTTCTTCACAACTAGCTTATAGCAATCCCTTGCAAACTGTCATTATGTTAATCAAGCAATTTTTGTTTCCCCTCCCCTACAAAACACTAAGCCAGGGAGGAAATGAGTTTGAGAATACATGTTAGCATCCTTAAAATATACATAAACAAAAGTACGTGTTTATGTCAGGAAAATGTAATAGTTATTCTAAATCCAAGAATTGCAAATCTAGAAAATTACCTGAGTATATTTGGACTTAAATTGATCTATGAGGCATGGAAGCAGAGTTAGAGGACTGAATCATCTGCCAGCAATGCTGTTCAGTGAAACTGAAGAATGCTGACAAAGAAGATGTATCTAGAGTTTTGCAGCTTGTTTCAGAGTGGTATGCAGCAAGGAAACAGAGCGTTGTCACCCTAGCAAAAAATAAAGAGGCTAAGAACATCGGCATTAAGTACCTAATTACAATGAAAATATGTTTATAGCAGTAGTTTAGATAAACCTGAGTTGTAAACATACTCTTTTTTGGGTTTTGAATATACTTTCTTCTATTTCAGGGCATGCCTACACCAGGAAATTGAATGAGGAACAGAGACCCCCAGTACAGCAGAAAAGGCCGGGAAAGCTCTGGAGTCAGAAGTAGCCACGGACCTGAAATTGTCTCTCCCAGTGCTGCATTGCTCCGTGTGGTTGTTTTAGCCGGGACTGGCACCAGCTCAGGTACTTACGTGTGGTTCTCAGCTGGCTCCTGCAGTGTTCTATCACTGCCACAAAAACACAGTTGAGACGGGTTTGATGCCTTAACAATACATCTCCAGGTCTTAACACATTTGAATTTCTTTTGGATTTGATCTATACTGTTATTAATGCTGAGGTTTATAAAGCTGGGCATTATATTTGAAATTTCTCGCTAAAAATTTGGAGCTTTACATGCAATTTAGCAATAGATGTGGACAGTCTAAGTTACGTTTTAATGTAAAACTCAATTTTTAATTGGATTTTATAAGTTTTATCTCAGAAATAACAAATGGGTTTTGCAAATTTTATAGTTCATCTATTTTTAGAATGTAGCAAGCAGTTGGGATCCGTTTTACATGTGCAAAATACAACTCCATCTTCACTACGATACTGTGACCTGCTTCTCTATAATTAAGCTATCCATACGTTTGCCCCATGCTTTACAAAATACTGACTTCAGCTACGTACCTGCTGTTTCTTTCCCATGGGCTTCATGGTCTATTCAGTGCAGAGGAGTGGTCGCTCTTGCTTAGAGTATGTCTGCATAGCAAAGTCAGTGGGTGTGCAGAAATTCCTGTGCAAGCTCTGAATAAGCATTTATGCCTGAACTTGGAAACAGACAGTTCAGAGTAGCCAAGAGCTGCAACTGCATTGGGAGGTCCAATGAGGTTTGAGCGTGGTGTGTTTAATGCAGCAGTTGGACTAGGTGATCGTTGTAGGTCCCTTCCAACTGAACTCCTGTCAATGTGGACTGAGTCTTGCAGGCATTGGCAGATAAAACCAAAGTCTCCAGTGAGCTGTACAAGCTCATTTTTTCAAAGATTTACAGCAACTAGATTTTCAGAAGAGTGGCAAAAGCCAAATCCCTGTGATGAGTAACAGGTGCTTGCCAGTATCTCCGTTCCACGTTCAAGTGCATAAGGCTCGATGTTGTTCATTCTGTCATTGTGTTTCCTCTTATATTTTTATAGTAGATTTTACTATATATAAATTCCTCAGTAATCCTTTGTTTTTCTTGCTAGATCCTTTAGTTTATTAAAAAGAAAACAACCAAGCAAACTCACAGCTTAGAGCAACAAAAGAAAACCTTCGAATAGAGATCTATTCTGAAGGTTTTCTAACTGCAGCCTATTTGAGAAATTCCTTGAAAAGTCTAGGTGAAGGAATAGTGAGAGTGCACCTGTCTCTTTTAGCTGACATTGGAATAATTAATTATAGGAAAATGACTTCTATTGGAGGTTAATTTATTTTAGCTGACAGTCACATACATTAGTAGACATATCTAATGCTGCAGTCAGTCTGAACTTTATTTAGAATAGTTTATTTATATCTTTGGGTGATTTCATTGCAAAGAGATGGAAGACATTTAGGATCATCAAGTGTGAATGTGTTTTTCCAGTTCAAAAAAAAACCCACAAACAAACAAAAAACCTGTAATTTTGACTGCTTGAATATTTTGGCCTTCTCATGAAAAATTATTTAGTTTTTTTCACCAGTGAAGCTTGAGCAGTTCCTTCAGATGACACAGTTGAGTTCTTTGTACAGTAAGCAAACACCAAGTATCGCTCCTCTAACACTCTGGTGTGTGGCTATAGGGACAAGGAGACATGTTGCATAAACTCGGTATATAAAGTAGTGTTTGTATGCAGCTGAGGTGACTTACCTGTTCTTCTGGCCATGATTTGGTGATTACAGTTGTCTTACTTGTAAATAATTTACTGGCACAAAAATGGCCAAGCACAATAATACAGTATGTGTATTTTAAATGGCTCCGATGTGATAGAATGGAATGACTCCATACTTTAGAAAGTAGAGCAAACCTGAGAATATTTAGTGGGTTTATATACTATTCAAGTCTGAAAAAATCCAGCTGTAGAAAACAATCTACATGCCCATTTCAACTGTGTATTTGAAAGTGTATATTATGATACTAATTTCCCAAGAGATAGTTACTCCTTATGCTTTTTTTTTATGCATAAGGTTGGAATCTAAGGTAATTTTTAAGGTTTAGTTATAACCTAGTTTATCCTTCTGTTCCCAATGACCTCAGCCAATCAAGGAAACAAAACCAGTGGATTCTGTATTTATATAATAAAGGCAATGTTTGGCCTCTTATGTTTTGAGTGAAAAGCAGGTTGACAGTATTTATGGATAGAGAGCTTATAAACATACTTCTTGTAACCTTCAGACATGGATAAGTTGCCCGTTTTGACCATGTTGTCAAGTTTTCTCATGCACTGAAAATCTCCTGATAGTCTGATGTCCTTCCCAGAACAGGAAGTCTCGTGTTATCTGATTAGACTTGGGCATTCTGTAGAGTGGAAAACAGTGATTCTTTCTACCCTGATATGTGAATGACATAGGCTTTATCATTCATTTTCATAACACTTTTCTGTGGCTGAGGTCCAACTGTTGGATGGAATTTATTAATTTTAGTGACATCAACCTGTTAAAGTGTCAGTGGTACAAAATCAAATACTGTTTGTAGGCAAGCTGGCTTGAGTGATGTTTCCATTGTTCATTCTGCATACTTCAGAAAGATGTCTAGGGGCAAAAAGATTAAATTGAAAAAGAAAAAGCAAGAGGAAGGAAGTTATTTAAAAGTGTTATAATCATCAGAGACTTGAATCTTTTCCATATACTTAAAGAGAGTAACGGAGGGATTTTAGTACTAACAGATAGAGGGATTGCAAGTTCAGAATAGCTCCCTAAATTGAGGAATACCTAAACGTAGGCCATTCCCCTTAGAACCTCAGAATTCATACTGACGACAGCTCACCTTTATTATCTTGGAGGAACATGGAAAGAGACATGCTTGCTGAATTATGTTGGAGCTATATTATTAAGCATACATTGAAGTAGTTGTGTTTCCCAGGATGTCAGTCTGTGACCTCAGTTCCTACAAACCACAGAAGAATCCATCAGGAGGCTGGCTGACAGCCAGTCTGCATGAAAACAGCTGGCATCAGATTAGTACGTAAGCAGTGGGTTTTGACTTGTTTCTGCATTGGCCTGGAAAAAAAATAAAAATACTAGTTCACACAAAATCAAAAATACAGCTGCGAAGCAAGAAGAGAAGTGATGTTAGAGTTCAAGGAGCACCTGGACGATGCTCTTAGTCACATGGTTTAGTTTTAGGTAGTCCTGTGAGGAGCAGGGAGTTAGACTTGATGATCCTTATAGATCCCTTCCAACTTGAGATATCCTATGATTCTATGATCGCTTTAGACATAAAGCTGAAAGACCTTTCCTGTATATTGATGAACCCGTGAAACATGGCCAGTTATGTCATTGATATGTGCTAGAAGTAGGGCTTCTACCTTTTGGTTCTGCTTCAAATGAGATTTAATAAACAAAGCATTTCTCTCCTGTATTTCTATCAGCTATGCATGTATAAGCTTACGTACAAACTCAGTAATTTCTGAAGAACACAAGAATTGCAGCAGGAATAATGTTTGCGGAAAATAATAACTAAGCTCATTCTTTGGAGTCGTCATTGCCTTTTGTTTTTGATAGTGAGTCTTTCTAGTGTTTTTGACACTAGTCATTCGAGCCTGCGTGGAGTCGGTATATATAAAAACAGAGGGATTCAGTAGGATGCAATGGAATCCTGGTAGTAGCATTTCACAAGCCATTTTGCACCCATGTGGCAGGCAGTGAGAGTGAGGTCTAAGCTATTTATAATCAGATTTATCTTAATTTGGGTACAAATTTGTTCTACTCATGTGAAATACCTGAGACATTTAAATGCAGAATGTGTATCCTTACTGTCTTCAGATTTACGACTGAATATGAGACCTTTGAATAGATATCCCTACAGAAAATTAAGCAGAGATATGTATTTCCAATTACAATTCAGTAGGTCAAATGGTGAGTCAGCTGTTCGGTCCCCTCAAAGACAGCTGAGATGAATGGAGCTGAGTGTAAAGTTTGACTAATGCTTTTCCTTTCAGAGATACTTTATCTAGGATGAGGCTGTGGTTCCCATTGCTCCTGCCACAGTGCTGGCCACGTGGAGTTTGCCTGTTCTATTTTTTTTAGTTATGCTTCAGTTTCTCAGTTGCAAGAGTCATAATATCCATTCATCATACATTCATCTTGGTCGTTAATCTGAAGTAAGAATCAGTTCATATCCAGTGAAACTTTCTTTAAAGCTCTGATGATCACAGTTCTCAGTGTAGTTCCCCTGTTTACAGATTTCGCAGATTCTATCGTAAGTGTCCAAGGTCACTGGGAAAGGGAGGGTGAGAGACAAACAATGCTAATTCTGCTGCTGGTGAAGCGTTATGTTGGAATTGACCTGGAAAAAAATTCCCTGAAGAGCAGTAGGGCGTCAGTGCTAACTGCTAAATAAAGAAAACAGCGAAACTGTCAAACTGCGCCAAGTGTCATCTTTTTCATCTCCTCGAACTGTTAAAAGACTAAGTAGTGTTGTTTACGTAGCAAGAACCTCTAAATCCTCTCACTAGAGGTTCCTAATTAGAAGAATGATTATTATGGTAGTGGTCTAGCAAACCTAATGTTTATTAAGAAAATCACAAAATATATAGGAACTGTAGTAAGTGTGTCACGGTCTTTCTGAAAGACTTTTGAAATCCCCACACTCCATAGTGGTCCTACGGTGTCAGCTGGCAAAACTGTGATGTGTTTGCAAGGAGGCTGATGTTGTACATATAACACAGCACGCCACACTTTGAACTTCGGCTGTTTGAGGACTTCTTATGGAAAAACAATCCACAGCAGTGGAAGAAAATTTTCTGTTTCTTCTTCCCCCCTACCCCGCTCTTTTCACTGTTTTTCTTCTTTACCTTGTTAAGTATTTTCCACTGGTTTCCTTTAGGCATTCCATAAACTTGTGGGCATATGGTTTCCCAACTATAATTTTATTCTGGATATGAGAATTAAATATGGAAACACTTCTTCATGGGAAAGGTAATGGCTTACATTACAAGGCTAGCTAGAATTCAGAAACTTTTCTCCCAGTACAAAATACAACATCTTGCAAGAGCAACAGAGAAAGGTGACCTAAGATCTAAGATGTATTTTGCCTGGTTTCTCTTATGTCTTGGCCTTTAAGGTAAGTCTACCTGCCTTTCTGTCCTTCAGGAAACACATCTCAACCTGGTGAACAGCATCAGCGACTCTGACCAGAAGGAATATATTCCCTTTGGGTTAGTGTTTACATGGATACTGCCTTGCAGTACTTGTACGTTTAGAGTAATGCAAGTTTTATGTTTGAATATCATTCCACATTTCTAAAAAACATGCAATGCTGACATCATAAAAGCTGAAGCAATTTATAAATGGCAGCAGGACCCTATGATTAAATTACAGGCTTACTATTTAGCCATGAAACTATATATTGTTATTGGCCATGTGTGTTAAGAGAATATCAGTAGCTATCCTCCAGGGGCTATAATTTATAATTTACTTTGCAGGTGGAAAAAGTTTATAGTTTGAGAAACTGTGTATGTGTGAAATCATGCTTGTGCCATTATGTATGAAGGAGGGGGGGAGGCAGAGAGACAGGCATCAAGGACTCGAGGATTTTTTTTAGTTTAATGGAAAAATCTGTGGAGTATATGAACATCAGGTGGAATGCTCCTCTTTTTTCTTTCGTATTTGTACAGTGCACTGTTATCTGCCTAATTCTGGAGCCGTCATAGCATTACGCACTTTTACAGAGCAGTCCTTCATCTGTAGTAAGGCAGTTTCGTGCTTGAAAAGATCCAAAAAGGCTTCCTATAAATTTTCCACTCAGCTTTATTAAAATATACATGTAGCTCAAAAATATACAGTACACTGAAGAACACTTGATGATTGTTGTATAAGAAGTTTCGTGTGGTAACATGATTATTATGTTTTAGGTGCCAATTAAGTGGAAGTTAATTAAGTGTATTACACACAATTGTCATGTTTAATAATAAAAAAAATAAGATTAGAAATTCAATTAAGTTATTAACACTATTGATGTTATTGCACATTGATTTAAGCCAAAAATAGTTACTGTGGTACTACTTGATTCCGGTTGATTTGGTCTTTCACAAAGATATGGCAAAATCAGTATATTTTTCACAGTGGATAGTGCAAAATCTCTTGTACGTTTTTAAGAAGCTAAGAATCGCCATGACAGATCAAACTGTTTTTTTGTTTAAGGCTATATCCCATCTGACATTTGCAAGTATAAAATGTATTGGTGATGGGTAGAAAAAAAACAGTGTTAACAGACAGAAAGTTGGCTTAAGGTCTAAAGGATGGGGTTTTGTATCCCTGATAATTAGTTTTATTCTATCTGATGTAATTATGGGTGTTTTTGTGTAAATGCCTGATCCTTTATTTGATTCTACTTAAAACCGTGGCCTCTGATTTCTTGTAGCAATGAGTTCGTGTAGCAAATGATTCATTGTAGCACCGATTTCCATGTGTTGTCATGAAAAGTCACTAATGAGACTAATGAGAGGCTCACAACGTTTTACCAGGGAGATGCTTTTTTAAAAACTAAAGGATTTTGTGCATTTTATATGCATACTTACCCAGATACAATGCACATGCAAAGGTAGCATATTTAAGGCAATTAGATAAGCATTTAACTTATTTATGTGAGCAGTACGCTTCATCATGCAGAGGAACCAACAAGTAGTTTGTGTAAGATAAGCAGCTTCCACTAAATCGTAGTGGACTATTCTGCAACTGAAATTCTATTAAATGATTAAAACATGCTGATGTGTATACCTTGCAGAATACACAGCTTAAAAATAAGACAGAAGATTCAGCGATACCCTGAAAGGGCAAGGGTTATAGTGTCATTTCCAACAGTAAATTATTCATGAGAATCAATTAGGTAATGTTTGTACTGTTCTTTGGAAATGTGAAGCTTCATGGAAGTACCAGGTCACAGTATTAAGCCATGATTTTTAGTTTTCTGAGATCTATAAATCAATTCCTACCTCTAATATTCTTTCTTTTGTATGATGTGGATTTTCCATTATGTACTGTGATTTTTAGTCTATTTTCAAGAGTAAATTGGCATTATTTGTTCTAACTTCCACAAGACAACAACGCTGACAAGGAATAATAATACTTAAGTAGCTTCTTGCTATATGTAATAAACAACCCGAACCTCTATTTGCTGTATGTTGCTGAGCTGCTTTTCTTCCTCAGGAGCCTATATTTCCTATATGTGAGTTGGCAGTGAACAGTCAGCTCAAGATAACTGTGTATTTGTTGTAGGAATTGCAACATTTGTGTTATGTGCTGTAAGACCATGGCACACTTTTAATAGGATACAGTTTGACATGACATACAATGCAAGCCAGAGCCAGCACTGCAGAAAACCCCTGAAACAGTGGATGAATTTTAGATGGGATACTGTTGTGGATTAGGCTGCAAAAATATGCTAGATGTTTGGGGTTTTTTTTTCATGTGCATTGTCTTTTCATAGTGGTGGCTGTGGAGGTGGTCAGCAGATATCACAAAGTCATGTTTGAGCACATCATCCACTAAGATCTGTGAGTTGCAGTTGTTGTCCTGAGGGCTTAAATATTATGGCTATAAAACCCATTGATATAAAACCCACATGCAGAAACTAAGTTGGGAATGTCTCCAGAGTATGACCCTCGCCCTCAGATTTGTTGACAGAAATGTTAGAAACTAAGCCCGCTTCACTTACTTAGGAAGATCATGGTTTTAGCCCAGTGTTGTCCCAGATCACCCATACACTTATAAAACAACAGCAGATGGTTCCTTGTGTTTGCACAGCTGCCAGTACCGGTGGTATTAACAATACTGCTTTTCACTTTCATAATACCTTCCATATGACAGCCTCGTAAAGGTGCAGAGGTTGCTCTGTGGTTTTCGTGCTGTCTTGAGGAACATCCCTTGGGGACATAATTTACCAGAGGCTCCCAACAGGTTTTCTCCATTTTGTGTCCCTGTGCCCCGGCTGCGGTTCTGCTTGGTATTTATTTATGGCTTCTCGTTGCCTAGCTGCTTTTTGTTCATACACAGTCTTCTGATTGCTTTTTTGCAATGGGTGTTGATTGTACTCTGTTTAGAGATCTCGGGATATATTAGATGCTGCTGGAGTGGTTAGAGGGGTCGACAACAGTGAACAGGTTTATAATTGAAATAAGTGGTTTAACCGTGTTGCTGCACTACATGTAATATCTAGGCCTGTTTTATGATTCGCCACTGCAGAACAGAAAATACGTGTTGGTAGCTCCTTGTGAGGTTTGGGTTTTAATGTTGTAAGGGAGAACAGTGTTATTTAAAAAGTCTGTGTGAAGTCTTGTATTCCCCACTATATGAATCATGTATGAATGCATATTTGCAGATATACGTGTGTGTCTACGCATACATGTGTATCTGTGAAGACACCCAATATATGGCATATGTAATGCATGTATATTTGTAGATATAGCTAGGTATAGATGACTCTCTACACTTGTCCTCTATATAGATATGTATGCATCTGAAATCAGATTGCTTTTGTGCCCTATTTTCTGTCCAGCACCGCTATCGGTAAGCAGTGCCCCATTCAAAATGAGACAGAAAAGATAAAAGCAAAAAAAACCAGCATATCTGAGACGTGTTGCTGAATGATCACCTGCCTTCATCAGGAAAAGGAGAATTTGGCACCAGGTAGAGAGATCAGTGCAATGAATGGAGTGAATGTGCCTTTGATTTATTGCTACACAGCTGCAGTGTGGAGTAGGAGGCTACTGGGAACAGCTGGCCAGTAAGGAGTCCAGCCTTATCTCCAATGGAACAGAGTCTGTACTTTGTCCACCCCACAGCTGGGAGGGGGTTTGATGTTGGAAGGCACTCTTCTGTGCCTGGCTGCTTGCTTTTTCCTTTGGTCCTTATTGTTTGATATGGTAAAAAGACATCCCATAAACTTTGCCTTGGTAGTAGGAAGAATATTAATATGAAAGTGGAGATTAATAGATATATTAATATTGATTAATAGATGTAGATCTGAGGATCTATGGCTGAACTTCTACTGAAAACTTTGCCATGAGTTTGGCTGGGGTTTACCTAGTATAACTTTATGGAATTTGCTAGAATTTTCTTTGATTTGTAATACTGGACTTAAATTGTGATGTGATTTCCTTTCTTTTCTTTGGCATTGGTTGAACTGTTTTCATATTTACCAGTCTGGCATATTTTCCTCTTCTCTCTCTCCTTTGCATGAAAACAAAGTGATTCTATGTGCTCTGAGATCTCCAGACTATTCATCAACCTGTGCGTCATTTCCAATATTAAAAAAAATTAGAATTTCACTAAAATAAAAAAAGAATTATTTCTGTCTATGTATGAAAATAGTATTACTATTTCTAGTGAGGGATGTTGAGTGTTCAGGGAAAACTCCAGTGTCTAGTTTAAGAGTAAATAAAAGCCTCTGAGTAGGCTTTCATGAAATTCTAGAAATGAAAACATGTGGGGAGAATGGGTTGTGTCATCCACTTTCTTGTTTTTTCTTTTTATTCCTCTTGTTTCCTGCTTCTCAGTTGACTACATTTTCTATCCAGTGAACAGTGTACTGGAGTTTTGTTTTGCAGAAGTCCAGCTCCAATTTCACTCAGCACTGTAAGCTGAGCATCCTGAGACTTGCTAATTGGACCCTTTCAAAACAGAAATGGGTTTTTTTTCCGCTAAAAAGCCGTCCTGCTAGTCTCAGTGTACAGAAAGCCTCTAAAAGAAAAAGCTAAACCCTTTGCAGTCACAAGAGCATTTTTGTTTTGTTTATTTAATAGGGTTAAGATGAATGCATCATTATTCAAAAAATTGTGCACTATAGCTGTAAACCAGCTGTTCTGATAAATGAAAAAGCTCTGGACAGATCAAATATGCTACAAAAGCCAGAACCTACCATTCACTGTGACATTGCTGGAAGGTTGCCTAGCTGTTATTTCACCCTTTTCACTGGCTCCAGGCTCATACATGTACTTATATTTTATTTTTCAGCATTTACTATATTTTAAAATATATATACATAATATTAATAAGAAACAGCCTATGTATAGAAACTAATAAAGTGTAGATGATATGACTAGCAAGCTAAAAGTGAGCTTAGTTTCACTAAAAGTACACATCATTTAATGCAGCTATAATATCCATCAATAAGAGGAAAGTGACACAGAAAAACCAAAATGGAACAAAAGGTAGGTTAAGGCAAAAGAACTCTGGTTGACAGAATTCCAGTTGCCAGAATAAGAAAGTGAATGGCATATACGTTCTTTTGAGAGCATGTGTTCTAAGTCCCGTTAAAGAAGGAAAGGTTTAATAGAGCTTTTAAATATTTCCAGAGTTCTGGATAAGATCCTGGAAATAGATCTGTAATGCTTTTTATCCAAAGATCTCAAAGAGCTATGCAGAATGATGAATTAGGAATCAGAGTAGAACTAATATTTATTCTCTCAGCTGAGAAGCATTCTGTGATGCTTTAGTGATCAAGAACATCCTACATCTATATTTAGACATGCAAGGGCATCATTTTCAAAATTGCTGAATACCTGGTATTTTTCAGACAGGAGTCATTTAGGAGTATAAATACTTAATTTTAAAAATCTTGGACAATGCTTTATAAAGTCACGTATTTCAGAGCTATCAGCAGTAAATTGGCAGTTAGGGTTGCATTGAGATTTTTATAGGAAGTAGGACTTGCACTTTAATGAATGAATTTACTCTCCAGAATGGTTCTGTTCGTAGGAAAACTGAATTTCCAATGGAGTTTTATTTAAAAAACCTTTTGCTAACTTTTGCGGAATAAAAATTTTAAAACATTCATTTGAAATGTTAAAATGTTAAAACATGTTTGAAATATTGTCCTGCTTTAGCACATTCTTTGTTTTCTTTTTCCTGAGTCCCCACTGCAGTTATCCATGTCTCTGCCATCTCCAGAATTGATTGTTGATGTGTACTCTGCGTTGGAGCAATACTAAAAGATTATTCTGAAATCTCAGCTAATGTAGAATCCTGCTGTCTTGCTTTTTAGTGGAGTAAATTATATTTGTTCTTTATAGATCTAATTGGCTTCCAGTTTGTTTCTGGGTACGATTTCATCTATGCAACTTTTGTAGTGGTGTTAATCCCACATAATGTAAAGACCATCTTTCTTTAAGTCATGTCTACTCATTTGAAATAACCTGAGAAGGAAAAATGTATTTATCAGGAATCAGAGACTAGAGCATTTTCAATTGAGGAGCAATTAATTTATATCCTTTGTCCATCAGAGCCTAAACGTGTAAAGGTTCGTGGCATCCAGTAAAACCCTGCCTTTCCCCGGGGCTGGTTAAAAGACAGCACGATGGATTCAGTGGGTTTCATCCTGAGTGAGTGGAGATGTTTTGTTTTCAATTTATGTATAACATACATACTTTCTAACTATTGTAGCTTACCAAAAAGTTCATCGGTAAACCTACTATAAAATAAATAAAAGCTTACTTGGCAAATTAAGCATCGAAATCCTTTAAGTTGTTATGGAAATTCATACCATCTTTCTAATTTCACAAAAATAATTGCAAGCAAGCTTTCAGTTTTGAAGTGGACATTGTAGGGCCATACCTAAGGCAAGCAGTTCAACAAAGCTTGAGAGAGAAACACGTATCACATAATGAACATAGAAAGCAGTTAAAACCAAACATGATGAGTTTGTTCATTTATTTTTTTTCTTTAATTATTTTACAACTATGTTGTCTATCATTAAGGCAGTTTGGCAGAAATTGCAATACTGGAGGGGAAAGGGAAAGCAGTAATCTGTAGGATTCTAGATGGCAACCCTGGGCAGTGAAAAGCACACAAATGCTAATTACATAGGGAACAGACACGACTGCTGATCAGGATTTATTAGAGACTGTTTTGTGGACAAATGAGTATTGCTGTGCCTGGAACTGTATGCACATGGCATGTTCTCAGGATCATGGTATCTGGAATCATGTAGATATGTGCTTTGCATCACACACAGCTGCACTTCCAGAACTGAGTGGACCTCTGCCATATGCCCAGGGTTCTGGTGCCTTTGGCTCTTTTTGGCCTTGTGTTTTATATCTAGAACTGTCCCTTCTGGTGTTGTGATGACTCATTATACTTCCAGAATGTTTGAAAACCAGCAATTGACAGATCCATAGCAAAAATTGTAAGACACACATGGAAGAAAAAAGCAACAGTAACCAAAACAAATGTGTGTTCATAAGGAGGGAGAAAAAAAAACACAACACAATAAAAACCCCAAACCCCACAGCCCAACCTTCTTACTCCTTATCTCAGAATGGTTAGTGCAATTCTTCTTTCCTTTTTTTTCTCATAAAGTGATCTGATGAAACCTATAACCTGAAATAAAACAATTTCCATTGGAAAAAAAGAGTCTATGAAAATGTGGGGGTTTTTTAACTGTATTACTGTTTAATCATAGGCAAGTGCAGTATGATATCCTATATCCAAGTTCTCATCTTTTGCTAAGTAGGTTACTTACCAGGTATTAGGAGTGACTGTTCTGCACATGACAAGTCAGATTGTAGTACAAAGAGAATTTTCCTTTTGCAAAAGTATAAACTTTGCTATTAATTATTTCTTACATCTTTTGAAAATTTTGATATTTCCTCTGTCCTAAATAATTTTGCAAGGCCTGAAGGAAATGATGTAACCCAGTTGAAAAAGAAGGTTAAGCAGTTTGCACCATATTCAGTATGTGTATATGTGTACATGATACAGGACTGTTTATTTTTGGGGTGAGTTTTTTTGACTCTGTAGAGTTAAGTCAGAGAGGGTTGTTGGGGAAAAACATGGGGGATCAGGCAAAATTGCTAAGGGTAAGATATCACATTAAAAACACATCAACTATCTTTAAAAAATACTTGTTGGGCTTTTTATTGGGAAGGTCCTCCTCTCATTGCTTCAACATAATTAAGCCTTATGCTGTCATAGTGTAGAATCTAAAGGATGGTGAGCAATTAAAATGCATTCTACTAAAAGAAGCATGAGATTTTGTTAAAACCTCTAGGAGGGTCAGCTGAGTAACACAGAGGCTTTATTGAAAGGTATCTAAAGAAGCCAGGCTCCCAAAGGAACATCAGAGGAATGGTGAGATCAAGGTAGATAAGCTTGCTAGTAAATTCTTGATTTCTTGTGTTACAAAGTGATCCTATTGCAAAGAAGAAGCAGCGCTTTGCTTTATCAGGCCCGCATGCTGCAATCGATACATTGATGATGACAGACTCCTGAATACTGAGTCTAAATTAGGCTTGTCGAAGATCATACGCAAGAGATTATAACCTGCCTCCTGTTCTAAAAGTGATTCCATTCAAAGAGACAATTTGAAGCTTGTCATCAGTGGGACTGGACTCAGGGCAATTCAGAGAGGAGGGCGCAGTTGTTTGTCCTGAGTTCTATACGAAATGCTGGCACTCTTGCCTTTGCCTGGGCAGGAGGAGGAAAGAAAGCCTACCTACCTAAACCTATACTTTTCTCACTGACTGCAAGAGGAATGGTTTTGGTTCTAATCTGGTTTATTCAAATCCTTCTGTCATTTGCATCATGATAACATGTAAGCCCATTCTAGAAATGCAGTAGGTCATTATAACTTTCAACAGTGATTCATTCTCTCTTCCCCCTCACCATCTTAAAAAATCAATAATAGCTTAAAATTATTTTTAATGATCGTATTTTGGTTCACCTTTTTTTTTCTTTAAAAATAAACAAACAACAACCATGATGTTCTGTGGAGTTTCTATGTGCCAAAGCCAATAGAACATTTGTACTTTGCTCTTGGAATGGAATTGAGGAATGTTAATGATGATTCCATCATCCTGTGGTGGTGTCTGAGATTAACTCCTGGAGGGGAAAAAAAAGAAATCCCTTCTCCTGCAGAAAAGCTATCCTTTTGGTGCAGATACACCTTTAATTCTGGACATTTGAAGTTATGACTACGTGTCTCATCCTGTTGAGTAAGGAGATGATTTAGATCAACACCTCTGTCCAGCAAATACCTGGGAAAGAAACATCAAGCCTAGATTTCTGTAATATATTCTAAATTTTCCTATTTAAACTGGTCAAAGCAATCAAGCCTGATTTGTCACTGTGAATGCTTCTGAAACACTTTTAGCCATTCTACATTTCATGAGTTGATGGCAGTTTCTGGTAAAGTATGAATTAACCAAGCACATTTCAGCATTGATAGTAATGGGAGTTTGTCAGCTTTAAAATGTGCAAATCCTCCTTTTCTCAACCCCTGCTACAGACAGACTTCTGAGACATTATTTGTTCTCTACTAACTGAAACATCACCACGTTTGTTTTCAAAATGTGTAAAGTGCAAGTTGCTGCCAGGCTAAAAATTTATATTACAAATCTCTGCCTCCAGCAAATTTTTACAGTTAAATTAAGCAAGGCTTATAATTTGAACACTGATAGACTTTTTATTACAGCCACACCAATGTGAGAATCTCTGGTAGAAGGTTTTTTGAGATACTGCTGAGCTTGGAAGACTTGCTTCTGTCCAGCTTAGTTTTTAACTGCTTCGTCACCTAGACAACAAATTACACCAGTAATTCTAAACTGGAGCTTCTGTGTCTTGGCTATGTCCATATAAGATTATCTCACCAGTCATACTTTTATACTTGAAAAAGAGTTGAGACTGGTCTCACAGTGTTTTCAAACATTTACACTTCCAGGGAAAATTAAGAGATCCCAAACTGAGACTACTATGGCTGCTTCTTGCTTAATTACTCGTTATCAAAGAACTTTTGCATAGACCCTCATAGGCAAATTTGCAAAGATGCCAGAAAACAACAGCTGACCTTGGAAAGACCTTTCTTTGCTAGGAACCTATGATACTTTTAACCAAATTTTAACTAAAGTGTTAATAATGTATTTATAGCACAAGTTTTCCTGTGGTGTTAGTGTTGGTGAAAGAGGGAGATAGTGCCCCATAGTTTCACCAGGAAAGTAACTGCATTCAGTAGCAGTGGGAATTGTGGAAAACCCTCATGTCAGTAAATGCACTTTGAATCACCATCCCGTGTTTTCACCATGAAGTTTGAAAAGAGTGAGGACATTACAAGATCGATGTACTTACATTTAAGATTTGCGCATGCTATACATTGAATTCTTTCAGATTGTTGCAGTTAAGTACTGAAAATCTCTGAAGTCTAATTGTAAGGGATGTAAGTGGGGTTTTGTTGTGGGTTTTTTTAATTGATCGGGGCTGAACTCTCCATATCCGCTTTCAGTGTAGCTCAAAGTTCGGAACTTTTGATTTCCTTGTGTTTTTTTGTGGTTTTTTTTTTGCAGAGAAAGCAAAACGGAATACATCAGCTGTGAAATACCATCTGTGAATGGATGATGCTTTTTAATGAGTGAATAGTTCAGAGTCTCTGCTCTATCTGTTCTCCATACCTGCTTTTATTAACCGAAATTTGAGTGTTTTGCAACAATATAGGTCATCTTTGGTTAGTCAAATTTACATGAAGGAAATCAAATAGGATGAAGAGCATATTGTGCAGAAATAAGCAGCATAAAGATGTCCAGTGAATGGGTCTTCGATTTGTACGGCTCACATAATTTGTTTCTTTACTAAGCATTGAAAAACAAAAGTCTGAATTTTAAGTTGAACTCATGGAGCTGACCTCAAGTGTTTCTTTGAATCCACATCAGTTCTACAGTTGCTTCCTGCAACCTATGTCTCCAGGTTCCTCAACCACTCATATTATCACCCTTTTATTGACAGTCATTGATACAGCAATGTTAGCTATACACAGTGATTTACAACAGGTTGACTACCACATGTGAAAGCAAATCCTGGCTTCAGGGGATTTACAGATTAAAGGCTTGAGCAGTGCCCATATTCTGAGTATATAGGAACCAGAATATGGAATAAGCACTATATACTACCAAAAAGCGTTAGACTTGCATGCTATGCAGCATTTCCATGACTGGGATCAGTTCTCTAGTTTCTTCACTGCATCTCTTATCTGTTGTTTACCCTCTGCATGGCACATTTGTTCTGTACCCTCCCTTTGCATGTAGCTTTCACAGCTTTATTATCCTGTGCACACTGCCTTCCATAGAACTTGGCAGCTAAGTCTTCTTACTGGGGATCCTGGCTGAGAAGAATAACGATAATGAGATGAGAATATAGATATCACATTGCTTTGAGTGACTGCGTGGCGACCACTTTTGCCAAGAGCTGATTGTGAACGCAGCTCTTGGTCTTTCCAGAGCAGGCTCAGTGATGGCTGACAGAGTGAGATCTCTGCCAACTGCAAATTTTGTGAACTAAAACAATGATTATGTTACAATGGACCGGAATTCTAATTGCCGCTAAACGCGTGTTTTCAGTGCCCTCCTTCTGCTCTGGCCTCGTCTCTAACTCTTAAAGCAGGAGCTAGCATGTACCGTTGATCCTTCTGAATTGTGCCGAGGGAGTAAAGCTGCCTATTGATGTATTTAACTTCTTTGAATGAACAATGCTTTATAATGAGTGAACAATCCGGACTCCCTTTCATTTCCCTACGTGCTAGTTTTTTATATTCAGTATGTGTATCAGAGCACAGTGCATCATATGGAACAGAATATTATAACTAACTTCACATTTGGGAGGTGAGAGCCAGGCAGTGGGATTACAATGGCTACATCCCAGAGGCAGGCTCAGACTGCCTTTATATTGTGCTCTGTGTCAATGATATGTGGTGTCTGGGTAGTGATTTTCATAATAGGCTAATCTTGGTGGAGAGAAAAGCAGAAGAATAAATTCCAAATTGTAATAAGTTATTCAAATAGAACAATTAGCTTTTTCTTCTCAAACATACAATACAGAGCAACAGAATTTTATCTTTACCAAACCCTAAATGCAGAGGTCTGGCAGGGTAAAGCAGCCAGCTGATAAGAGAAATAGAGTCATGAGGAAATACTGAAAGTGAACCAATTTTCAATTCATCCTTCAGAAAACAGCATTTGTTTTTTCCCAGTTGCTTTCAAGCATTAGGGATCAAATGATAATTGATTTGTTTTTTCCCCCCATAAAGCTCCCTCCTTTCTTTGAGGAAGCACCCGCCCTTCACTACCTGCAGCTAAGAACTGGCATAATTCACTCAACTGTTGTGTTCCTCACTTCCCTTCTAGCATGGTGCAGACCACGATCTCTGTTGCTGAATATACCAGGAAAAGCGATGTTGAATGTTGCATCTTCCTGTGGTTCTAATGTAACATGACAGGAAGAGACACTAAAAGCACCCGCCTTTGTTCGTTATTATTTTTTTCCTAGAGCTTGCTAATTAAATCATTAAAATTTTATCATCACTTAACCATGGATAAAGCCTTTTGAAACATTTAATTAGTATGCTGCAAGAGATACATGTGAAACCAAAAGCATTTATATGGTGTGAATGACTAAGAAAGATAGATTGAGAAGAAGAATGTATGAGAATGCATTTCCTTGCAACAAAGCTGTCCGTGCTTCCAAACAGGCAGGAATAAATATCAGGATAAAATTATACTGTTGCCAGTTGAGACAGTAGCACTCATGAAAATACCAATAACTAACCCACAGATTTAAGTGCAAATATATTATAAATGCATTTCACATTGCCATGTGTCGTGGTTTTCCTTTAGTAGCGTGGTGAGGGAGGGAAGTTACAGCCCCTCACGGAACTTTTGCACCTGAGCCAGGTATGCAGAGGTATTTTTGTTGTAAGCTAAAACAGTGCAATGGAGCTGAAAATCAGGATAGTTTCTGTGTACCGCCCTAGGAGATATGGAAAAGTTGTATACCGTGCAGAAGGAAGTTTTAGCTTCATGATGTGATATAAGATTGTAGAGATGAATTTATTGTCCAAGGCTCATTATAGGATTGCCTTAGCCAAAGAAAGGAAATGTAATTGTGGTCATAACATTTCAATGTCCCATACGATAGTTTTGCCATCCATATCATATTTGTTCTGTGATTTCTTCTGCCATTTTATATGAAAAAAAGCCTGGCAGTACGATTAGGCAGAAGAGAAGAATTCCAGTCTTTCAAAAACATTTGTAAGAAATTGAAAACAAGAATAGCCATTATCAAGGGCACTGATGTGTAATTCTGGGGTAATGTCTGACACAGGAATTAGTCTGCACCTGAAGTTGGAGTGGAGTTCAAATCCGAGTCTCATGGATCTGCAGTGAACACCAGTCTGTTCTATATGGGAACTACGATATTACACAGGAGAAAGGTGGGAAATAGTCCCTAAGAAGGCATATATTATTTTGTAGGAAACTTTGGAAGATGCCATATGGTAATTTCCAGTTCTGTTCTGAGTGTTGAGAATCTGACTTCTTTGGGATAGTTTTGTTCAAATAGCAAGGAAAGATCAAGAAAGGCTCGTTAGCCTATAGCTCCTTTTCCATCTCCTCTCAAAGGGGAGTATTTTTTATTTTCTTTTTTAACTGCATCTCTGTTCTTTCCGTAAATAAATTTCTTCCTGGCTGTTTTGCTGACAGACTGGCCTCCTCCAGGCATTTCTTATATGTCAAAAAAGTTGCAAGAATTTTGCAAGAAACAACATTAAATTAGAATGAAGAAGAAAAACACTTCTGTTTTCACTCTCCTTTTCTCTGTCGAACCTAAACATTGCCTTTACTAAAATCTTATAAGGCCTGCAAATATCAAAACATCATTGCTGGTGTTGTGTGAGGTTATGGAAGTGCCGTAATAGGGACGTGCGCCTGTCAGCTCTAACAATGCATAATGATAGAGTACTGTATTTAGAAATGGCAATGAGAGCTATTAACCTGTTCTGTTTGTTATAGGATAATAGTGGATCCCTTGATTTTGGTTGAGCACCACAAGAGTTTAGTGCTGCCCTAGAAGACAGATTCATTGGATTCATGTAAAGGAAGTTGCAAAATACTTTTCGCCTACATCTTTATTTTTAAAATTCTGTACTCAGAATTATAGTTCTGCAGTTTAGACCAAGATCTAGATTCACTGGTGAAAAAGAGGGATCTTACTTAGTTTTATTTGATCTGTACTTTCCAGTTCTTAGGTCAGACAGTTATTTTTTTCCTTTGCTGAAACTTGATCTGCATTTAGTCCTGAATTCTGTGCATCTTAATTCATCGGTGAAGCTGTAACTCTGACCTAGCAAGACTGTCTTGGCTGAAGAAAAAAAAAAAATGTCTACCTCTCTTTTTTCACCCCATACTGCTTGTTAAAGTCAGGGGCTGTGGGCCAAAGTCTTTGTTCTTTCCATTGATCTGAGGGTAAATCATACGTTTGCTAATGCAAACCAGGTAATACAGAATCTCCACTTTCATTCAACCTTTCTTTTCTCAAGCTGTATACAGTGGTGTGAATCCGAGATGACTTGGATTTTAAAAGCCTTTTCATGTGACAGGAAAATTACTTTACCTAAATTTAAGGCAGCTTTTCCTTCTTTGACCCATTACAAGTTGATGGTTTTGAGACTGCAGGCAGCATTAGCCATGGGGAGCTGTTGCATCAACTCTACACGTATTCTGAGCTGGCATGGCACAGACGTGCTATCTCAGTTCACCTGGGAGGGGTGACTAGATGGGAGCCTGGGAACTGCAGAAACACCCCAGCCCCCCAGTATAAATGCCTTTGGATCCCAGCTGGTTCATTATGCAGGCAGGCTTGAGAACAAAGGATACTCAGCAAATGATTGTCTGCAGTTCACCATCTAGGCATGTCCTATATTTTCCGTCTCCATGTGTAGAATTAGCTAACAACCCCAGTCAGTGTACAGAACAGAACTGTAACAATCAGAATTGAGAAGGTCACCAGTATACTCTGTACCCATCAGCCTGTAGAAAAAAGATGGGAACCTATCTCCAAAAATTCCAGAAAAATTCTGCAGTATCCAGATCTTCTTTATAATAGTTGTTGTTTCTGCCACAAACTTATTCACAAACAGAATTTGTTAGTGTGAGGTAAGTTTAATTACCTTGCTTGAGGCTGCTTGAAAATTCAAACTCAGAAATACCTAGATGGTATTTTCACCAGGTTCTTCTGTATTCCTCCTCCCAAAAAGTCCTTTGTTCCAAATATAGGAGATTGGAATGATTTAAAAAAAAAAAGAAAAAAGCCAAACAAGAAAATCCATTTGCAGTCCCCCTGAGATACACCTTGGTTGTGCATTCTGTTATTGGTGTATTTATTCATATTGGAGTCAGAGGCTCACAATAGAGCAGCTAAATATCAGCACAACACAGCTGCAGACTCCAGCAGTATATATGATCATTTACATACTACAAATTCTACCTGGAGTTACATTTAGGCAGTACTATTGACTTAAATAGGTGTGTTTGAAACTACTAAGGACGGAACCTGTCCCCTCAAATCCTTCATAATGTTGAGACAGTTATCCTTTTATGACATCAGTTTCCCCACATACACCATGGATGAAGTCATCATTATTAAAACAGCAATACAAAGCATTATTATGTGTTCTTTTTCAGCACATAGATAAAAATACTATGCTGGTATTTGTTTTGTGATGGAATTTATTTGGGGGGTATCACATTGTAGGTATCAGGACAACTGGTTGCCCTTTCCCATATTTTCCTTAACTAGAGTAAACTCTCGGGATGCATCAGGCTTTCATTTCTGAAAGAGGAGCTTCCTGCTTGCCCAGCTGACATCACCTCTGTTTGAGAACTGTCTCTTTCCTTTTATGATCACCCAGTAACAGCTTAACACGCACAGCTGCTGCTCAGGATTCACACCCAGGGTCTCCTGAAAGTAACATTGACAGTTGTCCCCCGAACTTGATCTATACTCACCTGCACAGATGGAGGCGTCAGCCCCACAGAGCAGCTAGAACAGAGTTGGTTCAGGCTGGCTGCAATGTCCTTGCAGCTCCTGGGTATTGGGAGCGTTCTGGATCCCAGGCTGTTCCCAGGACACGCTGCCAAGCATTTCTCCTGCTCTACAGGCACCATCTGCTATTGATGGGCCAGGTACTGCCCTTTCTGAGCAGACACTAGCATTCTGCAACCAAGGACCCTGATTCATCTTCTGTCTCATGTACCACAAAGGTGGCACAGGGATGGGTGAAGTAACTGTAGGACTAGGTCCTCTTCATACTGCAAATCGTTGCTTTCTTGGGAGCACTGCAAATATGAATACACATTAGATTTTATTTAGGAATCTCATCAGGCTTTTCCCTGAGTTGACAACAGAATATTCCTACCAGTCAGTAGGAACAGGGATTTTGTTGTTATGCTTAACCTACTCTTTACTAGCAGTGGCTGCTGACAGAGCATGTAGGTGCAGCCATGGTACGTGTATCCAGGCAGCTTTATGACTGCAATCTCATAATGAGAATGAGAAAAGTTGTGCAAGTTCCCTTCTCTCTTTCATTTGGGAAGAAACTCTCTCACTATAAAACTGAGGTGCTCAAGATTGCCCTCACCGGGAAGAATAGTCTTGGAAGGGTCAGCAGGCTCCACAACCACATGTGTTGAAGCAAGTTCACTCTAAAGTGCTGAGATCCTTGTTTTGGAAAGGGTTTTTGAGCTTACAGGTCACCTTGGGATGAGTAATATGGACATAAGTAACTGAAAGTTTATAGCAACATTCTATAATTGCAAATTCTGTTCCACTGAGCTAAAACTGGATTATACAGATAACAAGATTCTTTGACTTCGAGATCTTTGGAGCGTGATAGAGATGGACTAAAATCGACTAACTACTTGCTGTTGACAGGAAGAGACCTGGCCCGTTCCCCTACCTTGGCAGATATGTCAAATTTGAATTATTCACCTGTTTTAGTACTTATTTTGCCATGAACTCAGAGCCATCACTGTGCAATTACCATTTCTTCTCTGCATGCTTAAAATATGAAAGTTCAGTGTTTGCGCTCTGCTTTGCATCAGGTAACTTTCTGAGCCTGATAAGAAAATCAAATTCCAGTCTCTCAAGCAGTTTTATCTATTTGTAAGTTTTTGAATTCCCTCCTCTCCTCTCGGTGTGGAAAGCTGTCTTGCTAACAAGAGACTACCTAGTTTAACTAAAAAAAAAATATATATATATATATAACTTTTGCAGAGCCCATACATATCTGTAGATCTTCTGTTTATTTAATTTTTCCATTCCTTGTTCAGAATGAAGATTTTGCTGATGAATTATTTATATGGCAACAGGAAATGAGAGAGGGAGTGGCGTGAAAAATTTCCATAAAAACCTCATGCAGTTTTCAGTAACATTCAGTGAAAGCATTTTTTTTTCTTTTCTTTTCTTTGCATTCTTCATTCATATTTTGTCACTACAGAAAGCTGCCACTGTTTTAGTTTAAAGAATTGTGATCTTAAGTTATACATGCACATTATGAGAGCCATACGTTAAGGAAGTTTTATCTCCAAATAAAGAGTGGGGAATGTTGTGTCTACAAACATCAACTGATTCCTTCTTTTCCATCTCATTACAACCAACATTGACCAAAGGACTTCACCTGCATTGAAAATAACTTTCTGCCAAAACGAAGTCCTTTGGTCAATGTTGGTTGTAATGAGATGGAATAAGCACATCATCCATTTGTTAGCAAAATACACAAATTGCAAAAGACAGCAAATGAAGAAAGGGATGGGGAGGAGGGATGTTTTCATCTTCTTTTCACAATAAAGGAAGTGTTACTCTAACTCCATGAACTACAGCCATTCCCAGTCTTAACGCAGCCAGCCATAGAACAGCCTCGGTTGTGACAAGAACTGTATATGAGCCGTACCTTTTTTTGAACTTTATTTTCCCATAAATACCTTGGCCATGATTTCTTTAATTCTTCTTGGATATTTTCTGTCTTTATTTTCCTTTTGTTGTTTTACTAGTAATCCTGAGACCACAAATTGCGAGATAATGTCCTCTCTGTTTGGCAGCCTGTCAGAGAAATGAGATCTGAAATGGAAAGAACCTTGCAGCTCAGTGGGGTCAGGGTTAGATGGCTCCTTGTGGAATTGTCCAAGTATGAATGTGGAGAAGTGAGGAAAATAGAGGTAGAAACCCAGGTATCAACTACTTAGTTCTGTCATCTACTGTGACTCAGCCCTTTCCTCATTCTTCTGCTCCTGTTGGCTTAGGCAACATGCAGTGTTACAACAGCTTCATCATTATGGCAAAATAAATCAACAGTTTATAGGAAAAGAGAAAGGAATTTCTGTTGTACGTCCTTCCATCTCTTACAATGACAGCAAATTGAGAATTCTGTGGTTAAACTGAAAAAGCATATGTCTTCAAGCTTTTTCTTAGAAAGGAAGACAAACATATATGACCGTCTTTCCTTTGAACAATGCTTGCTTTTTGCTTAGGTGAAGTTCAGTTCCGTACTCCATAGGCAACTCCTAGAAGCCTTCTGGAATGGAAGTGAAATCCCATGGTACAGAGCAGATTCCTTCAAGTGCGGGGGTTAGAGTTTCATGCTTGCTTGAACATTTGGTAGGAGGTTGCTTCAGGAACAGCATGCTTGGACTAAAGGATATAAATGCATCCTAAAATCACCATTTTGAATGTTTCCCATATGCATTCCTGTAGTAGCCCTTTCCACTGGAGTCTGGAATCTCAACACAGCTGGAATAGCTTACCAGTTGCTAACTGGACACGCAGCTGTAAACAAGTGTGTGATTAGGTGACAGTTGCATAAATTTAGCTGTATTGCACAGTTTCTAAACACCCAAGTAAATAAGATACTTTTTTTTTTTTCCCTTTCAGGCTCAAACTTTCTGAAATCTCTTATCAAATTGTAACAATATAATCTCTTTCCAGAACTTCAGAATAAACAGAGCATGGTCCTTGTAACTGAAATCGAAGCATCTTTTTCACCAGTGGGATTTCAAAATAGGTGGAAGGATGTTACTACATGTAGAGTGATTTTTATTTCCCACCCCTCCAAGAGTTTCAAAGTATGAAGAAGGGTACTAGACTTGAAATTAATGTGTATGCATTGACATAGGTAGAATGTGTAATACGTATGTTGGAATGAATGGGATTTGGATGTATGTATTTAACATTGTACTTAACTGTGAATGAAGCTCACTGGCATCTCAGCCATGGAAGTCTGTTGAGAGCACACTGCATGCATGTTGCTGGAGTTGTGTCACTGATATAGTCCAGACACTTCTTCAGTAATTGTTCCTCCTAAAGCACCGTAGTTATGTATCACAGAGATATTCTGTAATGTCACAGCTCCATAAAACGGATATAATTGTTCTGTTTCTGCTGTTAACATTAGATAAAGAGAAAGCCATCTTGTGGTATGGATGAATTTATCAGAATCAAAAGGCATATATGGTTCATCCTGCCTAAAGTAAGCAGGATGGTGAAGAAGATCTTGGAAAGAAAGGCACAGAATTCAGGCATGTTTAGAAAGAAAAGGGGAATTACTGTAAGTTTTATCAAAATAAAGAAAATAAACATTGTCTTGCCATATAGTTTTGAATCTGACAACATTTAAAATTAGATTTTACATTATTAGTTAATGATAATGAAAAGGAAGCACTGAGTAAATATGAAAATAATTTGAATGTCAAGGAGTGTTTTCCATCCCTTGTTCGTCTGCTGGCTTATTGTATTTACAACAAATCATTAATCCCATTCAGATGTATTTTCTGAATCTTCTTTTCAAGGGATAGAAAACAGGGATTGACAGTAAGCTATTTTAAATTGCAATGTAAACACAAACCTCGTTCCTGGTGGTCAGTTGCTGAGTATGTAACCAAGTAACTCATTACCTCAACCTGACCTCCACCCCACAGTTTTAATGTTTACTTTTGTAAATTATTATAAAGTAGCTATGCTTCCCAATATTAAATGATATATAAAATAAATTGCATCTGTATTACTCTTTTTTTATTCCTTTACAGTATTTTTAGATGGATAGTATCTTTAAGAACTTTGCTTGGTAACTAAGTTCATTAGTGTATGCTGCTGTGATATTTATTTTATAATGTAATTATGTTCTCTTTGAGTTCACATGTATCACAATTGCAAGTGTTATTCCACAACTCCTCTGTGCATGGCTTTTTTCCTGATGCTTCTTAAGGCACACACCTACCTTGACTATAGGAGTGCATTGTTAGGCAGATGATATCAGCTAAATTGAGCTTGTCCTGTGTAAGTACTGTAACAGATAAAAGAAATAACACATTCATTTAGCAGGATGGATCTAGTGCTGCCACTCACCACAACTTCATTTGAAATTGCAGTCATTTAGCACCGAGACTTGGAGCAAATAGAGGCATCAGGATATCACAGTTTTGGGGCAGCTTGTAATCTGTGAGGTTAAAGCCATACAGAATTCTTTAAACTCATCGTTACATTCAAATGCTTGCTTATCTAAACATTCTGAAGTGCCTGAAAGGAATTATTTCATCAGACCTTCAGAATTATTAGTGAAATGTAGTGGATAGGTCCTTCAGAAAAATAATGATAAAACTCCACCTCCACCTCGACGAATGAAGCTATGTTTTATTCAGATTTTATGTGCTAAGGTAGTAGCAGGAATGCACTCTGGAGTCCGGGGCCATTAGGTGGCACACTTGGGCTACTGGTTTGGCAGGGTGTGCCACGAGATGGTGTGTGGGACCCAAAGTACAACCGACTCTCACACATCTTTTAAATGATAGGGAATTAAGCAGGGAGAATGCAATAAAATGACATTTAGACATGAGGCACTGTAAATATTCTGTCAACTGGAAGCCAATGAGCCTTCTGTACCTTTCTTTTTAAGGTATTAACAAAGTGATGTCTCCATGAACCTTACGCTACTTGTATGGATTTCATTATTCCGTTATGAATTCCCAGGTGTACTCAAATGCACAACTTGCAGTGAAACCAATGTGAGTTAGATGGACATACAGTTGTGAAGATCTCCAAATGCTTAGAAAAGGGCTGCTGGTTTTGTTGTTTAAAAACCAAATAGGCCAACAAGAACTTAACTGCCCCAGTTTGAAAGTTTATTTTTGGTATGGCTGTGCCATACAAGTTACATAAACTAGAAAAATGCATCCTTTGGATTATGTAGGAATGTTATACAGGGTTTAGTATTTCTGAAGTTTATAGAATTTGAGGAGGACAATTTCTGAGGTGAAGAAACTGAGCAATTAATACAGAATGATGTTTTACTTGTATCTGTGAAAGCTTTTGGCCAATCTCATACCAGTTGCTAATGATTTCCAGAGATCCAACTTATGATAAGTTTCTGTTTCCTGTTCTCACAAGATTCTTTCAGTTGACTTGACAGTGTCTTTATTCCAATGCAATATAGCTGTCATGTGAAGCCCTAATTATAGGTAAATTAAGTGTCATTATTACTTATTCACCTTAGACGAAGAATGTGCAACCCAGCTTTCTGATAGATAAAGTAAAACTAATGGAGAACTGTTCTGAACACTAGGACAGACACCTGGGATTTCACAAGCATGTGGATTTTTTATTCTCCAAGCAATGGAGCTCCAATATGAAAGTAGAGTTCTGGGATGACTCTAGTTCTCTAGTTGGAATTTGTTCCCAGTTTTCACTAATAACAGAATGAGCTGCAGAAATGACATCTGAGGGACCCACTGTGTCCCTGACTGTTGGCCTGGGGGTGATTTGTAATGCAATCGAAGGAAGTGTGTGTATTCCTGGAATGTCTAGTGGAACATCCATTTTCACTGGAACAAGAAAGAAGTCCAAAAACTTTAAGTTTGTTTAAAAATCTAGGGGAAGAGGCCATCCATCATGAGGAAAGTCAGTGTGGGTGCACATTCCCATGCCAGAATCCCCTTAGCTTTCCTCTGGCTTAGTTTTAAGCAGCTATTTTGTGTTATATAGCCATACAGGATCTAGAGCAATGGAGTCACACCCAGATGTGACTTGTAGTGCTACTGTATTTTTTAAAAAAATTAATTAAAAAAAAAATCAGTCTTAGCATATGTGCATGACTATGACTCTGAGTTTCCATTTTGCCTGGAGAGAGAAGCTTGAGTTACTGTGATTCTTCTGGCCGGAGCTCCTCATTTAAGGTTTTGCATCATCTGGAATTCGTTTTGGATATAGTCGCACACACATCCTCACCTACCTGCATTCTGATGTGAGAATTAAGTGCTCTGCTTATATGGACTTTGGAATATTTATTTACATTTAAAAATTCGGGGGTTTGGGTGGATGTTTGTGCAGGACAAGAAAGGAGCAGTGTTGCAGTGCTTGATGATGGTATAATCCAAGATTAGTCAGCATGGAAGTTGTGCTACATTTTCAAATTCTTTTGGCAATAAGAATCAGTTTCCAGGGAATACCTTGATGGGGAGTGTAAACAAACAATAAGTATACAAATAACTTGGCATTGCTTTTCATTGGTAAGGGAAGTTTTTTAATTTATTATCAGGTTACAGCTGTTAATTTAAAACTCTTAAAACATTCAGAAGGAATTCTTTGAAATATTAAAATACTTGAAGAAATCAGCCTAGAAAGTGGTGATTTTCTTAATTCACCATTCATAGTCTCTCTGATGCTTCCATCCTCATTAGAAATAAGTAGTGTTGCTGTAGCTAAGGGGGTACTGGCTGAAGTAAGCAGGGATCAATAAGGACAAGAACAGTGTCCAAATGATAAAAGTTTCCATCTAGCTGCTCCTCTCCTCAATTTCCTTACCGCAAGTAGCCTCTCTAAGAGAGGTAACGGTCCAGCAGTGAAGTATACTATAAACCTGAGAAAGATGGATGGTTCTTGTAATTTCTATCATGAATCCGCCATGCGCAGAAACAGGGTGGAATTCAAGTTCTGGTTTAATGATGACTGAAGAGGGAATCTGCAGGAATGCCACGTTTGGATTTTGGTGCCTATGGCTTGAATAAGAGGCAAGCTACGAACACCAGTCTCAAAATATATTGAAAAATATAAGAGTTAAGAAGAAACACGTTAGGACTGAAATAGGAGTGAATGCTCTGGAGCCAGAAAGAAACACATTGCTAAGCACACTGGTTTACTGGGAAGGTGAGCGGTGCTGCTTAAGATACATTAGCAGAGCTGATGAAGCTGGGACTCAGATGGGTTTCAAATCATGATTAAGGAGTTCTAGCAGAGCTCCTGAGGACTAAAAAAATTTTCTAAAAATACAACATAAGCCATTGTGCGAAAGACATTTGAAGCTTTTTGTCTGAAAATGAGAAATGTTACCTTTTAGTCTATTTGTATGAGAAAAGAAGAACATTAACTAATTGGTATGCAAATAGTGATTGATCCTGACCCAGTTCGTAGCTGTCACTTGTCATCCTCTCAGACAATGGTGCCATTATTCGAGTTCACATCGCTAATATTTACACAACCTGGGACCACAGCAGGAGGGAAGTTCACATAATGAGCTCTTGCCCTCCCCAACTCCCTTGCATTTTGGTTCAATGCGTCTTCACACTTCTACACCTTTGCTTCTGAAACTTTTCCTGTGGGCCTTTCTCCCTGCATATGGCCAGCAGGATGCCTGACTCAATACGGACCCAACAGCCTATGTGCTAAAAACATGTGGAATATTCTAGCCACAGAAAAGCAGCTTTCTAGTGAAGAGTAATTGTCACAAAGTGCTGTCTTCTGGTGTGTTACAGGACAGCACAACTGAGAACATTGGATTTGGTTTCTTCCTGTGAGAAGATAAGCTCTCCGAGATCCAGATCTTAGGGAGAAGATGATTTATGCTCTATGAGCTTCATTAGTCAGTAATGTGCTAATTATTTCGATCACTTCCTGAGAAATTCTCTAGCAGTATGAAGGTACCTCAGTGCCAAAACAGATGGGACAGCCTTTTTTTTTATTATTTTTTTGAGATCTGCCAATGGATATTTTAGTGGATATTGTGATGAAGGATGTTGCATGGACAGAACCAACTCTATTTCGGATGTAAGTGTTCTGCAGTCGGCAGATTGAGAGCAGCTATTAATTGTACCCGCCCCTTCTAGGAGGTGAAATCCCCTCCGCACTCCATGTGAGTGCAGAGGATCTGGGCTCAGGCACCAGGTATCCGTAGGGATGAACTGCGGCATGAACACTGCAGCAGCTCTGCAACAGCACAGGCAGAGCAGGAGCTGCCTGTGCAGAGCTCAGGGTTAAGAACTGTCTGGTTTGAACATAAGCATTTCTAAACATGAAATATTTGCGTCTCACATTTTTTTCCAGCATGGAAAGAAGGAAGCTTTATTTCAGTGATATATTTCTGTGGCATATGCCATGGCATTGTTCCACAGATGCTGTCACCACCAACATGTTACAAAAATACTCGTTTTCAAAGCTCTGTGACTGCTCACAAGAAGCCTGAACCTCTCATAACTATTCAAAGAGATTTGTAGAGGAAAACCATACTTTTATGTTCTATTTGGAAGAAGTCAGCGTGAAGCTGTGCAACTCCTCTTCTGCATGTTCATTTCAACTTGCAGAAGTTTGATGCAACAGTTCCTCCTGGGGTTGTTGCTTCTGGGCATTCGGTTGCTGCGTTACTGAACCATTATGCAGGTCTGTGTGGTAATGGTACAGCAAAATCTTGTCCTGTGTTGAAACACAGCCAGTGTTCCATCAGGACAAGTTATAAAACTGCTTCTTTGTTTGCTCTTTGTTCTTTGTGCGTATACACGTGCACGCACACACTCAAGCACCTTGCAGTTTCTGTATGATTTGTATTTTACGTGTTGTGCATCTTTGGGCATTATTAACAAAAGCTTATTAAAGAATCATACATGAAGAAGACAACTACATTTGTAACAGCAAATGTATGTGCAGCAATCAAGTACATAATATTCAAATAATGAGTAAAAATGCCTGCAGTGGTATCCAACAGTAGAATAGCTGTTGCTTTTTCTGTACTATGTTGAAGTGGCAGAGGGGAAATGGTGATGAAGATAAGGATAAAGACTAGTGGCTGTGTGGCATTCCTGATGCAACGCTTGAGGGCTGATAACAGCCTTGGGTTTAGAATTAGTAAAGAGAGTCTATAAATCAGACAAGTGCCTGGAAATTCTGATCTTATATGTTTGGCCTCTGGGATTTATTTTTTTTTGTTTGTTTTTTATTGATTTATACATAGTTAATGGCTTGCTGGAATTTACTCTTAGTCTGATGTGGGATGTAGGGATATAGTATAAGGGAGATAGCTCCTCCTTTCAAATCCTGGAGTTGCTGGAGGTTAAAACCTTGTAAAAAATGGGTGAGAAAGGAGTATTAGGAACAAATTGCCCTCTATATTCTGATCCCAGTCACCTGACATAGGTCCAGGTTATGAAAATTGAATGCCTCCTGTCACATGGGTAGATTATTATCCATGTACTGGAACGGTTGCTGTCACTGTCTTACCTGTGATTTCCTTTCCCAGATTTCAATCGCTTTGATTTAGCAAATGAAAAGTGTTTATACTGAACATGGGCATTTCTGTTGTGTTGGGCATTTCTGTTGTGTAATCTACGTACTAATTCTGTCAATAACTAAGAGAAAACTTTACTCTCACATTTGGAAATCCTATCTTCATTCTTTTGTTCATTATGTTCATTCTTAAGGAACACAAATTTTTTTCTTCCTCCTCTTTTCACTTCTGAGTCCTCCTGCAATTCAGAAAAGGAAAGTGCTTAGATACGAGACGTTTTTCTCTTCTGTTTTCAGATATTATTTTAAAGTAAACGTCACACCTCCTCAGATCAGAGATTCATTACATTCCTACTAAAGGAAATGGGAATTTAAGGATATACTCGAATTTAAGACCTTGGTTACATTTGCTCAGACATGACTTTAGGAAGCACCATCTATCCTTGAGTAAGACAGAAGGATTGTAGAATTAAATACAGTAAATGATACTTTTCAACAGTTTCTAAAAGAGCTACAGAGCCACATTCTTCAGACCTTCAGTGAGACCAGAGCATCTGATTCCCTTAGTTGCCTTTGAAACCTGTACTAGTGTGGATGAGGGGCAATAACACACCTTCAAATGAATCAAGGATGCAAAGGCAACCTCAGCAGTGTTATTCCTGGGCTATGACGTGGTTAGTTTTACAACCCTGTTTTTCTTATGCTAGCTTGGGGAATGCAGCGTTATTCATTGCAATGTTGTGCACATTACAGCTCCAGAAAAAGCCCTCATAATTCCTGCATATGCCGTTACACATCTAAATCAGCATTCATCCTGAAGTTGCGCTCATTGATTGCAAAGTGTCATGTGCAAGAATGTCAGAACTCTCCAGAAATACCTGAAGAGCCAGGAGCAGTGAAAATCAACAGACTTGGGTATTTCTAGGGCATGTTATTGAGGAATCAGAGTAAACAGTTGCAGTAGCACTAAAATGCTGGTAACTGCACAGCAATTGTACCAATATTTTGTCCAAAATACAAAGCAGGTCAGGTTTGAATTATAGAGCTGTAATTTATGGGTGGGTTTGGTTGATTACGCAATCCACTGGATCCCCTCTCCCATAGTTTATGATGTCATCAGAAGCCTCATTAGAATTATAGCCCTGTAACTCACAACACCTATTACTATATGAGCGTGTACACACACACACATTTTTTTGTACTTAGTATAAAAGTAAGAGTGAAATTAAGGCCCAGCCTGAAACTGAAATATGTTAATGTGACATCTGTCCCAGGATTTAGGTCAGTGTGGCTCCAAGGAAGAGTTTCAGTTTTTTGGTGGGCATTTCTGATTAAATAAAAAAGCAGCATTATGGAACAACTTCATGCCTTAGCAGATTAGAAATAGCACTATTGGCAGTACCTCAGTAGTTGGGAGGGTGAAGTGTAAGAAGTTTGCTTTGTCACACGATGGCAGAAATATGAAAATGTAGGCATCGATCATCGGGTGTACAACCAAAACTGCCAGTGATCAGCACTAACTTTGATTTTCATAGCTTTTGTCAGTTTTAAGTTACATTTATAATGATGTTTTAACATAGTTTTCCAAAAGTAATAGAATCATGGAGAAGAAATGATACCGTATGTCATATAAACCTGGATGTAAGAGGTACAATACTGCAGTAATGGGACTTCTAACCTGCTGGGATGTCTTTGTAAATGGAAATTGATTTTCTCAAGGATTCTTTACCGGGTGAAATAAATTAAATATACATTTAGTTTTACCAGTTTAAAAACCTCTTTGTTAAAAGAAGAACAGTGATATAGAGACGCGTTCTAATAAATTAAAGCAAGATAAATTATACCCAGCAGCTTGCTGAATACCTCAACTTATGAGGTTTTGTAAAATCTGAAGAATACGATAGGGGCCTCACAGGAAGATACCCTGCGGATGTCACTGAAACATTTTGACTAGTTATAGATTATTTTAGCTTTGATTATGTAACCATGTGTCTAAACACTTTTTTTTTGTCTTTCGCTTTATGCTTTGAATTTGATAGGATTCTTCTTGGGAATATTTGAGTTGGAGTCAGTTTGGTTTAGGTCAATAGGCCCAAGTATGACCTTAGAAATAAGACAGTCAACTACACAATATCTACTCAGACATTTAAAGTTAATAGGTTTTTAGGACACAGATGAAACTGTTGTACTCATTTTGCTGGTATAATTTACTGCATTAATGATCAAAAAAGAGTGAAAAAACAGAGTAAAAATGTTAATTTCAAGCACCATTACAGAAATACAATACAGTAAAATAAAAAATCAGATAAATGTTCATTTGCTGTAAACTGGCGGTTGTTAAGAGCCATATGCTTGTAGCAGCAGAAGACCTAGGTCACTATCATTTGTGAAATGCAGATTACTTAATAGAGATTTTTGTTAATGTTTTAATAGAAAAAGGGGGTGATTTAAATAGTGTTTCTTCAATAATGAAGAGTCGACATTGTTATGGTGATTGTGTTAATACTCTACTGCTTCTTGCTTTAGTGGCTAAGGCATTCTTGAATAAATATTGCAGACTAAAGTCTCAGCGTAACTCAACAGACAGAGTCTTCTGCTTCCCAGCTGGTGCTGGGTAGCCAGCCCTCCAGCTCCAGTTGCTCTTGTTTGTGGTCCTACTTATGGAGCTCTCCCTTTCAGCCCCTGCCTTTGTTAGGAAATGGGATTTGGGCTGTGTTTAAAGGGCACTTGTAAGCTCTGGTGTAACACGTCCATTGACTGACTCTGCCTGTTTGCTGGTAGAACTGATTCTCTGGCTGAAGGTGGAGAGTCACGTATTCTGCTTTACTTGTTACTGCTTCAAACGTTATTGCATCATTTAACTATCACAGTAACATAACTATGTCTCCCCAAGACAAAAATTGAACTGTGATCCCTGACAAAGTACACATGTACAAAAAATTTACAGGACTCAGATGACCACAGTAGATCTTTCTGTAGCTGCTTCCCTCTGATGAAAATTATGTATAAAGTGGAAAGTAAGCAACACCAAATATAAGGGGCATTCAGGGTTAAAACTGAGTAGCACTTGTTGAAATACGGGTCCTTTGAGAAGATTTCAGTCTCTGGAGCATTAGTCAACTCAAAACAGGTATCAGAGCTGTTTTTCTGGTAAGAACTGGAAGGCACCTTAACTGTTCAAATTTGTTTAAAAGCTCAGATGTGACAAGCTTGCTCAGGTTAAAGCTGTTGTGCGTATTTACATCTCAGTCTAGATCTGCGTCTTGTTAATTGTTTGGTTTGCATTACTCACAAATATCTAAAAATCAGTCAGGAAATTTTTTTAAAATTCGCTGTTGAGTATTGAAGGTATAGTAGGAGAAATGTCATTCGGAGTGAATATTTTTTTTAAATAAAATAACTCCTCCAGTGCTCTTTTGCATACCAAACAGGCTTAGTGACACTTCTGATATACTTCATGCATTCTGACATTTTTACATTTTCAGCCAGATAAACATGCAGTACACAGCAGAAGTGATTGTATTAGCTGCTTAGTTTCTGCACTGCCTATTGTATTAAATAATAGCTTAGAAAAATAAAATAAATCCGGTTCATGCATAAAGATGATTGGAGTAGAATAATAATTATGTGCATTAAGTTCAGACCTTGAGTGTAGTACCTTCTGGGAGAAGCCAGACTCCATGTTCAGCAAATGCATGCTCCTATCCTACTGAGCACAGGAGAAATTTATTTCTGGTGTCTGAGCAAGCTGTGTCAAGTCCCGTCTGTGGAGGTGCAGACACAGGCATTTCTTGCTAAGAGACTCAAGTGAGCTCAGCTGCTCCTCCATGAAGATTTTCACAATGGAGGCTATGCAAAAGTTTCTCTCTCACTATGAATTAGAGCAGATGATCTGATTCCTCCAGTCTCCTTACATCTTAACTCATCAAATACTCATTGCTTTGGATCTCCTTGCATAAAGCGCCCCATTGCATAGCAGAAAAGCCCCACTCACCGTGGAGTATTTGTACTCGTGTCAGCGAGGAATACATTTTTCTCAAAGTCCTTTTTATGCAAGATTGAGTACATTTTGCAGATTGTAGGGCTACATGAGCAAATATCCCCTCTGGGGAGCAGTGCACTTGTAATTGGTCATTTGTCCAGGTATCAAGGAGCTATTTGTGCTGGGAAACATCATGCGTGATAGCAAGTTGTTTTCAGAATTAAAGAGTATGGTACGTAATTTTGCATCCTCTTCATTTTTATAGGTGTTCTTGCTGTGATAAGGTAGCAAGATGAAATGCACTCATTTCTGTGGTGCACTTGGAATGCACGTAAGGGTGTACAACAGCTTCATGGATGGGGAAACTACCAGAAAAGTGCAATGAACGGGGACTACAAACATCTCCACTTTCAGTGTAGTGACAAGCATAGGAATGGAACAGAACAGTGTAGAACAGAACACAACAGAAGCAAAGCCTTTGCTTTCTTACCTGTTCATACCCGTTTTAACTTCTGGGAAAACGTCTCCTCTTTGAATGGCAAGAAAAATTAGCCCAGAGAAGCTCAGAGAAACCTTAAGAAAGATTTAAAATATTCCATCTGTGAAACTGTTTGCAAATAAAGTATTGACACACAATCAATAAACCTATGAAATTTCACCAAACATAGCTCTGGAGTCGTTGCAAAATTTTGTAGGATAATTAATATTGGAATAGTATGAATTAATTTAATCATAGTATTAGAAATACACAGATAGAGTTTGGAAATTTTTTGGCAGAATAATAAGAAAAAACACTTAAGAGAGATGAGCATTCTGCTTTCTCATGGTTCTCATATAAGTTTGTGATTTCCAACTTTCTTGGGCATTCTTCCAGTAAAGAAAGCCCAGTGATGTCTTTCTGTTAAGGGAGTCATGGCTGTCCAGGACTGATTTCATCACTGGATTTGTGATGAAATCAATGGAATGGGAAGGATCCGAGATTATTCCAGGATTTTATTTTGCCACAGCTGCTGTATATTTGTTCTAAAATAGTTTTAAATATGGTTTTAAATCTCATTATGATTTTTATTAATTTTGAGGAATTGTTTCAGTTTTTAATACAGGAATTCAGCTACACGTTTGCATACGCCTTTACTCCAAATATCCTTTTAAATGAGACGAAGCAAAAAAGTGGGTTTTTTTTGACAGTTTGGCTTTATATTGCTAGCAGTAGTTCTGAGATTATATGCTTATTTGTCTTCTCCTGTATTTGATCATAGCTTTCTTGTGAAATGTATTGGTGATATGGACAATGACAATAGTGACAGCAGTAAGGAAAGAATGTCTGATCACCACTGCCATAACCTAGATCCCCAAAAGAAATCCTCATCTTGTGAAACGGGAACTTTAAAAAGAAGCAGAGCTATTTATGATGCTTACAAGCAAGCACACTGGAAGTCAGGGAGCAGTCAAGATAGTATCAGTCTCTCAAGGTGTAGATATTAACTATAGCTGTATTTACAATTGCTTATAATTGGAGTGTGATTCTGTATATTTTGTACCCCTATGTAAATGCAAAATGCAGATAAGATTCTTAAAAAGAGCCATTCTGAATAGCATACACTTGGAAAACACGGAATGTGAAATCCAGAAGCAGTTGCTTGTTAATTTGGTGTGTTCTGTATGTTTTTTTATTGACCCAAAGTGACCTGTTCCTTTATGAACCCAAAGAGAACACACAACATCACTAAAATCCAGTAACGTTTGGACACCCACTCTGTGTGGACCACTGGGTTTTGTGAATTAACAAATGCTCTGAATGAATGCAATAAAAATAAATCAGGGATGCTGCATTGCAAAACGGGCTTCGCTCATTTATTTCTGACACGATTGGTTTCGTTTTAATTATTTATAATACTTCACAGTGCATTGGTAAATGTGCTGCAACATATTTTGTAAAAGTAATGATGTCTTTGAAATAGCAGACCACAGTACAGCTGTCACACCCGTTTGGTACGGCGGGGAGTGACCACTGCGGCGGGGAGACGGAGGAACGGGTAGCGTTTGCTTTCGTTTCCTTGTGGCGTGGAAACAACTGCACTCGCAGCCTTGGCGACCTGCACGTTTTGTTTCTGTTCACACTGGCAAATAGAACTGGCACATCGGGTGCAAGTAAGAGCCGAGGGCTTTGTGCTGGGGATTATGCAAGTATTTTGCTGATGAAAGGAACTGCCTCTAGCCCTCCCAGCCCCAACGATGAAGCCCACTCAGTGGCTGAATAAATCAGTGTCACACGTGCAGATGGTAGAAATAAGCCAGTAACACCAAGGCAGCTGAGACAGTGGTACTGCTGGGGTTTGGGATGACTAAACAGAGACAGCAAACACTGCAAGTGACTGGACGTATATGGGAATAAGAAGTTTGAAATTGCAAAGTGTATGCATTCTCTGGTTTCATATTTTCAGATCACTTCTCTCTTAAACCGGCATTGGGAAACATACAAAGACCTGGTTTTGCAGGCAAAGTTACCTTAAATAATCCCAAATCTCTTTCTTATGATTTTGCGTGAAACTAAGGAATAGAATTGTCTCTTTTCATACAGGAACTGGGAAAAGAGTAGGGCAGTTGGAAGGGAAAAAGAAAAAAATCTCAAAAAGAGGCAACTATAATAATTTAATCCACAGTAAATGCAAAAGAAATGAGCAGAATTATATTTTAATCCAGCTTTCATTTTCTCTACATCTGTTGTTCAATTGATAATTAAGTGGCTGATGTCGTACCCTGGGTTCGATGAAATGCTGGATTTGCACAGCTACTTATGGTGCATGTTCTTTCTCCTTTCTCTCCTGCTTTTACCTTCTGTTTCATTCTATTGATACATTCAACACTGGAAATTAGTGTCTTCTTTTTACTGCTTTATGACATCAGATATATCAGTATAAATATGGAGATGCTATACAAAGGCAATCAAACTTAGTCTGGATTTATACGTGTGTAAATATTTTACTTCTCAGTAGTACTTGCAGCCCTTTGCTGCCGCGATCATGTTAGTCTCTGACGACTTTAGGGAAGACCAGAAATGTTAATGAATAGCCCAGCATGTGTAGGTTCTGGGATCTTCGAATCTGTGAAATATACTTTTCAGGCTATTATATTCTAATGTCTTTCTCATGAAGCCACCTTCCTGGATTAACATGGGATTTGAAATACAAACCTTGATCCTGATCCTGCAGTGACTTATTAATGGCCTTAATGTTATGCAGTGATACTTCAGCAGGACTGTTCATGGCATGGAAGGGTAAGAACCTACACGAGACACTGCAGAACTGAGAGCCCGAATGCTAACTTTGTCTTAGTCTTCTTCCTTAACTAAAACAGTGCACTGTGTTCACAGACAATGGCCAGCTACCTCAATTACAGATAGCTGTAGAGCAGCAGGTTGTGTTTGTGCATTGATCCTACAATCTATGACTTTACAACCCTGGTACCATCCAGTCACTGAACCTACAGGCAACGCTTATTCTTATTTTCTCTTACTCTCTTTTGTACCATGACAGAACTAATCGCCCTTTGCTTCTGACCATTCCAGCAGCATAGCTGGGTGCTGCCTCCTCTTCCTCCTTTTCTCTTCCATAGGAGCGCTGAATATTCATTAGGAAAAAAGAGAGGTACCGTCATACCCAGAGGTGTCTCCTTCATTGAAAGTCTTACAGTGGGTTAATCTAATTTCTGTAATAAAAAAGCAGTTGGCCTTTTGTTGCCCCCTTTTTCTGCTCTCAGGGTTATGCCAGAAAGAATCCTTCCTTACTGCGTTACCTTCACCCCCTCACAGCATATGGACACATTCTGAATTCAGCTAAAAAGGATGTATAAGCCTCACTCCAGAAATAAGATTTGCCTGGTGTCTACACCATGTACACATTCCACATAATACCCTGATACTTCTCCCTATCACCCCTCCTCTCTTCAAGGACAGCAAGTTCCTGCAAGGTCTCCTGTGAAGATCATGCTTTCCTCTAGGCTTGTCATAGCAGACATTGTGTTCCTGCTTCCCTGTTGTAAAATTATTGAGATTTATATAAACAAAAGTAGCTGCCCCTGGTACACTGATTCATCCAAGTGATGTAAAGCTAAAACGTTGCAAGAAGGCTGCAGTAGTTTTGTAGGGGTACCATGTAATGGGCCGATAAACCACACAGTTACTGCATTCTCAGATGTCATTTACTTTCTCCAGGGCAGGGAAAGCCAATATGGGGTGAGCAGTAATGGTCTCCAGCAACTATAAAAGCAAAATGAAAAGTGACACTTTTCAACTCAGCAAAAAATGAAAGTGAGCTCTCCTCCTCCACTCCTCTGAACACTTGAGTTTCAGCTTCCAGCCAGGGCTGTCAGTTCAGACTAGGCTCAGCAGAGTGAAAGCCTCACTTTCTTTCTCCTCACTTTTTCTCTCTAATTAATTCATCTTTACTAGCCTTTATTTACTTACTATCATACTTCTTTTGTTTCTTACACCTAAGGCATCCACAGTGGTTTCGCATACGGAAAAAAGTTTGGACCTTGATTTTAGTGTAATAAGGATCGAGTTGTGCCATGTCTTACAAGGGCACTTCTTGTTTGCCTGTAGTGAGAATGTCTGTATCGGTTCTGTAAAATTTCAAGTCTTGTTTTTTTCTGCACCTGTAGGTCAATATTACTGAGCTTCTTTCTTTGAGAAAAACGGTAACTGTTGAGAACCTCAGATGAAGGGCTCGTAGAAGTGTACAGTACTATTTATGGCAAATGTCTATTTCTTAGTTTTTGCTGAAAGCAGAACACTTTCACTATCTTTAGAAAGGTAAACTAATTCCTGGTCTGTTTCAAGAAACGGGTACAAAATCTCCTCCATTGTCTGCATATTTGTACTTTCACCATTACTGATTTTTCCACACCTGCTCAGCAGCCTGTTTCACTGATACTTTGTGTCCAGGGTTTGGTTTTCCGGTCCGTCATCTCAAGTACAATATTGATGCATGATTTTTTGACTGCCTGCACATTCCATATGCAGAGCTTTCTCTGCTGCCTTGCTATCACCTCTATTCTCTATGAAACCATCGAGTACCAGCGTATTTCTCGTGCAAGTCTCAGGCCGGTGACTGCTTTACAGTTTTTGGACCAGAACAGTGTTCTGTATGTATGAAATACTTATAAGACAATTTCGCTGCCCTTCCTTTTCCATTATTTTTTTTCCTTCCTTATCGATACGGAACCGTGGAGAGCCATAACTTTTGGCCAGCAGATCTTCATCTGCTGGCTACTAACAGCTTGTACATTTGTCTTTGTAAAGAGTTCAGTTAAGTTTTTTAAAACTCATGTACCCATCTTCACTACTCCTCTCTTGTCTCCAAATCCTGCCTGTTTACTACACCATCACCTAGTTACTTTGCTTGTATTTTCATACACAGGCTGTGTCCAAATGTGAAACATTTTCTAGACCTTCTGTATTAAAAAAATAGATTAAATTTAATGATAATTCTGTCCCTGTTCCTTGCAGAGGGGTTGGACTAGATGACCTTTGAAGGTCCCTTCCAGCCCTAACCATTCTATGATTCTATGATTCTATGATTCTATGAAATGGGATTATACCCCTATATGGAGGATTACCGACCCTCTTTCTCACTCTACATTAGATTCCAGAAAATCACAGCCTATCTGTTTGTTACTGTCTTGTGTGGGTTAACGGTCCTTGCAGAGAACATTTTATGTGTGCTCACTAATAAAGTAGGATGTTATTTACCAAAGTTAATTTTGCTTGTACTACAGCACTCTTGGAAACAAATATGCAACTTCTAAAAGCGCATAGGGATCCTCCAGAGAGTAGTAATGTTAACTAAGTTACAAATGTTCAGGAAGTCCAGTCGCACATTAAAGAGATGACCAGAAATATCTTCCTGGACAAAGCTGGTCAGATACAGCCATACACCAAACCACGGTTTGTTTCAGAGGTCTCATGAGAGGGCATCTGCTGATGCCTTCTCAGGGTTTGTGCAGTAGGTTGTTTCAATTTCTAAAGCCGGTCACAATTCTGCCATCTGTCTTCCTCGCATCTCTGGCAGGCAGAACTAAAGATAGCATTACTGTAAAGTTTTCCAGCCTGTTAGAAACACAAGCCTTTTCATTTCCTTCCCATTTTATGCTTCCTACTCCTCTTGCCTGCACGTGGTCAAAGAGCCAGGTGAGGGCTTCATGTTTTTCTGTGGTGTTGTACTTCCTGAAACTGGACCCTGAGGTGCTGAAGCTCTGCTGGACTCTAACCCGCAATCACATGCAGAAAACCAGTTCAGTTTAATTGCCTCAGGCACCCATCTTTTTTTTCGTTGTATTTACTTACTGTTGAATTCATTCCCATATGGGAAATAACATGTACTTAATTTAAGAATGTACCATTACTGAAATAAATTTTTATATAAAAAGACAATTTCTAAAACTAAAAGCCAGCGAAAAATCAAATTCTCTGTTTCAGCTCCTCCTTTTCCAGCATTTTATGAGCACCTTACATCTAGCAGTCACCAGAGTCAGGCTCCGTAAGAACGGAATGGGACAAATTTCAGAGAATGCTTACTAGGAAACCAATTCCCTAATGTGTCAGTAGAAGACTGATTGTTTTCTGGGCACCTTAGCTCTCAGCCTTCATGACAGCCTATTGTCAATTTGTTAGTCTCTCAAGACCCAAACCATAGTATCGTTCAACCACTTGACTTTTTCCCTGGGAAGCTAGCACAGCTAGAAATGGATTACTGACCATTCTTGAAGGAAGTTTTTCATCTTGTTTGTTAAGTGGATGATGCTAAAAAATACTTGAATTTCCTAATAGTGAGTTGTTAAATACAGTGAAATCAAATATACTCCCATGCACACGTTCATTCGTCATGATCACAGAAATAGAAGAAAGGAAGGCAACTCTCTAACAACAGGTATGTAATTAGTAAAAGACTGTATGGTGGTATATTTTGAGAAAGAACCATTTCATTGTGGATAAATCTTCAGGATTAGTGTGAGTAACAGTTAAATTCCTCAATTATATTGGAATAGAGAAAGAGCTCAACAGATCCATGATAGAATATAGAATATAGTTTGTTTAATCATGTAAGGATAAGAATTTGATGCAGTTGTTGCAAGGGGAATATATAATTCCCTAAATCCTAATATAAAATGATAGTTCCCACTTTCTGTCAATACTCTTAAGATTATTGCTTCTTTGTCTTGCCAAAAGTTCAATTTAGGAATCACTGGAGTTTCTTAAAATTTACAGGTTTTACTCACTGGAAGTTTAAGCCTAAAAGTTTCTAAGCAGTTTTCCATATTTTGATGAGCTAAAATAGGATAAATGCATCATTTGATTTTTTTTTCAGAAATAGACAGTATGGTTTCTTTGTTTTATCCAAACCTTTTTACACTTTTAAAGGACACTGCAGGGCTGTAAATTTTAGACTTTTTTTTTTTTTTTTTTAGATTAAATTCTTATATGAAGGGACTGCATCCATCTCTTTGTTCTTTCCCTCCTACATACAAAATATAACATTGGCATACTTCTGTGAATGAATGGGGGTCAGTAAGCTCAGCAGTGGTCTTGTGCATTTTACATAAGAATCAGGTAATTTACACATTGAACCAGGTAATTAGTGCAATGTGTTGTAAAATCAGACTTCAGTTTTATTAGAGATCATTAGCTATTAATGTAATAAATTTAAGAAACTATTACAACTGTCGCAATTTGGATCTACAGACAAAAACCTAGACTGGGCCTGTGTATGCTTAAATTAATTTCATTTCTATTACTTATTTTGATATGTGGTGTCTGCATTCTATTACATCAGGTGAATCAGAAGTACCTCCCTGAATGACAAGTGAATTACTGTTTATTGCAAAGTTTATGGCCTGTAATGTGTGTGGGTATATGAATATTGGGATGAAGTGAAATGAAAGTCCTATATATGGACGTAAAAGTTTGTAATATTCTAACACAGAGTTCTCATGCATAGCTTTCAGAAATCTATACCGTTGTTTCAAAGAGAAGTATTAAAAATTCAAAACCAGGTATTCATTTATGGATCAATAAATAGCAGTCATATCGTTTTATGGCTATGTTTAATCTCACATATGTAAAATCTTCAGTGATATATGACTGCTGTTTATACGCATCTTAAGAGCTCTTCTGCAAGAATGCTTGGCATCCTTCCCTTGGGAGCTACACAGTTAAAAGAAAAATGAACATGAGACCCTGGAAGAACAAATACCTCCAAAGATGACAAAATAGTTCATAAGTAACAAGTCATAGAGAAATCACACATACTGATCAAATTTAACACCAAGATTTTTATAAGCTCAGGGCTGTGCTCTAAGCCATGCACGCCGTTCAAAACCACTCAAGAATTCTCCACTACCTGCTGCTTCTGCCCTCTTTACCGGTGCTAAGCTGCTCCTGCTTCGGTAGGCATTCCTGTCTCTTGCTTGGAACATGTGATGTGTTCATAACCCGCCTCTGAGACCTCTGCTTTCAAACATGATTGCTGCTGTTTTGGCAGAACACCCATGCAGATGACGTTGGCTGAATCTTGTTCTATTTTAAAGAAACAATAAAGAGAAATGAGATATAACAACCTGGTAGTACCTCAGTCTGACATCTGGTCTCTGATAACTTTTCCATCAAATTACTGGCTTAGCCCAAGCTCCTTCCGGCAAATTCCTCTTTCACACCCCTGTCCGTGGCTCCTCCGTAATGGACCAGCTCACGATCCTGCAGTGGTTTCTTTCCAAGAGAGGAGGTGCGTTTCCTTAAGGATGGGCTCAACTTGCAACTTCGGGAAGATGCAGTTTCTATTCTCTGGCAGAGATGAGTCTTTGGTTTGACTCAATACAGTCATTCTTGTTTTTATAACATTCACTTATGATATGCTCATGTAGGGGAGATTCATGTTCTGGTTTTGACACATCTCATTTATATAACAGTTTCAAGTTCAAAGATGTTGTGCTTCTCTTTACAGATGAGGAAAGTGAAGCACTCTGAGATTATGTGAATCACAGAGGACTGTGTAAGACCTGTACTGAAAGCTAAAAAGTCCTTAACTTCAGGGTCTGTGCTGCATTCACTGAAAATTTAAGCTGTGGAAAATGTCCCCTTACCATTCAAACGAGGTGGGTTAATATATAACTCTTGGTTTAGATATTGCATCATTTGTATTACTAATTAACCTTAATATTATTTTTCCTGTGAGCTATATTGTCTCTCCAAGCACGGCACTTGGCACTTACGTTTTCTTCCCTCTGAGCTTTAAAGAAGCCATGCAGAATAAAAAGGGAGAAAATGTTGAAGAATGCAAGCTATTAAAACTCTGCAATTGTTTTCAATTTGTCTCTATTAAAAATATGCATACGTTTTAATTAGAATAAATGTTGACCTATAAAGAAGACAAGAAACCTTCCAATTTAAAACAAACAAACAAGAATAAGTTACTTGCCTCTTGTTACATCTACTAAATTTCAAGTTTGATAGATTATCCTTCAGATTCCAGATATGTTAAATCCTTCACAGCCTCATAATCAGAATAGGTATTGACAATGTTACTATGGCATAAGTGAGGAAAGATGACATTGTGTTTTAATCAAAAGATGAGATATGGGACTGATTCATTTATTTGGAAAAAAAATTTAACATGAGTTATCGAAGTAAAATTAATGTTTTCAGTATATTTTCTAGTGACGATCTGAACTCTGTTGAAATTTTTTGTGATAACAGTGATTTCGTTCCCTCCTGTCCCCCTTTATTTATACAAAAAATGTTATTTTGTAAGTGTTTGCCTTGGTTTTTAACTTTTACCATTTTTTTTAAATAGCCCATAAGAATTTTTTTCAATTAAACTGTGTGAAAAACACTGGATTTTTATCACTTTTAAGGGAGAATAAATATTCTTTTCTTAGCTCCCCAATACTTCGTCTCATCATCTGTTAAGTATGGATAGGAATATCTAACTCATTGGTTGCTGTGTAACTAAGTTTAAAGATCCTTGGATTTTAAGCCCTGTGGACACATAATTAAGAGCACAAGAAGTAGCATAAGGACCTGAGCTATGGCTCATACCCAGTTTTGTTGAACGATACATGTGTATGAAAAGGGAATGGTTGGAGTAACCATGAAATTAACTGACTTTTCTGGAAAGAGCATCAGAGAGTCTGGAGCTTCCTTCCCTTTGGCCCCAAGAAGAGGCAGAATAGATCTGGGTTCTTTGCTCCAGCGGAGGGCAGTTCTTTTGGCAAGACACTATCCACTGTGCTGTGGGTTGTGAACCCAGCTCCTGGGATGGATTTGGACCTAACTTTTCCATAAAAAGGAGGGTGAATATGCTAAGAGCTGACACAGACAGGTAAATCCCGTAATACTGTCGATCTCAACAGAGACCGTACATTTTGTGCAAAAATACGTAAGCCCCAACACTGTCAAATGAAAGAGAGAGTTTTCTACTCTCTGTTCCCGACTGATATATGTTTGACTGTCATCTTATTTCATAGTTCAGGCAATTGAAACACTGTTTAAATGTGTATCATAAACCTATAGATGAGAACATTTCCCTACTGGATTTAAACCATTACCCCCAGAGGTGTTAAAGAAACCCTACTGTGTGTCACTTTTTAAGATCAAGGGGCATTTTTGATGTTAATGGCTAGAAAAGGCAGATGAACACTAACAGCTGCTTATCCACAGGCTGGTGAATTGAATAGGGAAAGGCTTCTGTTCTGGAAGTCAGATCTCCAGAGAAAAATGATAAATTGTGAGCATCTATAAGTAAGAATGATAGTCTCTAAGGATAGTTGAGCAAGGCTGATAATATAAAATATGTAAAACATGGAAAATATGTAATACTTCTGTTTCTTTCGCTCAAGAGTCGAAGGGGTTGTGTTAACAATATATATACGATGCTACTGTGCTCAGGCATGCAGGAGAAATGCAATATATTAATTCTCAAATCAGTAGTTTGTGAAATGCCTTTCTGGTATCCAGGGATTTTCAGGACTGTTACACTGATAAGGAGTCAAGGGCAGTCTCCTCACAGGCTCGATGGCTCTCTTGGGAGAAGAAAGGAATAGAAGAAAAGGAACAGCATATTAAGAGCTGGCCAGTTTAGTGTTTCTCTGCTTCCAAATGCTGATGTTTTTTCCAGCTCTTCAGTCTGGGACTATTTAAAGCTATCTAGCAGCTTCATTGCTGAGTTCTGGTCTGCCCTGCCGAGTGGTGATGAATCAACTCTGTAAAAATGCATTCTATAGGAAGTCACGGTGTACAAGGAGAACCTTCCACTGGATAAACAAATTTCACATAATTCCTGTGGAACAGACAGAAGGAGAAGCTTTCTCTATTGACACCAATAACAATGTTATGGTATGAAAGTCACTGTGAGCAAAACACTTAGGAGGCCAGCAGCAACGTAGAGAAATTTCTGAGGTGCCAAGTATTCTTCACTGTTTGATCACCCTAATAGGATAATAGATTAACCTTGAAATTTTGCTGGCTTTTTAGGCAGAGATCCCAAAGTAGAAGCCTGGAGGAAAAGAAGGTACAGCACCATCAAAGGGCTTGAGATGCACTTGCTATTCAAGTTTTACCATCAGGGCTCAGATCATGCAGAACAGGATCAATTGGAAGGATCTAAATGTGCTCTCCTTTTCTGAAGTCTCTTTCAAAGACAGAAACAGCAAACATATCAGGTGAGTCCTGCCAGGTGACTTTCATGGGAGGGCAGTTTCTTTGCAGGTACAGGTGCGATTTATTGTTTCCTGTATCAGGTTTAGTGAAAGAAGACTGAAAAGCCATAATCAAAAAAAATATAATTTAAAAAAAAATATTGTTACCCCTTAACTGGGCAGCTAGCTAAACTAAAAGTTCCAGTGGATTTTTTTGGTCACACAAAAAGAGAAATAGATGACAGAGCCAGGCTTCTCTTTGAGGCAATTCAGTTTTCTTAAAAAAAAAAAAAAAGGAGGAAAATTTCCTTCTTCCCTGAGTGGAATAGGTCAAAATTAATAAAAGACAGTTTAATCAAACTTCCAAGCATTCTTTTTTTTCAGCTAGACTGCTTAAGAAAGCTCTTTTTGGACTTTTTCTCAATACCATGTTTCCAGTGCTCATTTTAGATCTCTTTCCAGTTTTCAAGTTTGTAGATAAGTCTCCTTTGCTCTCTGATAGCTACGTTACTCTACCAGTCAAGGTCCTAGTCCCTGCATGTGGATCAGGAAAACCCCCACGATTCAAATTCTGCAGCTTTTTGCCATATACCTGTATTTTGGGTGGAACACCTGGATTTTCTTGAGTTTTCTAGTGGCCTAACAGAACATAGTTGTGTGAAACACATCACATCAGTCTACCAGCCTCAAGGAACTGTAACCTCAACCATAACATTTTTATAACTTCAGAGAATTTTTTAAAACTGAAAACTGGGATTAAGATTGTAAATTCTTATGAAAGAAAGTTGATACTCAGCTACATGTGGCTTTGTGATTGATGACTGCATCTCACTCAGCTAACCTCAGTTTGCTGATGAAGTCTTTATGATTTTAGGTCCTTTGAGTTTCAGTGATAGATTCCTTAAAGCTGCTCAGGCTCCACTGGATAATTGCTTCATCTTTAGGCCCAGGGAAATACGGGATCTTCTTTAAAACAGTTATTGTATTTTTTGAAAGCTGTTTGTAATCTACAACACTGAGCAAAACAAAAGCAGAAAGAGGAACAAATGATATCTAACACGTTGCTTGACTCTGGAGGGCAGTTTTATAGCCTACTGTTTAATATCCCATTTGCTGAAGAAATCAAGGACAGAAGGAGAAAGCTGTAACATGAGTTGGTGAGTTTTGACTTGAATTTCTAGCATGCTTTTCCTTTCAGGTTAGGAACTGTGTGTGGAAGATCTGTGGTTTTTAAATCGAAATGAAGCCGCAAAGCCTCCTGCCAACAGAGTTAATTTCTCTGGTTGTGCTTAAAATGGTTCCTCTGTTTCATGCACAAGTCAGCTTCCTCTGTGAAAGCAGTAGAAAGCTTGGCTCAGGAATAACTTATATTGGTTTTGATGGAATAACTATAGGCCATAATTCTTATAACTGTATTTCATAGCTTTTCTCCAAAGTATCCCTGCCTTTCCCCTAGTCAGAATCTGCAGAAGCTCAACCATGCACTTGTCGCATGGAAAGTTTTTGGCTGCTCAAAACAGGAAGCTTTCCTGCACCTTGGTCACATGCAGCTTGCAAGTTTGTTCAAAGGAGAATTTTGGTAAAGTTGCACAAGAATATAAGCAGCACATAAGGGTATAGTCCTCACTGGAAAAAAATTGGTAGAGGCATAGCATATTCCACTGTTGCTCACTGGGAGAGAGAAATTCCTGCTTTCCTTAGTCTTTGAGCTCTTGATTTAAAGAACTGGAATCCCTTCCAATATCGTCCATATGGTTAAACTTGAGGCCTCACCAGTCCAGGTGCAGGTGAAAACACACGAAATTACATGAATGATAACGGAGCATTAAAGCACAGCTGCCCCACACATTGTGCTGTCTGGAATATATTCCACTCCCTCATGATTTTCACGAGGTTCAGATTCTCAGTTTGGTAAGAACACTTTTGAATGGTATTGTAATAACACTTTGAGCCATATATTTTCTCCCTTACATTTTTTCTTTTCACTTTATCATCTCACTTCCTCCATTCTGTTGTCTTTGACGCCGCTGTATCCTTTGATAGTTTTTCCGCTGTACTTTTATAGTTACTTTCCATTTGTTGTGTTTTCCTTTATTCTCTAACAATTATTTTTTCCTTTCTCATTCTCTCACTCCGTTACTATCATCATGCTTTTTCCCTTCCCACATTCCTAAGTTATCTATCTTCTGTCACTCATGTTTATTATTCATAATGTTTCTGCTTTTCTTTCTGTGAGTTGCTCTCATGAGATGAAAACATACCCGTGCACGTATGTACGCAGTTGCTTTCTTTAGCCACAGAGACCCTGGTGTACATGCATCCCTCTTACCCACAAGTGATTCTTCCTTCAAGGGGTCTTGCCTCTGATTCACCCATGCTCAGGATCTGTTGCCAACTCCAGAAAGGCTTCGCTTGTGTGTGTTCACCCAGTGCAAAGAGTACAGCCTAAGGAGCAACTGCGAGTAGAGCCATATCCGTGCCTGGTTTTCCCCCTGGAGGTCGAATAGGCAATAACAGAACAAGAACCACCTCCACATCATGCAAGTAATTAGGGTTAACGATCCCCGAGCAAGATGGCAGCTTGCTAGTAGTGGTGGTGGTGGCTCCTGGTCCTGCAGGACTGGGAGGACAGTAAGGGAGAGGACTGACTGACTTCGATCTCATTGGCTTTCTCAGTGAGACCCACCGACTGTTGGATTTGCATGTGTGGCCTTAAGCCTGGAGTCTAGTGGTAAAGCGATACAAGATACTGCGGCTTCTTTATGTCAGCAGAGGCCCCCTTTGGAATACAGATGGTTTAAAGTATCATTCAACTGTAAAATAATCTAATACTTGCAGAAAGTAAACCTTGTTGACTACTTTTTGAGCAAAAGCAAGTTATTAATAGATGTTTTCTTGAAAAGCCTTTGAAACCCTGGGAAAACCCGGAACTCCTGCTTGGAACTGTTGTTCTTGAAACTGTTTTGTTCGGTCCGTCCTTTCTTTTTTCTTTCCTGCTTGCTTTCTAGCCAGCGTCTGGACTGAGAAGCAAGGGCTGCTGCTTTGTTGTCGGAGAGGCTGGTGTTCAGCATGTCCCCTCTTGCCTGAGGGAAACAGGCACTAAAAGTCTGGAGCACTGGAAGTGAGGCAGAGGAGGCAGCCTACTTCTTCTGTCTGAGCCGGTCGTTTGTGCCGCTGCCGACCCTGCCCGCTGTTGTTCCTGGGGAAGGGGCAGAAGTGCCTCTTTGTTTGCTTACAGGGACACCCCAGGGCTCTGCTGTCACCTTCGTGCAGAGTCATTTGCAAACAGGCTGTATCGCTGAGGAGCAGAGATGCGTTTTTTTTTAAACCCGAAGCAGATTTATAGTCTGGTTTCCTGTCAGATCTTTGCATTTTCCTTCTCCGCCCCTCCCAGCCTCTGACACACTTTTTCTCACTTTCTGTCTCGCTCTTTGCTCATTCCGACACTGGTGCACTTGCTTCCTCCGTTCCCGATGCTCCCTAAACTTTTGGCACTTTAGGGGCCAGGGGGTGTTTTGCTCCTCGTGTTTCTTTTTCCTTTCAACAGCTGCAGAGCACAAAGCACCTCTCCGAGCCTCCTGGAGAGACACTGACAATTGCATGGAGGCGACGTAGGGAGTTCCAGCCTGCAGCCGGTCACTCATGAGCACCCAAGGTAAGGAAAGCAGCTGTGGGATCAGCTCCACCTCGCTGCTGGCCAGGACAGCACTTGACTTTCATCACTGCAAGTTCCACTTTCACCTTTTTTGTGTTGGTTCTCAAGAGTGTGTTTCTCTGATTGCGTTGGCGCCTTCCGTGCCCTCGGCAGGTCTCGTTGTGCTTTGCACGCTCCGATCCGTGGGGCTCGGGGTTCGGCCAGGTAAACAGGCTGTGGCTGAAGGTACAAACGTGTTCTTAAAGGTGTGCACTGGGAAGGAGGGTTGAAATGGAGTGGAGATGAAAGGACTGACCATCAGCACTGACCTCCAGGGAATTTCTACTTCTACCCATAACGTGTTGTGCCCTAGCCTTTTCTTTAAATCTTTTTCACTGGAGATTTAAGCTTTCTATTAACAAATAAAATCTTTCTTCTTTGTGTTTTTTTCTCTTTTAATTTGTTCTTCTCACTTCCTTTATTCTTTTTCAACCCTAATGTATCTCTTATTATCTTTTTCACCATCTTTTTATGCCTGTTTTTCATCAAGCATATTTTCTTTGTGACAAATGTTCCCCTTGTTCGTTCTGTTCCTTTCCCTCCACCTTCTCTTTCTTGCCTGTGCAATAGACTGTACATCCTGCCCCATGTTCTTAATGTTTCTCTCCTTCCCCTCTGTCAGTTCCTTTTCTATCTTGTGTTCCCCTTTCCTATTGCTCCTCTAGCTTCTCACACGCACTTCTACTTCCTGCTCCATCCACTTTCTCGTGCACAGCATGCATTTCTGCCCTGCAAAGCTAATTTTGCACACACAGTGGTGTTACCTCTTCACTGGTTTGTCCTTGCACACACATGCTTCTTTGCTGGCTGCCTTTCATGTACATGTGCAGTATTTGAATATTTGCAGGTTTTCAAATGCATCCCAAAATACAAGACTTTTATACTTGCACAGCTTCCTTCCAATTCTCAGACTCGTATTTAGTCATTCACAACAAATAACTGCTGTCATCCTGTCTCTCTGTTTCTTTCTGTCTCACAAACAGCATTTTCTAACACCTATAACACCCCATAGCTTCCTCTCCACTCACAGATACAGCCTGCCCTGACTTGGTGTCGTCTATGCCTCCTCTTTCTATCATCCCACTCCTTCCTAAATCCTTACCGCAACTCTCCGCCAGGTTTCTCTGTCTGTTTTTATCTTGATGTTGCATTCATATTGGGAGGAACTACTGATGCAGATGGTCTTACTCTCTGCTGTCTTAGCATCTTCACTGAGTACCTGTAGGGGAACTGGAGGAAGTATTGCAGTATCTCAGCTCCTCTTTCCTTTGCAGAATATGCAGGCTGCAGCAGAGTAAGAGCTTAGTGATGGGACTCAAGGTAGATGAAAAAATGGGAGAACACAATCCAGAATGGCTTTTGAAAACTGTAGAAATAATTCTAGGTGATCATAAGCCTTTTAATAAAGTTTTAGTCTTCCTGCCCCACAACAGAGCTTCTGGTCTGACATTGGTGTAGTTTTCGTCCTGTTGATTCCTATGGGATTTCAGATGTCAAAGGTAGAAGTTCTCAACTCTAATGCTGTAGTTGGAGTAACTTTGCTCCTAGGCTGTGGAAACAGCTAATTTCTTTTATACCAGAGATATTGGTGAGTCACTAAGGTCAGGCATGGCTAAAAATGCATACGAAGACAGTGTCTGGTGTTATTCCTTGTTTAAGTTTGTAAGCTTTCAACCAGATATGACAAATAAGTACATTTCTTTGATGAAGCCTTTTAGCCTCACCTTCTTAAGCAGGACTATTGAGACTGAAGATTTATTTCTAGGGATGTTCTGATGTGGGCTTTTGGGGACTGAATAAGGATCACATATTAAAGTCAGCTGAATTAATAAGAGAATTATTATGTAGGAGAATTCTCTTAGCAATCTGTCCTGCTCTCTCAAATTGTCCATCTCCTTATGAGTGAAAGGAGCTTAAATTTTATGTTTGCAATTATAATATATCCTTTCTGTTTCAGAGCTAGCAAACTGTGGCCTTTGAGCTGTGAGCATTCTCTTCTGAATACAGAAGCAGGTACATTAAAATATCTTTGTCTTTTGGATCTTACAAAAAGTCCTCAAGCCCAGAACAATAAAATAAGAGACGTTCATTTTATGATTCTTTCTTACTCTCTTACAACTCATCTTGTGATGTGAAAAGTTCTTGGTTTCCTTTTAGTCATTTTGCAAAACTCGTATGATGACTTTATGCTTTGTTTTTTCAGTATTCTGTGCCTCTATTACTGGTTCTTTTTGTAAGGCCTCAATTTCTCCCAGAAATAAATTGGCTGAGACAACGTCTCTTCTCTCTCTCTCTGTTTCCCTCCCTCCCTCCCTCCCTCCCTCCCTCCCTCCCTCCCTCCTTTTTCTTTTTCATCATGATAGTTTGCTACATGTTGAGTTAAAAATGGGCACTGTCAAAGTTGAGTTGTGACAGTTGCAAGGGGACCTGGAGCCAAACTATTTTTTTTTTGGTGTGTGTGTATAGTTTCTTGAGTCATGTGTCTGGCAGAAGGGAAATTTCAGCTGGAAAGAGGCTGGAAACTTTCCATCCTACCCAGCAATTGCTATATTGTTTGACTCGCTGTTCTTATGCGAGTAGTTACTTCCAATTAGATTTAACTCTGAATTAAGGTAAAAATAAAATTTCAACATAAGTGAAAAGAGAACCATCTGACTGCATGTATCTGTTAAAGGCAATTTGAACCTTCTCTAGAAGGATGCATCCCAAATAACTGGGACATGCAGAAGAAATCTGAATGTGATATACCAAATGACCTTGGTTTATATATTGTTGCTTGGTGAAACTTTTAATCAGATATGTGAAATGATTGCTCACAGAGGATGAAATTTATAGATATCCTTATTTCTCCCAATATTATATATTATATATATAGCCAATATTATATTGGCTATATTATTGGGAGAGAACAAGCTACCCACTTTTTAGCAGATGTCTCAATTCTCTCTTTGATACTGAAATGTATGTTTCATGACGTACGAATGTTTCACTTAGATGTGGTCATTAAGGTTGTGTAACTGATGTTGGAATTTGACCTGTGGCAGCTTTCTCTGTAAGTAGCCTTCATAACGATCTCAACTTAAAAGAACAAGGAAAATGGGACCAGGTCTTGTGACTTTCAAACTGGAGGGTAAAACCAACTTTAGTGGAGTTTTGCCACTGATAGCAGCAAGAAATTATTTTTGTCTTGGCTGTTTTGTCACCACTGTCTATAGGATTTGCATTCTCAGAACACTGTCCACTTTGCTGAGAATACAGTATCTGCGGTGAATCTGCAATTCCTTTTTCAGAGCAAATGATGGGGTTTTCTCAGGTGTATATGTAATAAGATTCTCCATCTCCTCCCTTCCCCCAAACTCTCTCTTAAGTGCTGCCTTCACCCTCTAGTCTGGGTCAGTTATTTAATGGCAATGAACATTTTCAGGAAGGTAACCTTTCTGCTTGTGATTTGTTCAAGGACTCTGGAATTATAATGGTTGCTGTCAAATGTATATAATTGGTCTCTATGGCACACGTCCAACAAGTGATAAAAGCTTCTTTCTCTCGATCACTATTCTCTCCCTGTATTACCCTCTCAGGTTTGCTCCTTTCAGGCAAAAGGAGAATACAGTGCCAGTCTGTTTAAAGTGCAATTTGATAAAACAGCAGATCTGCCATGTACCCCATCGTGGTGTGTCCCAGCTGCAGGCTGTGAATTATTCCTTGGCTGGAGGTTTTCACACTGACTTTATTTAAAATCAAAGGTCTTTTCCGAACTTTTTTGATTTTGAACACCTCTCTTCCTTCATAATATTCTGCCAAAGATTTGGGATCTAGGAACAGTGATAGTTTGTGAGTACCATGAATTCACATGCTTAATGATCTACAGGGGATGCACTTAAAATTTTACCAGTGGTTAAGGCCTTTGTACTTTTTTATACAAAATGCAAACGCACAGGGTTTTTTTCCCAGCCCATAAAAGTGCATTACTAATGGCACCAGAAGCTGACAACATATCGTGCGTTGCCTGTTATCACTGCTGAACGCATAGTGAAGAGAATATTCTTGTTATGTTAGTCCCACAAAACCTGTTTTATCTTCAGTACTGGATGAGGCATTGCTTTCTAATGCTGTCTACTTCAGTGAATCTGTTTAGCAACTCAAGAGGAAAGAGAAATTTGTCAAATCTCACTGGAAATCTCTCAGAGATGTCAAACGAAATGCTGTAACATTCAGGTTTTGTCAGAAGGATAAATGTATACACAGCTGTGTATGTGATGTTATTTGTAGTAATTGTTGCTTCAGTGAATTTTTCTGTGCAAGGTAACGTTGTTTGGTATTAAAGGATGTGTTTGTTCTGGTCCCTGAGGCCAGTTTGGCCTTACACAAAGATACTTGTTATTTGCCCAAGTCTGTTAGTCTGCCCTGGGTTTTGTAGTTTAGGGGAGGAATACAGCTTCGTTGTGACCAGTGAAAGGATTCCCACTGGCCTCCTGAGCGCTGGTTGTTTGCTGGCAAATTTTCCTCAGGTTGTAACCGAGATGCTGAAGAATAAATTTAACGTAGAGTTTCTGTTTAAAATATGATAAAGATTTTTTTTTTCCCATTTGAATGCAGAAAAAGCTGTGTGCCAGCAGTACATATATGGTTATCATTAGCAGTTAATGGATTGTTTCCATTTCATTTTTTACAGCTCTATATGTGTATGAACATTTCTATTCTAGCTGTGCCCATACTTGAAATCAGTATGAGTGTGCTTAGTAGGTTGTTACACACATTTAATATATTTGAGCACAAAAGTAAGTCCCTCCAGGGTTTGAAATACCAATAAAGAAACCTTTCAAATGTTTCCCTCTGTGAATTCTGAATCCTGAGCAAACTGGGAAAACACCTGAATGTTGCTTTGATTCTTTTTCTAAAGTTTACACCGAATACACTTCATTTCCAAACTACAGTGCAACTGGTGATTGAATCTTTTCTCCTTGATCATGAGTTGAAATATTATCACATTTATATGATCATTTGAAGGCTTTTGGCTTTTAACATCTCAATTAAAATATCAGTGACATTTACCTTTCACTGACCAAACTGTTCTGTTGCAAGAAGTCTGTGTTTAAAAGAACGTTTCCTCCCTGGTTGCAATTTTGTATGGATCCTCTCTGAAGTCTACTGGTGCATCCCAGTCTTTTACAAGAACAAGTCATAGTGTCTATCCAGCAGCTGAGCTGCTGCCTGCATCTCTATTTCTTTTTCTCTTTCTGAATCATAGAATCATTTAGGCTGGAAAAGATCCTGAAGATCATCGAGTCCAAGCATTAACCCAAGTCCAACACTAAACCATGTCCTGGAGTGCCACGTCAAGGTAGTTGCCATTCCATAGGTTTTTCATAGTTTATAATGATGTAGTTAATGAGATCATCAAACTAATTTCACTAATTACTTACACTGACTGAAAATATAAAATTCCATAAACTGTTTCCAGCTTCTTTACTATTACTGAGCTGGTTTTCTCCTGGTTAAAAAAACAACAACAACAACAACAACAAAACAAAACAAAAAACCAAGCTTAACATAAGACTCTTCTCTGCTACTACACTGCTAGTCGTCCTTCACAGCTCCTGCCAAAACAAGTCAGAATAAATCTCCATATTTAATTGCTTAAGAAGATTTTGAGAGTGTTTCATCCTTCCAGTAACATATTCCTGTATATGCAGTTACATATTTTTCAGGAAGACCCAAGACTAACATGTTTTATTGTAGAAAGTTTCATTTCCTTCTGTCTTTTATTCTCTCATTTTTTCAATTTATGCCATGGAAGATATCAATGTAGCATGAAACAAAAAAATATTTAAACTTTTGTGTTAGGACAGAAAAGAGTATGTTTTTCTTCTGCTTTAATTGTTATTAAAAAGTGAAGGAGTATTACATTTCCTGTAAGTCTGGAAACACTGAATCAGTTTTTGTTTTTTTTAATCTGCAAGTTTGTGGTCTGAAGGAAAAATGATACTTGGACATTTTCATACGGAGTGTTACAATACAGAACAGAGGTTTTGTGCCTTGCCCATATCCTTAGTGAGAGCAGTATCCAGGCAGTTTTGCTGGATTAATGCTATTGACAGCAACACCTTCACTGAATCACTGAACAGCTAGGGTTGCTCACCTGGGAGAGTAGCATCTGGCTTGATAGTTACTTTAGAAGCCATGTGAGAATACAGCATCAGGAAGGACTGAACTTTTTCACCTGCAAAGAACAATTGGAAAATGCGAGGTCTGAGGCAGAAATGGTCAGAATTTGTATGCCACTTTGAAGGCTGTGAATTTGATGACAAGCTCCTGATACATTGTACCGCTTTCTGCAATGCAGAAAAATGCAAACTCATTACAATTGCATCATTGTAATAGGATAATAGCGCATAAATCCAAAGCTATTTGAGCAGGATATAGAAATATTATTAGAAATATTGGATGCAAACCCATGAAATAGGTAATGCCATCAGCACAGAGCTGAGTACGATCTCTGCACAAAGGGACTGGAGCAGTAAAGAGAATTTGAACATTCAACTACTGTGAGAAAAGAACATGAGAAAGGCAGCGGGTGGTTTGTTGGCTGTTATTTTGGTCCTCACAGGACATTGCAAGTCTTCACTACCTTCAGTCTGACCCGTTGGTCTGACTTGCCTCACTTGTTGTTTAATATTGCCTTTCCTCTTCCTCTCTGATTCTGATTACCATCCCATATACAGCAGTTTCATCAGGTGAATGAAGATAACTAACAAACTTCTCTCTATGCAGCACGCTTTAGAACCCAGGGTATCTGTCACCCCCAGCTTGCGGCTGATCTGAAGGGAAATGAAGCAATGCATCAAGCACAACTAATGAAAAAAATCAAAAATCAGAGGGAAGGCAGAGACAGGCCATTTTGCTTTACCAAGGTTTCTAGAGCTCACTGAGAAAGTTGTATTTTCATCTGGGAGATGCTTCCACTTCTTTTCTGTTCTCTTGTGGAGAATGGTTAACACATACAGCTGGCTGTAGTAGGGCAGGTGGTTGTGCTGTGTTTCAGGCAACGTGGTCCAGTATTGATCCTCTGGTCCTGCATGTGGAGCCACTGTACAGAGTCTGCATCAGACTCCGCGGGCTGTGCAATGCCACATCCTGGCATTCTGCATTACGTTCTACATTTCTAGAAGTGGGTTACTCCCCATCTTCCTCCTCCCCTCACGTGGAGGCAGTGAACTCTGTAGTCTCGGACCAGAAATTTGTTCTGCTGTGAATTTGGCCTTACACAAGCCCAAGAGGAGACGTGCAGCTGTCTGCTGCCCAAACCAGCAATGCTCCAGAGAAAAAGATAGTGAATTGAGTAAGCGCCTTCTGATGGTTGGGTGTGGGTTATGAGCCACCAGCTGGACTATTCTGTCCTGAAATGAATGACAAAATTTTTGGCTAAGTGATAGAAGTTTGCGTATAAGAATCGAAAAGGATAATATGATCATTGCTTTAAACTTGCTTTATCCTTTAAGAATATGCTTTGCCAGAATTATCCATTTCAGGTCCTCAGACTGTGGAGTAAGAAAGTTTAATTCCTTCCTTTTCTTTGCTAGGGTGAGTGACATCATAAATACTAGAAAGAAACATAGTTATTCTGGAAATTTGAACTGGGATAAGTCTGATTTACTGAGACTGACATCACCACTCCACTGGAGATACCGGGGACTGTGGGTATCAGTTGTCAGAAGAAAGTTGGTGGTGCTCACTCAGCTCACTTCAGCTCCACCATTCACCTCATCACTACAACTGCTAATAAAATGTCCAGTGTCTCCCAAATCAATACCATCTCTGGGTTGTGGCTGTTTCTATTCCAAGTGAATGATAGTGTAACAGCAATGTAAAATTGTCCTAATCTATATCGTTAGGCAAAATAAAAATTGATAGTGACTTTAGATATTTTTCGCCTTGCATTTTGAGGAAACATTATCAGAGGAGAGCAACAGGCAGAATTCTATTTTCAACAGACGTTCTCCATTCCCTTTTACTTTTTTTCAGGTCAGATTTCAACTCACTGCAATTAAAGCTTTGCCAAATTTTATTTTAAAACTTTGCTGAATTTTATTTTTTCTGGTAAGACTTCTATTTCGTAGTGATTAAAAAAATGTTGAGTTTGTGGAAGGGTACTAAGAAGCATTGTCTGTATGTTGCAGTATCTCTACACTTCATTCACATTCATTGCAACTGCTGACTCATTGAGTTATGTGGGACAGCATTCCAAAAATGCCTGAACAGCTCCAGCCTCTGAGGCTGTGGTTATGCATCCAGCAGCAACCCTGCTGAAAACCTGGCTTTGGCCACTTGTTGCTGCTTTTGCACTACTTTTTGTGCCCTATCGACACAACCATTTGCTGGGTCATGGAGTGAGCTGGATGAAGAAACTGATCCAGCTGAAATTTAACCATGCAAAAAAATGGGATTTTTCCCACGGGACCTCATCCACCCATTGAGAAGCGGGAATGAGCAGCCAGGATTAGGCTAAGGACTCTTCTTATGATTTCTGCAAGTTGTTAAACTCCAAAAGTTTTCGGAATTGAATCCTTAATCTCATTATCTGTTAATGAGAACGTAGGCTCCTGTATATTTTTACCACTTTCGAAAACAGGACATAGGTAAATTGGGCTCTTTTTGCAATATTTACCATTATTTTTTATGTATTAAATGTGTTTTAAAAGACAAAGAACATGAATACTAGAAATGTGAAATACCAGTCTTCCTTCTTACAGCTTCCTTACTTCCAAGCAGGCAGGGATACTAGGACAGAAAAGGCTAATTCTAGGGGAGAGAAACGGTCAGGTTGTCAAAATAAGGTATATGGTTCTCCTTCCGTATTTTTACTTTCTCAGAGCCAACATTTTTCCTGCTCTATGGAAGGGGGAAAGTGAAGACAGAATCTAGAAAATTAACTGTTCCTAAAGAGTCTTCTTGCTGCTTTTCATGAGAGTGTAGACTGTCACTTCTACTAGGAGGCTTTCAGATGAGAGAAGGAGGGAGATGCTCCAGGTATAGCAGGACAGCTGATCACCAGAACATGTAGACTTGCTTTTGGCAATATGGATACATGAGTATCATTTACCCACTCTGTCTGCCGACCCTTGCAACTGGTATGAAAATACTGCTATACTGGGTGGCTGCCCTGTAAACTGAACGGTACTTTTAAAGTGTTATGAGATCATCCAGAGAAAATTAGTCTGACAGCACCCAAGACAGCATTCGCTGTCCCAGAATTGCTTCTGCCTTATTGCATAGAACATTGCTTGATGTGGAAATTCTGCTTTCCATTACTGATAATGAAGAAGAGCTGGTTTTGGCGTGTTGCAAAGCAGTAAGATTTTATAATGCTGCAACCACATTCTTAGATGTATCCAGCTTTCAAGTCACATCAGGGAGTGTTCAAGAATTAAAACGTTGCCCACCGATAGGTAGCCAGGACCAGCACTAATAAGGGACTTTTTACCCTAGAGAATGTTGTCACAGAGAGCAACCAAGGGGCATGCCCACACACAGTCACTCCCAAAGGTTTTCTAGCAATCCAGGAATTGTTAATAATTACTTGCTCTCAGGACAGGTCCTGCAAACACTTCCTCCCACACTAACTTGCTGTGAACAATTTCACTGTGAGTATAAGGAGAAAGTACAATTTTGTGGTTACTGTAGTTCATCAGCCCTTTCAGAGCTCTCCCACGGTACTTGCCCACTTCTCACCGAGTCCTCTCTTCCGTGATGTTCTGTATTTTGTGCTCCCACACCGAGGCACCTCGTGGAGCAGCAGCAGCAGAACGCCTGTCCCTGCCCTCACCTCAAGTAACCATCTGTGTTGCTGTGCAGGAAAATGTACTCGTGTAACCCTCTCATACATGCATGGGTGGGTAAAGACAGATCTCGAGCTCCTGTCCTCTCAAGAACTCCGAAGCAAAGATGGCAGAGATAGTTTGCAGTAGACAAAATTTCACCCAGTGATGCCAATATCAGTGCTGATGTCAGCCTAGGACATACCTTCTAGGAATGCTATTAATGAAAAGGCTGGACACGTTTCCTATTTTAAAGAGGCTTTTGAAATTCTCCATATGCTTCCTCTAAAAAAATTCTTTTAATCTTCCTGATGTTTGCAGTACCCCGGAGAATAACACGAGTTCTTTTCTCGGTTGATGAGTGTATTGCTTTTATAGGCTTTGAAACACTGACTTGGGTAGCTTATGATAAAACAGGATTCTGAATTCAGCTCCAGCTTGCTCTGTCTTGCTTCTGTTTCTAATCCAGGATGAACCTTATCTGTTGTTATTTTGTAATTCACATGACGATATATCATGCTAATTACTGCCATAAAAGATAGAAGGGCCTTCCCATCAAAGAAGGAGACCTGTGAACACAGCAGGTAATTCTTAAATGATCTGAAACCTGAGTGGAAAAAAGCAGGAGTTAAACTGGCTCCTGTATAACAGTTGTTTTGTTTTACGCTTGATGTTCCATCCCTGTGCCTAATTCCTCAGTCTTGCCTTCCATGGTGACTTCGTTAGCAACGAGATGCTAATTAAATTTCATATTTACGATTAGAAAATAAAATCATTGGACCTTTTTTAAATAGATTTTTATGAGTTTTGCCTCAGTTAGCTGAGTCAGCAGTATCGATTCTGCAAGGCTGAACTTACCGGCTTTGGAAAAAAAAAGATAAATAGAGCAAATAATGATGGAAGGAGATTCTAATCTAAAACCTCATATAATTTTTACACTGTATTAATTTTTGAGCATAAGAAAAATAGTTTTGTTTTTGTTCCTCATAGAAAGAAATATTGCTAGTCATGTAGAAAGAGCCCTTCTTTTATTATGTCTCAGAGGGTTCAAAGCTTAAAATTTCATCTAATTCTTAAAATCTCAATGGTAGTTGGAGACAATATGCTGAAAAGAGACTGATGCTTCAGCAGTGTTTACCATCACCTGTTAGCTAGCAAAATACGTATTTCATGGATTCAGAAGGGTTAGAATTAACACGAGTCAGCACTGACACGCAGTGTCTGCCCTCTTCCCTGTGGCATGTGTACTACTGGAGAGTTTATACAATATTGAAGAATCAGAGCTGCTTAAATACTGCTGCCAGACAGATTTATAGGTGCTATATAGAGCAGTTTCCTATTCATGTAAAAATTAGCATCTCACAAATCTTTAAAGGCCCATTTTTCAAATACTTAGCATTTGAAGAATGGTCCAGTTGAGAAAAGATTTTTGAAAGAGCTCAGCTTCAATTTAAGCGTGTAAGAAAGATCTGATTTTTAAAAGTGCTTAATGCTCAGCAGCTCCATGATTCATAACACTATGTTATCCCACACTCTGAGGCAAGCCTTGCAAAAATCTGGCCATTTATTCTGATGCCTAAACGCCACCTACGCTCTTTGAAAATCTGACCCTAATTACGAGTTGTGCCCTTGAGTAGGAATGAGAAATAGGGGAAATCAATCCTCGTGTGTGGGAGCCATTTACTAGCACTCATATTGCATGTAACCTTACTTCGTACGCAAATACAACGCTGCATTTAAAACAAATGCTTTTCTGCACACTCTGCAAATGCTTTTGTCATTGGCTTGTGATACTTTATGCTGTGAGGTAGAGTTAATGCAGACAGCGCATAAGGAATCGTTATGCTTCAAGGCATGAGTTAGGAGAATAAAACAAAACTTCCACTGACTTTTAGTTGGTTGTGATGCCTTACCACCCTTTGTACTGTTACATGTCTGCTCCTAAAGACCAGGATTTGGGTGCATATACTCCTGCAAATCTTGCTTTTCTAATATTGTTTGTAGATGCTGTTTTAGCAGCAGCTGCCCGTGCTTAAAGACTGGGATGCTTCAGATGGAGTGTAATTCTGGCATCACTTTACAGTTGCTATTTTCACAAATATTTATTTCCACAGTCAGAAGAGAATTCAATAAAATTCTCATACTTCTCTGTATGTTGACTCATTCTCAAGAATCACACTCAGGTGAAGACACAGAGTGAGATTTCTTACTATTTTACTACTTTGCTTCTTTGATCTTTTCAAAAAATACATGTTAACCATGAACTGAACTGGCCAGAGTTTCCTGATGAGAATAGAGTTTAGTGTTTTCCAGTGGTTGATTCATCCTTCTGGGATAAGTTTTCCACACCAAAGCTTTACAGCATTTTATTCTATTTCATCAGAGCAATGAACTTACTTATGGAGAAGGTAACAGAAGATACTTAATTCCTCTTTGCAATGCTTCAAAGGTAGGAAATATAGAGTTGTCAAGTAGCTGGTATTATCTCTTCCCCAAGACAGCAAGGCAACCTCACAGAGAGGTTGCTGCTAACATAAATAAAGTCCAATTAAGTAAAGAATCAGACAATTTTTGCTTTAAATTGCTAAAGAAGTTACTTAAAGGAGCCCTCCTGCAGGATGGAAAGTGAATTGTCTCTCTGTTCTCCAGAGACTGCTTTCCTGCTCTTAGATGCAGGCCTTACAGTGAGGCTCCTTTGGTGACATAGAATTGTTGATGAACCCCAGCTGTAGTGTCTGCAGGAAAGGAGGACCTGTTTGAGATACTCCTCAGGTCTCCTCTGCTCCATCCAGAGCACACAGCTCTCTGTGGCTACGAGAACACTTCCTCTAAGACTTTCCTCTGCAATGGTGTCATATTTGAAAGTTACCCACAACCTCTGTTCAGAAGAAAAGGGAAGTAAGGCAGCCCCCAACATTTTTCTATCTACTATATATAGACAGTAAGTTTGAGAGAGAGGATGGTGGGTGTATGTTTCCGGAGCTATGTGACACAGTCCCTCGACACTGGTACAAGAAGAGGGAGGACGCAGAGCAAGAAGATGAGGTGACCAGAAAGCATAAGTGGGGAAAATCTATTAATAAAATAAGTACAACCATTTCCATGTGAAAGGAGAATTCTTATTTCCAGCAGTGAAATAGCAAGCTCCTTCAAATTTCTGGTGAGGTTTTGTCCTTCCCAGGCCAGGCTGCTTGTGGTCTGTTGTATACTTTTTCTTGTCAAATGGCATCCATTGGTCTTCTGTGTACTTTGTGCTTGGCTGGCCGAGACACCCATGCATCTTTATGCGAGCTTACAGGATTTTGTCAATGAATGAACATCAGTGACTATGGCAGTCTGCAACTAGGAGTGAAGCGTACTTCTCCCAGGGACTTTGAGGTGGAAAGACAAACAGTATTTGTTATGTAAGGCACGTATGTCATTCTTCAAGCCACAATCAAACTAGCATATGCAAGGCAGCCGTCTGTTCTTTAAAATTAGGGTCTGTTTCAAAGTAATAGTTACAAAGAGGTCACAGATGGAGTAAGGTGGAAGTATCTGTTCTAGGTACAGGAAGCTGTGCATTTACATAAAATGAACAAAATGTGTATGTGAACCATAGCAGTCATCACCCTTAGGAGACTGGACGGTGTTTGATCCCACAGAATATATTGCTAGCAATTAAGAGCTAAACATGAATGGAGAAGACTTTGCAGAGCGAGGTGGGGAGCTATTGTACCTTTGCATAGTGCAGTTAAGATATTTAACTGAATCGTCTTCTCATCACCATCAACGCCTGCGGCTGTTACAGTGCAGTAAATAGTTTGCATTAGGTTATTTTTCGTGTGTTTGGAGTAGTATTCTTTGTTAAGGTTGATCTTTATACAAGGGTTATGAGATTTGGCTTTTATTTGTACATTCCTTGTATTTTGACTAACTGTAGGATTCTTAATATGCAGTTCTGTCTGATTTTCCTGTCATGTTATAAAGCTCGCTATACGAAATATTGTTTTCGAACTTTCTTGGGCCGTGGTGAATTGCAGTGAGATTGTCTGACAGTATTCAAGACTGGAGTGTAACCTTTTCTGTTGTAAGAATGGCCAACGCGTTTACAGTCAGTTGTTGCTGAATTTGGAGATGGTTAGACTAGAATGCAGTCCTCCCATCTAATGTGTTCCACATTATCCTTTGACTGTTTGGGGACAAGAGTATCACCAGTAAGGAATCATTATCTGACTGCATGGAAGATGTTCGTCTCTGGGTGTTTTCAGTTATTTTTTTAAACTCATGTAACATAAGAGTTTGTAGATAGTGTGCATTTTTTAAATAAACAAAGTAAGTAGCAGTTTTGTATGGCAGAGCCATACTTTTTTCTCTTTTCCTGTTTTATGATGTGATTCATCATATTAATAGAAGTGAAATGTTAATAACACCAGTGAATCAGGCTCTCTTTGCAAGGGTTATGCAAGTTTCATATGCATGGATCAGCTAATGAATATTTGTCCATACCAGGTTCTTTTGTAGCTCAGCCTATTCAAACCTCTTATGAATGCTGGCTTTCTGTACCAAAGAACATGCTGGGGTTTGTAATGTGAGCGCACATTTACTGGGACCTAATCTATGAACATCAAATCCATTTGCATGTTTGGGCAACTTGGATTTTTGATTTAAGACTCCTCCTAATCACGCAGTGCTATATGCTTGCCTCCGCTTGTGCCTCCTCCTCCTCCTCCTAAACTCATGAGAATCTCATTACCAATTGTAAAAAAACAAATGAGTCAGTCTCAAGCAAAAATTAACCTGAGACCTAGTAATGACTTCGGAAGCGTTTGTTGGACCAGCATTCTCATGAGCCCTTGGCCGCCTGAGGACAACAGCTTCTTTTTTAGAACTTGGCTTTTCGCACCCATTATTTGAAAGGAAACACTCATGTCAGTAGCTCATGCTGCACTCAAGAAAAAAAGGCCAGCTATAGATACATGTTTGTAGTACGTTAGCACAGTGATTTCTGTTGTCTGCCTCATCATCATGCGTCACAGCGTGGAGGAGGGGTAGATTAGAGCATTTATTAGATGTCAGGCTTTCAGCTCTCCACTGCTACTTCGCAAATCCTTTAAAATAGATGCACTAAATTCCTGTGGTGCATTTTTTATTTAAATTATTGAGCCATTATCTTGATTTGCATGCTGAGAACTAACACCAATTTGTAATGTGTCAGGATCTATGGCAGAGCCTTTCCTGTTTATTCCTTCATTCGCTTTACACCCCACCCTCCTTCGGTTTTTCTTTTCTAAGGCCTTTCCTGCTCTCATTTCTACCTCACTTCTGCTCCTCACTTTCATTCTGTTGAGTTCCCCTTTCTCTAACTTTCTTTTTCTTTTCCTGTTCCCTTTTTATATTTCCTTTTCCCTTTACCTCACCATTTTTCATCCCCAAATCTCTTCTTTCTCTCTCCTCTTCATTTTTTTTCCTCTACCTCTCATTGCTCACCTCTCATTTCTCGTTTGCTTTCACATATATTGTCATTTAATAATGGTACTACTAACAGTTTCTGAAATCTGGGTATCAGATTCTTAAACAATATAGGAAAACAGAGTAAGATCCATCTAATCACCAGTGTAGACATTGCCCTCTGAAGGGACGAATCTCTTTCCATTGACCGTAGAGGGAACCTGAGCAACTAGAAGCAGCTAGAAACTAATCTTGAGAGAACATTCTAAAGTAGAAGCATGAAATGGTGGAATGAAGTTTTGAATTTGCCATTTGCTAGAGAGGAACTAGCTTTCTAAGCTAAGCTAGACACCTAATTCAGATTGGTGAGATGAATCCACCCTCTATCAGTCGTGCTTAGACAGGACCTAGAATCATCTTCACTGCATGTAGAAAATAGTGACACGTAGAAAAACTTAGAGTTGTCAAAACATCATTTAAGCTGTTAATAGAGGAGGATTTTTCCATTTTCTTTGTTTATTATTGATAATATATGTTCTACGACCAAATCTGATTGGATGTTGCACATTCAAGGTAGCACAATCTGCTGTCGGTTTGCTATTGAGACAAAATTAGTCATTTCCTTCCTGTGTGATAAGATGATAAGAGCAAAGTTCTAAAGCTGGCAGGCTTGAGGAACACATAGACTTAAGATATTCTCACCAGATGGAGTGCAAAATGGGAAAGCAGAGACTTCAGCCTTTTATAAAAGAGAGATCATTACAGGATCCTAATAAGTATTACTGCACTGCTTAAGGTCTTTTGCAACAGTATTTCATTGAGCAAAACAACATTCTTAATGTGTAAATAGTTTTTTCCTCCAGAAAGTGAGAGGTATTTTATAGAATTTCATATGCGATTTCGAAAGCAGACAAAAGCTAAATGTAATAAGTGTGTAATTCAGTGCAAGGATTGTTCAGCTCTTAAGCAATATTATCCTGCAATATTGAAAAACTTGTGTATCTTTGTTGCATACAGTGTTTTCTGGTTTAGGTGATACTAAGCAAACCACTGCGTGTGATGACAAACAATACTAGTAATTGATCCGTGCCTTATGTATGGATTACACTTTCTGTTTTTCTGAGACAGTTTTATACGGATCTGCTCTTAGGAGAGTAAATAAAGGCAAAGCAGAGATAATTAAAGAGACTTCTTTTGTATTAATTCTTCTCGCCCTCTTCTGTTAGGACAGGAATAGTGATTAGAGACAAATTCTGATATATTCTATTGCTTTCCAGCAATCCAGCAGAGATGCTGGATAAGAGTAACAATAGAATTCTTCATTTCTTTTTCTCTCACTTGGTTGTTGTTGAGTTAATAGTTCTGAAAATGAGGGAATTTTCTTTCCCTCTTCTGCTTGTAGAAGCAAGATGAATATGCCTCCAGAGCCCTTTGAAGCAGTTAGGGAGTTTGTTTTGGTTGTCTCTGTCTCTCTTCTGTTCAGAAAATGGGAGTAGTATTTATGACTATGGCTATCATCTGGCTTCACTGAAGATCTAGCTTTACCTCACTGGAGCTTTGCGAGTCTACTAGAATTTTGGAGTCTTTTTGTAGGTTATATGTAACAGGAAGATTGACTCAATGGAATTGAACAAAATACATTTGTGCCAAAATAATCCTATTTTGTGTTTAAAGCTTCCTGCTTTTCTATTACTTTGGTATCTCTTATTCTATATTTGTCTTTTAGACTTTGTTGAAACTGTGGCATTCAGTAAGCTGGTTGAATCTTTTATATAAATAGGGGGTTCTGATATATACAGAATGGTTCTATCCAGATACAGCCACTGTGACCTAAAACAGCCCAGTCCACTTAACAGTGCTGCTGGCTTCAGAAAGTATTCTAAGGCCTGCAAAATCTGAAGTTATAAAACTGCACTAATAATAAATGTTTTTTTAGGACCTTCCCATCTTCGTGGTTCCAAGTGCTTTGCAGTCACTGATTGACAAGTCCTACCTTGTCATAAAAATGCTTCTTACCAGCCTTGTTTTCAAGTGGGGACACTGGGGTAGAAAGAATGAATATGAAGTGTAAATTCTTAAAGGCAAATGAAGACATTGTCTCTTCTCCTTTGGGAGTCCAGATTTAGGCACCCGTATGGAAAAAATTTGCAAGTATAGGTAAGCAAATTTAATCTTCATAATCAGTGTTTAAGCCCTTTAAAAGTGGTTTTCAGTACCATGGAACATCCAGCAGTGCAGCTGGATGGAAACTGCTGGTGTTCAGCATTTCAGAAAGGCTGGAGCACAAATAGAGCTTTCCTGTCCTTAAGCAAAGGAATATAATTTCCTTATCACACTTTAAACTGTGACCTTCCTCTAAAATTAAAAACAACTCTAAATCCCTTTGTGGTTTTGTGGTTCTCTGATATTGCAAATCTGCATGTATCCATATATGCAGCTTTTGAGAAAATTGCCCAGTTTTTATACTTTATTACATGAGGTGCTATACAAACTTGAGGGAGAAAGGGTATTGTCCCATGAAATCTAGAGATATGCATAGAAAGAGAATGTAATGCAACACCCTCAAAATGTTGAGGATAATTATATATGCAGTTTTAAAGTGCTATTTTCATCTTTATTTTTGCTTTAAAGTGTGATAATTTATATGTAATCATTTCCTGGTTTATAGACACATATCTGGTATTTAACATAAACTTCTGTTCTTATTAACATATAATTTGCACAAACATTTTGTGTGTTGTGGTTTCTTTTTAAATACTGCCAGTCTGTGAACATCTGTGACAAATGCAGAAGTCTAAAACTTTAAAATAGATCACCTCTTCCAAAGTAAACTTCCTCCTTCTTCTCAGTATGAGGACAATACCCTTTATTCATATTTCACAAAAGAGATATCAAGAAATCAGAAAACCCAGCTGAAGCCTGCATTTACAGTCTGTTACAGGGCGATTTCTCAGTATCTGCAGGCTGACAAGAGCTCAGAGCAAAGGGATGCAAATAATTAAACGGCTGAAGGGTTAATTTCGGCACCACCGTGAAATGAATCACAAAAAATGAAGCTTTAGACGTGACCTGACGGTGAGCATTACAGAACCCCTGGTTCTGAAGCCTGCAGGCTTTATTCTCTTGATCAGGGGAGAGTGTCACTGACATATGAAAGTGTGGAGTCTGACTGAGAACAGAGAACAGCTTTAACTGCAACGTGATTTGTTCAGTTGAAAAATATAACAAAAAAAAACCAGCAAACACACAGAAAGATTCATTTGTGTGTAACAGCCAAGAGAAGGATAGTCCCCGAGAGAGGCGAGGAGATGAGGGGAGTAGAGTGTTTCTTTTAATGTAAAAAGGGATTCTCTCTTTTATTTGTCTGCATCTAGAGAGATCTGTGACATAGATGGGACTAGCTGAGATTATTACTGGATTAAGATCTCCTGCAGTTAAAAGCGATGTTGTATACTAACTACAGAAAGGAGCAGCAGGAGAGCAATTTTTTAACTGCTGTGGCAGTTCCTATCTCTTTTGGGGTAAGGTCTGTTGAAGTCAGTCCAAGTCTGTGACTTCGCACCTGTAATTTGTACTGGATGCCACAGTATTTCTATGACATGTCACAACTTCTGAATGTGTTAGGTTACAACTCAAGAGGTGCTGGAATCAGAAACTAGATAATGGCAATAATGAAGATTAGATTAAATAAACGATTACACATTTGAAAACTTTTAAAATCTGTTATTTTTAATTTTTAAATGAAAACAGCTTTTCTGCAATACCATCACAAGAAGGAAGAACAGAAACAGGGAATAAGGTGTTTTAAACACGTAGAAAATGCATGTGCTGCTGAAAATCTTTTAAGATTAAAGCCACTGATACAATACCTTTATTAATTTCCCACTGAGTTTCAGTTGTCACATCTGTTTTTTGACCAGCACACCAAAATTTCAACCAATCATTAGCATTTTATTTCCTAGTCCACATTATATTAAACACTAAATCAAATAAATAGCTGCTCACTAAGAAGGGTGCTCTACTGATACCAGCTGTCCATTGCTATTGACTCTGGAATAGCTCCACGAGACAGCAGAGCTGTCTGGGGGTTGTACTCTTAGACCAGTTTGGCCAAAGAAACACAACAGAGGCAACACCCCAAGCTCTAGGAAAAAGAGGAATGATACCGGTTACACAGCAGAAATTCCTGAGAGACAACGAGCAACAGCACAGTGAGCTAGGAGAGAGCTCAGCTGCGCTTCTGGTCCGGCATTTCCAAGGTGGGATTCTGAAGCAGGGTGCAAAAAGAAGATTCTGAAATTCCTACATGGCAATGAGGGACCGCTCCACTAAGTGTTGTTTGGTCCTAACACTCCACTAAGTTGGGCTTGGTCCTAATAATAGACTGTTTAACAAGAGTTTTCTATCAGAAATCTCCTTTTAAAATTCTGAGCCACTCATGCAATGTACTTGCTACTTTCCCATTAAACGTTACGTCCTCAAAATAACAGTATGGATGTATTATGTCCGTACACGAGGGACTATTAGATAAAGGTATTTTTAATGTCAGGTAAAAAAATGTATTCGTGTTGAGAATTGCACTGATGAGTGAACTCTTTCTTCGAATCATTTAATGGAGAAACCCCTTACTAATGTCCTGAGGGAACTGCTGACAGTGCGTAATAACTTCTGGTTCAGTGCAGCAGATTACAAGACATCTTGCATTTGATGAAATTCAGGCAAGTTCTTCTTTTCCACTCTGAGATCCATCTATGAGCTTCCTGGTACGCTCCCCAAAATTAAAGGGCCTGCAACACACCTTTTTTTTAAATGCAATGAGTAGCTGTGGCTGTTAGATGACTAAGGTATTGTGTGGCCTTCTGCTTGACTGGCTTCTACTCCCAAAAGTTCAGCTTCTCCAATTAGGTAGTGTTTGTTAAATTCACCTTTGAGGTGAAATACAGTGATTTACAGAATAAGAATGGAGAGTAAGAATCATGAGAATGTATATGTACTTCAGATGAAGTTATTTCACCTTTAACATTCCTCCCACTGCTACCTACTTTATATGGCTTTTTCTATTGTTTTGCCTTTACACTGTTCATTACTACAGTGTCATCTTTACCATACATAAATATTGGCATTCAGTAAGAGTTTCATCCAGCTTGTGAGGAGTTTATAAGACCAGAGAGATTTCCCCTTAACTACAGCCATGCCCACATGATTCTGGATGACCTGCTCTTCCTTGCCCTCTGAGGACTGTTGTCTCTCCTGCCCCGTTTAATAGCTGTCACTGGAGTAATGAAATCTGCATGCAAGCAGGAGGGCAAATGCTACATATGTGGTTCCTAAGATGTGAAACTACAAAGAAAAGAACTCTGGGGCAGCTACTGGAGCACAGGAGAAGAACAAAACCCTTGGCAATACTCCTCTAACCTGTTCTTAGTATGAGGAACCCATTCAAGTTTTTCTCATAGAGATATTGAACCCCAGCCTAGGATTTTGGACAATTTGGGGAGGCCTTTGAAAGCATCAAGCAAAGAAAACACATTTTTGTAGGACTATTCTGTATTTCTTTATGATAGAACAGTGACAAACACAGTGTTTAGCAGATTAGCGCTTTTATTTTTAGTTTTCAAAATGAGGACTTAATAGCCCCTGGCTATACAGATTAATAGCTGGTTTCGCCCAGTGATGTTCAGTGTAACACAGGCTGCTTTGCAGTTCCTAAAGTTGGAAGCTGAGGGAATTATAACACAATGGAGAGAATTCTGCTAGTCCAAGAAAAACAGGTTTTGAGGTCTTTAGTTACTGATTACCAGTTAAGTCTCATAAAGCACAGCTCTCATCTCATATGACCTAAGAACTGCACATTCTTCTTATACCATGGTCTGTGATGGGATAACATAACTCTTGAAACAGTAGCTCATCTTCCTTCTGCCACCTGGGTCACAAGATCTTGAGAAAACTAGAATGCAAAAATACGACTTGTTTCAGACATTATCATTTATAACAAAATAGAAGAAGGAAAGATTTTTGCAAAGTTTCTTTGCTCTTAACTCCAGCACAAGTTTTCTGACCTCCTTGTTCCCTGCCTTATAACCTCCTCTAATGAGATGGTTACAAATTAGGAGTTGGCAGGAAATTGCTTAGCAAGCACTCAGAAATCATGTGGTGATATTTGCATGAGTCAAGAACATTTTCAGACTTCAGTGATACAATGCTCATACTTACCCACTCTCGGAGAAAGGCAAGGACTGAACTCATGGGTACTTCCATTCATGCCCACCGGTCGGTCAATCCATGCACAGCTGCAGAAGTCAGACATACGTAACTGCTTGCTTATGAGTTAACTATTCTTGTGCTGCAGTGATTTACACGTGTTGGCTCATCACATATATGCAGGAAAAAATGCCGGTTCAAGTCAGTGCTGCTGAGAGGAGCAAAGGAGGTGAGAATGGAAGCTGGAAGCCGTAGTTGCCTGCAGCAAGTATTCGTCTTTGCTCTGAGCACTGCATGTTCATACCCTTTCTTGCATTACACCATGTCCTTTACCATTGCTTCTAACATGAAGAGGGATTCTCTGACTTCTAGAGACCTTCTTAGAGTTGGCTGAGCTACAGATCCATCACTGGAGAGCAATATGCAACAGTTCATAGACTGAAGATAGTGCTTCTCCGATCTGTCACTTTCCAGATGAGCTGTGGACAGGCTGCACTTCAGTTCAAACAGTTTCAACACAGGGCAAAGTCAGCATTAGTCAGAAATGATTCTAAGCTCTTCCTATGTGACATGGAAGCACAAAAAAGTAACAGGATAGAAGCTGTCCTGATTGATGTTCCTTTGCCGATTGTTTCCTTTGTTAAGGAGGAGAGCCAGAGATGGACGACTGCCTGGAGACACTGAAAGATGAGGAGGAAGCTTTGTGGGAGAACGTGGAATGCAACCGGCACATGCTGAGCCGGTACATCAATCCAGCCAAACTGACCCCGTACTTACGGCAGTGCAAAGTAATCGATGAGCAAGATGAGGACGAGGTGCTTAACTCACTCATGCTGCCCTCCAAAATTAACCGAGCAGGTAATTATTTTGTGAATGGCGACATCTGTATCCCTGTCTGAACAGTATTCTTTTACTAAGTCTGGAGGGAGCCTATTTCAAATTACAGATTATCAAATGGAAACTCTATATCTCATTTGCAGGACATTTAATGTAAAGGGGAGAATCTGCTGCTGCTATTTTCGTAACAATGATTCTTTCCAGTGCTGTGCAGACTGGAGCTCGTGGGGTTCATATTCCCATCAAAGCCTTGGCAAATATTTCAGTTAACACAAGCAGCAGCCAATGCCATTCCAAGAGCAGGTTTCCATCTGTCTTGCCGTGCTTCAGGATTTGTCACTGAAGGATCTGCCGTCCTCGCGTTTCAGTGCTGCCTGGTGAAGGCTGCGCTGGATAACGTGTCTTTTGAAATTTCTGTTCCAGAGACCAATTTGCCCACGCTCCTTCGGAGTAACGATCAGCACGAACATGAAGAATATGTGGCATTGCTTTATGAGTTCAGCTGAACTCAATTAATCAGCCAGATTTTCCACAGCGTGTTGCTGTGTTAGAGATGAACCTTAAGCAGATGTGACTTCAGGGAAATGGAACTCACGTGTGCTGCTCATAATGCTGTTATGTCACCTCTCCCTCTGTTCTCTGTACTCAGGCCGACTGCTGGACATCCTCCACACCAAGGGCCAAAGGGGCTATGTAGTGTTCTTGGAGAGCCTAGAGTTTTACTACCCTGAACTCTACAAACTGGTGACTGGGAAAGAACCTACACGAAGATTTTCTACTATTGTCGGTGAGTAGAATCAGTCTACAAAGAAGCCTGTTGAAATAAGGACTATCTTGAGGACTAGGTTTGATGTTTTCAGGCAAGAAATGGAAATAAAAGCTAATCTTGTAGCAGCGTTCTGCAGTTTTTCAGTCTCTTTCAATGGCAAAATGAGCTAGCAGCAGGTAACGTATAAAGAAAAGGAACATCTCGCTTGTCTGCATGAAGCTGAAGAGCTTCAAATTGAATGACAGGCATTACAAGAACTCTCAAGAGAAGAAACATTGACACAGTGGACTAAATTACACTGATGACCTACATGTGTGCAGCAAATTTGAAGGGTTCAGGTTTATTGTACTCGTACAGATTCATTTCACAAAGTTTGTGCTATTTCCACAGGCCTGTCAGCTCAGCTGAAACAAGATAAATGTAAAGGCTTCATATTCCATCCAGACAAGCTGTATGCATGTATATTGTGATTCTGGCAATAGTGTGCTGTGTAATATTGGTACTGTTGCCAGTTAGACACACAAATGTGTATGTATTTGTGCATATTCTTCACCTCTGTACGTATTCGGGGACATTTGTTTCTTACTCAGTTCTGCTGATCCTACTTAGTATAAAGTTGCTTTACTGGATGTTGATAAGCTGTTCAAACATTTTCAGTGGAGGAGGGACATGAAGGCCTTACCCATTTCCTAATGAATGAGATCATTAAGCTTCAGCAGCAAGTAAAGACAAAAGATGTGCAGCGCTGTGAACTCTTGGCTAAGTCTCGCCAGTTGGAGGATGAGCGAAAGCAGCTAAAACTGAACAAGATAGAGCTGCTGACCTTCCAGGAGAGATACAACAAGATGAAGGAGGAGAGGAACAACTACAATGATGAGCTGGTCAAGGTGAAAGATGAGAACTACAATCTGGCCATGAGATATGCCCAGCTGAGTGACGAGAAGAGCATGGCTGTGATAAGGAGCCGAGACCTCCAGTTAGAGGTGAGATAAATGCTCTGGGCTGCTTTAATCAGGAACAGCAATGGAGGATGCCAGTGGCAGATGGGAAAATGAGACCTTCGCTGAGAGCAGAAGGTGCAGAGCTTTCATTTGCTCGTCTTATCCAGATGATTAGAGGCATCACTGTACAAAAATGCCAACTGCAGAAATGCGTATTAATGGCTGATAATTTACATAGTTGTAATGGAGTAACAGAACATAACGTGCTTAAAAACAGAATTTTAAAAACATAATTGTTTGCTAAAAACATAATTTCAGCTTTTCAAGCTCAGTAGTATCTTAGGACAGTTATTCAGGTTTGTACTACAGCTGCTGGTGGTTTGTTCAAAAAGTCTCACACAGAGCATTGGAACAGCTTGAGACTATTTGGGAAATATAGAAAAATGCTTCAAGTGCAATAAAATTCATGCTTTAGTGTGCGTCACAGATGAGATGGAGTAAACAACTGCCCATAGTGGATCTGGACACTGGGGTTTGTTTTTGAACCAAAGACATCACATGTTTTAGCCCGTTTTGTTTTTTCACAGTCGTTTGCTCATTTTCCCACCTCAGCATTGCCTTGTCTTAGCTCCACATCCCTTCCCTGCAGGGAGATCACTGCTGGTGTGGGGCGGTTGGGCACAAAGTCGTGTCGATTTGTGCTGTGCAGCTGCTCACGGTCACCGGTCGCAGGCGTTACTGGCCAAGGTCCCTGAGCATCCCCTGCCCTTCATCCCTGTGCATCTCCCTGAGCTCCAGGATATTCTCCCACTTTCAAACCTTTCCTCCAGCCGGGATCATCGTCACCTTCTTCCCAGGCTCCCTTCTGTCTGAAACCACTTTTATTTTTTGAGAACCCCTCTTTCCTATCCAGAACTCGAAGCCTCTGTTTTTCCCAATCTGAATAGATTGACCAGCTGAAGCATCGCTTGAATAAGGTGGAAGAGGAATGCAAGCTGGAGAGGAACCAGTCTTTGAAGCTGAAAAATGATATTGAAAACAGACCCAAAAAGGAACAGGTTCTGGAGCTGGAGCGGGAAAATGAGATGATGAAGACTAAAATCCAGGAGTTACAGTCCATCATTCAGGTATAAAAGCAGATTGCTACACTTAAAATTCCAGCCACTTCAGCTTACCCCTCCTGCTTACCCACATGATGGATTCAGCAAGCTTCAACCACTCCTTGCAGGCACCCCCATGTTTCCCTCCCATACTGTATCACATACCCCACATCTCCTCAAACCTGCCTTGCTGGCTACCTTTGAGGATCTAAGTGTCTGGAGGAGGCTGTGAGAGTGGGACAAAGGAGCAAGAAGTGGCGACAGCTCCCACATATTTTTAGTAAGGGACAGGAAGTTGAGTACGTAATAGGGAAACTGATAGCTATGAAGAGGAGGTGGCACGGTCTCTGCTACTACTCCTCACCTGAAACTCAACACATACTCCTGTTAAAATGCTAGGAAGCGTTGGGTGAAACCTCTACCTGCAAAGCCACAATAAACATAAGTGTAAGGTTTGGGAAAACAGAAGGTTGGTTATATAGCTCCCAGCTGTCTGCAGTACTCCGTGTACAAGCACATGCACGAGGAGGTGTTCTACCAAAAAAAAAAAATTGTAGGCTGATAAATCAAGCTGTACATGAGAGATTGGCTCTTTCAAGGTGCAGAGTGCAGCTGTTTAATTGCTGAGCATTCAGCTCCGTGTTTTAGCCCCGCTGTGGCTCTTTGTACCAGTCTGTCACTACGAAGCTGTGTTAAATAGCCAGCCCAGAAATTTCTGACAGTGGCTCTGTGTACCCTGTGCTGGGCTATTGTCATATCTGTGCCAAAAGGTCACAATGAAGCAGAGGGTGATCAAGGTTTCTGTACTTGGGTGGTCATTAGTTACCAAAACGCCTCGTAGAAGGCTGCTGTAAATGCACAGGGATCTTAACTAACCTTTGTGAAGATGGGGAGAAAGGATGACATGCAGCAAATTTAGCACTGCGTTACTCTTTGAAGAGCTTGGCCAAATATTAGGATATATGTGAGAGTGCTTAGCGCTTTGCTGGAAAAAGCTTGTGGCATTTTAAAATGACACTTAAAACATTATCGACAGAACGCGTTTCAGAAATGGCTGCAGCCTCTCGCGGTGCCGAACGATTGTTGGTTCTAACAAAAACCCAATTCAAATGTTGAAGAAGGGCGTAGTACAGAAGGTTCTGAGAGTTCTGCTCCATGTAGAATTTAGGTCTTATAGCACCTAAAGAAACAGAGAAATCATCATGAAATAGCTAAAAATAGGATTGAAATGATCCTAAGTGAAAGTATAAATTAACAAAAGGCAGTTTGTTTTTAGAAATATGTAGATATACTTAGAAATATCAGGTAACCAAAACGTCGCTGAAATCCCCAACATAATCTAGATATTTTAAAAATAAATATGCACATTAATTGCTTGCATTTTATGCCTTTTTCTTCTTCTGTTTATGGTTAATTTTGGATGGCAATTTATTTGTTGGAACCTGCTCTGGTAATCTTATTAATTTCAAACCTGAAAGAAAAAATACTGCTGGACACTACAGAAAATGAAGCAGTGATACAAGCTACTCCAGGCATGTTTAATATTCTCTGAGCACAGCCCTGCAAAGCCTATGCATGCTTTAAAAATTCCCCTGAATGTTTTCTTAGGCCCTGCTCTTTGGCAAAAGGTGATTTTTCTGCTCAGCGAGAGCTGATTAATAGAGAAGGGTTTTGAATGCAGGGCTTGGAGTGAAGAATTGTCACTGCATCCAAAATGGATCAAATTATAGCCAGTACAATAAAACAGTAAAACAGTTCCTTCATCAGACTATTCTGACAGCAAGACAGCCTTTATTCATCTTTTCTGACACTATTTTAAAATATGAACAAATGTCCATCTCTTCTCCTGCTTTCCCATTGCAGTATCGTGTTCATTTTCTATTCCTCTGGCTTGTTACTGTCTTTGTTGCTTTTCTCCCTGCAATACTATTTTCTCTTTCCCTGGCCTGTCTCTTAAAAACCTCTTTCCTCAGGCTGACAAGCGGAGTTTGCCAGATTCAGACAAAGCCATTTTGGATATTCTGGAACATGACCGTAAGGAGGCACTAGAAGATCGTCATGAGTTGGTCAACAAGATCTTTAATCTCCAAGAGGAGATTCGTCATGTGGAGGACTTGAGAGACAAGGTGAGAAATGGAAGGATAGAAACCTGGAATATCTCAGGCTAGTGCCCAAAAGACCTCTGAGAGCAGTGGTGGTTAACAGTGTGTCATTTCCAGTATCTTGAAGAGAAAGAAGATTTGGAGTTAAAGTGTTCAACACTAGGAAAAGACTGTGAGATGTACAAGCACCGTATGAACACTGTGATGATACAGCTAGAAGAGGTGGAAAAGGAGCGAGACCAGGTATCTAGCAGTTAAAGTAGAGAAAATTAGTAGCAAAAGCCTGTATCTCATATGTGTCACTTTGGGGAATTGTGGGTAATTGGAGACAAAATACCATTAAAAAATAAACAGCAACAAGAAATTGCTACTTGTTGGAATTTGCATTACAGTAATTAAACATAGGACAATATTGGGTTGTTTCCACAGCGTAGCATCTGGCAGGCAGGACCAAAATCTTAACAAGAGCTACTGCAGGCTTTGTATTAGCGACAAGTCATCCGGTTTGCACTCTGGAGCATTTTGCCACCAACCAAGAGGGAGCTGGAAATGAACCACCCTCATCATCATAATTTTTAATGGTACTACTGTGGCACATCCTGGTCCTAACTGCTGTGTTAATTGGCGAATGGTTGCCAGTTCTGAAGTCCCAGTTCCAAGCACCTTACAAACAAAACCGGCAGGAGAATGTGTCTGATGCACAGGTGCAGAACAGGTTTCTTCTCTCCATTGCAGGCATTCCGCTCGCGCGATGAGGCTCAGACACAGTATTCACATTGTCTGATTGAAAAAGATAAATACAGGAAACAGATTCGAGAGCTGGAGGAGAGAAACGATGAACTGCGAATTGAGGTGGTTCGGAAAGAAGCTTGCATTGTTAACCTGGAGTGCAAACTCCGGCGGCTCTCTAAGGACAATAACTTTCACGACCAGGTGGGGCTGAGGAAGACAGACGTGAGTTCTTTTTATAAGGCTTGATCTTAAAAACATTTTGGTGTGGAAGGGAGAGGGGACTCTTAATTCCCTCCGTGAATTAACCAAAAGAAATCTCCTTGTACTCAGTGTCAACATTGTGGGCTCTTCAGTACAGTGGGGTTCCAGTTGTGTGTGTCATGCACATAGCTTCTCAAAGGCTGGCACCCCACAACTTGATTTTTAATGGAAGGAAAGGAAATGAAGGAAGACAATTAATTTCTACACTGGGGTAGAAACTACAAATACTTCTTTTAAGGAATGTGCCCCAGTGAACAGCAATTCCCACAAATGTCAATCTAAGTTACTGACTTGGGTCTGAAGCTACGTTCTGCGTGAGCTTCTGAAGCACTGGAGTCACAGAAAGTTTAATCAGATTACTTTAAAGGGAGATCATGAGTTGTACCAAACAGGTCTCAGAAGTAAAGCATTTCCTTCTGATCTTTAGAGTTTACCACGGAATCTACCCATTACCATTATCTCCCAGACCTTTGGGACTCCAAGCCCAAAAGCCAATGGTCAGGAAGCAGATGACTCCTCCACTTCTGAAGAGTCTCCAGAAGACAACAAATTCTTCTTGCCTGACCAAGCTCGACTCAAGAGAAGAGTGAATCTAAAGGGAATCCAGGTGTGTCTGAATGTGAGGCTGGAATGGTATAATGCAGGGACTGTTAGAACTGAGAGATATAATACAACTTGTAGTCACACCTCTGAAACTGCTGTGCTATAAAGATAAGAACAGATTTGTATATGATAGTGAGCTGTCAGTTTTTGCCCTGTGGTGATTTGCATCCTGAGGAGCAGGTATAATCAGGCTTCATAGACTATTTTCTGCCCCTTCTCCCCATTTTGTGTATTCTCCTTGCTTCTGCAGTTCGTTCACATTCTTGGAGCGTTGTCAATAAATTGATTCTTTGCCTCCTTAACAGTAGTGAAAAAAAATGACATAATGCCCGAAGACTTGCACACAGTAACTGAAGGTGGAAAACGAAGCATTGGTGGAAAAGCTCACATCAGCTGGAAAGAATAATAGAAAGAAATGGACACAATCTAGAACAAAATTAACTGCCTAATTTAGAATTAAATTATGGCCATTTCCTCTCCCTTAAGAGCAAGGGGTAGCATGAGTTAGGTCCATGATTTCCCCGACTAGCTGCATTCATGCAGCTATTATCCAATGCTATATTCACGAATTGTAAAAAATACACAATCTCACATTTGGGGTTGTGAGCTTCTCTTTCCTTTCATCTGCATTTGAATTCTCCCTGCCCTTCATAACCTTTCTGAGCTCTGACTGTCATTATTACTTATGGGAATAGAGCTGCATTTTTTACATTGCACACTCCAAAAGGATGCCTGTTGTATTAACAGCTGCCTGAAACCAGTCCCAAGGCACCCACTTCACCTTTTGTCTCTTTGTTCCCTCAGCAGAATCTGGGAATTGCAATGCATTTGGGCCAGACTTTTAAAAGAAGTTAGGTAGCTAACTCTGTTGATTGCAGTGGCATTTAGATACCTAAATATCTTCCAAATTTTGGGTCCCGTTGTTTAAGGGAGGGCAAATTTATTGTATTGTAGCAGTGAAAAAAGAGGTGAAAATATCTGGTTTACAGTGTGTGGCAAATATTCTGCATTTGTGCTGATTTTTGTCCTCTTTTTTTTTAGATAAATCCAAGAGCTAAATCCCCTGTCAGCATGAACAAAACATCAGAGTTTCAAGGTCAGAAAGAGCACTCATGTCCTTATTCCTTTTCTGTTGCTTTGTCTCATTCACTTAATCTCTTTAAGTTGTTTTAACAAATATGCCAACCTGGGAAATTCTTAACTAAGCCCAAGTCGATAAAATAGACCGTTTCTCTCCTAGTGAACAATGTCATAATTTAAAGTAGTCCAGTGTTCTATCTGAATGTCCACTCCATTCAAAGATACCTCCACAGACACACAATATTGCATCCCATAGCTTACCTAAACTTTCTGTTTATTCAATATTCCTTTCAGTTTAAAAAAAATTTGAAGTCATGAGTGTACTACCTGTACTAAAAGTCATTTTACTGTTCCCTTTCTGCTGTTGGAAAAAAAGCTGAAACGACCCTTATCTAGTGATCATCTAATGGGTTCCTTTGTCCTTCAGCAAAAAGGAATTAATTTTCAATCTAAAGCATTGCAAAGGTTGAGGGAAGGGGGGTTGACCTACCCATCCGCCAGCTGCCAAGTTACCAAAGCAGTTGCTGTATACTCCTGTTTGAGCTACTCTTAATTCCTCTTATTTATGTAACACTGTTCTCGAACCAAGCACCATCTTAGGCAGCACTTCCTTTGTTTTTTATGTGCAGCAGCATGCTCACTGTTGTACAAAATACGACGGGAAACGTGGTTCCTGCTGCAAGATATTGCATGGTAAACAGCATGTTTGGTGTCAACATGAGTATGAATTAAAGGTGCTGAGGAAGGGAAGGAGTCCACAAAGACAGTAATGCTGTGCTACCTGAAGCTGCTGAGAGATCTCAAGCTTCTTGGTCCCTGTTGTAAATTTTTTACTGTGAAAAAAGCGTAATTCAGTGAGCCAACCTTATCGCAGACCACCAGATTCAAATAATGAAGTTAAAACATAAATTAATGAAACAATCCTTCTTTAATTTGTCAAATAGTATTCATAGAGCTAATAAAAACGTACGGGGCAGAGCTGAAAGGAGAAGTTGGCAAGAGGCTGTCCAGAGTGGTGTACATTCCTGCACTTTGTCGGGAAGCTGACGAGGGAGGAAAGGGAGCCAGAGCTGCCGGGCACAGAGCAGCTGTGCCCAGCAGCTGGGGCCTCTGGCCAGTATAGGGTGGGGGAAATAAGATAAGCAGGAATGGGAAGATAACCTAAATGTTGTTGCAAATCCGCAAAAGATTCCGTATTGAAAGTGATCTGATGTGATTTTCTCTGGTGTCTGTCTTTTCCTCCGTCGTCTGTGAGCGCAGCAGTCAGAGCACACGATGAAGATGGGGCTGATGCCAGCAATGGCCGCACAGACACAAGTTCCTCTAATTCTGTTTCCATCAGTAACTCCATCAGCAGCTGTGAAGTCAGCAAAATTGTAAGGAGCCTTCAGATGCCCCTTGCCTGTCTACGACTGCCTCTCCTAATGTGGTTCAGAGCTTTTGCAATCCAGTATTAGCACTTCACTAGCATCCCAGCTGTGATCAAATTCAAGGCCCTTGTCAGAGGCTCCCTTAATCCTTTTACCAGCATTTTGTTAGAACCATGTTATTAGCCTGTTCCAAAATCACAGAATTGGTTTATGTTTATTTAAAGATACTTCAAAGGTATTTATGACCTCTTGCTGCCTCCTTATGCCATTTCATATTTACTGTTAGAAGGAAGAGATTTTCTTTAAAAGCTGCTTTGCAGTTTATTTAAGAAAATTTTCAGGATTTTTTTTGAGTTCTCTAACGCTTTTCCTGTCTATAAGTAACAGTGAGTGAGAAAAAGGGTGCAGATCACAGCTGGAAATTTCTGCATACCATCGCCAAACCACTTCTTCCCTGCTTGCTGTATCCCCATAATCTCCCAAGGCAGATATTCCATTATACGTATGTGAGCACTGACACAGCAGGACAAGCAGACAGAGAGAGTGCTCTTACAGAGTGTTAATAACAAAGAACAAAACATCTTTCTAGAACACCATGAAAAATGCTGCCCCTAGGAAATTAAAATTATACCCAAGAATAGCCAGGAGAGAACTCCCTGCCACTCATAATAAGCTTAGCTGGGTTAGGAGTATTCTTTGGAATATCTCCTGGATATTTAGACGACTTATGCTGTAGTGCAATTTAGAGTTTAGTTTCCAGTGTACTAGGTTAATAATTGAATGTATGGAGATCTGTGTTTTTCTTCCTCATTCTTACTATTTATAAGTATACATGCATTCCGCTTTTCATCCTCTTCCTCCTGTATGTCAGCTGTGCAACACACACTCCCCACATCGAGGGCAAAGTTAAAATTGTTTGGTCAATCACCAAGTCGTGTGGTCACAAAAAAAGGTACTGTGCCAGCACACAAGCTGTGCATATTGCTAAAATACTGGAATGTATGAATGTGAACGCTCTTGTGTGGAGCACTCTGCACATCTAGACTCAATTTTTCTTACTGTTGTGCGTGCTTCACCGCTGGCACGCTGGCAGCCGAATGCCTCCATGAGTTGGAAATGATAGCACGTTTCTTACAGAGAACCTTTCTGTCGCTTCTTTTTCCCAAAGCAAACCCTGAGAAATCGCAATGACAGTATCATGTCTACCACCCCTGAGCCTCCAGGAAACGATTCGATAGTCCGACGGTGCAAAGAGGACGCCCCTCATTGCAGGTGGGTAGCCACGCTGGGGAAATACACCGGGAACGTGTTGTCACAAGGAGGAGGTAAAAAGGGCCTCGGATGTCCTTGTGTCTGTCTCCGGTTGGAGACCTTCTATTCGGCAGCAGGACTGACTTGCTAAACTCAGGGCTGCTGTCCTTCATCCCTAATTTTGTCCAAAACACTCAGGAGTCTCTGATAGTTCAGCTGGGATGAATGGCACAGCGATACCGCTGCAGCACTGGCTGTTTAAATGTACATAACAAGAAAATACTAAAATGACGAGGCACCAATGCTGTTGGAGAACGTGCTCTACCTTTGTAGACTGATGTGGCTTCACTTTTTGCTTCTCAGCTCATGCTGCCTATGTCTGTGTCCCTGTCCTTCTCTCAGAGCCCCTCCTTCTGCTCTGTAGGCTGCCAAAATAGAGCAGAGATGCTTGAATGTCTGTGAGGAACTGGCAGGGGGAGAAGTGGAGGAGGGAGGTGGTCTTTCTTGGGCTCAGGGCTCTGTATCTCAGCACAGTAATGGAGGGAGACAGATGCATTGCCCTCCACTTCACCTTCTGCTGCAGCTTCCACTTCTGTCGGGTCATGGCCCTGCAGACTTCCGCTGCGAGAGAAGTCGGATCAGCTGGGGAATGGGAAGTTAGTGGCAGGAAGGAGAGAGACCTTGGCCACCCCACAGACCCCTAAATGGCACTGACCCTTTTTCTAGAAGGTTTATAGCAATGCAATACTTGGGCACACTCTTTTGGTGTTGATGTCAATAATGTTTATAACAGAAATATCAGAAGATACAAATATATTTCCTGAAGGTCCCAAGCAGAAGGAGAAAAGAACAAAGCCCAAGTAAACCAATTTAGAAGAAAGCAATATATGTGGAGGGTTTAGATCCTTATTAGATCTATTTTTTAGATCTAATCTTTATTAGAACTTTATTTAGATTTTTAATGTTTTTCAAGACAAACTCATTTCTGCCAGACTGCTGCTTTTGCCTCTCTTTCTCTGTGTAAACTTTGCAAGACAGCTTTACATAGAGGGCATGCTCAGCCAGTTCTCCCACACAGTTTTCTAGCCTGCTGAGGATTTAGGCAGAGTTTATTCTGGTCTTCCTTAGGTTGTCCTATATTGTCCTCCAAGCCCCTTGTTAAAGTGTTAATTCATGATGGAGAGAAAGGGTTGTTTTGTTAATGATTGGAATGTTTCATGTTTCAGGTGCTGAACTTGAAAAGCCTTTGGCATGTCTGAACACATAAATACTTGCAGTATATTACAGAATGCAGTAAAGATTACTTGGATATTATTCATCTTGTGGACTTATTTCACTATAGCTCTGACTATATCCTGTTCCATATGTTAAGGCATTGGAAGACTGAGCTGTATTGAAATCTGAAAATTTTCCTCATATTAGATACTCTTTCCTACTGGCATGTGGAAGGAAAAGGTACCCTGGAGCAAGGTCAATGTGGCCTTCCTTTGTTGAGCTAATAATCACTAAAGTTAAGTAACTCAAGAGCATGCCCAAAAGTTCACTATAGTTTATAACCTCATAATCAGTCTGCAAAGATTTTTTAACTTGTTTGTGAACATAATCCAAAATAATTGCTATTTGCACGCCAAGTTGCAGGTTTCACAGTTCATCTGATCTTGATTTGTGTGGCGAAAAAAACGAGATCATAATTTAATATGTAGGAAAATGTGTATTATTTTCCTGCTTATGCACAGTGTAAAAACAGCTGATTGTCCCAAGACTGGCTGCCAAAATTCACCCGGCACCTGAAGCCAAATATGAGGAATATCAGCTCTGCAGGAGACCTACAAATCATTCTGAATGGGAAAAACAACAAGCTTTGCAACGAAAGGACATGCTTTAGTGAAGTCCTTCTGCTGAAGCAGGCTGGTCACTCACTTGGCTGGACATCCCCAATGTACCTTTAAGAGCAAAATTTGGGTGAATTCTGTTTGTTTTTAAGGCCAACCAATCTAGTCACCCTTAGCAGGAGAGGTTGTGTCAGTGGGAGCTGGACTGAGACCAGAGCTGTGGTGTAAGAGTTTCTGTGCAAAAGCTTGGTACACCTTGCTGTTCTGTTACCGTAGGCGTCCGAGTAACCCTGCGAGGTACCATTGACCTGGTACAAAATGCTTCAAGGACTTTAGATCAAGCAAGTAAATTACTCCTTTGCTGCTGCACCTCAGTCACTTCCCCTGGGTTCTCTCTGTCCATCAGTGAGCTTCTGGCTTTTTTGATCTATCATGGAAAAACCCCATGCTGCAGTATATATACAGCAGGCATTATGCAACCATTTATCTCAGTGCTGAAGCAGGTGTGGTGTAAGTCACACATATGAGACCATCAGTCAGCAGCTTCCCTTTGTCTTCAGCAAAATCTTCATTCCCTCACTGCTGTTAGCAGTTCTTCCTTCTGAATCTTCTTGCTGCTTCCTGTGTTGGCTGACACATACTGTTTTCCTGCCATCTTCCTACTTCTTCCCTGGGGCCTCAAGTACATTACTTGCTTATTATTTACAGCTGAACCGTTGCCTAATGCAACACCTCCAACATCTTTCTTTTCACAGAGGAAGTTCCTCCTTCAGAACTTAATGAAATCTGGTGAAAGTTGGAAACTTAACAGCTCTCTCTTCCATTATCTCATGCTTTGTTTTTAATTCCAGCCTGGTTGAAGAGGACAATGACAGCTTTGGATATGATGCTTTGGAGCTAGATGGTAAGTGAGAGGATATCACGTTTATAGTTGAAGTATGAGATCTGTGTGATTAGTTCACCAGCTACAGATACTGTCAAATAATCAACGCCTGGCCTAAGTAAGATGTGATACATAGTCTGAGCAAAAATCAAATCAGTTCGTCGTAACAAGAAAACAAAGGTGAATAGTGGTGAGAATAAGAAAGCAGTTTTTCCTGAAAAACTAAGTGGGAGAAAGATTAGACTGAATTAGTAGATGGAGGGTGCTTGGCTGAGGTTTGCAAGTTGATAAGACCTTCAGCCTTAAAATGAGGAAAGCATCAAACTGAGAAGGAAAACAGTAAAGAAGACAGAGCCAGACTTTTCTCAGTGCTACCCAATGAAAGGAGAAGAGGCAATAGGGACAAACTAAAGAACAAGTCATTCCATTTAAACAGAAAAAAAAAAAAAAAAAAAAACCAACAAAAAACAAACCTTTTTTACTGTTAGAGTGGTCAAACACTGGAACAGGATTGTCCAGAGAGGTTGACTAGTGTCCCTCCCTGGAGATATTCAAAACCCAGCTGGACAAGTCCCGAGCAATCTCCTCTAGCTGACCCTGCTTTGAGCAGGGAGTTGACTGGACAGTCTTCAGAGGTCCCTTCCAACTTGCTGCTCAGTGACAGTGATCAAGTAGGTCCAGAAAGCAAGACTGGCATTACTTGCCATGGCCTGAGGACGTGAATCATGCCTCTGCATCAGGAATTTCCTCCTTCAGCTTTGGCTGGGACAATCAAACATTTATTTTCCCCTTTTCCGTCTTTATGACTGTATCTAGGACTCATTTTCATTCTTTTTACTCTTTCAGATGACAGCCATGACAGGCAGTCACATGGAGCTCCTTCGGTGCACTCTTCCTCTTCTTCTCATCAGTCGGAAGGCCTGGACGCCTATGAGCTTGAGCATGTCAACTCCATATTTAGAAAGTTCTCTCTGGAAAGGTATTTGAGATTCCAGTTTACCTACCTTAGACAGACACTGAGGGGAAAGGCTGCCAAAGTGAGATTCTCCATTTATCTATTAGTTTCTGAAGATATAATGACAGGAATGTGATGTCACAAGTTGTTATTTGACACAAATATCTCATGATACTGAGCTAAGTCTTTACTTCTTTATGTCAGCAGCAGTGTAACATGTTATTTTGGAGCCCTTTCATATCCTGTAAACCAAGGAAGGTCATCCTAAAATTTCAAGAACTTAAAGGCAGCCAAAATGTTCTAGAGGCTTAAATTTATCTTGCTGTCTTGGTGGCACAGGTTGCTGGGTGAGGTACTGTTACACATCTGAGTGTGTAATACACGTTCAGTCATGGCTGAGCACTTGAAGCTACCCAGGTGCTCTTCTCTAGAACTTATGTAGTAGTGAGGACTTCTTTTAGAGTCCTTACATCCTAGTGCTTGGTCACACTAGAAGTTTATTTATATCTCTCTTTTATCATGCATGCATTTAACTCTGAAGTGATAGTTAAAAGCTGGGATAACTGTCTAACTGTTACTTCTTTTCGTGAACACAGACCTTTTCGTCCCTCTGTCACATCTGTGGGTCGCATTAGAACCTCCTGCCATACTATCCAGCGCGTGACACTGAACGGAGACAGCCTCAATTCAGAAATCACTCTGGTTGGGGGTAATGATAAAGGGAGCTTTATTAGCTCTGTCAAGACGGGATCGCTTGCCGAGAAAGCAGGCCTTCGGGAGGGACACCAAATCCTACTGGTGAGCATAAAATAATCAACAAACAGTACTGGATGTCTCTCCACCTACACGCGTGCACACTCCCCGTAATACTTTCCTTTGTTTCTTCTTTCATCTTGTATTAATGACAAAGCATATGACTTATGCAGAAGAAAATCTGCTATTGACTATGAAAATAGAGGAGAACAGTATTTGTGGTCATCCCCCCCCCCCACACACACATTTTTACACTTTACAGGAGCTCTATGTGGAAGAGATCAAAGCAACTGCTGCTTACTTTGATGCTATATTGTGTAGTACAGCCCCATTATAAAGACTAGAATTTCAGGGATTTGCTCTGAACTTCCCAGTATTTCCCTGCCTGAAAGGATGTTCATGCTAACTAGCTTAGCATGACGACTCCCGAACTGTTCGTTAGAGTGGCCTATTCTGGGACTGGATGTGTTACGGACACGGATACAGCTGCAAAACGAACGGAAAGAAGGGCTGCACACCTGCATCGCTGCCCCCGGCATCACATAAGCAGGAGTTCAACGGTGCTTCTGCCAAGTTGCTCTTTGCTTAGTTCTCCTTCCATTGACAACGTTCCCAAACAATTTTCCTATTAAAATGCCTCCAAGCAGAAAAAAACTCTGCAACTGATATTCCTGCACTGCTTACTTCTGGGAAGCCTGGGATTATCAAAGAGCTGCAGTTCTGTTGACTGCTAGCATTCCTAATTTGAAAGAAAAGAAATTAAATAATTAGAATGTAATCTACATGTTGATAGCAAAGTATCCACATTGTTTAATCAGAAAAATATTGTCACTTTAAAAAAATGATATAATTGACTCAGAGATTGAACCTGCACTGGAGAGTAATATTTCTTTCATATCTAGTTGGAGGGCTGCATCAAAGGGGAAAATCAGAGCGTTCCCTTGGATACTTGCACAAAGGAAGAAGTTCACTGGACAATTCAGAGGTGCAGTGGTCCAGTAACACTCCAGTACAAATCAAATCATGAAGGTAAGACCAAAAGTATTTCTCATCTCAAATAGTCCCAGGTCTATTATACTAACTAGCCTGGACGAGACTGGCAGAACCACAATATCCTTTGTGTTGGTGTAAATCTGAAGCATGTCCACTGATGTTAATTATAGGCACTCTGTGTAACTGCTCCAGCTTTTAGCTTTGTGACTGAGAACAAAAAAAGCCCATATGCTTGTCACTACAGGACTCTGAAGAATTTACATGGTGTGCCAATAACGACATGACTCACTCATTGAGCTTATTTTTCTGTATAATTTTCTGTAACACAATGTGGTGAGCTGCATCTTCTTTATCCAGCTGAAGTCGATTTAGCATTTACCTGACGGAGTTTCTCTGTTTATTACCTTTGTGGCTTTATCTTATCTTTAACAGCTGGAGTTCATGTGTGCTGAACAGAATTTTATTTTAGTGTTCATGGCCTGTAATGCTAATTTCAGGTTATGGATCAAAAATTACATTCCAAAATCCATTTTTTACTGGTGTATATAAATTTGCAGGTTTTTTTTTTAAAACTGGTTAGAGAATTTCAGCTGCACAGATCACACAGGAAGTGATGTCTTTGATTTTCTTTGATGTTTTCAAAGGTAGGAAAGACTATTGCAATTTTTTTTGAGCACCACTTAACTGCAGATAAAGCATGTTATAGATTGTGGGAGTGCCAATTAGAGCTAATAATAAAGAGAATAACTTGTCATTAAAATCGGTGGCAGGACTCAAGCTGTACTTACTGGATAGAGCTATGGCTGTGCCTGCGTCTTTGCTGAGTTCTCTGTTTCCCAGGTCATGCATGGAATACTGAAAATGGAGTTACCTAAAAGTATCATTATGATGAGAATATTCTCACAGATTCTGATCCCAGCAGCACGAGCTGTTTCTGAATCAGTGCCCCATTAGTGTCTGTAAGGTGCAGACCCGTAACCTTGTTGTAACTACTCCAACTAGCACTCTGGAAGCATAAACCCTCTCTGGGAAGAGCCTTGGAAGCCTGTGCTGTGTGCTTCTCCCAGAGGGTGCCCATGACCACAGCAATGGTGAGGTCTGACCAGCTACGATCATGCTTCACCCCTTCCTTCACTCCTGCAGGTTACCGGAAACTGCTGTCGGAACTGGAAGAAGGGCTGGTCACGTCGGGGGACTCATTCCATATCCGCCTGAATCTGAACATCTCCAGCCAGCTGGACTGCTGTTCCCTGTCGGTGAAATGTGATGAGATAGTTCATATTCTTGACACCATGTACCAGGGGAGGTGTGAGTGGCTGTGTGCCAGAGTTGATCCTTTCACGGACAGGGACCTGGAAACGGGGACCATTCCCAGCTACAGCAGGTGAGTGGAGTGCTGAGGGACCACGGCTGAGGGCAGTGGTTCTGCAAACAGGGAAATGAATAACTGCTGTAAGGAAAGAGGTATATGCTTTAGTTTTTGAGATAAGGCCGAGTGATGTTAAACTGTAATATGAGCTATAAAGCTTTAGAAAGGAGGCTCCAGATGTTACCTGGAAGAATAATGCGGGTTTCTCAAAAAGTAGCATAGAAAAATATGCCATGGAGATTCTTTAATCCTTAACTGCACTGCAGTCCTGCTCATTATTTTGTTCCTGCATTTACTGTATGGTTCAGTCAGTCCTCACAGCTGTTTCCATTTAATCTTTTCTGTAGGCACAGGCCCATTGCAGTCCAGCCTTCTTCCCAGTGGTTTCAAAGTTATCTTGATCTATGTGATTCCATCCTTTCTTTCAGAGCACAGCAACTTCTTCTGGTGAAGCTGCAGCGGCTGATGCACAGAGGAAGCAGAGACGAGACAGAAAACTCATATAATACCCTTCGGGCACTCCGGGTAAGTCTCTACAAACAAGGTCTTTCTGACACCTGTTACTCCACGGCTACTTGTTGCTCATGATGTTAATTTTATGGAATGTCCTGTTTACACTCTAGGTAGGTTTTGATTGTCCCAGGCAATGGGCACCTATATTTGCTTTAAAAAATATTGTCTCTGGCAATGAACCTAGCTCCAGCACACTATTAACCCTTCAAGCTATGAGGGAGTGCACTTTAAAAGTCTAATGTCTGTTCTGTGTCTTAGTTAATCCTTTTCATTCTTCTCTGCCTGTAAGCCTCTAATGCACCCTCATATGCACATGAGGAAGAAGCTGCGTCCTTGGAGTTAATAATCAGAATTATTTCTCTCCTACTGTGAACAAGCATCTAATCCACAGAGCTATCATTGTCCCATATTAGGAAGACCTGTCTCTTCCAACCTACACACTATGGAGAGAAGTGGGATTATCAGGTCTTCACAAACAACAGCCCTGCCGATTTCTTCTTTTCCCCTCAGTGGAAGTAATTTGATTTCTCTTTCTTTAGACCCAAGAATTCCATCTTCACATAATTAAAAACTAACTTCCTGGTGTATTAGTTACCATAAGTTGTTTTTAGAGTTTGGGAGACATATGTGCTTCTAACATTTGGAGAGACACTGTAGCCAGTGCTTGTACTTGATTTCAATCAAGGTTAAGTGTCACACATTCCTTCTGTACTCCAGTCCCCACTGATCAAAGGGACAGAGATCACTGGCAGAGATGCCAGTGGAAGCAAAAGCTTTGTGTGCTGTTTCTTGGTGCAGAAATGAAGTTTTTCATAAGCTGTGGAGGAAAGTCTCCTGTGAAAAAAGGAATGTGGAAGAGCAGTAACAGAAGTGGTGTTTCTCAGCATAGGCCATGCCGTGTCTACTGTTCGCTTAGAACACTGTATTTGGCATGGATACGAATCAATCACTAACCCTGTTATTGGATGGAAATATAAAATAGCTGCTTTTGCTTGTTCTGTTTCTCGAATGCTGTGACTTTTAAAAAACCCGACAACAAACCAAAAGAAAAGAGAGGGAAAGAAAAATTCCTGTGTTGTTTTTTTTTTTCCTAGAATACATTGCAGCCAGAGGATCCTGCCCCACAGAACGACCCAAAAGCCAGCCCTCGCCTCTCCAGAGCGAGCTTTCTTTTGGGCCAAATATTACAGGTAATAAAGTTTAAATCCTCAATGCAATGTCTGAAATAGTGGATTTGATCAGCAGATATTCTCAGGCTATCCTAATTTCCCCAGAAACTCAACCTAAGGTATAGAGGTTATATCAGGATTTCTCCTATCTAAAAGAGATTTAATAGATGAAAAAGATGAAAGGGTTGTGTTTTCTAACTGCTCTTGTCATGTGAGGTGTTTATTTTTAAGTGTGTGCCTTCCATTACTAATGTAGCTTGATGAATCAAACGTGTCTGCCTTCAGAGGCTGAAATGTGTTTTGCTTGAAGCATAAGGACAAATCCGTTGGGCTGGACCAAATCCTCAAGTCTCTGTGAGATGAGGTTCCTCAGAAAATTGTTGTTTAATTGTAGGTCAGTGACTCCGAGTGTGACAGAGACTGTGTGGGTGAAAGATAAAAAGTCTTGTAGAAGAAGATGGTTGTGAAGGTTAGCAAACGTACAGGAGGAGGAATTAATATTTGGATAGAGGAACAATTGGGTGGATGGGGAATGAAAGCTTGAAGCCTATTTCTCAGTGTAAAAATGTGCCATTTGGGAGGATTTAAGTGTTTCTGATACAGCAAAGAAGAGGTAGAGTTTCAGGTATAACCTGTGATACATTTGTGCAAATACTCAGAGTGGGTATGTTACTGTGCTGTGGACACATCAGTGCTTGTACTGGTGATAACAGGAAGCTCTGCAAAGGAAAAGAACATGCTGCTTCAGAGCAGAGAACAAAATAAGAAATCCCAAAGGGGATTAACAAAGGCTCTGAATCAGATCTATGATATTTAAAGAGCCTTAGAATTCAGTCAACAGATCCATGGAGTCTTGTCTTTCATAGGCATAGGTAATTCAGATCTTGTAGACAACAAGTGTGGGCTGATGAATACATGGGAGAATAAAGAATGTAAGAAATGAGGGTCAAATCTCTTTGTTCACCTTTTCAGTTTGTCAGTAGGTCTGAAAACAAATATAAGCGTATGAATAGCAATGAGCGAGTCCGTATCGTCACTGGCTGGCCCTCCGGTCTGGCACGGACCTCATCTGAAGCAAAGAAGCCGTTGCCTGATAAACTAGAAGGTATGGATATAAAATAGTAATAGCTTTTACACACATGGCACTTATATAAAGGCCACCTACAGAACAGCATGGCTGTGGAAAAATATCATAGTTCTTTCTTATTACTAGCTTCTGTGGCCCACTCTGTGTAAAATTTCACCAGCATTTGTGACCAAAACACTGATTTTGCAAAAAGTGCTTGGAGCACTAAACCTTCATGAGCAAGTTTAGGACAGTGGGACTTCCTGTTTGGTTGGCAGCTCTTCCTAGGAGCTTTCTTCCTCTTTATCCAAAAACATTCAACTCAAAGTAAGTCAAGCTGATAAGCAGAAAGATTCTCCAAGCAAGTGTCCTGTTAAACTATTAAATAATCTCTTGAAAGCAAAAGACACTTGAATTGTTTAGTATTAGGTTGGCCATTGTACTACTAGATATAGACAACTGCAGCAATAGAGAAAGGAGGACCTAACCATGTCATATCTGGTTCTAGTGCTTCTCCTTTTTCTCCACGTACTGATGGAAAGGAAACCAGAGGATAAATGTCTTATTCTTTACTCAGATTTGGATTCCGAAAGTGAAATCAATAAGAGGCTCAGCCTGATCCCTTATAGCTTGGTGAGACCAATCCACTGTGAGCGCAGGCGCCCCGTACTTTTCACTCCCACCATGCTTGCCAAGACCTTGGTACAGAAGCTTCTCAACTCTGGAGGTGCCCTGGAATTCAACATATGCAAACCAGGTAATGGGATAAAAGAGGACCATGGTTGTTAACTCTCAGTGTTGGAAATATGAACAGATATATGCGCACACACATAGGGGCATGCACATGTGATAGTTGCTTGAGGTACTTCAAGCCACATCAGAGTGATGTCTAGCTATAAATCCTGCTCTTTGAGCATATCTGAGATATTTGAATGTTTTTGAGACAGACAGTGTGCATGGTTATGAAGTGCTGTGTCTATGAATATTATCCATGTGTATGCTGTGTGGTTGCTAGGATGCCCCTCGGAGACTGAAATGCTGTGAGTGCTCTTTCTGTTTGCATACTGTTTGCATACTGCATATCTGGGCAATGTGAAATTTTGATTAATTTGTTTCTAGTATTTGCTATTATGAGGAATATCTTCCCTAGAGCGACTTTAGGTTTCTATCTCATCCAAGGCTGTGAAGATTATGCATTTGATCTACTCGAAAGACTGATTTTCTTCCATGCTAAGTATTTACTATTAAAGCAATGTGTAGCACCATGATGGCCGTAGGGCAGGATTGTATACAACACAGCATTAAACACAGCTGACGTTTCATTTTTACACTAATACTGAACACCCACCACATAGTATGCAGTCTTACAGTTATCCAGACAGAGAAACTGAAAAGTTAAGTATTATAATAAATATCCCCTGTCTTGCAACATAAAACAAAAGCTTTGATGCAGAGCTGCAATTCACAAGGGGGCCAGTACCACACATTGCAACCTAAGCCAAATTTTTTGAAACTTTAAACACAAATGTTGGAACACTAAATCCTTGGTTTAGGAGCTTATACTGAAGAGACCTTCTTTTTTTAGCACTTCTCAGCATGCTCCAGCCCTGAAATGTTACTACATAACATTAGGTGCTGGAACTGTATTTACTGTTTTAATTTAATGCCTTCATAGTGTTGTAGTAATTGCCCAAAGACTCACTGGTGCAGGATATAGCTGAGATGCTCAGCTGTGATCAGATTAAACTTTAACTGAATTCAATGGAATAATTGTTAAGACAATTCATTGTTCGTTGTCTTTCCCTGAGCCATCCTTACATTCTATGTGAGGTACTATTGGATAGTTTACTCAGGTGCTCTGTTGTTGTGATCTTGATTTTGTCCTCATCCACATCTCTTTCCAGATATTGTAACGAAGGAAGAGCTCTTAAGGAAGCAAAGAACGGAGACCATCATCTTCAGCAGAGAAAAGAATCTGAACACATGTGAATGTATCGTACCTGCCAATATTGAGGCTGTTGCTGCCAAGGTGCTTAGAGTGCTCTGTATCCCTTCGACAGGCTGTCCGTGAATCTGTCTGCAACGTGTAATTCTTCTTGAATAAGAAACTCGCCAATTTACAGTTGCATGTTCCCTCTCTCGCCCACCTTCAAGCTCCGATTTATATTTATTCTCCCAAATGGCTTTTATTTGTGCTCTTGCTTTTGCTTTTCCTTTTCATCCTCAGCCATGTGCTTTTATATTCTCGCTCATTCCCTGGGATGACCCACATTGATGCAGCAAAATATCCTTTCATTTTCTGTGCACTATCCCTTATTCGGTTCCTTTTCATATTGTAAGTGTGTATGAATGTGCGAGAGAGTAAGAGATCCACGGACCCAGACAAAAGAAAGGATAGCCTGAAACACAGGCACAGGGGTGTACAGTACAAAGATAACAATGTCAAAGACAGAGATCTTATATCAAGTAGAGTAGATTTGATGCACAGCATGGAAAAAAAAGGAGAATTAAAGTGATGTTTTTTTCTCTCACAAGTAGTCGCAGTAGATGTTCTCTCTGAACAAAGAGCAAGTATGTGTGTTTGTGTATGTATGTAAAACAGGTATTTTATCATACTCTTCATCTTTAGATCAATCCATTTCTTTTTTAAACTTTTTCAGAAAGTTGTTAGGCTCACCTGTTATTTAACTGACTTATTGTAAACCAGTAGGAGGAGTTTGGACTTTATATTTGATTAAAAGGTTTTAAATCTGTACAATGGTAAATGGAGAGCTTTTCAGCTGACCCCATAAGTTATGGATACCTTTATCCCGAGATCCCACAGCAGTGAATGTTCCTTTGTGACACAGTTCTCACTTTGTTTTTAGAATAAGCATTGTCTCCTGGAAGCTGGAATAAGCTGCACAAAGGATTTAATCAAAGCCAAGATATACCCTATTGTTCTCTTTATCAGAGTCTCAGAGAAAAACATCAAGAGGTTCAGGTAACATATCAAACCTTTCGTGTGTTTGATATTCTGTTTTATTCAGTGAATAATTCTCAAGTCCAATAATGTTCTCACCGAGAGAAATAAAGAACCTCTTCTCTCCTCATCTGGTGCTTCTATGTGCTCTCTTTCCTCCCATGGCTCCTCCCTGAAATCTTACAACTGGAGAAAGCAGGAATTCCCCAAATTTAGCAGTCTGTCACTGGCAGCAGTGAGCATTGTGGGAGGATGAGACTGGAGAATACGTGGGGTTTTTTCCATGCTCAGCACTCCCACAGCATTTTTTAAGGTAATGCTAGCTGGAAGAGGAAAGGTTGTAAATACTTGCACTCTCCCTGCTTTCAGTCCTCTTAAATTGTTTCCCCATAGCAAGTATTTTCCCTTGGGTGCAGCATGGAGGCAAGGGGAGGATAGACCTGGAGTAGCTGTATTCTCCACTGCTTCTGTTGCTTGTATATGGTCAGTAGAAAATAAATTCTTGATGGGACAGCTGGGACTACTACTTACTTAAAATGTAAGATTTTTGTTTGTTTGTTTGCTCGTTTGATACAGGAAACTATTGCCAAAGCCAGAGACTGAAGATGAGTTTTTACGTATGTGCCGTCTGAAGGAGAAAGAACTGGAAGCGCTGCCATGTCTTTATGCCTCTGTAGAGGCAGACGCATGGAGCAGTATTGAAGATCTTATCCGAACAATAAAAGACAGGATTGGAGAGGAGCAGCGTAAAACCATCTGGATAGATGAAGATCAGCTATAAGAAACAATAAGTAAAATGGAGCTCTTTGATGACAAAAGGACATACCCAGGTGGAGCAGGGGCTCACAGAATTCTCTGGTTAGGTGCCCAGCGCTCACTCCTGTTTCGCTCTTGCTGGCTGGGGACTTCCTGCTGGCAGAATGTATGTATGGAATGGGACTGGAGCTGTGTTAAATAGCCAACGGCTCAGATGCTGGAGCTCTAGGATGTGGGTCAGACCACAGCCGCCACCACTACTTCTGACCCACCAGCATCTCTTAAGGGACGGCAGCTGTTTAACATGTGAGAAGGACAAGATCTCGAGAGGGAGCTTGGGGTAATTTATTACATTGAAAATATGGATATCATTTGGCTCATTGAAAACTTCTGATGAGACCAGATAAGTGGAATCTAAGAGGAATAAAGCATGGGGACTGGGCTAAAGGGTATGGACTTGAGATGTGCCTCACACATACCTTGAGGTGAGGTTCTGAACACACTCCGAAGGAAGCTGAAGGCTGGTTGGTAGCAACAGAAACACTACCGCTGATGGCCATAACAGCTCTGTAACCCTGTTTTCCCATAACCATTTTAGTCAGAAGAAAATAGCTATTATTCCTGGCATTAATTAAAATGACAATTTTCCCTTCCTTTTTAAACCCTAGTTTTATTAACACTTTTGCTGGTTTCCTTTGTAGTCTTGGCACTTACAGGAAAATAGATTCCACTGTCCCAGTGGCACATCAGATCTTTCCAGATCTGCCGATGTTTCATTTAGTTTATCCCACCCCTGCAATGTTTCATTTAGTTTATCCCTGCATTGTATTCATTTGTACATCTCTCAATTTTTAACATTTTTTACTCATGGAAAATACCATGGTGCCTTCTCCAGACAACAGGTTTCTCTGTTTCTCCACTGAAATCTATACTTCTCTGCAACATCATCGCCTGCCAACATGCCTGCTCTCAACAGGAGGGACTGTTCTGAGAAGAAGAAAAGGAGAATTTCATAAGCCAGTAATAGCTGCGAGCCACTCAGTCCTTGAACTCTCTGCCGTGATTGACAGCAAGGAGACCAGCAAGCATCACGCTGTGCTGTGGCCAAGTAGAATAATATTTTCAAAAGTGTGTACGTGACATAGGAGGCCACATCCCATTTTCAAAGCACTTAAGTCCTCAGAGAGTTTAAGTTCCACTGATAATGAATGGGACTTAGACTCCTAAATCCCTCCAGGCATTTAAAATTTTTCCTCTACACATTAGATACTGTATTGAGACTGCCAAATTGATTCAATAAAACTGACCAGATAATAATGACCTGCACAACTGCTGATCTGAAATGCAATAAAAATTGACCTACAGGTGAAGAGCTGCACATCCTGTTGTCCTTAGATCCTTCATTCCTTGCCATATCCCTCCCTTTTATGACGTATTTAATAACAAATTCACCTTTGCTTCTGTGTTTGTCCCAAGTCCTCCGTCTTGGTTCTTCAGGCTGGTGTGCAGCTGCTGGCAAAAAAAAGACAAACAGAATCCAGGCAAAACCTCTGGCCTGGTTGCCCTGACTAGATTAACTGCTCCATTGTCCTTGCAATGAGCTTCTGAGATGAGTGTCTCTCAGGTAGATTTGGTCAGTTCGTGTTGGCTTGTGTGATTGTGCTTTTCTGCTCCTCTCTTTTATGCATATCATTTTTTAAGTAACGGTATCTTCTAGAAGTCATTTATGTCACTTTACATCTAACTTTCTGCTGCTGTGTTTCTCAGATTATTAATGTTTGAAAGACTGTTTATAGCTAGTGTTTCTCAGAGAATAGCTCTTTACCTGCCCAATGCCATCTGTTTGGACTGTGCAAACAGGAGGATACTACTATTTTGCCATCTCTTTACAAAGTACGGGCTGCATGCAGAATTTGCAACTCCCTGCAGGGCAGAGAATAACACTAATTGGGGTATATATAGAACAAATTGGATCATTCTTCAGAGATCGTCTGTCAACCAGAAATAAGAAGCATCAGTTGGAAAAGCTAAGCCTTTCAGGCGCATTTTGCATTCATTCCTAATGTCCTGATAACCCAGCCTTTTGCAACAGCTGCCTGTGGTTTGTTACTGCCCCTCTTGTGATAGTTTCGAGTCAACAGCGGAGCAATGGGAGGGACTGTAAGAACATTTCCCAGCTGCTTCAGCAAAAAGTAAGCCAGGTCAGTGTCTGATCCCTTCAGGAGCAACCAACAGACTGCTCACCAGACAGAACTTGTAGGATGTCCATGTCCCACTGACTGTGCCGCAGGGATTGGTAACATCTGGTGGAATGGCTGGAACAGACGGCTAGTGGGGCAGAGGGGATGAAGCATCTCCAACTGCCATGGTGGTTTCTGCAGTGATCCTCTCACCACAGCATCATTTCTGAGCCCTCTTTACATGGACAACAGCTGTGGACGTGATTTATCTCACTTAACTTCAGTCATAGGAAAGGTATATGCCAAAGTCTAAAGGAGGTTCCTTTTACAATGAATGGAGATACACCTCCAAAGAGCTATTTGTCTAACTTACTGTAGATGGCTATCTAAGGATGAGATTAATTGCCCTCTGAACTGTCTGGGTTTTTCTCGTAAGAAACTAGAGAATTAGCCAAGCCTTTAGCATTTAGCTTTTGATCTGTATTTTAGGACAGCTAACCCACCTTATGGGAAAGGTGGAACAAGAGCTTGAGGCAGAGAACAATAAGAGATCTAATTATTTCTGTGAAACAAGAGGAGTAGATACATGGAACAGACTTTTCCTCTTGGTATCTGAGTGCATCTCCTGTAAATTTCCAGCTCTGCAGATGCTATAAGGCATTGTGGTTCTCTGCTCATGTGATGCAAAGCAACCAGACTCTGTTAAGTGAAGCTCACTGACAGAGCCGTGTGCTGTAGCCCACGTAACTCTCATCTCTCTTTGACTCAGTGGAGGACTGAAAACAATATTCCCTCTTGACTTCTGGATGTGAACTCAAAGAGCAAAGCTATAGCTGGAGCATGAATTGCAGAACTGCAAGAGAGCAAAGGGGCCATTATCATTTACACTAACTGGAGAGGTGCTTCTGATCTAGATCCAAATGCTGTCCATCTAAACTGGAATAAACTAACCTCTGCATCTTTTGAAATATATTCAAATCTGCAGGTTTGAAAAGAGGCCATAAATTTCCCTAAATGTCAGAGTGTTGGAATCAGCGTGGAGTCCAAGTCCTGAACTGGCGAATTTGAAGCATAAACTTGGAACTTGGGCTCTGGACCATTGCAGTATTTTTCATTCTGCTAAGTCTCACTTGTGAGGTATTGCTTTAAGCTACCAACGACTTCCCTCCTCCGTATACATGAAATATATACAAACCTGAGCTCCTCAGCACATAGACAAATGCCCACCAAGGCATAGCCAGCTCAGCAGTGATTGTGTGGTGGAAAACTGGAAGCAATGACTAAGAAACAAAATGGAAATTGGAAATGTTGTTAAACGTTTGTTGTAAACAGTATCACAACTGAAGCCAAAGCGGGATCTCAGCCTGATCTCATCAAAGTGTAAAGATTGACAGGTTTTATTTGGGTGGTTTTGTATCATTAGGCAGCACTTGGTGCAAAATTTGTGATCAATAACTGGACTTGCATGTACCACTGAAATTCAGATGAATTCTCTAACTCAGTCTAATAAAAGAAAATTCAAGCTGCAGACCCGAGTTTGAGCTTGGTACCATGGTTGGACACTGGAGTTCAGACCAAGCTGCCTGACGTTGGATAGGTCTATCTAAGGTAAGCAACATTTACATTAATACATTTTAAAATCAATCACTCAAGGTTTTTAATTGACGTCTGAGAACCTCTCTCAGAAATTTGTATTTTAAGTTAGAAAAGGAGTTAACAAAAAGTGTGAGCAATTGCCATACAGTTGGTATACTACTTTTTTTCTGTAAAAATGTGTAAAGCATAGAATAATAACCACCTTTCAAAATCTATTATTGGAAAACTACTTCTTTCCTTTAAAAGCTCACAAGAGCTTGCTGAAAACTTTTCAGATGTAGATTGTTCTTTGGAAAATGTAATTGAAAAATTGTCCACTAGAAAATGCAATTGGAAAATTTTTCAATGGAATATTGTTCTGTTAGAAAATGTGTTTTAATCCAAATCAATTGACTATGGAAATGTTTTTAGTCTAACATCTCAATTTTTTAAAAAATTGAGATATTTCAATAATACTGAAGAAGTCCATTTGGATATTTGACATACTTTCAATCTTTTACCTCAAAACAGTTTTTGTTGTTTTTTATTATTATTATTTGTGCAGTGGAAATATTTTAAAAGTCTACATAAAAACATTTGATTTGATTGAAACACTTGTTGGAGAAAAGTTTGATGTTTATATATTACAAAATATGGAAGTAATGGTTTATAGCTGTCAGATGTGGTATAATGTCTATGATCACAAGAAAAAAAATCAAACTGAATCTGGCTTTGCATTTTGTTTAACTCTGCTGCTAAAATGATGTATTATGTAAGTCAGTACCATGCAGTCCACCACACTGGGGAATTGTTGCAGGTAAAATTTCATGCAAACTTTATTACACAGAATTTGATATTCCTTTGAATCAGGATTCTGGCTGGAGGCTAAGCTGTCAATCGGTCTGTCTGCAGCACAGACAGCTCTGGCAGCACAATTTGCAAGCAGGAACACACACAAAGCAGACTTTTGCCTATGAACCTTAAGTGGAGATAGTTGCCAAAGCTGGAAAAGCGCCTGTAAACCTGTTAGAGGTTTCTGTATTCTTTTCTGCCAAGCTATTTTCATGGCCTAGGGTTCGAAAACTCTGTAGCAAGGATGAAGTCGGAGAGACACTATTCAGATAGACTGACTTCAGCTCCGAGGGAGTCAGGTTGTGCGAACCCTGGAGCTGTCACACGGGTTACAACGCTGCATGGGCACATACAGCTGAGATGTTTAAGCAGAAGTTTTTATGCTGTCCCCTGGAGACTGGAGAAGCCAGTCACTGCTAGGGGTTTGGGACTTCTGGGAGAGCAACATTCAAGGATTTTGCAATTATTTGAATTGAGTACTCCAAGTCATTCAGCATTAATCAACTTATACTCTGAAGCCTACCAAATGTGTTCCCCTTTGGTGCAGTTGCTATCTCTCTTGCACTGTTTTGTGCCATACGCCATTAAAAGGAATACAAGATTTCAACCAAAAGATTGTGATTTCTTTCTTATAAGCTTCTTTGTTCTCTCTATTTCTCCAGCTTGCTCAGTTTCCAGAGTTCTTGTTTGTTCTCCACTCCACATCATGCGTGGGCTGATTCAGGATTTGTAGCATTGAGATCCTTCATCAGAGCACTACTCTATGCAGTGGTCTCGTGCACCAAAAGATTAAGGAAAGTGTGTCAATTGAGACTGTAATGCCAGAAAAACCTTGTGCTTTAGCAGACTTGTCTGTAGAAGAAAAAAGAGCTCTCTCGTGGATCAATGCAATGTGCCTTTTGACTTTGGAGACCATATCCCAGTGTGATTTTTGGTTCAAGCACAGTGAATAGGGTTCTTCTGCTCTGGCAGCTTGGATGGCAGTGCAGCCGTTGCCTGGGACAACCCTCCTGGCACAGCAGGAGTTACACTGACACCTCTGTGCAACAGTCCTGCCCACGCAGTACCTGGAGGAACTGGGGTAACCAGTCTGTCTTGACGCTTTTCTGAACAGAAAACCTAACTCAGCCAACACAGTGCTGAAAGACTATGACGCAAAATTTCCTCCCATATCTTTCAGGTACTGCAGAATTCTGCTGTACTCCCAGAAATCACACTTGATATTTCTGCAAAATATCTCTGGCCCTCAAGGACGATACCGGACTCAAACACTGATGAATCTGTGCTGTTCTCCTGGACTTTCCCCCAACTCTTTCTAGTGTGAATTTTGATCTCTGCCTCTGGCCCTGCAAAAGCAAACAGAAGGTCTCCCATCCCTGTAGTTTTCATCTGTGGAACTAATGCTTTTTTATCAAAGAGGTGTTGTTAAAATCTTTGTACGGATAGAGCAAGTGGACAGAGAGCTGATGTGGTTTGTTCACGCAGGTCAATGTCGTGGTCTGGCTCCCCTCGATCTACGCTGCTCTAGTCTCAAGACTCTGAACAAGAGTATAAGGCAAGTCTGGCAGCTGTATCAAGGATTTGAGTGGTGGCTGCCTTAAGAGGTGAGATTTCTAGTTTGATTTGAGAACTCTACCAGTAAGCCAAGTTAGAACAACAGGAAGCTCATCCACCCTCCCTCCCCCACCTCCTTTTTTCTGTTCCTCTGCTGCAGAAACTTTCTGATGTTCAGATCAGAGACTCTCCGGGGTTAAATGCACCATTAGTCACTGGAAAAAAGGGAAAAAAAAGACCCTTTAAAAGCAGATGGTGGGTGATAGAGAACCTGTTTGAGAGTAAATATCTACAGCAGCATGTCTGCTTCATCAGATATTAGCATCAAAAGCTGCCTGACAATTTAGCAGCAAACAGCAATATTGATTTTCTTCCAAACTGCAGACACAGAAAGACAAAGACGGAGAGACAGCTCCTTGGTAGGATCCCCATCATGCCTGGGCACATAACAAGACAAGATCACCAGACAGTAAAGTACCTGCAACGCCCAGTCCCCATCAACATGGTAAACACCTACTGCAGCTGCCTCTAGGCAGCGAGTGCGAATGGAGTGTTACCATCCCAGGGATGTAGAACTGGGACTGGGGCCAGGACCAGGCTGCTTCCACCAAGGAAAATGGGAAGTAGTGTAAAGTAGTGGAGCTGAGATGGAGTGTGGAAGAGCCCTGAAGCGTAGCTTGCTTCCCTTGCTGTTTTCAGCGGATACATTCATTAACTGCTACAAATCAGACTGAACAGGAATAGCTACCACTCCACCTGTCCCACTCTCAGATACAGCAGCCATCCTGACTTTTCAGGGTGCTGGCAAAATAGCCATTTTGCCACCTTGGCAATCTGGAAAATTCCACCTAAGAACTAAGATGCAACTGTTTTTTCCTTTATTCTCTGCCTCATTAACTTCTTTTTCACAAGTTGGTAGGAAAGTGTTCTTGTGGTCAGCGGTCAGATCCTGGAACCATTTGTTGATGACAGGTGTTGGGTATATCCAGTCCTTCGGAGAACAGCTTCCTTTTTCTGATTTAAATTCACTGCAACTAGTGGTCTCACATCAATTATGTACACTTCTCCTTGTCTCTCTGTCTGAAATGTCAGTGAATCTGATAATTTTTGCTCACAGAAGAAGTGGGGAACTAACAAGGATCTCTGGCACAGCCTGCAGTGATTGCATCTACCAGGGCATTAGCAAAACAGCAAGGAAACAGAAACAGGCATGGAAATGCGATGAAGCTCCATTCCCTGCTCAAAAAACAGCATTTGGAGAGTATCTCCTAACATAGTGCTTAAGAAGGCACCAGGGCACATCAGGACAGCGCTCAGGAAGGGCTGCACAAGGCAATCTCTAGCTGTGATCATGATGACATCCAGAATCATCAGGAAAGAAATAAACATGGCAAGAAATAGAATAATTCATAATTAAACTGATTGATTCCTGGCATAAATGGACACAATTCCATTACCTTTCAGTTCTGTCTATGCACCTAAGACAGAAGGAATTAAGCTGGATATTGACTCTGACCTAGTCGAACTTCTTTAAAGTAACATTCCTGTATTGTTAAAATACTGGTTTAAGAGCCAATTTTTAGTTCTTACCTTCATTTTTGCACCCCAGAGAAAATCAGTGGGGTAAACTGCTGCTAAATGAATGTGAAAAACTGATGCCTGGTTCTAAGTGCACGTTTATAACATCAAATCCAGTGGCTTACAACAGCTTCCCTCCCAAACAGCTCTGCCCTCCACGCACTGCCTGCCCTGCTGTAGGAATGGTCCTTCTCTGACCACCCTCCTGAAAGAGTCAAGTGTTCTTCCAAAGACAACCTCATGCTGGTGAGATTTAGCTTTGTCATTGTAGCATGTCTGCAGCATTTACTTCACCATATTCTGGTGCTGAGCTGATTTGCTCATTATCAGATTGCTGTTTATTAATCAGCAGTAACAATGGGACAGAGGAGCTGGAATACAGCACAGACAGTGCTTCATTTGTTCCAATTGATTTTCCTATCACATTTTATTACCACTATTTACTTTGTATGCCTCAGGAAGATTGAATTGCACTGTGCAGTAGGGGTACATATTTGAATTTCTCTTCTTTTTAGCTCTTGCTATTTCTATTATGATAGTCAGAACACTAGGTTCTTCCGGCAACTAAGTCGTGACCTTCTCCGCTATAAAACAGCATATGGAGATTTTGTGATAATTAGACTCCACCAGCGTGTGAAGTCCTGCAGGTGGAGTCCTAGGGAAATCCATGAGAATCATGGATACTGAGCACATCTGAAAATTAGATCTCCAGGATGGCATCTTACAAATTCTCAGCACTGACCAGAACCATGGCTATAGCTGAAGCAGCTAGAAGATATAATAAAGAACATGCAGAACAGGCATATACATATGCTTAGGCGAGGATGATCTGGTGGTTTTAGGATGAGGTTTTGTCTTGCAGTAAAATTAACGGAGATGGTGGTGATGATGACACATGTTTTTTCCTGGTTCTTCCAAGCTCTTTTCTGACGTCTTAGATCACTGTTCACAAGCTGGATCTTGCAGACTTCAGCCAGCACAGCTATAACATCAGGGAAGACCAGATGATTACTGTCAGGAGGTACGTGGTGGTTTATGGAAGTTGGCACGTGGGTCAACAAAAAGACAAAGGATGGCACATGGCTGTAAGATTGCATTAATTGTCTCCTTTCCATAAACAAGGCTAACAGAGAAGCAAAAGCAACTTAAAAAATGCCTGAAAAAAAAACTATCAAAATCTGTGGTGGAGCTCCTATTTTCAGCACAGCTAGGATTTCACTCTAGAGATTTATAAGCATTTGAACTATATTTACTCTGAAATTGCCACATTCAATGAGTACAACAGGAAACCCACGGTTGGCTGCAACTGTAGGTGTGAGATGCAGTTGCGTGGGGAGGTGATGACAATATACTTTTTAAAAAAGCTTTGTTTTCTTCACTAATTTTATGATTAGCCTAATTCAGGAGTGAGGAGGCAGCTAGCAGGTGGCAGCATGTGTCATTAATAAAGTTCAAAACAGAAACCACAACTAGTCAGCTGAGCTGAAAGTTTCCATAGGCTCTTCGCTGTTACTGGAAATGTGAGAGTCCCTCACACAGGAATTTCTTTCTTATCACGTGTTTTATCTTACTGAAATGGTGCTTTGTAACTTAAGCAGAATGTGTGAGCGTTTGTGCGTGCACGTGCAAACACATCTATGTGCACATGCGCACCACGCAACACAACGAGTCTGTACAGACCTGTGCAACATTATCCTCTTTGGGAATGTGCCACATGACATCAGGTAGAATTACTCCTCTTTTTAAAATAGCAGAACTGCTTCTTTTCTTCTACTAGCAGAAGCTTTTGGATTTTAGAGCAGAAGATGCTGAGTTGGAGTGCCCTGGCCCCCTCTCTGAAGTACATCATGCATACACTTGTCAGTTGTCCAGAAGTGTCTGAGTTATCTTGGAGCTTGTCTGATGGTTCCTTATCCTCCTGCAGCTGATGACCTTGAGCTACACCAAATAATTATTTTCTCACTGAGTTATTTCAGCAGCAGAGGGGGTAATTGAATGATTGTAAAATAGGACACTAGGCCACTGGGGGTTAAGTGAAAACTAAAATAATGCCATCTACAGGAACATTTTTTGATCACACTTAAGGTCACACTGGGATAAAGGGTTAGGAAATATCCCCGAGACTTTAACATCACAAATGGGTTTCTGCAAGCACAGCTTGTGAGTGATGGGAGGGGTGAGGAAGAAGGGAGGAGAATATACAGATACTGGTGGTGGATTTAACCAGGACTAAATTCAGATGCCTGGATAAGATTCACTTGAGCAGTATTGATCAGAGTGGAAACATTAAATATCTTTGTTAATCTGGCACTGTTTCGTTCATGCTGTATTATTATTGTTATCAGAACCTGTGATTTACTGTGTCCAGCCTGGATCAAATTCAGCAGCTGTATTTCTCAAGATTATTTTTTCACCCTTTCTTACTGAAGTGCCTCTATGGCCGCGAAGTTTTACAGCTTTTTAAAAGCATGATGTCTCCCTCCAGTGGTGACGTGATGCAGCTCGGTTTCCAAAATCAATTGGGCCATGTGAGTTTGAGTAAATGACTGCACACGACAATACACTTTTATGTGAAATAATTTTGTGACACATAGAAGAAGAGAATGACCCTTCATTATTAGCCACCTATTTTTATAACGTTTCTCTCAGTAGAACTACCCTGTCTCTTTGAAAATCCTCTCTTGCATAGCAAATCTCATTATAATACTCTTCGTTTTAACAAAATAGTTCGATATATGCAAATAGCACTGAATTCCCACTCAATCTGCATGTTCTAATACTTGCATAGTAATAGTTTCTATCCACTGACTCCAGAGTTGTACAATAAAATACTGGATTGGGTCCCATTGCCCTGTGGCATGAGGTAATACAGTGCTTTAGACGTTTTGTAGAAAAAATCTCTTTGGATTAAGCTGTTCTCAGTTCAGAAGAGACGTGTTCAAGCCCTGGTCACCTTGTAACAGAAAGCCATATGATACAAGTGCACTGGGGTGACGAGATATTGATTTACCTTCTGTAAAATAAATGTAAAGTCAAAAGCCTGAACATTTTTCAGCACCTCTCCAGTACTCTGCCTGATTTGTGCGACCCTTGCTGCAAGCCCCAAGTCTCATACTTTCCACTATATACCCCACGCCTTTCTAATCATCCCTGAATTGCAGATTCATATTAGGAGTTGCAAAACTTGTGTGGCCTGTTTTGTGAGCCGCAACTACTCTCTTCTTCATCCTTTTTGTTCCCTACTCAAGTGTTTTATTTTCCCCCTCTCTCTTCACGTTTCCACACCTGAGATGAACTTCATAAACCACTTTTCTTAACCTCCCTATGCCTTACTGTCATCCCAGTAGAAACACTGCAATATTAAAAAGGATATTAAAATCAGAGTGATACCCCAACATGGGAAACAGCAAGAAACATTATTTTATTCAAACCAGTACTTAGGGTTAATTAGACTTTTCCTTCCAATAGTGAATAACCACTCAGTGCTGACATTGGAAGACTTGCTCAGAAAGGGTTCTGTGTGATTATTTGATTATAATATGTCAGTGGTGCTTGCAGTTTCCATTCTGCTGATTTCGTGCCAAAACAATGGGCTGTGATGGCTCGAGAATCAGCTAAGCTGTTCCCCTTCTTCTTGCTATCATAAATGGATTGGAGAAAATATTTTGGGCATTTTTTTCTGAGCTCTTTCATCACACAGAACTGTGATACAGAGAGGTTTCTTCAGTGCTCACTGTATCACAACCTTTTGCTAAAATATGAATAATTTTTGAAGATAAAATGTTATCTTGTCTCTTCCAGGAGAATGCATTCTCCTTCCTTTTATTTTGGGTTTCTGGTTGTACTTTTGCCCTGTCACTCACAAATATTCATTGTATGTTTCTTCCTCCTCCTCTTCTAGCCAAGGTTATAAATTAAATTCAATTTCATTAAAATTGTAAGTAATCATTCTCTGGCTCTCATTAGTAATGATTCGGCGCAGGGGGATCCCGGCTGCTCCCACAACTGTAATTCAATTGGACTCACCAGCTCTTGTTCACAAATCGCTTGAGCTGCACTTTCTTCACAAATTTATGGCATCAGCACTGTCCAGAGGTTGAATTACAGCTGCAGGTTTGATCAGAGACTGCATTATTCTGCATCTAATCCCTGCATTCTGACAGCAGCGGCGGGGAGCACTGTTGTTTTACAGGAACTGTGCATTGTTCTTCTGCTTTATGTCAGGGGCTGAATTGCCTTTGGAATCAGGGAACTGTCAGCCCAAAGCTACAAGCAAACAACAAGCTCAAAATGACGTGGTGTATAAATAACAAACATGGAGACAGTCAAAAGCCAGCACTCCTACACTCTCCTAAATTACTGGAGTGGTGATTGACCACCGACTGTGCTCTTGCATCATCGGATGTTATCTGAATACGCTGCTACTCTCTAAATATCTTTGAAATGTGACTCCCAGCTTTTACCCAAAATGAGGCACGTTGATATTCACTGGTGGCAGAAAGTCACTTAAACGTTGATTAAATATTTCATCCAGAAGCCACATCCATGCACTCATTCACATACAAGCCTTTCCTCTCGAGCAGTGATCTGCAACCTACGGCATTCTCGGCAAAGAGGGGAAGTCAGCAAATCTGGAATGGCATCCAGTGGGACCTGTGCCATTTTCCACAGAGGTGGTATGTCACCCCAGCTGACAGCCAGGACTTTGCCTCCTGCAAGACAATATGCCCCAGACCCACTTGTACCCACGGTTTAAACCCAGTAGAAGCCAGAAGCCTTTATCCCTCCTGGAAACAGAGTATTGTCGTTCAGCTGACTGAAGCGAGGACTCGTGGCTCTTAGTTTGGAATTGATCTTCCTTAGGACTAGAGAGGTCCATGCCCCGGACACATTTAATTTCAGATTGGAATAGGGAAAGAAAATGGTGCACTGCCTTTGAACCTTTCTCCTGCTTTAATATCCATATGCATGTGCTCCAACAGCACATGTATCAGTAGCTACTACTTATTTCATGGAGCTTTACTGTTAAATCGTTAATGGAAATCAGTGAACGTGGGGCAGTCAGGCAGCTTCACCACCGTTCTGCTTCTCGTGGCTTCTGCTGATTTCTTGTGGGGTTTTGCTTGTTTTAATAGCAAAATGTGCCATATTCGAGTTGTGCACAAATCCCGGGAGGCAAATTACAAGAGATGTGGAGCAATTCCCATTGTCTTTAATGAGGGTTGTGGTTTTTAAAAACTACTTTGAGAGGAAACCTAAGGTCCTTTTATTCCTGTATGCAGCCTGGCCGACTTCATATGCTTTGCTGTTGGAAAGACTCTGACAGGAGACGGGTATGGGAAATGTCTGCTTTCATGTGACAGCTCAGAGGAAGAGCATTTGGCTGCCGGATGGCAGCGGTGAGCGGAGCTGTCTGCTGACCTGTTGTGTGCAGTCCCTTGGGACTGCAGACTCCCCATCAGGGTTCTCAGTCGCTGTTTCCCAGGTGTGTTCCAACATGTTTTCAGTGTATTTTAGTTCCTTCGTTTGCTCATTTTTTATTCCTTTGCAAACGGAAATATATTTTTTTTCCATTCCTAATTAACTCCCTGCCACCCTGCTTGTGGTAAAACCTGATTTATTTCTCCTTCTCTGCTCTGAGAGGACAGGATACTTCATCTCCTCTGGGTGGACGCTGAAACACCGTCTGAATAAAATGCTGATCACTCATCTGGTTAGCTCCTGCCAGCTCTTCTCCGCATTCCTGCCGCCTGGGTTTTGCATCATTTGCTGTCGTTTCTTTAAATGACAGAGTCCCTTCCTTCTCCATTTTTGGAGACCAAGAATTCCTAGATTAGCTGGCAGTCACATTCAGGTGTGTGTGTGAGTGTTTACCTGCCTGTGAGTGTTTATCCTTTCATATTATCTGGAAGACCATGAAATTCACAGGCTAAAAAGGACTGTTTGGATAAATGTTTGAAAGTGTATTAACCTGATGGCTACAATTTATTGCACTTGCTGTTCTTTTGGGGCATTTTTTGTGATAGGGACTCACTTTTTGTATTAATGTCTACTTGCTAGCTGCTCAGGAATAAAGAAGGCTTGGGATCCCCCCATTCAGGGAGCAATGAAGAAACATGTTGTAGGTACAAACAATATAGCAACTCAATGAATTAGCATTTTGAAAGCCTCTGTGTTTGACACCCGTCTGCAAAGTAAAGAATGAATATCAGATGTATGTGGATGCATGCACACATGTTTGCAGTGGCAAACTCTTTCAGATGGCAAACACTTCACTGTAAGTGCCAATGATTTTGCACATCTTGAAAATATTCGTGTAAAAATGGAAAGAGAAAAGATTGCCCATCTGCAACCTGTAGAGGAAAATCATGTGGGCAGAATGCACAACATGTGCTAAGTGAAGGGAGCCAGGTGAAGGAGGTGAAGAGTCAAGATTTTTCTTCTTCATGCTGAAGCCTTGAGAGACCCATTTAGTGACATCTCTAATAACGTGTTTTTCAGAAGCACATCCATTCTGCCTCTCTTTTCAGACTAACCTGGGCTGAGAAACTTAACAATGAATTCAGCCAGAGGCTTGGAAGCCTGGCCTGCCAGCCCATTAATGGGCTCAGGCAAATACTGTGGACTCTCTGCTATTTATTCATCCTAAAGTGTAGGTGTTAAGAAATATGAGGCTGGTAAGTGGGTGACAGGCATCTGCAAGCATCACCTCAGCAATTCAGGTTAGCAGAGAGCTTTGGAGTAGGATTGTAAAAATTGCATCATTTATAACCTTTTCAGCACCAGCCTTTTTCAAAAAAAAAAAAAAATACTGTAACCAACAGCTTTCCTTTGGACATGAAGAGAATAACTAAAGAGAACATCTGTTTTCCCTTTAGATGTGGAACTGCAAGAGCAAGCCATGCATAAATTTTATTAAAGCTTGCTAATTTCCTACGAGTTTGGGGAGCTACATGTTACCCGTGGAGATACTTGGCTCTATCACCAGATGAAAAGTCATTTTAAAAACAATGCAGAAAAATGGGCATAGCTTGGCAGCAAACATGTTAGGTTCTGTTCTCAGGAAGCTCCATTTTCTTTGGCTTTGTTTTATACTTTATAGATTTGTGCCTTCTTTTTCCTCTCTTAATGTCACTCATCCTGTTTTTCAATGACTTTTTATGACATAGATGACCAAAGAAAACGCACCTGAATTGACAAAACCACTTACTGCTTGAGTCTTTTGTACTCAAAATCAGAGGTCCAAGCACTTTCAGGACTTATATCTACTTTTAAGTTGTTTCTGAGATGCCAGACTTTTTGTGTAAGCCAAGGACAAAAACTTGAGCCAGCACGTGCCTGTTCTGTCCCTTTCTGCTCTAGGAGTACATCTCCAGATTTAGAACTCAAAAGCAAGGGCTGTTGAGACACGGCCCCACTCAGATCCCACAGGCCCCGTTTCTGTGCCCTCTGAGGAAACACCTTCCAGCAGAACCTCACCTTCTGATCTTTCTGTACTCTCCAAACCAATGTACATCGTCCCTGTGAGTAATCACAAGAACTTCATGCTAAGAACTTAGAGGTTGCAGGATGCTTGGCAGGACATGCCTGGAATTACACAGATCATGCCTCGTCGCATGAAATAAGTAGAAAAGTCACAGGCTGGGTTAAAAATATGCTTGTCTTCTCTCAATAATTAATTGTTTGGGGATTAATATGAGGTTTTGTTTTTGAAAGTAAACTAATCCACTCATGGGCTGGTGTGTAATGAAGGAGAACAGGCTGCTGTCAAGCAGTCTGAAAACACTGAAAATTAACTATGTGAAGTGTCACGACTCGCATAGTTTATGTACATGAGTAACGTATGCTCTGTGGGACAGAAGATGAAAATATTACACGGAAAAGAAAAAATGGTGGCTACAAATTTAATGAAAGAAGCAGGCACACTTTGCTTTGGCATAATTGGGCATTTTTACTGCTTAGTGGCAGCTGGGCTGGGCCACTGCAAGAGAATCCATGTTTGTGAACTCACAAACAGTACGAACCAAATGTTCTGCAGCCTCTGTACCCACAGAGCTAGCAAAAGGGAGAGAAAAGATAATTAAAAATTAGAATACACTGAAACAAACAATTATAATTTGAGAGCACTGTTTGGTTACCCATTTCTCTTCCAGTCTTATCATTACAAGGCTGCTCAAGGTTCTCTAGTTCTTTGTCTGGATCTAGTTTTTAATGTCGTGATGTCAATAGTTAGAAGCTCAGCATGTTTAGGCAAATCTGGATCAAAAAATGGATGCGTATTCCAGACAACTGTATATTAAAGAATCGTTAAAAGGGGCAAGGCAAACACTGGGATACAAATTCACTAGTAAGTGGATTTTTTCTTGAGAGATGCCTAACTACTTCAGTTTTCTTTGCCTTCACGGGAGTTAAGACTGCAATCACTTCAAAGAATTGGGATCTCTGAGAAAGAGCATATTACAATAAAGATCATAAAGTCTTGCAGAAAACAGCCAGCCAAGGTCTAAATATCTATAGCAAAAATCTAATATATTACTGGAAGTTTCCCATATACTTAATGATGTTACTAGGATATAGTTTATCTATTTGAGCTATTCTTGTTCCTTTCCTCCACAGGAGAACATTATTCACTTTGTCTCTCTCCACTTTTCCATTCTGCTACAGGGAGTGTGCAGAGAGAAGGCCATTGAAAAAAAGTCATATAAAACCTCTGAGAATGCTATAAGCAGAATACGGCACTTTTAACATGACAAAACTACCAGCTTAGGTAATGGCTTGAAGTGTGTATAGAACTCCAGCACCTCCTCAGGCAAAGAGAGCCACAGTCTCAACAACAGAGAAGAAGCAGAAGTTTAGATCATAAATCTTCTTCAGATCTACAGGCTGTGCTACCTGAATGCACAACGAGCAATTCAAGGGCCCAATATCTTTAAATAAGTCAGACTAAGGCAGGAGTGCTTCTGCCCTGTGGTAACAACACTTCGATATTTTGACTCAGTTTGCTCACAGTGGTCAGAAAGGACAAAGTGAATGATTTATAAACTCAGGTGATTCCATTAGTGCATACTTTTTCTTGCTGTTGTCTTAAGATTGCCAGGTTCTTGCCTAAACTCTGAAATTTAAATTACATTAGCGCTAGCTCTGATATCGCTGCATGGTGCTGTACTGCAAGGTGGTAGGCATATCCTCCTTGTTGTTCATTTGATTCCCAGTTTCACTGAGCAAAATATTCTTCCTGGCAGTGATGGTGCCTGGTAGAGCTCAGGAAGACAACAGCCATGTCTCATGTCTCAGCAAACATTCAGTTTTGTAATACTTACAGCTCTGTTAGCTGCATTCTCAGCTGAAGTGGTAGCAGCTCCTTCACAATGTGCCTCCTCCACTGATGTTGATAAAACACTTTCAGAGGACAGAACACTGACTATAAGCTACGGGTCACAGTGGACTGAATAAAGAATGAGCCATCATCTAGGTGAGGACTTGGGAAAACTTTGTGAGTAGTCAGCTATGCGCTTCAAGACACTGAAATGATAGCTCTGCATCCTCTCAATGGCTACATCCATAGATCCTCTCCATGCTTGACCCAGGTAAAAACAAGCGGGGCTTGAAACAGATAGAAAGAATCAAAAGTGGACGCCTCAGCTCTCCTCATTTCACATACTTTGTGCCAGCATTCATCAGTGAGGCCAAGTCCTCTTCTGGCCTTTCTGTAGGCAGAAAATGGGACTTACTGACTGGAGCTCAGAATCAGTGCTTTTTCCAGAACTTTTTCTTCCTTACCAGAGCAAGAAGGTCTTCATGTAGAAGCAGTCCACTAGCTTCTCCAACTGCCATTTAGCTTTTCAGCTTTAATCTTCTGCCACCTGTTTTCAGGGCCAGGGCCTCAGACGTTCGTGCTCCAGCATTTCCCCCAAGAGCTCCCCGTCTTTCAGCTCATAATGCAGTTGCTTTGTAGCCAACAAGGGAAATGGAAATAACATTGCCTTCACTGCCTCTTTCTGTCCTCCAGTCTATTTTCTTCCATCTTTCAGTCTCCTTCTCCCTCTCTTTATATTTATCGGAGATGAAGGAAGCAGAAATAGAAGCAACTGCACAAGTATTTCTTCATCTCAGCAGAAAGAGAACAGGAGTTACAGAAAGAAACAGAGATGGAGAAAAGGAAAATAGGGTAGAAATAGAAAAAAGGTAAAGCTGAAAAACTGAGAAAGTAAAAGAAGGAATAGAAAAATGAAGTTATTAGTATTATTTTATTTTGTATATTTGCATGAATTGTTTTAATTTCAGTCTAAGCCCAAAGAATGGAGATGAACTGGAGATCTTGAAGCATGGAACTGGGCAGATAAGGAAATGGAGAAAGGGAGGGCATTGAGACTGAGTACAAGTCTCTCTCAAAAGCTTTTACTGGGTGCTTACATCTATTGCTTACACTCAGAACAAAACATCTGCAGCAACATCAATAGGGATCATCACGTGCATTTATGAGGTTGTGCCGAGTCCCTCAGCAGAGCGGCAGAAGGCGTACTGCTGCAGAGCTGTGGTAGTAAACAAAATTCTGTTTTGTCCTGTTTTTAGAACAGCTTCTGAATGATTAGATGAGGAACAACAGTGCTGCGGGGGAAAGAGGGGGGGTGGACCTTTTCCTTTTGACAATTAGATGGGAGCTGTTGAAAGCTGCTTTCATGGATGAATGCGTACAGAACTAAGGACGTCTGGCAACTGATTTGTTTGATTAGTTTATTGTATACAATAATTTCACTCTTACAGACAAAGCAGGCCTATTGCGGGAGTTGAACTTCATAGTTGTTTGAATTCTCTGCCAAAACCCCTTATAACCTCAGAAGTCTGAAGAGGACCTCAAGTAGGGCACAGACAAAGCTAGTGGGGCAGGAGTAACTGAGCTAATCAGAAAATCCCAATGTGGGCACTTCACAGCTACATAGGGTCTGATTTGCAGGCAGTTTAGCATCTGCGGATTCCAGCGGGAGTCCTGAGTGCTCAGCTGCTCCGAAAATCAGGCCTACAAAGCACGGGGGGTTCGGGGTGGAGTGGTTTGTTTTCATCCTAGCGGTTTGACTGGCGTCTTGTGGGGCAATGATGACATCCAGTGGGAAATCTGGAGAATTACAGCAGTATTGTATACATGGAAGGAGCTGCTGCCGAGTCTCAAGCTACTATCGAAGACCCTGGAGGAGAAAAATAACTTTCTCAAGAAAGGTTCTGTGCTGTGGTGGATGGCTCATGACTAAGAGTCTTGTGCTGTTCTCCTCCTGACTTCTGCAGTACCTAAAGGTGGTTTTAAGTGTCTCCTCTTGGTAAGGAGAAAAAGACTTGCTTTTTCAGGAACTGTGGACAGCAGCATCTCAGTGGGATTAACAGTCACATGGGATTCTCGCTTCCATGAAAGGTGTTTGTTCTGTTTTGTTCTAAATTTGTTACTCCTTGATCTTTTGGGCCATCTTAAGGCTTTTTAACAATCTTAACTTTCTATGAAATCTGTCATTTCAGTAGTTACCCTCAGCGCTCTCTGTCACTTGCCCCAGTATGTGCCAGCCTTGGTGTTTGGTACAGGCCTGGGGCAGGATAAATTAGCTGAAGCTTAAACTGGATTACACATCTATAGCATAAATGATTGGATGCACAGACATAACTGATACGGAAAGGTCCATATGAACTCGCAGAACTGAGGACGTGTCTGCCTTTTATGATTTCATTTTGCAGCCAGAAGGTCTGGGATCCCAGCCACTGCTAGGTGATCACATACCAGCTGCTTCTGAAAATGTTGTGGGTTTTTTTTTTTTTCCTCCGGTACCTCATCAGCAGACCAAGGGGATTTTCTTTCAGATGTGTACTTTGATACTTTAATCCCCACCTCACCAGCAGCCCAGCGCTGGATTGCTTCAATATGCTTTACAAGGAATTACACCTGACATCAATCAAGAAATTAAATTTCGCGCAGAACACCGCCACAAGCTGCGGTGTGCTTCCGCAGAGGCGGAGCCTCTGGAGCGGCAGAGGCCCCTTCCCGCTCTCCGGGAATTCGGCTGGATGTTGGCTGCCGCCGGCACCGGCCGAAGCCGCTCGGGAGCGAGTCCCTGGGGCAGCCGAGCCACAGGCTGCGGCCGGCGGAGGCGGCTCCGTGTGCGGTTCTACGAACGGCTTAACAAGCTGCTACAGGTGCCGAAGTGTCCCGACTGCACGTGCTCATCTGATGGTGTCACTGATGACGCTTTTTTCGTCGCTGCATGCCTTCTGCAGCTTGATCGCTGCGTGAAAACAACCCCCCGCTGTTTGTTTCTCCCCAGCACGTTACTAACGCCGCTCCCCGGTCACGCCGCCGGCACCCGGCGCCCCACTCCCGCCCCCGGCGCGGGACGCGCCGCGCCGCCCCGCCCCCAGCGGCGGACCCGCCTTCCCTCGCAGGCCCCGCCCCCTGCGAGATCACCGCGCTCGGGATCCGCCCCTCGCCTCTGATTGGTGCTTGCTCCGCCTCCGGCGGGTCAGCCCCGCCCCCGCCCCCGCTCCGTCCCTCCCGGCGCTGCCCGCCCTGCCTCGCCTTGAGCCCCGTCGCCCGCTTACCCCGCCCCACATGTCGGGTTCTCCAATAGACAGAGGGAGGCGTTGACCGACACTCCTGCCGCCCAATGAGGCGCAGCGTTAGCGGGGCGGGGGGGCCGGGAGGGTCCCTCCCTCCGCAGGCGGCGGCTCTCCCTGACTGAAGGGGCCGGGGGCTCCCCTGTCCCCCCGCCCCGCCGCGCCTCGGCGGGACCGGTAGGCGGCCGGAGGCTGAACCCGGGCCGAGGGGCGCGGGGTGCCTTCCTGCCGCTCCCCGACCCCGCGGCCCCTTCGCTGCTCGGAAAGGAGTGGGGCGGCGGTGCCCCTTTCCCGGGTAGGGCCTGCGGGCCGCGCCCCGCCGCCGCCGCCACCACCCCCCCCCGGCCGGCCGGCTGGCCGCCCTCCCCGGGCCGCACCCCGCCTCCCCTCCCTCCGCAGCGTCGCCCAGCCGAGGCTGGAGAAGGGGAATGGGCGGTCCCGGCCCTTAGTCCCCGGCTGCGGCTGCTGCTCCTCCTCCCGGGTCCCAGCGTCTCGCTGGCCGCCGCCCGATGCTGGCGGAGCTGGCTGGGGTCTCCGTGGCGTTGTGAGCGCTCCTGCCGTCCCGCAGCCGCCATGTCCGGCGTGGTGCGCACCCTGAGCCGCTGCCTGCTGCCGGCCGAGGCCACGGGCCGCGCCGGGGAGCAGCCGCGGCGGGAGGGCAAGGAGCGGAGCCGCGATGCGGAGCGGGAGGCGCGGCGGCGGAGCCGGGAGATCGACGCGATGCTGGCCCGGGAAGACGGGCCGTGCGCCGCCTGGTCAAGATCCTGCTGCTGGGCGCCGGCGAGAGCGGCAAGTCCACCTTCCTCAAGCAGATGCGGATCATCCACGGCCGCGAGTTCGACCAGAAGGCGCTGCTGGAGTTCCGGGCCACCATCTACGAGAACATCCTCAAGGTGAGGGGCTCGAGGGGGCCCGGGCCGGGGAGGAGCGGCGGCTCCAGCCGCCTTCGCCCGGAGCAGTCGGGGCCGTCGAGGATGGAGGCCGGCGCCGACACATCCCACAGTTTTGGGAGTTTAGGCCGTGCCCGGAATCGCCGTCGGAATAGGATGTGAGCTCGGCCGGGGCGGCGGCTGCTCCCCCTGAGTTGCTCCACCGACCTCTGGGACGCGCCGGGGAAGGGGGTCTCCGTGGTGCAGGTGTTTCGGAAGGCGTGTACCTTTTGTGCCACTGCCTGGCGGGCTGCGGGAGGCCAGGCTCCGTGGGTTTCCAGGGTTATCCCTCAGAAGGCCTCGACGAAAAAAGGCTCAGAGGAAACTTCCCTGCAAAGGGGATTGAGAAAAGCCTTGTGGAAACGCAGAGGAAAGAGGATATAGGTGTGGCCTGTGCTCTGGAAAAAACATTATGAGAGCATCCTCTAAGTCAGAATTGGAGAAATTTCAAAATTTGAAGAAATGAGGAGGAATTTCCATGCCTCTGCTAAGTACCCTGAGTCTATGTACCTCGAGATGGGAAAAGAAATCGATCCCCATATGGATGTTGTGGTTCTGAGTGGTTGTTACCGGGTACGTGTTTAGAAACGGAGGAGCATAGGCCCTCGGAGTTGGGTAGTGTGCGATGTTGTCAAGCATAGCTCTGAAATTCAAATAACTTTGATTTGGTACCTGTGCAAAAAAGTTTTTGTTCAGTGCATGTGCAGGCTTTATAGTGCTGGTGGGATATTTCTGTAGTGACTGGAGAATATAAAGGCTACTGATAGAGAGCCTACAGGAGAGAGCCTTTGGTCTACAAACAGTTAAGGAAAATCAGCCTTGACAAATACTGTTTAATTCTGGGAAAAGAGCTTCGATGCCCTGTGCAGGTAGAAGTGATTATATTTCAGAAAATCCCTGAAGATGCATAAAAACTCACTTAAGAGTGTGTGTCTCTTCATCCTCATAATGTCTCTAAAAGAACTGCTACTTTCCTGCCTGTGTTTTTCTGTAGGACTGTCTCCATTCTTATGTGGACATGGGTTTTTAGAGACCCTGTGAGATTTCATGGAAAATTAAAGGAAAGGGAACTAAGTTAAAGAAAAGAAGAGTTACTTCTGAATTTTCAGATTTATTTAGAATAGAAGCTAAATATGCACTTAGTAAGTGCACACACAATGAGTCTGGTTTTTAAGAATGCTGCTAGTCTATAAAGGGCTTTTGCTTCTGTTAGTAAATAGGAAAATTGTTGAAAATTTTTCTTTTTTTTTTTTTAGTCTTATTTTCAGGAACATGTATGTGTTTTGCAGAAGTCCATTAACTCCAGGAAAGTCGAAGCTCAGAAGCTTGTCTTTCATTGAAGTTATGTAAGCAAGAGAGTGTTATGAGTTTTTATCTGGACACCTAAAAATAAGGAGCCTTATTTTAGAGGTCTTATTTTGGTACTGCCAGTGGTTTTTTTGTTACTGTACTGATTTAAAGTAGCAGCAGAGGCTTTTAAGGAAGCGCTTTGTGAAAATGGAAAAAAAAATCTGAGAATCCTTCCTCTTTTAAGTTCTAAGCAATACTAGTGATGGTAAAATATCGTAATATTTTATATATATAGAAGGTGCAGAGCTTTCACTAGTAGAATTTAGTGTGCTTTGGAAAAAGTAAGTGTCTCCATCTTGTAGTAGGGGAGGCTGAGTTACGCCCTTGAAACACTTGTCTGCTGGATGGCTTTGGGCAAATTTGCAGAACTTGTAGTAGAATCCAGGTCCTCGAGGTAGCAGTCAGGTGTTCTGATTTCAAGACCGGTAGTTAATAACACTGCTTGGACTGTTATCAGTCAAACACCTTTTTAGGCTTCTCAATCACCAAATTAAAATCTGGAAGTATTTTCAAGTGAGTTAATATGAGTTATTTCAATTCAATACACTCTTTTGGCCTCGCAGGTGATGATTTGGGAGCCTTAGGTTAGGCTGCCCTTCAATGTACACAGACAGCATTTTTCAATTCTTCCTTCTCTGGATGACAGCGATGGCTCTTGCATATAAGAATACAGTTTACTGTTCACCCATAGGTTTTGGGGAATGGCTTGGGAATGATGACTATGGAAAGAGTAGGCAGGAGGAGGGAGAGCAAACAAAGAAGATTAAATGAGTTTTATGATGGGAAGGAGGTCTGAGACTGGAGCGTGGGGAGAAGGCAGTAGATGTTCTGTTTGCTTTTTGCTCATCTGATAACACCTTGATATTCTGCCATAATCATCAGGAAGAAATCAAATACTGAGACAGAATTACAGGATTTTCAAAACAGATGGATGTTGTCAGTGCATTTATTTTAGGGTAATTGTGTAAAACTTTCTTGTATTAAACTTTGTTCTGTGGATAACCATTCGACTAAACTTATTTTGCTTATTTGATGTAAATTGTCAAGTGAACCTCATTGCTCTTCTTTCCATAATAAAGTATTTAGACTACAGGTTCTTTCACTTTTTCAGGAATTTTGGACTAGAATGTTCATGCATTAAGACTGAAAGGAGCAGAGATCACCATGTTGCTGGATGAGGTTAAACCACAACACTTACAAGAAAAGATATAAGATGAATTTTTATAATACAATATGTGGACAATGTGAAGTAAAAATGATCCTGTCAAACAGCATGTAAATCTGTTTGACGTCGTGCAGTACAGCTGCAGCAGCCTTAGCCCCTTTTTCCACACAGTTCTCAGCGCGTTCAAACAATGGTTCTGTTAAGCTTCTCCACCACTGAGATCTGAGTTAGAAATGCAGTGTAAATCTCTGGGATTAAATGGTCAATTTTCATTTTCCAGCCATGACTAAACTTCTGTCTGAAGGAGGAGGATTATTACTCTCTCCGTAGTGCTTGATAATTCTGACATGCTTATAGCAGTAGAATTTGGGCAGCCTATATGCTTACGGAAAATGAAGGAACCGGTTCAGAGAACAGAACCTGAAACCTCTTGAAATAAGTGCTAAGTATGAACTGATGTTAGTGGTCAGCTTCCTTTAACTAACTTCAGTCAGTCAACAGGCTGGGAGAGTTGGGGCTGTTCAGCCTGAGAACAGAAGGTTCTGGGGTGATCTTATAGCAGCTTTCCAGTACCTAAAGGGGGCCTACAGGAAAGCTGGAGAGGGACTTTTACAGGGCGTGTAGTGATAGGACAAGGGCAATGGATTTAAATTGAAAGAGGGGAGATTTAGATTGGATATAAGGAAGAAATCTTTCACTCTGAGGGTGGTGAGGCACTGGCCACAGGTTGCCCAGAGAAGTTGTGGCTTGCCCCATCCCGGGAAGTGTTTCAAGGCCAGGTTGGATGAGGCTTTGGGCAACCTGGTGTAGTGGAAGGTGTCCCTGCCCATGGCAGGGGGTGGAACTAGATGATCTTTGAGGTCCCTTCCAACCCAAACCATGTCATGATTCTATGATTCCACTTTATTCCTGAGTTTTCAGCTGCTTGCTTCTCTGATATCTTCTTAATGCTGAGTTCTTTCCTTAGCCTGTTCTCTGCATTTCTCATTCCCCACTTCGGGAAACCCTAGTTAGAAACAAAATGCTGGAATGAAATAAATCTATGATACAGAATTTACTTTTCCATTTAGTACAGGTGATGGGTTCAGGGCTTGCTAGCTTTTTCTGGCATTTGTGGGACGATCTTCAAATACATTAGTTTTGCTTTGGTTAAGGTAAATAGTCATCGGTTAACTAGGGTTTTGCTTGTTAATCGAGGCTAAGTTTCAAAGTAACTTTTTGGAACTTTTTGATGATTGAGTGAAAAGCAGTAGTGTTATGTTCTGGTATGAGTACACAGGCTTCATGACTTCAGCACACCCACCCTGGAAAGAGAGTGGATATGACAGGCCTAGCTGCTGAAGTATGAATTTTTAGGCCACTCTGGATGTACAGAGAAACTTGAAGAACTTTTGTGTACCTTAAGTTTCAAATCTAAGAAATGACTGGTGGTGTTACATGAGTGTTTTGATGCCTTCCAACTTTAGCTGAGGGAATCTTTTGATACCGTCAGAAACAGAGTGGGTTGACCTTGCGCTCTACTTACTTGCTTTGATACAGTTAAGAAACTTAGATACTTGATGAATCATGGCTCTGATGTTCCTCCTCTAAATGTTTTTTGTTTCAGTATAAGAATATCATGCTGCTTGGAAAAAAAACAGTTTAGCAGCGTAAGAAAATAATTAAAGTAATGTACAAGCACGAGTGGTACTTGCACGAGCTTGTTTGGGACATTTCAATTGAAGAGAGAAAAAAATTCAGCTTTTAGAAGCCTGAAGTATAATGCTGTTGAGTGTTTTGGTAATGTTAGTTTCCATGTTGATAACGAGAAGGCCAGCTCAAGGTTTCAATACATCTGTGAGTGTTTTCTTGTTGTCTGCGGCCTGAATTGTGATGATGACTAAGGAAACTGAAAAGCCTGGAATTGCAGAGGAAATGACTACTCAGGAAATGATGTGTAACTTTGTGGGCTCTGAGTGGGGAAAAAACAGCCAAAGATTTTTGAACATGAGAACTCCCTGAGAATGTATCTTTGGGAGTTTGAGTGCAGTTGCAATACACATGGGCATAGCCGAGAGCATTTCTACTTGATGACTTGACTACGAGTGGCAGTAAAGCGGGTAAAATGAGTAGCCTGTTCTGAAGTCCATTTGAGAAGAACTTTGGACTTCTGCAAGCAATACTAAAACCTAGACTGCCTGGTTGTTGCAGATACTCTATATGCTTTGAATGGGCTTGTGTTTATTTATGGTCTCTGACTATAAGACAGTTGTACCTTTTGTGGTTGAAAAACAAAACAGGAAAACTCGCTTGCAACTTGTAGATTTCGGTCAGATACAGATACAAACCCTGGGAGGTGGTAGAAGAATATTTCTAATTGTAGATGGTAGCTCTACTTCAAGTGACCAGATTACCTAGTCATTTATAACACAAGCATATTGCTTCTAATAGCCTACGAAGGAAGGAGAATACGTCCTTCCATTATGTGAACTCTAGTTACTTCTTTAAAATGGATTTGACTACACATTTCCTTGGGTTTACGTGCCTATGAATTTGATAACCCGTTAGGAGGTGATTGATAGTGACGCTCAATTTGTCAGAATCTAGCTGTACTTGAGTAGTTTGTCACAGGACAGTGTCAATCTCACTTCCGCTGGGACAGCTTCTTTTGGAAGGAGTGACAAGGAGAATACTCTGTAGAACTGTGGATACTTAGGAGCTTTTTCCATAAAATTTAACGTACAGGTGCTAAAGTTCCATGATAGAACTGGTATTTAAATCTGATTATCTTTGCTTTGTGCTTTTACAGTGTAGTGGTTATTTTCATATGAAATTAATGCTCTCAAAATTAGGTAGAAAAGAAAAAAAAACAACCCTATGAGTCTTGTTGGTCTTCCTGTTTCCAGGTTCATTTAATCAATGAAACTTACTACCTTCCTTCTGATGTATTTGCTGTGTCTTAAATATAAATTCCATCAGCTCTGGTGGTCTCTTGGCATTTGGGGAGTCTCTTGGTTGGGCTAGGAGAGAGCAATCTGTCTCCATCATAGTGGATAGTGGAAGAGGACTAATGGTCAATAGTGATAAATATTCATTGTTGTTCCAAAATGGAGCTTACAGTGCTCTTGTGATGTAGTCATTAGTATTGCAGAACACGATTTAGTCCCTGGAGACTGTAGACGTGTACTTTGATGTTTTCCAGACAAAAGTTTAGTCACTGGAGTGACTAAATTTGGAAGCTTACATTATATTCAGTTGGTTGAGTATACATATATTTTTATAATTAACATGGAAACAGTATTGGCAAAGAAATTAACAAATTGCACTACTAACAATGTTTACAAGAAAACATTGGAGCAAACTAGTACACATTGTTTGAAAAAGTAGGTTCAAGACAAATTACAAGAGGAGAAAAAGCTAGAAGGAGTCGGAGGCTGTCGAGTTTCCAAACGAGTTTCCTTCACTTGCGTGAGCGTTTTTCACTCTCGGCGGGGTGAGCAGCTGGTCTTATCCTAGTGTTGAAGGTCCTTCTCTCTCCCCTTCCCTTCTGTCGAAGCACATCTGCTGGGTACCGTGACAGTATATTTACGAGGACAGCACGACAGGATTTCACCAAGCCTGACGGGGATACTTTGGAACTGCAGATGTTGCTTCTGCTCCATTGAAATCATGAACTAGTTATGGTCTAGGCATTAGTGTGATGGTCTCGGTGAAAGGAGAAACCTGATAATGTAATTCTGAAAGCATTAACTCGGAACCTTTTTTAAGGTCCTGCACCAGTCATCACCCCTGAAGTCGTTGTCTCTCGACTTTGTGCCTAGTTGCAAGTAAATCTTGCGGTGAGAGGTGTTTTCTTCTGCTGCATTTATCGTCATGTTGCTGGATTCAGTCAAAGACAAGGACTCTTTTCAGAGTTTCCAGACAAGCAGACATCACTGCTGCTCCCAGTTCAGAGATTCAGTGGCTAATCCAAATGTTCTTAATGTTTGTGTTCGTGTGGACTAAGTAAATGACACTTCCCCTTTGTTCTCATTTTTTATTTGTATGTTGGGCTGGAAGGTAGGTCACCTTTACTGTTTACCCTGCTCTCACCTGGATGGTGCTGGAATATGTGAATGGTGAAAATACAAGCATAACTGGTGAGCCTTTTTGTGGGCTAACTGGTGCTGCTTGCACCCCTACCCTTGCGTCTGTCACACCTTACAGCAAACTAGTATCGGTAGTGAAAACCATTTTTTATATAATCGACTCGTTTTTAATGATGTTTGCATGCAGAATTGGCTTGTGGACTCAGACAAAGACAATCCTATCAAACAGGAGAGGGTGGAACTGCACTACCAGGAAAGATGCCCCTTTCCATGGTACCCAGTCTAGTGTGACTGCTTTGTAATATGAAACCTTTATCCTTAATGGCATTGGAATCTTGGCTGCTGCTTGGCTATAATGTTCCAAGGACATAGATCAAATAAAAATACCATTAATGCTTTTATGATAGTATGCTGTAAAAATCTGATTGTCTTGCTATTGCTTTAGTAGTAGATCACCTTCTTCCCAGTGTTCCAGATGGCAACTTTAAAAAAGTGCATGTGACTATATTTTCAAACACTGACAGCTTTATTTTTAAAAGTCCTACTTGAAAATGTCTTTTTTAGAAGCTTAAGAGATGTTTTCTAAAAATACAAGTAGGTTACATTTTATCATTTTCTTCACTTGCCAGTAAGCATTGCTGCTGAAACGTCCAGTCACGTTTATGGCTGTATGATCCAGCTTTCTCTCCCTTTTTGGCACCGGCAATCACGGAGCTGTTGCAATTTTTTGGTGCAGTTCAACTTGTCGGCCTAGCTGGACCCGCGTTCACGAAGCTGCATCGCTTCATGCCGTTCCACGGGCACAAAGGGTGTATTAGAAACATCTTGCTGAGGTGGGAGCGCTCCTTTTGGCATTAGCTCAGATTTATATTGGTCTCTGTGAATTGTGATCCCCAGACTTTGCCAGTTCCTTGTCAACAGCGATGAGGAGAAACACGCAGTAGGAAACACGTTTGAATCTCCCTGTTGCCTGCAGTGTTCGTGTTGCCTTACAGCCCACAGGAGAAGACAGTATTGCCTGTTAGCTGTGACTTGGAGTCCCTGATCAAGAATTCATCAGTGATCAACTCTTCTCTCACAACAATAATTTCCATAAGTGATATGTAGATGCTGGAGATCTAGGGCAGTGTATTAATGGTAAAAGCTTAAAAAGTAGCTGCTGCAGTTATTTCATGTGTAACAGTTACTCTGTTGCCTGTGATCTCATACCCAGTAGTAGTTCCTTAAAATTATTTTGAGAAAACGCGCTGTAGCAGACTTTTCTACTTGTATACAAACTCTAAGTAGTTTTGCAAGCTCTCTCTAGCCACTTGACTACAATAATCCAATCTTTTGATTACTTACTGCTGGTTTGCTGATGGAAGGACCTGCCTGTGCTATGGGCGAGTGCCCCCCAGACCTGTTGTTTCCATTGCGAGTCCAGTGCTTAACTGTGGTGTGTTCAGTTGACCTCTGGGTTGGTCCAGCTGGCAAAAGGTGTAAGACTTTAAGGATAATGAATCCTTCAAGTACTGGAGTATGTGAGCAATTTAAAATGCGGATGTTGTTTCATATACTAGTGTAACTACTGATGTAAAATACAAGATCTTAAGTCAAGCTGCTCATTTAATACTGCAGCACTTCATTTCATATATTGGCAAGCATCACTGGCTTCAAGTGATGTTAGCTGGTGATAACCTTTCTAATAATTCCCACCAAATCATGTAATGAATTATTATTTGAAATGCAAGGTGACCTGGATTTTTTTTCAAAGCTGAAACACTTTCAAAAGTAAAAGAAACAAAATATATTTGAGCCAGTCCTAGTAACGAGTATTTGTGCAAATGCTCATAAACCTTCATACTGCTGGTGAGTAGCAAACATTCTGCTTACTGCCTGACAGCTGTGCTCTGTCAGACCAGGATCTAGTGCTTTGTCTCTGAGATTAAAAAAAAAAAAAAAAACACACACAAAAAACCCACAACCCAAAAATGTGCACAAGAACAAGGCAATGTGATACTTTGGTAAACTCTTCCAGTTATTGGCAACCTTTGGTTTCGGAAGTTTCTTGAGCCAGGAATTGCATCTGAAATGTAATCCAATAGTCCTTTTCAGACCTTTCTTCCATCAATTTGTCTTGTTTGCTGTTTGAGTCCATCTATACTTTTGGCCAACATCCTGTGTAAAGGAGTTTGTCTCACTGGGGGTGTATAGGAAAACCCCTTCTTGTGATTTAACCTTCTGTTTGATAACTGTTGCTGTACCACTCGTACTTGGGTAGCAAGGGGTGAGGAAAGAATAGTCTTTTTCTACTCCCTTCTCCAAGTCGTTTGTAATTTCTGCAGATTTCTGATATAGCATGCCTTAGTCATCTTTTTTCAAAGCTGTGGATTTCTGGATCTGTTTATTGTTTTCTTCAGTGTAAGATATGGTACTTCCTGAGTTAGATCGCGTGTCATACTCTTCTTCTATCTCTGTTCAGGTTTTGTGCATGCCAGGGATTTATACAGTGACCTGAATATGCTAAAAATTATTAGGAAAGGAACAGAGAACTTCCTATTTTTCCTCCCTAACTGATGCTTCCAATATACTGCTGGTTTGCCATTTTCTAATCCTTGACATTATCCTTATCTGTGAATTATAGTTCTTTCCACCCGTGCTTATTCTGTGCCCTGCTTTGATTGCAGCAAAAGCTTTAGATCAGTTGAACTGTTCAGAAGTTTATTTCGTATAAAAAAAGTTGTCACATTTTTTCCATATTCCAAGTTTGAAAACAGTGGTAATTGACAGTATTAAATTTCTGAATGAAGAGTGAGTTGACATTTTGTCTAGTAGTAGAAAATTAGAAAAACTGTCACAGCAGTGTTGGGAAGGTTTACTGTGAAATAAGGGCTGCGACGAAAATAGTCGCGTGTTGCCTTTGTTATTAGAGCTCAGGAAGAAGTGTTCTGCGTGCAATAGGATGTGTGGTTTTGCTGTTTGGGATTTTTTGGTGGCTTTTTCTTATTTGTACTAATGCTGGTCTGAGTCCAAATTCAGTTTTGATAAGTATACTTTATTATTAAATATATTGAACTATTCATTCTGTAATAAATAGAAATTCTAGGAATTTTAACAAAATTTAATCCTCAAAATGAAATCTTTACCCCTGGGCATCAACAGTACATATAAACTTTTATCTGTAGGCAAAACTGCTTAAAAGTGACTCTGGCTATTTCCCATGATGGTTTTATGGAGGAAAGAGATATGGAAAGCATTTTGAATGTGCTTCCAGAAAGAGGAAACCTTTCCTAGGATAACTTGTTCTGCGGAGTAATGGGGCAAGGATGATCAAACGCTCATTGTGGCCACAAATAATAGTAACTCCGAAATGTGAGAATAGCAATACGTCGGATGTAAATTTAGTGATTTCTCAGTTTCTTCTCATCTGTCTGACATCTGCTTGTAGTATTTATAGAGCTGTTTTGTGGAGACAGAGAAATGTTAAGCTTAAATTCACTTTACTGGGGATCTTGCTGAGTCACAAATACTTTTAAAAGCGAAGAGCTGGGGAGGAAGAAACATTGGCTATTTTGCTCTTTATGTAAAGCTTTTACTCCTGGTGTGGTTTAGATGTATATCTCAAAGCTGGTATGTTCTACAAATTCTGATTTATTTTTTTTTTTAGAGGTGTTATTCCTGTGGATGTGCATAGCACAACATTCCTGCTAATCCATTTCCTCGTTTCAGTGTTCAAAATTGACCTTCCATCTGTGTCTATATACATCTGCTTTGTCAATGCTAGTGCTGATGTCTTACGTCTGAATCTGCCACTTTGTCCCTGGTTGGGCTCTGTAGCTGATCTGGTGGCAACCATGTTTCTCTCAGAGCAGTCAGAGGAAGGTGCTGATGCGACACCCTCCCCATGGGTGACCTTACAGTAGTTAATGCACTCGTGTAGAGTCTGCGAGGTCTCAGTTCAGTCCTCTCTCATGTCCCAGGGAGATTCAAACTTGAATTAAACTGAAAGAGGGGAGATTTAGATTAGATATAAGGAAGAAATTCTTCACTCTGAGCGTGGTGAGGCACTGGAACAGGTTGCCCAGAGAAGTTGTGGCTGCCCCATCCCTGAAATTGTTCAAGGCTGGGTTGGATGAGGCTTTGGGCAACCTGGTGTAGTGGAAGGTGTCCCTGCCCATGGCAGGGGGGTTGGAACTAAATGATCTTTGAGGTCCCTTCCAACCTAAACCATTCTCCAAGAAGCAGCAGCCAGCAAGTAAGTGACTGTTCTGGGAATGGAGCAGTCACTACGCCCTTGGTTGAAACTTTGTTCTGTGGTGTTCTCCAAGCAAACAATTAAATTTCCTTAACAACAGTCTCTTGAGATCCTCCGTGTCTCCGGTGGGAGCAGGAAAAAGCAAAGCGACAGTGTGGGGAAATGCACTGAGACTGAGGTCCCAGTGCTGCTGTACCCGAGCAGGATTTGGGTGATTTTTGCATCGTGTCGTTCCTTTGAGATGCTCTGAAGCACTGCTGTAGCTGTGAGATGACGGGTAAGGGTTAAATCGGTCTGAAAGCTGTAGGATAGAAAAGCCGGAGCGGGTGGCTGTGGGAGATGGCTGCAGAGAGCTGGAGCCAAAGCAGGTGAAAGGTCAGAGCTGGGCTGTGTGGGCTGGGAGCTCTGCAGGGCTGAGACCCCAGTGTCAATTAACTGTTTCTGTTCATCAGCACTTCTTACTGAACAGAGACAAACCTGGCCTCAAGTACCTAGAAACAGCAGTGTCTTCCCAGTCTCGGTTACCACGATGCTTTGGAAAAATTAACATCAAAGTTCTCGCCTGGGGTAGGGGGGAGCCAACGGTGACTTCGAATTGCACCCGGGATGGCCTTCTTGGCAAGTGATGGGTTTTGCAGAAGTGTCTAAGGTTGTGAGATGTCGTGCAGGCATCTGCAATTCAGAGACAGAACCCTACAAGTGAGGTGTTTTTTTCTTCATGCTTACATTCATTAACACCGTCCAAATAGTACAGATCTGAGGACTTCTGCTAATAAAGAGATAAGCTCTGTAACTAGGAATGAGAGTTGGCTTTTGGTCTGCATGACAGAGTTACTAAATAGTTATGTCTGGAATTTAAAGCAACAGTTTGTGAATATATTCATTTTTAGTCTTTTCGTGGTATTATGGAAGTATATTCTCTACTTCATAAGAAGAAAGTCACGATCACTAATAAAATCATAAATATTTACATTTGGGGGAAACTGTGCTTGAGGGACATTGTTGCATAGTGACAACTGTGATGCTTCCCTTTGAGTTCCTGTTCTGTGACTCTTACGCTAAGTTGCTTCTTGTTTCCCTCTCCAATCTTAATTTCCATTTGGAAAGTAACTGTTCTGGTCGTGTGATGCTGTTAAAGGACTGGGGAGGTGAAAGGTTCAAGTGTTAAGAAAACACATATGCAGTTTTGATAACTTCAAGTATGCAAAAAAAAAAAGTTCTATCTTGTGGAGGTTCATGTGAATAGTGGTGGAAACAGAACTTTGATTTGTTTTGGTTTATTTAATTTCATAAACTGTAAAACCAAAAGATAACATAAAGAGAAAAGTAGTTCGATAAAACCCGTAGATTTGATTTGTGAATTAGATGGTACTTGAGATGCTAAGCCACCATTAACAGATCTATCTGTTATTAAAACTGTGCTTACTATTGAGAAAGAGCTGTTGGCCATCTGAAGCTGTTTAGTAAAGGCGTAGTGAGATTCAGGACTGAAGTTTAAGTTACTTAACCTCATGTATTTGGCTTGTTGCCATGAATATGAAATTAAGTTTCCATAAAAACTGCAAAACGTGAAATGAAGCAGTCTCAGTAATCCTGAGTTAAATTTGAGAACTAGATCACTTTCCTTCCAGATTTTTTTTTTCTGAAATTAGTACCAAAACCTACTCGTCATGACTTCTTAGCAAATGTGTGGCAAGTTCAAAAAGTAAGCTGATGCTGATAGAAAACTGCACCTGCTTACTGAGCCTAATAGCTTGAAATCTGTGTAATGTCTTCAGTCCTCTTGCTGCTGGGCTTTCCTACTGGAGGTAACCGTTTGGATGAAAGTGTCTCAACAGAAGAGGCTCACTTACAGCAAATTTTCAAGAAATCCGTGAACTTGGATAGCTGTGTTGTATAGTATCCAAGTAGGCTGTGTCAAAATCGTGCTTTACAGCAACATGCTTTTTGAAGCTTGTGAGTTTGGTATTGCTATCTTTTTTTTACCTAAATGTTAACTAGTTGGTGGATGCATACAGGGCTGGAAGTTAGTAAGTTTCCTTAATTTTGGATGGCCAATATACTTTGCTTCACCAGAAAATACAGTATGTTCTTTTAACAGTATTTTTTAAGGCTCTTCTCATCTCCTAATGCTTGAGAAAGCTAGTATGTCCTTTTTGGTATCTAAAACCCACATGCAAAGCAAAGAAGGAAGAATATGGTTTCAGACATGGTGTTACTTCTAAAACTGCAGCTATGAGCATCACAGGTTAGTTCCCAGACACTTAACACGTTTGATGTTTACTTTTATTATCTATTAATACTATTGCTTGTTGCAACTAGCTGTTGCTGCTAGTATTTTTTTCCACCTGGAGAGATATATTGTGGCTAAGTTGCTTACACAAGCAAGCTCTTTCTATCTTATTTCTGTTGGAGATGTTCCAATAAACAATGTTTATGAATCTCTCCTGAGTTCAGTCTCACCAGAATAGTGTGTCAAAAAAAAAAAAAAGCTTCAAGTACCTCTGAGTTCTTTTTCTTTTACACTTTAATCTTTTTATCACTGACTTTCTTATCTGAATCATTCTTTAGGGCTGCAGGGTTCTGGTTGATGCACGGGACAAACTGGGGATCCCTTGGCAGTACACCGAGAATGAGAAGCATGGAATGTTTTTAATGGCTTTTGAAAACAAAGCGGGAATGCCCATAGAGCCTGCCACCTTCCAGCTGTATGTACCTGCACTGGGTGCGCTGTGGAGAGATTCGGGAATCAAGGAAGCCTTCAGCCGTCGGAGCGAGTATCAGCTGGTGAGTATGTCCATCTTCATGATGGGAGGAAAAAAAGTTCCCTGCTGTATGAATCCCTCTGCAGTTGAATGATTGCTTGCTACGTGCCAGATTTAGCCATCATATGAGCTGTGCGTAGTAATGCTGTAAATCTGAGCACTTCAGCAGCAGAAACAAGTGGTAATTGGAGCCAAACTTGAAAAACTACATGGCAGTAAGAGGGAGTGGAAAAGTGCATGACTGGATAAACTGGAAGAGCAAGAGGAACCAAAAAAGGCAGGAATTGGTTGAACTAAAAATATTTTAGCAGCTCAGTCGGTCTGTCCATAGTACGTCACTGACGAAGGCACACTTAATTTGTAACTTTCCAGTCCTGCCAGCTTGCACTGTATTGATACTGGCAAACTATTCCTGCATGCAGATCTTTTGAAGTGAATGCAACACCCATTCCGGCTGCTGCTCTTTGACTGTTTCTTTTCATCCTGATGTCTGCAAGTGAAACTTGGATAAGCAACTGAAAGATGACAGTGAGCTTAAAAATATGCTATCTTCCTTGCTTTCTTGTTACTGGGTTTTCATGCTCTTGTGCCAAATAGCTGCACTTCTGGTATGGAATATGTTTGTGACAGCTGTTCATAATCCACTCCTTTTTCTTCCGATGTACAAGGTGGAGGTGCTTTTTTCTCTTTCTTCTCTGTTCAGTGAAACAAGGTACAGATCCATGCAACTTAGTACCGCTGTTACTAGTTCCTGGAAGATGATATGGGATTGTATCCTAATTGTTCTAATAAATGTATCTTTATTATTTTCACCATGTTAATTATGCTTTAATCTGCAGGTAGAATTCTTTGTTTTGTTTTGAGTGTTCTGTCCCCAAACTTCATTCAGCTTTTCTTTTAGAACAAACAAACAAAAGAGGTGAAATTCTTCATGCCTGGATATGTTATCCATGTTTAATTAGCAGAGTTAAGTAGAGGTTAGAAACATGGCTTTGTATAGTCTCCCTTAGACTCTTAAAAAGGAACTCGACATAGCTATAGAAAAACTAGAGAAATTTAGCAGTGAAATTCTTGTAGTTTCTTTCCTCATGCTGCTTCTCTGAGTGGATTCTCTAGTGTCTAATACAGTAGTTAAACTCATATTTGAGCCTTTAAGTACTCATCTCTCTCCATTAATAAGATGCTTATTTGAGTCTTGTTGCATGTTTTTGAAATCTGCCTCTGAAGTATCTTGCGACTGATAAATGGCTAAAGAATAAATAAAATGACTAGGTAAAATTGTCACAGGATGACTGTGTAAACCGCATTTCCTTAGGCTAAAAATGTAACAATTTCCATGTTACAGCATTGGGAATGGGGAGGAGGATGTGCAGGGGGAGAGAAGATAGATTAATCATTCCGTAATTCCTAGTGTCTGTAGACACAGACTAAGTTTGCTGTTCTAAACACTGTTCAAACGTGGAATAAAAAGATGGTTTATGCCACAGGGATCTTGAATTTAACATGAGACAAGAGAATCCGGTGTAATAAGCAATAATTGCATCAGCAGCTTGTTACGATTTTTTTTTTTTCTGGTGGAATGTTATGATCAAGCATGGGTTTTGCTTTTAGGGGGAAATTCAGATTGGGATCATGTGGGAAGTTTGTTCCTGTACTGCTTGGCAATAAAATTGCATCAAACTGGAAAAAAGAAGTCCAGTTTGTTGGATAAATAGCATTCCAAGACTAGTAGGCCTACCTCTGCGTTCTCTGGCTTTGACAGCAAGATTAAACAGGAAATACCAAGAAAACAAAAAAGCCCCACAAAACCCAAGCGTACAGGCATGCACGTGATCATTTAATATGCTGTCATCTTCAACGTCATGCTGTAGTTCTATCATTCTATCAGACATCTTTGTGCATGGCGTTCATGTAACCTGTTTGATGTTACTGGGGCAACTGGAACTGTTAACTTGTCAATAGTGCAATGTTGTGGTGTACTACAGAAAAAAAATAAGACTGTAACTTCTTAAAGCAAGCAGGTGGTTTAAGGAGATGCCTTACTTATTCTTGCATATGATGTGTATAAACAAACCCGTATCTTCATTTAGTTTAAACCCTTGCTGGATGGAGGCTTATGTAAATAAATAGAAGCCAGATATAGTGGGCTCTGAGAAAATAAATCTTTTCTGAACTGATTTTAACTAAGGGTAAAGAAAACCTCTGCGTGAGCGCTCCCTTTCTTATTTAGTGAAAGTGAGCTATTAAATCGAACATGCTTGGTTTGAACTGAATTTATTATCTCTATAATAGTTTTAAAATCATCACCGAAATTTGAAGCTTTACATCGCTATGATCTTTCTGAATGTTTCTGAACAATGTTTGAAATTACGACTTTGCTCAGCACTTGCATTTTCTTCACCCTAGTCTTAAAGTCAACTGAACAGGAGCTCTTTTTTTATGGTTGTTGTTATTTTGGCTTCTAAGCCATAGGATTATATTGGTCTGCTTCCAACTCTGCATTTCTCCAGGAAGTTGTGTGACTTTGTTTAAAAATGAAAAGCAAAACACGTTGGTTGGTTGGTTAAGCAGAGCTGAAAATTGCAGTGTACAGGTGTCTTCCCATGGTCTGTAATGCCAAGCTGAATGACTGACTCAGCAGTAGAAAAATTGTTGGAAGAAAATGGCTCTGACCATAACCTCATACAATCTCAGAGCTGCTTCTCTGGGACCACAGAAGCTGCCTCTGGGCATTTGAGTGTTTTCTGCTTCATATTCAGTGCCTACAAGTGCTGGCTGTAAATCCCTGTCTGGGTCTTGGAGCGCTTCAGAAGTGAGTGGGTGGATTCTACAATAGCAGGGTGCTTTTTTTTTTTTTTTCTTTCTCACTGTCTGTCTTAAAGCAAACTAACCAATTTCACTTTCTTTTCACAAACAGCCTCTCGCTCTTCCCCTGCCCCAGCCTGTCCCCACCAACCCAAGTTCCTCTGTTCCTTGTGTGCAAGCCAAGTAGCTTGGGGACAAAAGCTTCATTGTATGGTTATATTGTCACGTCTCTGTCCTCGTTTTTTAACTGCTAGAATAGGAATTCCTTTGTAATCGGTATGTGATTCTTCCCTCTTTTCCCTTGCCCTCATTATCCTACCCCATTTTCTGTCTGTATGTTAGAAAGGAATACATTTATCATGTGCCTCGAAGTCCTGTAACATTTGTTCTTTTGAGGTTGCCCTGGTAGTTTGGACAACTGGGTGTTAATTCTTCGTTGCCAGCAGGTGGAGACAAATTCTGTTTTGAATGGCTTCCTCGGAGAAGGGACCTTGGGACTTCCATTGTGGTTTAGCTGAAAGGGTGGAAGCTTCTTCAGTTTGAGCCTAATAACAAGTATTTGGGTATACTTGGGAGTTCAGGTGCGTGTGTAATAATCTGCAAACTTTTTTGCACCCATGAATGATGTTTCATTTAAAGTCATAAATCATGGAGTCTAAGGCCAACAGGAACTACTTTGATCAGATGGTTTTTGGTTTATTGTTTTTTTTCTCTTCCTCCCAAGTCTCTGGTGGGAGAAGGTGAGAAGCCATTCACTTTTGTTTCAATATGTCCAGAACAAACAAAATCTGAAGTGAGATTAGGTACTCTTTTTGACTTCTTGCAACTTGGCATGCTTCATGTCGTTGTGGTTAAAGATGGGACAAACAAGGCTTTGCTTCTTTCAGGCAAGAAAACGATACATCTGTCATGTGCAGAACAGATATATATTGTGTTCTAGCACTGTTACAGAGCTTCAGCTACCAACAAGCAGGTCTGCAAAGGCTATCATCTGGCTTCATCAATTCTTAAAGCATAATTGACAATGTTTTATCAGGTTTTTTAAACATGCATAATGTTGTTTGGTTTTACATCTCCATCCTAACTGCTTGTAGTCACAGCAGTATCTTTATTTGAATGATTCTTACTTCTTTTCTTCAAAATACCAAGTCTTTCTAGCCTGTAACTATGTATTTCAAGAGCTCCTGAACTTCTGTGGTACAAGTCGTGTTCTCATCTCTTGCGGACTGATAGGACTGTTTACACCGAGTTCAACTGGAAATAGGCTTTGAAGCCAACTGTGCTGAGTTATTCACATGCAGCCAGATTCGCTTCTGACTTGTGCTTACAGATATCCACCCTTCTTCATACAGGAAAGAGCAGGGCCATCCCATCCAGGGAGGCTGCAAAAGGCATCTGTTTTAATGCAATTATCATTAATATACAGAATATATTCATGATCTATCACTAAGGTATCAATTTAAATTTAATTGTTATTATTGTTATGTTATCATTGTTATTATTGATGTTACCTGCACTGTTGAAAGTGTTTCTAGTGTTTTAATATTTCCTTTAAAAAAAACAAAAAGTCAGCATTAATGGGAAGTAGTGGTTCCTGAGAGGGAAGTAAGGGGCTTGCAAATACAGACAAAAACTTACTACTGTGTCCATAGCTATTTTTAGATCTGTGCACAGGGAGCTGTATGGAACACTTCCAGTATTACTTCAAGTACTAAGAGCCTCTGAAGCCTTGGATGTGGGAAGACTCTGGAAAATGTTTTAAAGACCCTTTCTTTTGTATTGATTCACCATTCTCTGGGTGTTTTGGGGTGTGGGGTTTTGGGGATGTTCGTAATAGGACACGAGTCACTCCTCTATGAATTAACTATGTGGTTTTCTTTCCTCTAAGCAGACACTTGAAATAAATCAAAGTGGTTAAATTATGCCTGCCAGAATAGATAGTGTGCTGGAAATGTTGCACAGTGAGCAGCCTCCTGCTCGTGTTCGTATAGCTGCTTTGCTGCGTTCTCCTTATGCAAGGAGCTCGTGGCTTCAAAGCCTCATAGGCAGCCAGCTGTGTGTTTTGGGCAGCATGGAGGTGAGGCACTAGTGGTTCACACTAATTCTTGATTCAGAGTGGCCAAACTGTTGCTTAAATGTCTTTATTTTGGTATGGAAATACTAGTTATGGTAGCAATGTAAGATGATCAGGAGTTAGGCTAGATACCAGCTGCTGCAGCATATGGAGGTTGTGTGGCAGCAGAGGACTGACTTGACATGAGGATTATGAAATCTACAGGAGTGGTTCCTATTTCAGATTTCTTCAGTGTGCTTTAATAGAGATTTCTTGAATCTTAAGTAAAAAGTTTCCAACTTTTCTTTAAGATGCAAGGGCAGAGCAGAGTTAGCATCAAAAACATGTTTCTAAGCATTTTACTCTTCTTTCAACATATATGCAATAGCACTGAAATGCAGGAGTACTTGTACCTGGTATTGACATAATGCACTTCCTCTTGAGGAAATACCAAGGGTCAAATCAACTCCAGTTTATACAATTGGCCAAATGCTAAAATAAGCTCTTTTTGTCAACTGCTGTTTGAATATGAGCTTACACAAGAGACTATCAATGTTGCTTATTCTGTAAGGATGATTTTTAATTTTTTTTTTTCAAAAAAAACCGTGAAACTCTCATTCTACAGTGAAATCCATTAGGGCTTGACCAATGCTGGTGAGATGTACAAAGGAAATAGCCACACTGTTCAAAGTGCCAGCATGGAAAATCATGTTACCATTTAACGCGCATAGTTGGAACTGGGTGGCAACTCTTTGCCGAATTACTTTTGAGCTTTGCTTGGGTATTCCTAGCTTGCAGAGAACTCCTGTGAAACTAAGTTAGTGCTGGAGAAGTTATGTGGGGTTTTTTTTCTTTATAAATCTGGATGAAACATAGCACTTTGACCTAGAAAGTTTTTTTAGAAACAAGAATTAACAGTAGTGATACAAACCCGAAACTCATGTTCGCTGTTGCTGAGCCTTGATAGTTTGGAATTACACAATGTTAGTGCTGAAAGTCAAGTACATCTGTATCTAACAATGTTATATGAATTTTTTTTTTTGAGCTAATTGTGAAGCCATGGATGGTAAATAGGCCAGTTTTAATTTAACTATTACACTTAAGGAATGATAGTGTTATATAACCTAAGCCTTCCCTTAGATTTGCCACTTGTTTATTATGAAAATAATAGTAATAGTCTATTGTAGTCTGATTTTGTTCTGTTAGAATTTTGAAACGGTGGCTTAATCTGACATAAGATGTCATAGTAACTTAAAAGATCGTTAACTTATAGACTTTCATCTATACAGCCAGAATAGCATCCTACTCTGGACTCATAGAGCAGGATGAGTTATGGAGATATCTCTCTCTAGTTAAACATCTAAGCAAGATTTTATACCGGTATGGTGGCAATTAAGTGCCAGAGGCCAGATTTAAATTCTTAGTTCTATTTCTGTCCTCTAATCCCAAGACCTCAGAAGTTTATGGTCAAGTTATGGAGTTTGACTCATCTTTGTACAGCAAAGGAAGTTAATTGGTTGTTTAAGTATAATACTGCAAAGCATTGTAGCTGGTCTGTAGTAGGAAGGATTAGCAGTTGGAGTCCTTGGCTTCTAATCTTGTCTCTAAGACCAAATAGGAAAATTTTTTTCAGCTCAAACTCTTAAGAACTCTCAACAAAGTGACATTTTGTTAAAGGATGTGAGAGTTAGTTATACTTTGAGTTTTATTAAAAATTGAGAGGCAGCAAAGCAAAATGCAGCAGGAAACCTTTGCACAAAATTCTGTGGATATTGGTTAATACTGTATAGTTTGGCAGTTTGCATCTACAGAAGTTAAATGCTTAGTCTCCTATTATATTTGCAGTATTCTAAAAATAAATGCTTAAATGATAGATGTTAATGGGCCTGCTGCCACCAGAAGAGCTCCTTGAGCAGCACTGTGTTGGGCTGTCCCAGAGCTAGTGTGTCTCAACAGTCACTGAGATTGGAATTCAGGACTAAGCCGGAGCAGGAGGCAGAGTTGAGGATGAAGATGCCTTCATAACGCATTGTGTGTCGCCTACACCAAGGAGTGCTTCACTTGGTAATCTCAGTTTTGCTTTAAGTGCCACTGAGCAAGAGGTGAGAAGAACTTGCATTTAACGTAGCCTGGATTCAAACCATTCAGAGAATCAAAGGTCATAAATCATTTTACACTGCAAATCATGTTGAATTCTAGCAAAATCCACTTGTGCAATGACTTCTCTCGGTGACAGAAGCCATTCACTGAAGCAGAACCATCCACAGAAAGCTGTGTGATGGGTAGAACGGTTGTTAGCTGTTCTTAAACACTTTCTGCTATTGGAGAGAAATAACAAAACCAGAAAGGTCATGAATTATGACCTTTACAAAACAGTGCAAAAGGAGAAGCCTTAGAGAGTAGCAATTTGTACCTACCTGAAGTCTCAACCAAGGATTAAAGCCCTCTTCAAAATTCTCTATAGAAAAATAAAAGGATTCCTGCCATGAATTGCTCCTGGCCTTAGGTTATGACAAAATGCAACAGCTGGATGAAATGTAGCCTGCATGGAATCGGGAGGATAAGTTGGAAAGTAATGAGCAGATCATACATAATAAATAAGTGGATAACAAGAAATTGATATGCCTACCATATGGGAACTGAGATGGACGCTGAATAAAGAGAACTGTGCTACTGGCTGTTCTAGTACTCCTGTATAGTGAATTCCCAGCACTCCACAACTTTTCCTTTTTTTATTATTATTATTTATTTAAAGATCGAAAACTTAGGGCAAAATCACCTCTGAAGTCTGTAAAATGTACAGTGCATTAATGCATTTCATTAATGCCCTGCTGTCTATGGAACTTTGTGTGGTCCCACTGTTTAACTTTGACATTCTTGGAGGTAGATTAAAAAGCCTTGTATTTTTATGGTGCTGGGTAAGGCTGCCTGTAGGAGTCTTTCCTTTTGGCCCTTAGATGCCAATAAATCTTGACTGTATTTTTGGTGTAGTTAAAGTGAACAAGAGAAACAACTTCATACATACAGCTCCCATGTTGAAAATTCATTATGAGAATTTGTATCTTGCCTAGTGATTACCATTTTTCTCGTTGAAAGATTTCTTTTTACTTGTGTGTATTTTATTAAGAACAAACTTTATCTCTTAGTGATTGAGCCCATTAGAGAACTGTCTGGATGTCCCAACAGATTTACAGAATGAATACTGTACTCATCCTTGCCTCTCTCCGTATGCATGTGGTAGCAGTTATAGTTTGATATCTTACCTTCAGAAATAGCACTGAAACACCAAATCTAATGTTCTTAGACTGGAAAAGTCCTTCTGGCTCCCAACTCTTGAGAATAAATGCCACCCTGCTTCTGGAAAGAAGCTTTAATTTTATTATGCATAAAATAATTAGAAAAAATAGTATGTCTGTCTTTGCAGAACTGTTGTTCTAAGCCCTAATTAGTGCTACTCTAAATCTTGCAGGACTTTATTGAATATAAGGATTTGTTCAGAGCAAGTACAGCTGTAATTAATCTTTGCATTCCCATCAAGAAATGCTGGCACATGCTGTGAGAAACAAGGAAGGAAACTTTCAGTTCAGGCTGTCTGAGCCAGTACCCAACTGCAGCTAAGAACCACTGGAGTAATCTCTTTATCCCTTTCTAGTGTGCAGGAAAGTTCTGGGCAGAGAAATCCAATGCAGTGAGCTGCCTTTAGCTTTTGATTAGGCTGTTTAATTTCGTGTTCAGAAAGTTTCTAATGGATCTCAGTAATTCAAGACTTCAAAATTGGCAACTAGTATGTCTGTAGAGATTCCCAGTAATGAGAACGTATTTCAGAAATCTGAGCAAGTTAAGTACATTTAAAGGTGCGCTCTTTTTATATGACTAAGGGAGTGAAATAAAGAATTCCTACTGAAATTTAGTGGAAGCAGGAGAGAGCTCATATACTAAGTAATGAGCATATGCATACATTAAAACCGTGGTAGCACAAGGACAACTTTTACTCTAGCTGCAACAAAATACCTGCATTATGCAGAGCCATATATGTTAATATTCATCTGTTTACACTGAGGTCTGAAAACAAGCAAAGAATATTGTTTCTAGTGGAAGGGCTCCACTTGTCAGGCTTGTTTCAACCCTTCAATCTCAAAGTTATAGCTGAAATGGAGCCTGTTGTATTTGTGTTCCCATGACGCAGGGTTTCAGAGTTTTTGATGTATTAAAGCTGAGTGCACTACTTGAAGATCCAACAAGGAGTAGCTTAGCTGTGTAGAAGAAAAAAGGACTTCTGCTACTTGCTGTGCGCTGTATTAGCAGTTGGCTATTTTATGACTGGTTTCAGGAAAATAGGGGGAAAAAACAACAAACAAACAAACAAACAAAAAAAAAAAACACTAGGCACTGCAAAAGAAGACGTGCATGGTTTCATTAAGCCCATCTCCCTGGCATGGCTTACTCTGTGCTCAGAAGAGCAGCGCTGATGATGCGTTTCAGAAAGTTCAGTTTTAGGTTTTTTTGAGTCAGCCCTTTGCACCTCATTTGTATGTGCTCTGTAGTCATTCAGCTTTCTTTCATATTGGTACCAGACGTTGTCCTCTTCACCTAGAATTGGGACAGTGAGCAAAAGTGATCTCGGTGTCTTTCAAAATTCTCTAAAATGTTCCCTTGACGAAAAACAGTAGGTAGTTAAAGCTTGGATTTTCCAAAGGGGCCACTGAATTTAATAGGATAATGGGTAATGAATGCTTTTGAGCTTTCCTAAATATCCTAGTTTACAGTAAGCTGTGTAGGATCAAGAGCAAGTAACAAGCACAGATGAACAAATAAGCAAAACATTAAAACCTAGGTCTGTTTTTATGAGAAAGTCTTACTGCCATATCTTCTGGATTTTTATACTTAAGAGAACAGATATTTGAGGCTGTTCTTGACTTGTCACACTGACAGTGAGTTATGTTTAATGAGCCTGTGGTCTTTCAAAGACAGGACCTGGCAGAAAGCTGGAAAGGAGAACGCAGGTGGGATAGTCAGGTAACGATAACTCGCTCAGTTGGCTGTGTTGTGTTCTTGCCAGCTATCCAAATCTTGAACCTTTTTGCAACAACTTCTTGTAAAGATTGTAACCTTATTTAACATACTTTTCCGTTATCTTCCCCTGCTCCTGCTGTCTCCCTAACAAGCCTGCTCTGCTGTAAAACATGGAGTGTTGTACTCAGTGTGTCATGCACGAATGGAGCTTGGCTTGGGCTGTAGTTCTGTGATAGAGTAATCATGGTGAGCAACAGGGAAGTGGTGGTTCTGGGAGTTCTGCTTTGCACTATGCTCTTGCTTATGTTGGTGTAACTGGTTTTTTGGAAGCTCTCCTATAAATTGGGAAGCTTGCCTGAGGCAGAGTGTGCAACCTCTTGATTGTAAGCACAGCTGAGGCAGTGGCATGCTGTGGCATTGGTGAAGGAACAAGCAGCTGGCATTGCAAGTGATCACAAGTCGCTTTAATCTGCTGCGTGCCAGGGAATGATGGCAAATGTCTTTGGCTGATCCCTCATCCAAGCAATGGTTTCTTTCCTCTGTAAATCTTTCCTGATGCTAAAGTAAAACGCCTGTACCTTGAGGATGCTGTTTAGTTTTTAAAATGTTTGTGCTCCAAGTTATCAGAGTATCAAAAGTGTTTGAATATTGTTCAAAGCTCTATTTCACAGGTATTGAGTGTAGAGGAGGTGAGCAGAGGGAAGTAAGAAACACAGTATTTGACTTAGGACTTTTGAGTTTCTGTGAAATGATAGCTCTATAACATTCAAGGTTTTTATGGATTGGATTACTTAAGAATGCATCTGAACACAGTACTGCTCCAGAAGATCTCTCAAGGTCCCATGCTGACCATGCTGCAAACTGACCAGGTGATAGTTGAACACTAATGGAAGGAGCAGAGTGGTTGTCTTCTCGAAGGAGAACAGTAAGTTTAGTTCCATACTCTGCTTCTCCTTTTCCTGAACCTGCACCAGCTGGGCAGGCTTTCCATTACAAAGGCCAAAGGGAGCATGGTGTCCACCTCCTCATTAGTTTGCAGCTATACTTAAAGCAGCTCTATGGAGTAAATCTGTTTTGCTCTATTATTGACTTAGTGTTTGGGGGAAGGGAAGAAAACTTCTTGGAAACATCACGCAAGATTTTCTGTTTGAGAAACTGGAAAACATGTTGCTCTGAGAAGTAATTTATTGACACCTTTCAAATGTCTCCTCTGTATACAACACAGATTCCTGCAGTTCAGACTGTGGCAGACTTGTGCTTCACTTGGCTTTATTCCTGAACAAACTGTTGGTGTTTGTCCTTAGAAGGTCTGCTCCCCACCCCACCCCCAAAGCCTCTTAATTTGACGTGCTTTCCTTGATACTCACTTAATTCTACTTTGGAAAACTCAGTAAAATCTCAAACTGAAAAAATGGTGGTTTATTGATGGAACTCTTTCCCGTTTAATTCCGTCTGTGAATTCTGCGTATTTAAGACTTTGATTCATCTAGTTTCAGTCTGGTTGGAGCACAGTACTGAATCACTAATGATGTTAGGTGTGGGCAGGAGGCAAAAGAACCACCTACTATATCCTCTTTTTCTATCTTCTTCCTCCCAGTCCAGCACATGCATTCTGGCTTGCAAGGAGTTCAGATGGCCGTCCGCGTGGCTGGACTGTTTCCTCCTCTGCAGTTCAGCAAGATGTGACTGGGGCTTTAATTAGGAAAATTTTTTTTTTTATAGGCTAGTCTGCTCAACAGCTTGCAGGAGTTTGTTAAATCCGCTTCAGTTTCCACTGTGGTTCGATTAATTTACGTGTGTAGATGAAGCTTTAAGGATGGAAGTGAAGTGACTTATTTCAAATCACTTACTTCGTCTTTAGATTTCTTTTCAGATGCTTATAGTGCGTAATTTGTATAAAGCAGATGCATGTGAGGGTGAATAAAAATAAAGCTTTCCATTTGATACAAGACTTCAACATTACTTGCTGGCTTTTTTCCTCCATGGTAAGTCGTTTTTAGTAAGCCTGAGCTTCAGGCTAGTAGCTTTATAACGATTAAGGGCTGTCAGAGAACTCGGCTCTATATGCACATGAAAATAGAATGGAGTTGCATGTTAATACAGCTGTTGTTCCTGCAGTTGCCATCCTGGTCTCGTCTCCTGAGTCTTCGCTCAGGGATGTTTGATCCTTTATTGAATCAGGACCCTGAAGAGCTTTAATTTTCAGCTCAGCTAAATCCATTCCAATTTTGGTTTCATAAGTCAAAGTGATGATGTGAGTTGTGTGGTAGGGTGGATTGAAGTGAAAAATGCAGGAAAAGCGATCCTGAATGTTTTGAAAGAGAACAAATTCAGAAAAGAAATAAGAAGAAATTTCTATTCTTTGAAATCTTCGTAATAAATTATCAGTAGTGCCAAGATTTAGGTGCACATTTGAAAGAGCTTTCCCTCTACTCATGCTGAAACAGCCTTCAGTAGGGGAGAGAATATTTGGAATAATTGGTATGTCGTGACTGGATGTTAATAAATGTTTTGACATCATGACTATAAATCAGATCACAGAAAAACTTGACTTGATTGTGAATGGAAACTGAAATTTACTTCAGATCACCAAAGGTTGTTTGAGGTTCACTGTCACTCGTCTGCTGGACTCAACATGCAGTGTTGTCACTGGCACTGGAGCAGGAGGGACGAGGTTATAGGGAGGGTGGTCGCTTCTTGTGAAACCCTCTCTCAGACCCAAAGTACAGCTGTGAACTAATGACGTTCACGTTCTTGGCTTATGATAGGAGAACTTGATCACTAGTGATCTCGGAGATTTACGGGTGCATATAAAGGTCGGACTTTGTAGAAGGCAATACCAGTCTCGGTGTAAGCACATGAACATGAGACGCCGAGTAGCTTCTCAGTGCTGAGAGCAAGCTAGTGTATGTCATGAAATTCCCCCGATTCGAGAAGTCACTGGGAACACAAGCATAGTAACAACTGGCAGAAATGGTGCGCTTCGTAGTTCAAAGTTGGTCAGTCTCTTAGAATTAATAAATACCAAGCAATTACTGAAAAAGGAGAAGTTTTTTGTTTCTAGGGCAAATTATTTTTTTGAAAATCAAACATGGAAACTGGCTTGAGGAGTCCCTCAGACTTGCAAGCCTTACGTTCTCTGTAGTTGAGCATGTTGAGTGCTGAGGTACTGGGCATGGTGAAAAACTTCAGCGTAATGTAAGCAAGGTGGAACTTTGTTTTTTTCTGCACTCTACTGCCTACACACTTGGTTTTATAGGAATCAAACTGTTAAATAGCACACTTGAGTGCAACTAAGACTTAACTTGCATTTTACCTCAGACTGATTCCTGCCTGAAACCCAACTTTCAAATACCGAGCAGCTTTCTGAATCTTGCAAAATGGTCATTTCAGTCTGTGTTGCATCTGAAAATGTCTTGGTTGTATAGATACAGACAAAACGAGAAAGTCTTTTTTAAAATAAATTATAAGAGATGAATGACTCGCTAATCCTTACAGTCACCTTAACAAACATAAACAAATTTTAGTAAAACATTTCTGAGCTGATGTTTCTACAGAGAGTGGAGTGTTAGGGCACTCTGCAACAAATGCTTTGGTGTGGAAGTCGAGTAGAAGCATCGTTCTGCAAGATACTCAAGGTTATGCCTGTTGTAAATGCATTCAAGTTGCTCAGCTTTCCAGCTGGCCACCTGCCATGGAAAAATCTAAGCTCAACATTCTCTCATGGCTGATGTTAGCTGTTTTTTTAGCCCACAAGATCTAAGATACTTATTTCCCATCCCTTGATCTGATAAGATTCGAAAGGGAAACTCTATGGTAAACTTGTGATTTAGTCTTGATCAGATAGTCAGCACTGCTGACTAGATTGATTCATAAGGTAGTTTGTTTTTGTGGGTTTTTTGGTCCACATCTACTGTAGTTCTGCAGATGTCTTCTGTAAACAAAGCAAGCTTCGGGTTTGTATACTGAGCTGCTGAAAACAAAGCATCGAACTGGGGTCGCATAATAATGTGATTGTGCATGTTCCTGGTGATTTGTAAAAACATCCCGTCACTTCTAAATACTGATGCGTTAGTTGGAAATGCCCTTTTTTTTTTACATGGCAGCTGACAGCTGAGAATAAATGGGATAATTTGGTAGCAATTGGCCAGGATCTTGGATCCATCCTTCCATTTACAGCTTGGGACTTTCTTTGAACTGTGGCGAGATTGCTGCTTTCATTTGCCTTCTCTTGTGTGTTTTAGCCAACTGTGCTTGGAATGAGAAGTTGAGCTGGTGCATCTTAGTTCAACTTCACGGAGAACCTCCGGTGTTTGAGATGAAAGGGTTCTGGCAGCAATTTTGGACAATGTATTCACTTAGTTGGCAGGGAAACAGGAAGGAATCCTTTCATGGGATGCTTATGACTAGGTCTGTCGTCCATTTGTGCCAGGATGAGTGTGTGTGAGCTGGGCACACTGCTGATGTTGGATACAGTAAACAGACTTTTATTGTTATTTAAACATAACTGTGATTCCTCCACATGAATTGGGTATATATCCCCTTGCGTCTGCTCCTTGAATCTTGCTACCTGCTCGTCAGTAAAGGCTAGGAAATGGGAAATCACTGTAACTAATATTCAAGTCTGTTTAAGGATTTCTTTAGAAATTTTTTTTATTAAAAAAAGCAGTAACTTAACCCATTTGTATTGCACTGTGCATCTTTGTGTTTTGTGGGTGGCCAGTTTTCTGTTTTCTCTGCTGTTTGCACCTGTTTCTCTTCCAGTCATGGAAAATCTCTGAAGCAGTAATAGCAGTGATGGAGACAGTAAGTGGGAGTAAAATCAAAACGATAGGGATTTATGTTACTATTTCTTGAAGTTTATAGTGTAGGATGAGCCCGCCCTAGTCTGTTAAAAGAGAATTCCTTTCCACTTGTTACTAGTGTGCATATTTGAGACAAATGGACAGAATTGTTAACATAGTATCAAGAGTAATTTATCTCCTCTACATCCTGTTGATGTAGAAACACCTAGAATTTCAGGGAAAAAATGTAACTTTTTTTTTTTCCTTGCAGCACTTTCAGAAAGAGTTGCTGTATTTCATTGCTCAGGAAAGCTAGCACACGTAGGAGTTGCCATTCACCACAAAACTCTGCTCTTGTTAGAGTGTTTCTTAGCTGTAAGGCTAAAATTTCACTCAGTCACAGCAATCTACAGTTCTTATCACTGATGTGGGAGCTCAGATTAGCCTATACTTTTTGGGAAAAGTTAAATAAATAATTATCACCTGTTTTTTTTATCTGTGTGCTGGCCAGTGTGTCATGTAGGATGAGTTTACAGAAAGCCGTCGTGACTTGGACAAACACATTTTTGCATTGCCTGTTTGTATTGAGCTGGCAAATAAGGAATTTTTAAGACATTTTCAGACTTTAACATCTGATATGACTGTATGACTAGGCAGTAGAAAGAAGAGGTAGATTTTTTGTTTTTTAGAAGCAGCAGCTTGGAACCAAACAGTACTTTTTTGTAGTTGGTATGTTTGTAGGGTACAGATAGCAGCAACTTGGATAAGCACTGGAGTCACTGGATGAGAGCCAGTTGCTCAGTCTGTTGTTAAGGAGGAAGTTAAATAACATTAGAGAGATTGGATAGTTAGAATTCTGTATGGCTTAAATAAGGAGAAGTGGTTAGTCTCTGCCTTAGAACTGGTGACTGAATGAAAAACTAATGTTTGTCTTGTGTCAATAAATTCCAGTGCCCAGACAGGATGTAGAATATCTCTAGAACAGAATTACGGTGTAGAATGGGCATCAGCATTTCAGGGCAATTTAGGTTACTTCAGCATCCTTCTGAGCGAATTCTTAACAAGCACAGACTTGTTTGTCTCCCTGGAAAATAATACTTAATTCATCAGCTGTCACAGAGAAGAGAACACACTTTCAGCTGCAGTAAATCCGTGCCCTGTTACCAGTGAGGGTAATAGAAGTGCAGATTTAGAAGTGCTCTGATGGAAGAGCCTACAGGTTCGAGGAGGAGGGTTTTTTTGTTTGCAGTTGCCCCTTATGAGACTTCAGGGTTTGTAGAGGACTACTAATTCCCTTGGACAAAACCCGAGTGCAGAATTTGAAGCCGTGTCTGCATGTCCACTGCCAATGGATATATGGATTTGGGTGGCAGGATGTTACCCTGCTTGTGGTGTCCAGTAGGTCTCACTAAGAAAAGTGATTCCTGTGTCTCTCTTTCGTGTGGTTTTGGGTTCTAATCTCAGTACCCCAAAACTTGGCTGACCTAGTGTCTCCAACGCTTTCAAGGCCGGTCTCCTGGTTATTTTATCCCATTGCAAGTTAGCATTAGTGTTGCAGTCTGTCAGTGTGTGTCTTTGATAGTCTTACGGGAACGGCACCGTACAGAAAGGCCAACTTTGCGTGAAATTATGTGTCAAGGCTTTAAGTCCATCTCATTTGTGTTTGAGATCTCGGAGCTTAAAGGCTGGGAGGTTCCCAGACTTGTTTCTGGGGTCTTCTAGATTTCCTCTGTGTTTCTCAGCCCTGCTGCTGTTTTACAGCGCCTGAGTGGAGGATGGGATACAAACACCACGGTTCCTTCAGTCAGATGGCTGCTGCCTTTGCTTTCCCCTTGCAGATTCAGCTGCACTCTGTGGTAGTTACAGTATCCATTTCTCCATGTGTTTTGCTGTATTGGTGGGAATGTTGTTAGATCTGTGCTGTATGCTTCCTTGAAGTATAATGTTTCCTTCCTGTGGGGTTTAATTCATCATCTGAAACAAGCCGAGACTGACAGGTCTACCTTAAATTGTGCGCTCTAAATTTAGCGGCTAGAGGCAGAATGATCAGGAAGGGCTAAATTAATATTATGTCAAAAAGGCCTTGGGACAAGGAAAGGAAAAAAGCCAATTTGGAACAGAGGGTCCCCTTTCAAGTCTTCTAGTTCAGAGCAGAATGCAGAGGAACTGCTTTTCAAAAGGAATAGTTCGAAATGAGCCTGTATTTTAGGGAATGGGACAATGGGACGTTTCATTATCACTTATGATCTAACCAACTGTCACTTTGAATAACTGGCTGAGGGTTAAAGTAACAAATTGATAAATTCTGGCCTTGGAGATCATTTCTTCTTATTACTGAGTTTCTATGGATATTTTAAAGCAGTCTACATACGATCTGTTGTGCATTAATTTTCATGAAATGGATACTGCTTGGGAACTTGGCCCAAGTGTTTCTCGCTTGCTTTCTGCAATGAGGCTATCAATGGCAAAGGGAGTGATGCCATATTAGTTATAATAGTTCTTCAGGGAGATCTCTTATGTGCTGTGAACCTAGCATGAAGGGGCAGAGGTGTTAAATTCAATTAGTTATTTTCATGGTAACTTACTTGGTGCTAATGTTAAGATGACATTCATATAGTACCAAATATAGAGAATAAAATAGAATAAATATTTCTTTTTAATTTTGTTGCTTTTACCCCTTGAGAATGCTGTGTTCAAAATAATCCAGGATATAAAAGAAGAGCTTTAGAGCACTATTTCAGGAAGCAAGACTATGTTTACATTTTACCTTTCCTCCCTTTCCTCCTCCACCAGTCAGTTTCGAAGCAAACTGTACTATTTTTTTTCTGGCTTCACCGAACTTTATACTGCAGATAGGGCAGTTTAAAAAAAAAAAAATTTTTTTTTTTAAATAATCCAATAGTGCTGCTGCATTGTGGAACTTGTGGGCTCATTTTAGGCCTTCTGTTTGTGTTTCTTGATTCCCCCCATTCCCAGATGTGCAGTGACTCATCCCGCTGAACAATGGGAACAGCATCTCTTATTCCTTCACTTGGTCCCAGTTGGCAAAACTGTTACTCAGAGGATATGTATTGCAGAGGGAGAAGAGATTAGCAGTGAGAGAATGAATCATCTGAGCGTTTGTGGTAACTCTTGTGTGGTGAGCAAGAAATTAAGGAAGACTTATGGTCCATACTATGCTCTTGTGTACTAAAAAGGAGTATCTGACTTACGTAAAATTCATAACTCAGAGGTCATTCTTCCTTCCCCCACCACTGTCCCGGAAAACACAGGGCATGGATGGCAGACAGAATTTTGACATCTTGATTTACTACTGAGGAGAAGAAAGAAAAAAAAAAAATAGCTAGCTGGTTTGTATCAACAGCAAAATAGATGATGGTCATCTCGGGCTTTGTTGATAGAACTTTAGAAATGTGAAATATACTAATAGACTATCCATTAAAAATTAAAAAAAAAGAAATGTCAGTACAGACATGCTTCACTGACACATGTTGCTGTGACTGTGACAGGATGGTGCTTCATATCGAAGTATCGTGCCAGCTGAAATAAAGTAACGTCTTTCAGATTTTAAGAATCTTATTTATGAATATTGTGAGAATATTTTTGTGAAAGGAAATGGCGTACTAACATGGAAATACAAGAAGATTTGAGTCTTTAAATCTGAAAAGACAGAAGCTCAACAATCTTCTAGGAACATAGTTGATCTGGGGAAGTTTCTTGAGCTGCCAGGTTTTTTTGACACACCAGCCTGTAAAAGATCGACACATCTGACCTGGATGCTTTTTGTTTAAGTGAACACACCATCATGTCATTACACTGTATTTAAATACCTAAAGATAAATAGATTGCAGTGTTCAAAAAACTACTTTTTTTTTTTCACTAGAACCGTTAAAATAGTACAATTGAAGTCATCAATAAGTGTAAAGATTTTTTTAGTATCTGATGAATCAATTGCTAATATTTGCTGCCACTTCTATAGGAAGTCATGCTAGTGAACCAGAAATAACTAGCTAAGACCTAGAGAAGGAGATGATTTGAAGTGCTGAGCCAGCTTTTGAATGTAGTTGAGTGGTTAGATAACTTTGGAGGAACCCTAGGAATTTGCACGGTAAAAGCCAAACCAGCTTGTTTATGGTCAATGTCTTCAAGAAAAGAAAATAGTTCAACATGAGAGGGGCAACTGATAATTTTAATTTCAATAATAATTTGCCTTGAATGGAAACCTTGATGAACAATTCAGACTCTGTGTATGTGTTTATTTCCTGTATATGTATACACACGCACATATATATGTGTGTGTGTGTTTGTATGTGTGTATAATACCCAAAGCATGAGATAAATTATTATTTATGCTAAATTATCAATGGAATTCAAAATTACATTCAAGAGCAGCTAAATGTAAAGCTAAATAAACTTAATTTCTAGATCTAATTAATACTGCGATCTATTCTCCCTAGATGACAAGGAAAAAATTAAAAGCTAGATGAATGTTCAGTTAATAGAATTGTTCTGATTAAAAATACAATATAAAATAGTCCTAATACCTGGAGCTTCCATATTTTCCTCGTGTAAATAAATTACAAGTTACTCATCAAGTCAGTGCTCCCCGCAGTCGTTCTGCCTGCTCGATGAACTGAAGTGCCCCATGCACTTCCCAGAAGCCACCAGCTTTTCTGTGACTCAGACTAAGATGTAGAGCAAGGTTACTGGAGAAGTCTTTGGAGCAGGAACTGAATCCGCACTTCTCTAGGCCATAACACGGGAACTTAATCAGGAAATCGTCTTTGAAGTAGGGGATTTTGAGTGCGTGATGTGGGTTTGGATTTTTTTGTTTTGGTTTGGGTTTTCTTGTTAGGTTGGTTTTGTGGTTTTGGTTTTTTTTCTTCCCTTCAGGTTTGTCTGCTTTAATGTTTTGAGCTTTTCTTAACTTCAAACCCTCTGGAGCTTGTGAAGGATTTGTTGTTTTGACTAGAAACAGATATTTTGACTTAAGTACTGGATGTCTTTGAATTCTGTGCTAAAGAGAATATTCAGGCAACTTCAGATGTCAGACCATGCACATGGTGTTCACACCTGTTCCAGCAACCTGACTCGGCTGCCTAGCTATCCAAGTGTTTTGCAATTACTGCTTAAAATTTCCCAGAATGAATTATTTGGCTTAATTGCAATGTTATGAAGAGCTGTATAAGAAACTCAAGAGGTCTAGTTTCCCTAAATCACTGCAGAAATTAATATGTATTTGTTTTTTCATTAATCAGATAATTTTCTTACGTTATAAATGTGCAAAATGTTCAGCTGATTGATGTGTGGGGCTGGCAATGGGGGAGGCACAAACCATAAATCAGGTGAACTTGCGTGTGTGTGCCAGCAGTTTACGTGTGTACAGCTGTTTCCTGCCCTCAGCGTGGGAGGGTGCACGGACACGGCGAGGACTCTTAAAGCAACTGGGTGGAAAACAGGAACAAGTTGGATCAGAGATGTCCCGTTTGCGGCCTTGTTGCACATCTAAAGGCATTGTGCAGGACAAAGCACGACAGAGAAGGGCTTGGGGTTTCTTTATAGGTTCAGTGATCTTTTCTTTTTGGGCTCTGCTGTCTCCTAAATATGACTAATGCTGTACAGGAAGACCTTTTCTCTTATTCATGCGGTCTGTGATATCTCTTCTCATCCAACAGAGTGCCAAAAAATACAGGAAATTACTTTCACCTTATGAAAATTCATGATCGTAAGGAAGTTCTTAGAGCAATTGTTCTTTGCAAACTTCCCCCCCAAAAAGTCATCTTTTCTGCTAGTGATCCACTGTAACTCTGTTGTGATACATGGTAGCTTTTTGCAAATATGCATGTTCTCTCTCCTTTATGAAGACATTTCCAGTTTTAAATGTTAGGAAATAATAAGTTACAGCTCCTTTTTGTCTATGTCTTGTGCTGAAAGTATGTACTTGTACAGTACACTGAATCCTCTCATCTCCAGTCTGGTTCTTCAGTTTGAACTGTTGTGTTGGCATCTGTTTACAGTTGTACTGGAGGGGTATCGTTTTATTCTGCTGTCTCAAGCTTATGATATGGAGGAGAACGTATGGTGTAAGAATTCATAGTGCTGTTGGAATCTGAGATGATTTTTTGAGAATGTTCTTGTACTGAAATTGGTGAGGGCACCTACTGTCAGTTTGGTCATTACTGACACGGCCCTGGTCTGAGATTATATAATATGTTTTGCTGCCTAAAACTATAGAAAGGCAGCAGGATTTTCCATTTTATCGTTCTTGTGACATGGCTACAACTGCGAGACACGTGTCCTAAACAGTGAGGAATGCTTTCTTATGGAACAGATCATCTTCATCTGAAGAAATGCAAGGGAAGTGTCTGAAGGAGAATGGGCTTCTGCCAAAGATAGTTTCAAATCCAGAAGTAAAGTCTGCATCTATATGGAAACAATTTTATTACTTCTAAAAAGTATGTGTAGGGCTTCTTGTATCCACTAGTGTGAAGTGGCACTCGATTTGAGTGTGATACATGAGCAAGCTTGTTTAAAAAAATTTAAAAAAATGAAACACAAAACCTCTTACGCATTTTCACACAAGAATAAATTTTCTTTGTAAACATATTGAGTAGAATTTAGGCAATAACTGCTAAAGGATTTGTACAAGATCAGCAAATTCATTATTAAAACCCTTGAGCCTGAAAGAGAAACTATCTGTAGAAGAGAAGGTCCTTCAGAATGTTCCTTTTTTTTAATTTTTTTGACAAGCAAGTCTAGCTTAAATTATGACAAATTGTCAGTGACTCAAATATTTCACTCTTCTAAAGATATGCCAGCCAGTCTAGGATATACTTTTGTTCACTGTTATGAATTTTAAACAAAATGCATTGGCTTCTAACAAATGTGTTTCACTTTTACTCCCACCCAGTGTCAATTAATTCCATTCATGATACAAGGAGAAATAAAGACTAATTCTTTCAGCTGAAGCAAAAGACTGACTTTACAAGGAGAAGGAAGTGTTATTAAAGATTTGCTAGATAGCTTTGAGCATTTATTCAGATCTCTACTCAACTCGGATTTTTCTAGAACTAATAGAGAATTGCTTTTGAACACATACTGCCTTACCTACGTGTTGGTGGTGTATTACGGCAGCTCCGCTCCTGATCAGCAGTTTGTGTGGATTAAGCTATGCAGTGCTTCTATTGTTCCAGCTCCTGAAACGTGTCAGGATGTTGTCCAAGCTTCCACATGTGATACTGCTATGTTAGACCTTGGCACTTCTTGGAAAGTGAAAACACAGTTGGATTTGCTATCCTAGCAACAAGCTTACTTCCCATCTCTTTCCTTTTCCACAGGGTGAATCAGTGAAATACTTCCTGGATAACCTGGATCGGATCGGTCAGCTGGTAAGACATGCCTTCTCTTTCTGAACAAAAGAGCTCAAAGTGATAACGGAAGGCTGAGTGTGCTGTGATTAATGCTAATTGGTTGGTTTGTTTTTAAATAATAATGCATTAAATAACTTCAAAGTTATTTACTCTGGAAACAATAAACTCCAGCCTTATGAAACTGAAGCTTAGTATTTGCTTCATCTTTTTTGACAGACAACAAATACTATGTATGGAAGTTGTATCTATGCACGTATTTTCTTTTGTCAGTCGTTCTGTAGGGTGTCTGGATCTCACTTCTCGTGTTGGTGCTACTTAAGGTAGCAAAATGAAACCTTACCAAATAAAAAAAAAAATTACCAGCACTTGCAGGATGCAAAATCAGTAATGGAAACATCTGTTAGGAGACTTGGAGGAGAAAGAAGGGAGATGATTTTTCCTAAATAGAATGATAAGCTTCTGAGGAGCAAATCTATCTACAGGGGTGGGCTGGGCCACAACATGCTGCTGTACTCACTGGTCATGGACTGTGAACCTGAAAGAAGTATTTCCACTAAAGCTTGCAAGATGTCCTTTGTAAGAGTAATGAACTGTGAAAAACTAGATTTAAAAAAAAAATGATGACTTGGTGATCTGCTTTGCTGAACACTACTTAAATGGCAATAGCACTATGGCTAAGAACTTCATAGTGATAAAATATACTTCAGCCTGAAAATGAGAGGATAAAAATGTGAACAAGTGCATTAGTGCTACATTTTCATTATTGGATATCTCAGGACCTTCTATAGCTGTTTACCAGTGTGTTTGAAATAAATGGTCAACAGTTCATTATTTCAAAGTTGACATTCATTCTTCACTTGGTAACTAAAAAAGCATGGTTCTTGTTGATTTTTTTTTTTTCCCCCCATTGCTTCAATATTGTCATTAGCCAGCCTTTTTAAAGGACCTTTTTGACACTTTTCTCCTTTCTTTTACAGAATTATTTCCCCAGCAAACAAGATATTTTGCTGGCTAGAAAAGCCACCAAGGGCATAGTAGAGCATGATTTCATCATTAAAAAAATACCTTTCAAGATGGTGGATGTAGGTGGACAGAGATCTCAGCGTCAAAAGTGGTTCCAGTGCTTCGATGGAATAACTTCAATTTTGTTTATGGTCTCCTCCAGCGAATACGATCAGGTTCTCATGGAAGACAGGCGCACAAATAGACTGGTGGAGTCCATGAATATCTTTGAGACAATAGTCAATAACAAGCTTTTCTTTAATGTTTCTATTATCCTATTCCTCAACAAGATGGATCTTCTTGTAGAGAAGGTAAAGACTGTCAGCATTAAGAAGTATTTCTCGGACTTCAAAGGCGACCCTCACAGGCTAGAAGATGTTCAGCGTTACCTGGTGCAGTGCTTTGACAGAAAGAGGAGAAACCGTAGTAAGCCGCTCTTCCATCACTTCACCACTGCCATAGACACTGAAAATATCCGCTTTGTGTTTCATGCCGTGAAGGACACGATCCTTCAAGAGAATCTGAAGGATATTATGTTGCAGTGAAGGAGAGCAGCCCGGGTTCTGTTAAAAATTGCCGGAGGGTTAGATCAAAGTGTTTTTTTATCCTTTCTTTATGGCCCTTGCATGTGGCGTAGGACCCATGCTAATTACTTGGCTCAGGAATGCTGTACTCTAGCCAGTCCAAACAGAGGAGCTATAGGCCGAAGGAGTCAAACGTTGATGTTAGCTACTGAATCGTTTGGACTAAAAACACTACTGAAACGTGGCCCTTGTAGGTTCTGTACCTAGTTTGGAACGCTGAATAACACAACCACCTTCTGCCTTCTTAGAAAAAAGATCTCTCTGACAAACCATGTATGGAAGACACGTTTTTAAAATGAATATGCTCATTTTTTCAGAGACACTAGTCATACAAACTGCCTTTTTTTGTAGTTTGGAGGTGCTGAACAGATCAAGCTAATCTAAACGTAATGAGATTGGTAGCCGTATTGGAGAATGTTAACAGAAGTTCTGTTCTTAATCCTTAGGAATATAACCAGATCTTGTGTGCATGTTCAGATTCGCCAAGGGTCTGGAATCCACTTACCAAGGTGGATGCACAGCTCTTGTCAGAAGGTTTTACATGAGTCTCCTGAGGCAAAAGTCTAAAACTGTATAAGGAAACCCGTGTTGGAGTAAATTGGATGGGAAGCTAAGGCCTTGTTGATACGGAGAAAGGTTTATTTTGCACTATGTGTAGAGGGTATTACATCATGGGGAAAGTGATTTCCTTGGTGAAGCAGCCTGTGCTAGAGCACCTGGCCGTGTATCTGCACGGTGGGTGCTCGAGTGAGATGTACGTGACGGAAATCCAGCACTGTTCTCACGCCGCGGTTGGCAGTCGTTGTGAAGGGTCAGTATCTCGTGTGACAGAGCTTTATCTACATTCAGAGGTTTGAAAGTTGATTAAACTCTTAAGCAAAGGTTTTGGTAGTACAGCAGCTGCTTGATTAGTTCCCAACAGCTGACCTTGTAGGAAGACTGAACACCCTAGAGATCCCAGTTTTACAGCTGCACTGATGTATTTGGACAGCAAGACTCTGCTGTGAAATTAGCCTTTAATCTGTGTCTTAGTGGGATCTTCAGCCTGTAGTAATGCACACGTAATTCTAATCCATTGGGCAATGGGTTGTGTGTAAAATTGCAAGAGGCTATGAATAATGTTGACATGAACTGTTAATTTCCTAGCTCTCCATCTGTGTAACTATCAGGTGCCTTTTTTGTGTACAGACATATCGGATCTTTTCTACTACACACGGACAAACCGAAGATCTGCCTTTTATATCAACATTGTAGTGCCATCCTTTAGGTAGTTTTCAAACATAGTTTACTGTGCAATTTTTGTCATAGTTTTTATCCAAGAATAAAACCTGAAGGGCTGTTTGTACCCGTAAAAAGTCAGCAGATTCCCTGGAGTTCTTATCCCCTTGGAGCCTGTAATGACATGTCAAAAGAAGGAGCATTTTACTTCAGCTGGTAATCCCACGGGAAACGCGGTCAAAAAAAGTCCTGTTCTGTTGTCCTTTCATGTTAATTTGGATAAAATCTGGAATCTTTCTTCCCCTCTGAAGCTTGCAGATGTTCGTACCAGTATTTTTGTGTACTTTCCTAGCGTTAGCAGTCTTTTGGCTTTCTCCGTGCAGGCTTCAGAGCGGAAAAGATGCGGCTGTTTCAGTGCCACGTAACGCGCGCGGTGTTGAGGTAAGAAGCAAATGAAAAGTTGCAGATGGGAAAATCTAACTTAAATTTGAGCAAACTTAAACAGGAATTAGCTTCCTTGTAACAAGTCTTATTTTTGCCAGGACCAACTCTGTCTTTTAAATATTTATTCATTTTTAACCTAGAAGGGGAAAAATGTTATATGACGAATATTCAGGTGGGGGGGGGAACTCTTAAGATTATTGCATTTGAAAAGGTAAATGTTTCAACACAGAGTGATGCAAATAAGTTTACTCATTCGTTTCTCTGAGCTAGCCCATTTGTTTGGCTGAAGACTGTTTCCAAAGCTTTCAGATATTCTTGGAGTTCTTGATAGTGATTTCCACTTCACACAAGACACTGGGCAAGAGGAGGTGGCTGTGGGCTGACCTGGCTTCTAGACTGACTTGACTTTATTTCCTAGTTTGCTGTGAGCTTTATTCTTTCACTGAATTTTCTAGATGGGTTAATATTACGCTTATTTTCTCAAATGAGTTAAACATTCCCTTTCAACTGTATTTTTTCTCAAGAATTACCTCAGTTTTATGTCTGAATCTACTGTAGTGTTACCTGGGAGGCATAGCATGGAATTTCCTGTTCTGTTTTTCTCTTCATGCTCATCCGTGGCTTTGTATCCTTAGTCACCTTGTGGATTTAAAACTCTGAACAGAGCTAATAATGCAACTTCTATTTTAAGTAACTTAATCTGCACCTGGAAAAGAAACAGGATGAGATATCTCATTGAGCTCTCAAGCATTTTTTTTTTTGTATGATATGGCAGTTTTGCACACTAAATCAGAGTTTTAGGGGAACTGGTTTGATCACCTCAGGCTCATTATTGCTTTTCTTTTTTCTATTGATAAAATGGGCCTCAGCGTGATGCTGTAGAGTGCGGATGAAAATCAGTAGTTTGGCTCTATAGGCTCTGTGTTCTGTCCAGCTTTGATAGTGACTGTTCACTCCAGGAACCCAAGATCAGGAAACTCTTCTTGCAAAAGTCAAGCACTTCTCAAGTTTGCAAAGGATCTGGCCCATGAGTGAAAAGGACTTTTTTTTTAAATGGCAGCTTTCTCTGCAAAATACACTCCACTTTTTGCCACAACTGAGAGGTTTTGTGTTTGTCTGGGTTTTTTTCGATGTAAGTTGTAGTATAATAAAGCCAGAAAATCATGTTATGATTAAACAGTTAATTACTAAAGCAGAACTTAGGTAAGTTAGGTTGTACAAACATCTCAGGACAGACTTGATTGGTTGCTTAGTCCTTTCACAAGAAATAAATAAAGAACTTTATTTTAAGTGACATCCTGGCGAACTTTGCAGGTAAACACAGCTGGAGAGAACATCTCTTTTTGTTAACTTTATAGACTTATTGTTCATTTGACTAGTCAGGAAATGGGTCACAGGCAGGATGATAATCAGATGGAGACCTTGAACAACTACTTTTAAAAAAAAAAAAGAAAAAAGCCTTTTGCTGTCTCTCCTCTGACACCCATGTGGGTGTTGCAAATGGGCTGTCTCTTGAGGACAAAGAGAGGAAGTGCTTGCAGCGTATGCTTGCAGGAGAGACTTACATAATCTTGCAGTTTAAGTAGAAAAACTAACTAAATGGGAGTCTTTTATCAAACACTTCTTTGTATTTGTTGTCCTCAAAACAGGCTTTAAGCTAACACAGTGTGTCAGTACCATTCCTTCAGATTGCAGTGCTGTCGTTTGCTGAACAGCTCTGAGATGGTGTTACAAGGTGACACGGTGAACTGGAATTAAAACAGAAGAGTGGTTTTCTGTAAGTGACATATTTAATAGGCAGTTGTCACCTTGAAGGAATTAAATAGTTTATAATGTTGAAAATGAATTGATATCAATCATGGAATGGAAATTGCTGGCTGTTCAACTTTACACTACAACTCAAAGATGCTTCCAGTTTGATTAAAAAAACAAAAACAGTCTTATTTAATATGGCAGCATAGATTATTTGATTTACTAACTTGATAATATATTCCGTTTTTTAAAATATTGCTGTTGTAAAACTTAGAACTAGGCATGTTACAAGCATGAAGAAGCTCCTAAAGATGACCGTTTATAGGCTTTCTGAGCCAATCAAAGCCTGAACCTCAGCCACGCAGGCAGTGGAGAAGCTAATGGTGAAAAAGCTGTAGTGAAATAGAGAAGGAAGAGCTCATCTGTATGTGGCACTGCAGACAAAAATGTAAGTCTACAAGGATAGCTGAAGTAGTTTTTGGTATGAAAAGCAGTGCATTTGAAAAGTGTGTCATATCTTGTCCACGTGTCGTCCCCCCATCCCCATGTCCCTATTTCCCCCGGGTATTTACCAGTCCTAGTTACTGTAATCTACAAAGAGTTGTAGAATTAAAGAAATTAAAAGCATAGACATGGAAAAACTGAAGAAACTAGCAGCTTTCTTTAGTGACAAACAACTGTCTTCCACAGAATATCATTTTAGAAAACAAGTCCGTTGCTGCCTTTAGGTGACTGTCCTTATGGATATTAACTTCACATTTTGGAGTCTTTTCTATGTATGTACCTCTTAAGTTCTCCAAGGGAAAAAAAAAAAAAAAACACAATTCTGCTGCATGGAACTACAGGGTTTCTGTAAAGGCTCTTCTGATTTCCAAGTGGTGAGTTTTGACGCCTGAATTAGCTTTACTTGTGGCATCAGGTTTTCAGGAGTACTTACGGAGTTGACGTTTGCCAGCGTGAGACACAAACACGGTACGCAGTAACACCTCCGTACGCTGCAGCTTGTCCTGTGGCCAAACACTGATCTCGCATGGTGAGGACTGTATTGATTCCCGTAAGTTAGTAGTAGCCTCCTCTCTGTATCATTTTTCTAGTACATAATCACGTGGTGTAGTCAGGGGTTTTAATCCAGCACTGCCAACTCTTTACCTCAGCACACTCTTTATTAATTCTGTAGCATGGGAAGTGGTGGGTAGGGTGTTTCAGTAGCAACCATAAAACATCTGTGCCTACTTTTGTCAGTGGCATTTAACAGATTTCTAGGGAGCATCCATTATGGGACAGGAGGACCGGTGTGGTCTGGGCCAGACTTGGACTGAGTTAGTATTGACTCCACACGCTTCTAGATGAGGACTGTCTAGCCTAGTGAGGAAGTAATTGGCAAGACAATCCAAGAGCTAGTACTTTTTAATATTACCTGTTTTGTGATTAGCTGGGGTGATCTCTGCTTTGTGCTGTGAAGTGGGCACTTCTTTGTTTTAACACTAACCTTTTTTTACATAGATGGAAATGAGTAAAGCCAGGATATTTGGATCTGAAATTGCTGCTCTGCTAACCAGATGATGCTCTGTCTTCGCTCATCTTGGTGGTCGGACAGTTTAGCTTGATTCTTGACGTTTTTATCTTTCTAATGGCATTTGGAAAGCGGTGTTGAAGTTTGTCTATGTGTTGATATGCTTGTTTTCTTACTGGGTGGGGAGTATGGAGGTACTAGATTGTCGGTGCTAGTGGTTCTGTGCCTGGCGTGACGAACTGTGTCACAACCTGGCTCTTGGCACATGTCCCAAGGTTGTATCTTCTGTCTGATGTGAATATATTCACAGTCGGAGAGAAAAAAAGGGCAGCACTGACTTCCAAGGTGGGCATTCTAGTAAAAAAGCCAAAGTATGTTGGAAGGGAGCAAGAGAGGGGAGCTAGTTTCTAAACAGATCCCAAAAGCTGATGGTGCTTGAAGACTGACTGTATTGAAGTGAAATGTCATCTGCGTTGACCCTAAAAGCTTTGAGTGACTCTGGAGAGCTCGTGGCTGTGAATTAACAGCAGCAGGCTGGCAAGGCTGGCCCTGCTGCAGCTGCACACCCTTCCATTGTAAGTCTCTCTTCATCTGTTCATAACTGAGTGCTACAACTCCATTCCTACTGGAACACGTTATGCAGATCTCTGGCCAGACAGTGCATCTTACTCCTTTCTAACAGCTACTTAAACTTTCTTCAAGATATCAGAGCATGAGTATTTCAGGGGAATGGCTAGATAACAGACTGTTTCCATTATTTGAATAAAAACTATTACTGATGGAGAACAAAATTTTTTGGCTAAGTAGGACCTGAGAAAGAGCATCTTACGAGGGAAGTAACAGATTTTGGATAGCACTGCTTCTCTGCTAATACTTCCTGTCAGTCTCTTGTGCTGAGCTTGTGTGCAGGTGGTTGGGCACAAAAGCTGAGAGAAGATAGCAGGGAGAAGGGGGATGTGGAAGAGGGGTGATCTTTTGGTGGTTCACAAGACTTGGAAAGCATGCTTGGTGGGCTTAGGTTTGAAAACACGTGTTCAAACTCCCGTTTGCATTGAAGCCATTAACTGTCTTTAGGATGATGAGCGTTTTTCCAGTTATCTGGAATGTGTAATGAGCTTGAATTGATGATACACGTTCAACAGTATTTTTGGAGACTCCACTTAACAAAATGTCTAGTATTTATTGCTCTTGTGACGAGTTGTCTTGTTTATGGAATCAATATGTATGAAAGCAAACTGACAAAACAGTTATCTCGTGACACAATCATGTAGCTAGGAAGCCAATTAATGTTATCTTTTATTCTGCAATTTACTTGCTCTCTGGTGCCTATGCATTGTAACACACATACTATGCAATACCATTCTTTTTTTAAACCAGTTCACTGCATTGGGCAAGAAAGGCCTGAGTTTAGCCTTAATTTTCTAACAATTCACAGGAAAGTACTTCAAAAACCGTGACAAACTAAAAGAAAGTGAAAAATGCATAAAGTAAAAGCACAGTTCCAGACTGCTCACATAAGTGTCTTTCTAGCACCAAAACAGCATCCATGATAGAAGCAGCTACTTGCTGTAATAGTTTCAATTTATGAAAACTGTGTACTAGATAAAATTATATTGTGATGTGTAAAAAGTGTATTTTATAGCTTTGGTGACTTAGTTTACTGTTTTGTATATATGAATTTTATAAATCTATTAAAACTTGACTTGTTATACTGTTCTTCATGGGTTTTATCTTTCAACAAAGTCTAGAGTGACTTTTTTGCGTTATTCAGAAATTTTCTGCAAGAGAGCTGCTTTTTGAATAAATTGCAGCACGGACTGCATGAGACTACAGCCGTCATGCAATAAAATCTTGTTCTGTAGCCTTTACGTGTCTCCCACCTCTGAATCGTTATTCCTGAGCGTATCCAGGAATTGAAGGCTGGTGAAACATTAACCCATATAAAACTTTTAACTCATTCGTCTGTAGCATTTCAGTAGCTGACTTAGGCATTAGAACTGATGGGAAGTGGAAGGGGAGACGCAGCCAGAGTTTGTACTTTGTATTTTAAGCTCACCAGGAGAAGCTAAGTAAGCCTTTTGAGTTGGCAACACCTGTTAGAGATTCCTCTTCTGCTGTGTAGCATCTCGTAATAGCCACGCGATCCATACTTGCTTCTTTTCCAGTGCCAGTCTCCCCTGTTGGACTCACTCACTTGTGTGCTGTGGTGTCTTGTATGGCAGCACGGAACCACTGACCTTTGGAGAGTCATCCGTATCCCTGTCTTAGAGCGTTGCCATCCTGGCATTGATTCTTCCAGAACCTGAGCTCCAGTTCTTAGGAATGTCATTAACCTTTCCTCACTTGCGCTTTGGAAGGTCACATCTGGCAGATTTTTGTGGCAAGTCTCAATTGTTTCTTGTGTGAACTGTTAATGCCTAATCAATTATACTGGCAGGTACACAATTCGAAACGCTTCATGGGGCATTATTTGTCCTTTCTACTAATCATTGGAAATGTTAGGTCCTCAGCTACAACAAGCGTTTGGGAATGGTTGACTTCTTTTTCCCTGGTGGTGCTGAGCACTTTCAGGTAACAACATATATTGTTGGTGTTCAGCAGCTCTGAAAATGAGGGAGATGAATTGCAAATTCAGTATGCACTACAAGGAGGTTTCCAGGCGTGGTCATGGACTTCCTAATCTGAAAAGTCCTCAGCACAGCAGCAGCTCCAAGTGATCTCTTTGGTCGGCTCCATGAAAGCAAATTACCCCTTCTCTGGACCAAAATATTCCTACAAATTACAGCCCTACAAGACAGCATATAGTAAACCTTTAGCAGGTTTCTCACTGGAGCAAGAGAGCGCTCTTTCTGGCAGTATCTGTTGGCACACATTGGTGTTACAGGGGCCATGCCAGGCTTTTGAGACACTTGACCAGCAGACAGGGGAGGGGGTGGTTCTGAGTTGTCACTTTTGTCTGCTCCAAAGCTGGTAGGGGTTTGGTTGGTTTGTTTTGACGGAGTTTCTCTGCCTGAGTTGCTGAATCTCGAAAGCTTTACTCAAAATAAGAAACGTGTTGTCTCCGGAGTGCCCACCGGAGCTCGGCCCTTCCCTAGTCAGCAGTTGTGAGCAGATGCTTGAACTGCACTGATTTCACTGGGATGTAAATTCTGATTTGGAACACGTGGTGAGAGGCTTGAATCAGGGTATCTTGGTGACACCATTGCTATCTCTGCATCTCGATCTATCCCACTTCCTAGGGCAAAGATGTCCCTTTTGTAATGCAGCTGCAGGTGTTGCCCCATAAGAACTGAGGCTGAAGCAGCCGGTTCCGCAGGTAAGTTTGTCTGTTCAGTGCCGGTGAATGCTGGTGCCCTTCATGGAGCGCTGAAACTCAGTATATTAACTTTGAGTTCTCATCCCTGGATCAGCATGGCTGCCTGTTACTAGAGGATCTCTTCTGCAGCTTCAAGAATCTGACACTCCAAAGGAAAGCACGGATGTTTCTCCCAGGAGAGATTTTTCTAAAGTGCCAAGTAGCCAGGGCTTTATAGCTTTGTAGTTTTGCTGAAGTGTACAAGGCATAAGGTTTGGGGTGGTTATAGTAAGAGTCAAGTATTCATTAAGAGAAATTAAATCCCTGTGGTTTCCAGATCCAGTCTGGTTCCTCATTATCCTGTACGGACCTGGAAGGAGGTTTATTTAGTTACTAACAAGAACTGCCAAATTTCTTGCCACTCTCCCCAAGACTGACCAGCATCTTGGGAAGCTACCTGGTGTTAAGGGAGGAAGAGTTATTAGGAAGAGTGTTCAGGGATTTTTGTTGCTTTCCCTGGACAGTTGCATTGCACCCCCACTCCCTTCAATTACAGCAGCTTCTTGTTTTAAGAGTAGGAGTGGAATGTTCTGCCTGTTTATTCTTGGGAGAAGATAATTGTCTTTATGAGCTCGTAAAGCTATTAAAAGACTATGTTTTCTGCTCTGTTCAGGATTATAGGCTTTAGAAGTTGCTTCAAAACTATTCTTGAGCTTGGGACAAAACGGGTATGACTGGAGTTACTTTGATCGTGGAGGATGCTCTAGGTAGCCACAAGACAGTGTGGTTTGTTAGATGTTCAGAGCCAACGTGAATCCATGTCATACCATCACCTTAGGGATCATTGCATGAAAGGTAACAGCAGCTTTAGGAAGGAGTTACCAGGTTCTGCTGGGGGATCTCCTCAAGACAGCTGCCAGGTCATGTGCAGAGTTCATTTCTAGATCATCTACCTGTCACAACAAGGCACCCACAGCTCATGAGGCAGAGAATCGACAGTGCTGCCTTCCCGGAGCTGCGGAGGGAGGCTGCCCACCACATCCCTGACGCCATGTCCAGGGCACCTCTGCGGTGGGCTGCTGGTACTGTTGCCCGTTGGGACTCCTTTTGCTGCCCATCTTCCTGCAGAAGCTCACCAAACTCTGATGTGCTGCGTAGTGAATGCCGAGGTTCTCCTGCTCACTGCCTGCTACACAGTGAAACCTGGACCTTTTGTAGCTAACTCCGATCTTGGCTGCT